>NC_136070.1:717738660-718386993 GCF_964261635.1 Lissotriton helveticus
TTTCTCCTCTGGCAACTGGTCCGCTATGGCAGTTGAGTCGATCTCCATAACCAGAAAAGACAAGACCGTACTGGGCCCCACCATCTTCTCTGGAGCCAATGGAACACCAAACCTACCCATGAGCTCCTGGAAGCTGTCTAGCAAGTGACAGTCTCCAGAGCCGGGAGTACCTACAAAGAAGAAATCATCCAAATAATGTGTCAAATGGTCATGCCATATGTACCCAATGAACAGCCACTGGACAAATGTGCTAAAGCACTCAAATAAAGCACACAAAATGGAGCAACCCATAAGGAGCGCTTTATCCACATACTATTGTCCTTAGAAATGGAAGCCCAGCAGTTGAAAGTTGAAAAGCAACAAATGGAAGGCAGACTTGATGTAGCTCTTAGCCATCAGTGACCCCTGTTCCACCTTTTCCACTAACGCCAAGGCCACATCTACAGATAAATATATCACTGAAACTTGTTAAGATGGAAATGGGTGCCAGGCCAATGGGGGACACAATAAGGTGTTCCATAGGCCAGACCTCAAAGGGACCTGCCATCCTACCTTCCTGATTCTCCTTGCTTAGCTTCTCACTCACCACTTGGGCATGATCATTTTCTGACTTCAAGGTTAGCTGCTCAGCGGCACACCCTCAGGCCATCATAACCCTGTCTGAAACCATCTCAAAAACCTCATAGCAGTAACCTGGTGACAACATCAGTCCTCTCAATGTGAGAGCCAAAATGCAAGTTGCTGCAAGTTAATGGGCATACAAGCCCTTCCGTCCAGATCCCTGTCCAATCCTACTTGATCTTTAGCACATGGCCTGAAAATGTTATTGTCTTGGTGGGACCCCCTGTTGTCCTCCGAGCCCCCCTGATGCTGTCCATAACCTGGTGTATAACTTGCCCCACCCACCCCAAAGGAGGTGCCAGTGGGTGTCTGCTTGCACACTTTTAGCATTCATGTCGGAACTTACAAAGTTCTCTGGTGCAGAATCCTTCATTATAGGATCAACAGGCCCCGACATGGCTAACCTGTCCTTTGCTCGAACCCCCGCCCTTCCTTGGGTCGGGTGCCCCTGAAAGGGCTTATAAATAATCAGCATACCACTGCCAGTAAAAATGTTTTTTTTTCCAAATTTTGCCAAGCCCATGGTGTGCTGCCGTAAGTCAGTGTCCAGTTCCCCAATTGTACATCCAGGTTTACTGCCATACAAGTCCGGAATTCCTCTTCATATTGGGCCACGGTATAGCCAGATATTTTAATGGTGCCTTCCTGATAACATCTATGCACGTAAAGAGTGCTACAACCTCTTCCAGTACTTTTCACAGTATAACACTTATATTGGAAAAAATGCTGCTGTCCAGTTCTCTATTGTCACTTGCACTTTTGACTGTTTTGACAACTCTAATTCTTCCTCCTTAGAGCCTTCCTTGGACCTCAGTTCCTATGGAGGAGCTTCCGTATTTCAACATACTCCCCTTTCTAGTACCTCTCTTTAGTGGACTGCTTGAGGTAGACCCCCAAGGGCTTGGAAGTTCCCATATCAAGGAACTTCTTGAGCCTCACTCCTTTGCTCTCCAGTTTATTGCTTCAGCCCGTAGTTGAGTCACTTTTCTGCTCTCCCCCAGACCCTGCAGCTATCCCTGTGTCCGAGCCCTTGGTAGATGTACTCGCCTGATGTATTTTCCTGTTCCCTTGTCCTTTGATCTCTTGTTTACTATTCCCTTGCTCCAGCATGTCATCTGTGCACGCTGTTTGGTCCTCTTTGCCAACACCAGTGTCCCGTACACATAGACATTTCCTTAAGCAGGCCTTCCCACAGTTTTGAGGCTAGCCTCAACCCCAATAAACACCATCATTAGGCAGACCTCCCCAGTTTCTTGAGGCTCCCTAGCCTCAACCTCAATAGACACCATCCTTATGTGGGCCTACCCGCTTTCTGGAAGCTCCTTAGCCTTGACCCCGTGGACACTATGTGAAGTGTGTGAGGTCTACACCTAGGTATCTTACCTGTCGCTAACCACAGTGTTCACTCAGGAGCCTGCCGAATCATCACCTTTTCTGTCTGACAGGTCCTGGACGTCCTCCTGTGTGCTGCTGTGTACTTGGGTCCTGGAAAACATGAGGTGCCAATAGATTAGAAGACCCCCCAATGCACCTTCCTACCACCAATGCACAATCTCTACCTGCCCTTCATCAGCATCTCTCAGCTCCCCCTCCGCTAGGCTTTCCTCATTGCATGGATTGTTCAGTGTGCGCCATCTCTGCGTAACCTCATCCACCCACCTCATAAGATGCCAGCTTGTACGCAGAATATGCTCATATGCCAACCTACCAAGAGGGGGCATATCTTGTCCTCCCCGCCTCTCTAAAGATGCAGGATGCATAGTCTCATGCTCCTTCCTGCCGGAGGATGCTCCAAAGCATTTCGCTCATTGCACAGACGCCACACCAGATCTTCTTTAGGCAGTGATCTTGATGTCCCCTTTCCCTATTCCAGCTAGCCACATGGTCCACACTGTCTCTTCTCCTCGGGGTCCTTGAGCCACACGGGGTTCTCCCCAGTCAGGCTTTCCCAGCTGACGAGCTAAACTGAAAAACAGAAGCAAGGCCTGTGTGCTCTTAAAAAACACCCCACTCTGAAACTCCTCTCCTGTCTTCCTGCCCAACTCCCCAGATAACCTAGCAGTCTCTGTTTGACCCACCTGTGTGTATGGGCTCACCCTAGATGGCACCCTGGCCTCTCATGCTCTATCCGTCCTACCATAAACCCTGCTTGGGGGCTTCACCACCAAGGCGCTACATGAGCTCTCTGATCTTAGCCTACAGGCCTCCTGTCCATCCTCCGTCTGCCCCTCCTCTGCCACCTCACTTCATTCTAGACTAGCTGCCACTGCCGCTGGGCAAGGCTGGTCAAAAGGCTGCACCTCCATAACTGCTGGCTCCCCTGCGTCCCATATGTGCCCCTGCCTCACCTCCCTGACCCAAACTGTCTTGACCCCTGCAGGAACCATCCCCAGCCATGCAGCACAGTCCCAGTCAATGTCCTTCAAGGCCTAAACCTGCTGTTATAGTTGGCTTGTGTGTCTTCCCTGCTGCTCAGCTGGTGTGGGTATTGGAATGCCTGATGACATCATGGAGTCTTTGGTGCCTGGCTTGTGTGTGGAGTGGCAGTTGATGGCAGGCAGGCTGAGCGGTAAGGAGGCAGCTCCTGGTGGGGCTTTGTTATCTTTTACTTATCTACTTGAAACTTAACTTGGAACTAAGCTTCAATAAATCCAGCGTGTTTTCTGTACCTGGGTCAAGGACTTTTAATTACTACATTTTTGGCGACGATTTAAACGAACCTACAGCGTACAAGAAAGAGTCTCTGTTTTAAGGGAAAAAAAGAAATTACTAGAAAGAAAGAACCTACTGAATATTGTTGAAACTAAGGAAGCATTAAGGAAAAGGAAGTGCCCTGGTTAGCCCTTCCAGTGTCCATTGCCATCTGGACAGCCTGCAACCCCAGGGTGCTTGTGTTCTTGCTGCAGACGTGGGACAATTGTGGCCTGTGTTTTCCAGATTTTCTGTTTGATTGGGCTGTGTTGAGCGGCTACTACATTTTTGTCTCTGTGCCTTATGAGAGGGAGTGATGTATTGTGTGCAAGAGAGGCACCGCAGATTGTTTTTTTTTTATGAGTAGCCAACCCTGCGTGTCAAATCTGACGTGAAGGAAGCAGATTTATGGTATGACAGCCGTGCCAACGGATTCTGGCAAAGAGAAAACTCTGGACGAGCGGCGCGGGAGTCATCTGTCTGCTCACACGGTGTTGGTCGTGTCCTTGTGAATCCACAGCTGCAGTGAAGCCTGAGGCAATCAAGGTGCAAGGATCGGAACAAAGATAGCAGCAGTGTTGGAGGTGTCACATGACTGAGGAGTTGGCTGACTTGAAAAACGGCAAGGTTGGTGAGCCGATACACTTGTCAAAAGCAGCAGAGTCAACTAGCCGTGTGATGAGTGGTGAGTGTGATCACTTAATTTTAAACTGAAATGCGGAGTTTTGGTCACTTTCATGCCGTTGTTGTGGACAGTTAAACGGTCTCATTACTATTTTTTTTAAAAACAGTGCGCGTGCTGGGCATTGCATACAAAACTTACTTGCCATTATTACGTGGAGGAGTGCTCTAGCTGTTCCAAGGTCCATGGAAGTGTGTTTGCTGCTGTCCCTCTCATGAACCTTCCAAACTTCTCCCCCAATTAACTTTCGTTATGCTCCCCTTATTCCTCCCTCTCCCCCTATTCTCTACCCCCTCCTCCCGTCGCTATTTACCCCGATTTCTCCACAAACCCATTGCATCTCTCTCCTTCCCCCCACTCCTCCAGCATTGCTATGCTATCCCCTCTTCCCCCTTGGTAACCCTTTCCATTTCCCTTCCCTCGGGCCCAGCTGAACCATTACCTTTATTCAACCTCCCTTTCCCCCAACCCCCCTCACTTGGCCAAATGCCCGTTCCCTCACAGCCACCTCTCTGAGCTGCCAGGACCTCTCCAACCACCTCCCCTCATTTCTGCCCTAGCCTCCTACTTCCCTATGATTCCACACAGTCCTCCCCTCTCCTTCTACCACACCGCCTTGAGCCGCACCCATCTCCCCCTAAATTTGTCCTTAATTCCTTTCCTTCTTGCAACGCCAACAAAGGAAACCCGACCTGCACATTGGATACACCAACTCCCGCTCTCAATCTCCACCTATCCCCACCTATGAACCCTAGACCCCAACTCTCCACCTGTCCTCCTCCTGTCCTGTCTTCACCACCAATTCCACCCCCACACAACCTTCCTTGCTCTGCCCTATTCTCTCTGGAAAGTAAGCTAGGCTCTCTTATCACCTCCATCTCCCAGCTTGTAGCTACCATTTCACTTTAAAGCTCCAAGATCTCCACTTTTCCTTACTCCTCGACTCCTTTGGAAAATGCTCACCTTCCCACGAGATGCACCTCACCCCTCCACGCCAGTGTAGCCAAGCACAACCAGTCGTCTGCAACCATCGTTAATCCACACAAGCCCTTGAAAGCCACCCGTCCTCAACCTGCATCTCTGAGTACCCCACCTATCTACACTAGTCCGACCATCTCCTCTGTCAGAGCCAAGCATCCACCTAAGCCCGCCCGTGCACCCCCATCTAAGTACAATATCCCTATCACTCTTCATAGCCCAAGTGCCCCTGTCACCAAAACAGTCTTGACAGAGCTGCGCTGTCTGCGCCACAACTGCAGATCTGCAAGAAAACACAAACTTGAACTCTCCGATACCATCACCTTTCACAATATTGGCATGCTCTTCCTCACAGAGACCTGGTTTAACGATACCTCTCACTCTATGATTGATCTCCTATTACCCACAGGGTATTCGATTTTTAGAAATGACAGAACTGAAAAAGTTGGGGGAGGTGTTGCAGTCATCTTTAGAAACTCGCTTCAACTTCTCCTATCAGCTCCTTCCGCACTTTTGAATGCCTATCCCTTGAGCTTCAACTACACCACCGCTCACCCCTCAGATTCCATGTCGTTTACCGCCCGCCTGGCAGCGGCCCTGCGTTTATGGAGGAACTTACTGACTTCATCAGCAACCAATACTCGCAAAGTGACAATCAAACGTTCGTGGGTGACTTCAATATCCACTGGGGCTTACCGCAAGACTCGTCCGCGAATTTGCTGGCCACCTTCATCTCTGCAAACGATCTTATCCAACACTGCACAGAATCAACACACTCCAAGGGCTCAATCCTGGACCTTGTTATTTCTAAAGCAGGCATTCTTTCTATCGCTACCCCTATTCATGTAGACTGGTCTGACCACCTCCTCATCCCATTCTCTCTTCACCTTGCACACTCTATAACTCTTGGCCAACCTAAGAAAGCTACCTCCTGGTTCCGTGACACTAAAAGTGACACTAAAAATATTGACACCGTTTCCCTCTGTGATTCAGCCTTGCTGTCACTTCCAAGAATAGACCCGAACCTAGATGTTGGCAAACTCACCTTCCAATGCCTCACAGTCCTGGCAGTGGAAATCAATACCGTTGCTCCTCTCCAAAGCAAAAAGAAAAGGCCAATTCACTCAGCACCTTGGTTCAACAAATCCCTCTATGAAGAAAGGAAACACCTAAGACTCCTGGAGAAACAATGGAGGAAAGCGCCCTCCACCGATAATTTGACCACGCTTCGTTCAGCAAGATCCAAGTACCACAAGCACATCTTCCTTGGGAAAGCTTCGCATTTCAGAACCCTGATTGATTCAGCCAAAAATAGACCCAAAAAACTATTTGATCTCATTAAGAATACTAACTGCTCTCCCCCAACCTCCAAGCTGGAGGATTCTACAAAGAAAGCAGCGGATTTCGCTGTATTCTTCGACGAAAAAGTGAAATCACTGGTGGAGCAGGTCGCTCATTCTATCCCTCCAGAGGAGCGCAAAGCACTAGTCATTTGGCACACCTTTGACCCCATCTCTGAAGATGCCCTCCTCAATTGCATCCGCGAAACAAAGCCCTCCAACCATTCTCTTCATCCCATCCCTAGTGCCATTGCCATTGACTTCTATACCCATTCTCTTCCCTATTGGACCACTCTAGTCAACCTCTCCCTCTGTTAAGGTTCCCTTCCTGTCCCCTTCAAAACTGGGCAGGTCACCCCTCTGCTTATAAAACCCACTGCAGATGCGAATGACCTCAACAACTTCCCCCATCACTATCCTACACTTTCTTGCAAAGATCACAGAAAGATGTGTAGCGAAACAACTATCTCGTCATATCAAGGACAATGATCTTCTTGACAATTTTCAGTCCGGCTTCATCCAAAACTGCAGCACTGAAACAGCCCTGCTACAAGTGATTGATGACGCGCTGCGGATACTCGATTCGGGAGGGTCTTGTCTTCTAATTTTCCTTGACCTTTCTGCAGCCTTCAACAGAGAATGGGCATGGAGGGCACTGTGCTTAAATGGTTTGCTTCCTTCCTCTCTGATAGATCCCAAATGATCAAAATAGCGAACATTCTTTCACCTCCTTCGGCGGCAGGGCAAGGTGTTACTCAAGGCTCTATACTTGCACCCACACTGTTCAATCTCTATTTAGAACCACTGGGAGATCTCGTAAGTAAATCCGGGGTCCACTATCATCTCTACGCAGATGACACTCAAATCTACCTCAAAGTTGCCTCCACTCACGATCTCTCCGTCCTAAGCTCTACTCTGGACTCCATTCAAAACTGGATGTCAACACATCAACTGATTCTGAATCCCTCCAAAACTGAATTCCTCCTCCTCTCCTCCTCACTGTCTCCTCCTCCGGTGCAATCATGGATGGATCAGTTGAATCTACTTAACAATAAACCTATCATTGTTGACAGCGCAAAATCCCTGGGTGTCATACTCGACAAAAAACTAAATCTAATCTCCCACATCAACTCCATTGCAAAGTCTGCTCGATACCAACTGCGCCTTCTTTGGGGAATTTGTTGCTTCTTCCCGGAGCAAGACCTTGAAAATCTGGTTCAATCGCTGGTCCTCTCCAAACTGGACTACTGCAATTCTCTTCTCACTGGCCTCCCCAAATCCCACCTGTCCCCCCTTAAATCTATTCTCCATTCAGCAGCTCTCTTCATTTAAGGGGCCAAAAGAAGTGACCACATCACACCCATGCTATCCACCCTCCGCTGGCTTCCCATCGAGGCAAGATCTATCTACAAGACTGCCTATATCACCCACAAAGCCTTGCATTCCTCCTCTCCTTGCTACCTGGTGAAGAAACTGAAACTCTCTGGAGGCTCCAGACCATCACGTAATGTGGAAAATGTACTTCTACTTTCAAGAAAGAAAGATCGATGGCCCAATCCTTTTCAGGCAACGCGGTGAGAATCTGGAACTCACTTCCGCCTCTGCTCCGGACCACCACCTCTTCCCAGGCCTTCAAAACTGACCTCAAAGTTCTCCTCCTTCAAAGACACTTCCAAATGTAGATCACACCCTCTCTATTATCTGAAGGAAGACCCTCCATTATAGAGAATCCTTTTCTCCATGACTATGGAAGGGCCTTCTCAGTGTGTTCTACCAGCTATTGCAGTTTTATCCTTCTATCTGTGTTTGGTACTCGTTTGTAACTTGCACACGTCACTTTTCGTTTGTAACACACTGTTTGCTACCTCTTATATTTTGTTTGCTTTTGATACTTGCACAAGTGCCACCACTGCCTAAGTAACGTTTGTTCTTGTGCCTGAGTGTCTGCCATTATACCTCTACTTGTACTTTGTACGCTTTTGTAACCTGCACACATGTCACTTTTTCCTCCTGTAATGCACCGTTTGCTACCTCTTGTATTTTGTTTGCTCACAATTGTCATTTGTGCCTCATGTAACTTAACGTTTGCTTTTGTAATGTTCTCCCCATGTTCTGTTCCTATTGTAAAGCGCTCTGACACCTTTGGGTAAAGTCTGCGCTATATAAAAATGCATAAAATAAATAAATAAATACATGTCAAGAGCCACCCGGCCTTGTGTCATGAAGGCGCACCGCCATCTTGCATTTGGCTTGAGATGTATTCCGTTTATCCAAGCTGCCAACCACGTTCGTTAACATTTGTTCAATGTCGCCTTCATGTTGTCATGCTGCTGTTCCTGTCATGGCATTCCGAGTGTCGTCGTGGGATATGAAGGCCCAGCGTGGTTACAGCAACTGTTTTGTCAACATTGTTCAGGTTCTACGGCGCTGGTGCAAATGACTTTTCCAGTTTAAATTGCACCATTGTGTTTCTTAGTTGGTGTACGAGACAGAGGATTATTTAGCATTTCAAAGTAAATTCTGTGATCTTCCTTCACAAGTCATCAGTTTGGATGCCAACAGCCACATGGATCCTCCGGTGAGAGATCGCTCACCGCAGTGAGAGACTTCCTTTTTGTTGATTTGTTTTTATTATTTATACTGCTTTGTGGGGGTGGTTGCAGGATGGTGAGTTTTGTTATTTGGAAGGTCATGTGTCCCTATTGGTGCCTCATTTTTGTTTTGGGAAAGGTGGTGTGCTTGTGGTGTGGTAGGTGCCCCAGTATAATTTATTTTAGGGTGGCGAGTGCCCTGATGGGGTGAGTTTGTGGGGTGGTTAGTGCCCCAGCTCAGTTTAATTTAAGGTAGTGAGTGCCCTATGGTAGTAAATTTTTGGGGTGGTGAGTGCACCATGCAGTTTGTTTTTAGGGTGGTGAGTTTTTGGGGTGGTGAATAGCGAGTTTGTGGGGTGGCGAGTGCCCCGTGCAGTTTGTTTTAGGGTGGTGAGTGCCCTACGGTAGTGCGTTTTGGGGTGGTGAGTGAACCGTGCAGTTTGTTTTAGGGTGGTTAGTGACCTATGGTGGTGGGTTTATGGAGTGGTGAGTGCCGCGTCCAGTTTGTTTTAGGGTGGTGAGTGCCCTACGGTAGTGAGTTTTTGGGGTGGTGAGTGCCCGTGCAGTTTGTTTTAGGGTGGTGAGTGCCCTATGGTGGTGAGTTTTTGGGGTGGTGAGTGCCCCGTGCAGTTTGTTTTAGGGTGGTAAGTGCGCTATGGTGGTGAGTTTGTGGGGTGGTAAGTGCCCCAGTGCAGTTTATTTTTATTTATGTAAGTTTACCAGATTTTCATGCATTCAGTGCTATTAATGCTTGTTTTAATTTATTTTTTTTCCCTGAGGGAGGGGGATGGGGCAATGTTAATGTTTAGTTTGAGAATGCAATGTATATATTGGGGCGTTAATTTCAATGTCTTTAGAATGCAATGTAAATGCTTTCTTTTCACAATGCATTGTATATTTTGATTGTATATTTTGATGGATGTTTACATTTCCTTCCTTCACTTGTGAATTCTTGTTTACCTAAGGAAGGGGGATATGTTATAGTTAGCTTGTGTGTCTTCCCTGCTGCTCAGCTGGTGTGGGTCTTGGAATGCCTGATGACATCATGGAATCTTTAGTGCATGGCTTGTGTGTGGAGTGGCAGTTGATGGCAGGCAGGCTGAGCGACAGGGAGGCTGCTCCTGGTGGGGGTTTGTTATCTTTAACTTATCTACTTGAAACTTAACTTGGAACTAAGCATCATTAAATCCAGCGTGTTTTATATACCTGGCTCAAGGACTTTTAATTACTACACCTGTCCTAGGCCTGTCTCTTCCTCCTGTTCATGCTCAAAATGCTCAGTCTCCTCAATCATTAACTGGGCGTAAACCTCACGAAAATCCACTGTATCAGGCCACTGTCCAGACAACATTCCTACTCCTGCCAAAGAAATCCCCTACCAAGCCACTTCCCCTCCTGCTGGCTCTATGAGTGCGTCTTAGCAGTATCAGTTCCGTTCAGGGCCTCCTACTTCCCCCACTTTCGACGTGGAGCCGCATGCATGTCCACTGTGTCTTTGCCCTGCCCACATCTCTCAACAGCGAGGCCTTGCACAGCCTTGGCAAGGCCTCACAATGTTCCACAATTTCTGCCCATGCCAGGCAATCCAAACTCTCTTCTCAATGCCTCCCTGAACGGTGCCGCTCTCCCAGTGCAGGAGCAGCCCTTTTGCTTACCTGGTCTGTTCTTGGATGCTGGAGCCAGCGCAGTAAGGAACAGGCCATAAACGTGGCTGCGACCCCATCAACGGCCTTCCACGCGGGCCTTGCACTGCGCTGCGCTGCGCTGCTGGGCCCCATCGGCCAGCAGGTCCAGGCATCCAGCCTCCACCAGCAACCTCATGACCTGGGTCACCTTGTCTTATCCCACAATATTGGATGCCATCACAGTAAGTGTGCCTCACTACATACTATGCTACCTATGATATTAAACAAATATCACTACAAGCCTTAACTCCTGACAAAAACGGTCCTGTATCACAAAGACAAAATGGTGGCTGGTACCTACAGATGGCAGGTTGCCTATAGCTTGGGCTACAAAAGGAGCCCTAACCCCTGAGCAGTCGCTGGACTGCTCCACTTCTCCAAAGAAAAACAGGGGGCAGACCCCCCTGTGGTCGGCTGCCACCCAAATCCTCACTATATATTAACAGCCCCTCAGTAATGTAGTAGAGATCATACACCCATAAGTTGATGAATTATGAAATGCGCTACTGTTACATTACGCTACTCTGTTGACATTACAGAGGGACGTGCCAAAATAAGGATACTTTTAAGGAATCAACAACCATGTGGCTGAAGCCCCTTGTATGAACCAGAAGGTACAAATTGCACACTGACTAGTTTGCGAACAGGGCTGCATTTTATGATGCAACTGATGTACTAACCATTGGAAATGCAAAATGTATATTTGCATGAGTTCGCAAATTCTCCTGACTCATGACATTAACATTTTGCCATCCCCTGCAAATGGCTGAAAAAGCAGGGAAGGAGGCCAGACAGGGACAGCAGACCCTCATCCCTGCATTTGAGTTCCCTCCCTGAAAACATGTTTATGAAAAAAACAATTAAGAAAAACAGACTGTCCTATAAAAAAAATGACTTAAGACAGCAAGACAGCAGGTGGCGTTCACAAAGTTTTCAAAAAGAAAAAACTTCCCCACAGGTTTCGATTCAAGTTTACAAATCAGTTAACACCCCCAAATCGAGATTCCTTAACTTTTAATGGTTTCCAACATTTACAATGTGCAAATGAATGGTTTCCAACATTTAGAATGTGTAAATAATAGGGGGATGTGTCTCTCACTCACCCTCCTATTTGTGATTCAGAAGAAACACTTGCAAAGGTTTCTGATCGAGTCAGAAACTCGAGCAGGCTTTCATACATTGCATAGATGTATTTTCCGGTTAAATGCCTGTGATTTTGCGAATGTGTGCGCTAGACCCCTGCCCGCTGAAATGGTCGCACTGTGGCTTACGTGGGCAGCCACAGACATTGCGGTCACAAAAAGCCTTTGCACACCTGGGTCTATAAACACCCTTTTCATTGTGTGGAGGACCCGCAGTAACTGAGGTTAGTGCTGTCGCAGGGCCTGTCCATTTTCAGTCCCCTTGTATCCTTCAATCTGCCCTTCTATCCACAAAAGAGAAAACTTTTTTTGCTCTTTTTAAAATCTACATTGGCGATGTCTCTCTTTGTCATACTACCTTGAAAACAATTTATGTTCACTGTTACATTACTAGAACACTGAAAATTGAATCTGCTTCAAAATATGAGTAAAATGAAGTACAGCAGTGTTAATGAGTTTATAAAAAAGTGTGTTTACATTCCTGCTTGTAGGACTTTGCCCTTATGGCTAAAGTTCCCTAAACTTTTTGCTTTTCCGCTTGGACCTTTTTTCTGACATGGTGTTGCCAACTTAGATGCTTTTGACACTTTGCCACTGCTAAACAGTGTCAAAGTGCAAGTGCTCCCTGTATAAAGGGTAATGTTAATTGGTTGTCCATGATTGGTATGTTTGCCTTACAAGTAAAGTCCCCAGTAAAGTTCACTATTTATGCCAGGGCTGGTAATGCAAATGCTACTAGTGGGCCTGCAGCACTAATTGTGCCATCCACATAAGTAGCCTTAAAAAGGGAACTCAGGCCTGCCATTGCAGTGCCTGCGCGCATTTTATTAAACTGCCATGTTAATCTGACAAGTGCACTCACTTGCCAGACCTTACCCTTCCCTTTCTATGCACATCAGACACCCCTATGGTAGGTCCAGGGTTCCCCCTGGGCAGGGTGCAGTGTTTTTGAAAGGGAGTACAGGTGTGTACCATGTCCTGTCAATGAAATAATCTCCATTTCGTTTTTCACTGCTGAAAGGTCATTTTGGCCATAGGACAGAATAGGGAGGCTGTGTAATATGTTCTCCAGCCTATCTTCACAAAGGCTTAAGATTGAGAGGCGAAGCTTAGAATGCCTAAACTCACCATGTAATAACACATCCTTACATGAAGGTGGTTTTTGCATTTTGTGTTTAGAAGCCACTCTTTTAGAAGTGGCTGGGTATTTGTGCTCTAACATTTCTGCGTGTCTCTGACTGGTTGTAGATTGACTGTCAAGATTTGAAAGCGATAGGATCTGGGGAATGTCTTGACCCAGGGGAGGAGGCGAGACAGCAACAGGCTGACCTGCATCTGGAGTGTAGGGGGCAGAGGAGCCCCTAGAGGTGAAGAGGCCTGGGTTGCTGCTATAAAACAATTGGCCCATCTCCTGCTGAGTGATTGAGAATCCATACCCCCACTAATCAAAGGAAGAAGGTGTCACTGGCAGGGAGGCACCCAGAACTGGTATGAACAGGGGTCAGTGCCCCCCTGAGCACAAAGACTTCAAAGCCATTGAGGGGTATAACTATGAGAGCTGAAGCCCCTGAAATGTGGAGCATGGCTTGATCAAGATTGAACAAGACTGGAGCTACTTCATGGTCAAGAGGAACCTTTGCCAAGGAAAAAACAACTGAAGAGACTGAAGGAAAGGACTGACCCTTGCTGTGTGTTCTGGGGCTGGCCTGAAGTTTGCTGTTTTAACCAAGGAACGGCTAAAGGGACTTTGCTGTGTACTGTGTCTCCCTGCTTGAAAGGACTTTGCTGTGCTGTGTCCTGAAGTAACTTATCCCCAGGGGCTTGAGGTGAGCTGGCTCCTTGTTGCAGAAACTCAGGAACACAAAAGTTCTAGGAGAGTCTCAGCGGCGCTGTGTGCATGTGCTTGTTGCAGCCTGAGACCCTCGTAACGAGTGCCCTGTGATCGTGGGCACCTGGAGTCCAAGCAAGGATCAGCAACGCTGTGTGCTTTTTGCAGCCTGAATCCTTTGAGAGGATTGTCCAGGTATCGTGTGCACCGGAATCCAAGTGAGTCTCATCAACGCTGTGTGCGTATGCTTTGTGTAGCATGAGACCTTTGCCAGGATCGCCTTGTTATCGTGCACACCCGGAATCCATGTGAGTCTCATTGACGCTGGGTGCGTGTGCTTTGTGCAGTGTGAGACCTTCGTGAGGATTGCCTTGTTATCGTGCTCCCAGAGTTAAATTGAGTCTAAGCGACGCTGTGTGCGTGATCTTCGTGCAGCCTGAGACCTTCTTGTGGATTGCCCGGTGATCGTGCACCCGAAGCTCAAGGGAGTCTCAGCGACTCTATGTGCGTGTGCCCTGTGCCAGCCTGAAATCTTCGTAGCTGTAGCAGCCTGGACCGGCAGCCCCGTAGGAGCTGAGCCGCCGGCCCAAGCCTGCTGTTGCCAATTCACAAAGATTGCATCAGAGGTCCAAGTCGCTGGGTGAGGAGAGGAGAGTGAGTTTGCACCCACAGCTAATGTGTGTCGACTCCTGGGGTGGGGTGGGGTGTGGGCTCAGAGGGAGACGCTCTCGGGCCTCCCTCTCATTCCTGCAGCACGAGCCTCTGCTTCGGCTCATATTGCGGCCCGTATTGCCAAGGGGGTGGCAGTACTGGGGCCGGAGTGCGGAGCTGCACTTTTTGTTACACCATACCCGTGTTGGGGGCAACTGTTGACAGAGGCTGACTGCGAGTCAGAAGGAGTGGCAGAGAGACCGCCCAAGGCACTGTGATCGGTGCTGGAGTGTATTACGCATTATTTTATTTCTGCAGCACCGAGTACCTGGTTGTCGTATTACACATTGCATCATTTCTGTATAACAGAGTACCTGATTAGTGTATTACGCAGCGCATTATTCCTGCATAACGAATACCTGATTAGTGTATGATGCATGGCATTATTTCTGCATAACTAACTACCTGTCATATGACGCATTGCATTGTTTCTGCATAACGAAATACCTGATAAGCGTATTACGCATTGCATTATTCCTGCATAATGAACTACCTGATTAGTGTATTACGCATTGCCTTATATCTACATAACAACGTACCTGGTGATTGTATTACCCATTGCATTATGTTTACATTGCAAAGTACCTGATTGCTGCGTTACGCATTGCATTATTTTTACATTGCAAAGTGCCTGGTTGTTGGGTTACGCATCGCATAATTTTTATATTGCAAAGTGCCTGATTTTTGTGTTACGCATCACAATATTTTTACATTGCAAAGTGCCTGATTCTAGCATTACGAACTGCATAACATGGTACTAGGGTTACATTGGATATATTCAGACGTGCTCATTAATATCGCCAGAACTTATCAGGGTTGGCTGGCCTCACAACCAACCAGGAGGAATATTACAAATACGCATATGTTGGATTTATATTGTGTGGTCTTATCGTATATCTTTTTATATAAAATGTATTCTAGTTTTTATAAAACTTGAGTGGAGTCTATTTGTGGTGTCATCATTGGGTTGTTGTGAGCGTTGTTGGAAATACTTTACACATTTGCCTTGAACATAAGCCTGGCTGCTTGTGCCAATCTACCAAGGGGGGGTGAGCGGGGGCTATCTCAGAAGGTGACCTTCCTTTACCTGACATGGAAACATGGGGCCCTATTTGGCCTAAGGTACCTACCTCAGCCAACCAGGGATCCCGTGTCTAACACTGCTAAACAGTTATTGAGTTGTCGTCGCATGTGCCTCTGTAGCACTCCTTTCATGTGCCTTCTCGGTCTCTCATCACTGTCATGGGGAGGTGGCTTTTCTCTTAGCTGTCAAGTTTCCAGTTTGGTCTTCTGTGACATTATCACTATTTAAGTGTGCTTATATGTGAGATTCTGCGCCCTATGAGTGACACTGTGAGTGAAATCTATTTGGGATTAAAAACAATCAATATATATGGTGCCAAATGGTTCCTGGGTGCAAATTAACACCACACATGGAGATTGATTCACCAAAATGCCGGGGGTAGCTGAAGTCACATCATATACCAAGGCTATCCTGTTTTAGGTTTAAATCTATAACTGGTAAAACCCCAATGAAAGGAAATGGCCATCACCAGTGTAAACATATAAACACTAAAAAATGCTTTCACACTTGGACTTCTGCTGCAAAACGTTCTTATCAAGTTTAACTTGATTGGAGTGATATTGTTTGTATTTGTAGTGATTCAGCTACATATATATTTTTTTCAAACTTTATTTTTTGGTTATATAACATGTATAAAAAAAAACTCTCAAAATGGCATCGTTACAATACATGTAGACAGTTCGATAACCTCATTACGGCACTTGAGGACACAGGTATCACCGGAACAGGTAAGACACATGAGGAGTAACAGAATGGCAAAGAATAAAACAAATAGCATGAGGAAGCAGCCGAGCACCACCCAATCCCTTGTAATAAATAAGCCCTAGCAGTCTCCCCTCCCTCCCCGTCAGACCCCGACATCACTGGCGAGAACAATTCGTCGCTTGCCCCATCATAGTCACTCTGGGATGACCGCCCCCTTTCTGCCAGCCCTGAGACACACATAGTTCGCCAAGCGAGTAAATTATTCTGCAGCTTTTCATCCCTCCGCGTAAGCTGCATATGCGTTTCCTCAGCCAGGGACCATTCCCTCACATCCTTAAGCCAGGTGGGCACCTCTGGGGCCCTCTGTCCCATCCAGGTAATCGCCACCCTACACCTAGCAAGTACCAACATTAATTGCAATAGTTTGTAGGAAAGGTTCCTTCTTTTGGGCTTGGGAACCAGCGCCAGCAAACAATGAAGGGGATTCATGGCTATCCGAAGGCTTGTGGTGATGACTATGCGCTCTACTACCCCCATCCAGAAGCTCTTGACCAATGGGCAATCCCAGGCTAAATGTAGGAAGCCCGCTCCCCCCAGGCCACATCTGAGGCAGCTGTCTCCCCTTGAAGGACTGGACTTTTTAACAGTACCAGCGGTGCCAGGGAACAACACCTATAACCTTCATGGGATACCTGTTTCGGCGCACAAACTACAGAGACACGGGACACTTCCTTCGGCGTCAAAGATTCAAGGTTTATTTACTGCAGGGAACACAGAAGTCACAACAAGTACAACCCGTGCAACTTGGGGAGACTGCTTCAAATTGGTTCTGTGGAGCGCTCCTTTTATACAGAATTTACTCATAGGACAACATGGTACACAAAAGTTTACAACCTGGTTCCCATAATTATCCCCCAGAGGGGTCGCTTTGGTCACTTTGGTACACATAAGGTCCGGAACATAAGTGCGGAAACATTTGGCGGTTCCCAACTGTAAAAACCCATCTTCCCAACATTAGTGAATTCCAATCGGCAGTAAAACAGATCGAAATAGGGACAAAGACAGGTGCAGAGGAAGATGGAGACAGTGGGGAGATCGAAAAGGGTGTAAAAGGGGAGGTATCGGGAAACACGAGATACAGGCATCAAAGGGACGTGCCTAATGAGATGCACGGCTGAGACAATAAACCGGCACGGCAAGATGAGCCTCAAGCGGGGCCATCTGCCTTACAGTATCATCCCCCCTCATCGTAAAAGATATTTACAAAGAACATGTGTCTTCCACAAATATCTTGAGAGTCCCAGGGTAACGAAGCGGACAGTGTCCGTTCGCTGGCTACTTGAGGGCAAGAGACAAAATGGATGCCGTATCTAAGATGGAACCCGTGGGTACAGATGAAAAACCCACATATTAAACGAACGGTTTAAGTTAGCACAGCGAAACTGCGCACACTTACTAAACTCGTCATTTGCGGTTCTTAGATACCAGACTCGACCATATTCGTGCGAGTCGAAAACATCACTTACAATTGTCACGGAACCTCAGACGCTCCTTTTGCCCTCATGTAGGCAAGCACTAGTCGGAATCATATTCGATATTCATCAGATCCTCGAGATGTTGCTGTAGCATAGCTCTGTCCAACCGAGACCCTTTGGTAACAGGTGGCTGTCTCATACACGTTGTAGCACAGAGGCCACATAAGGCAGGACCGCACTGTACGCAAAGGCAACACGTGAACAGGAACACTACAACGACTCCAATGATCATCAGAATCTTCCAACCCCAAGTCGACATCAGGCCCCAAAACCATCCAAGTAGCGTCCAATCCCCTACATCCACGTGTATGGATTCGGAGATCTTATGCAACTTCGAGATGGCTTGATAGACAGTCGGAGCGTTATCAGGAATGAAAATACAGCAGCTCGAATGGATCACCTTACATACCCCACCTCGATCTGCTAAGATCACGTCTAAAACCATACGGTTTTGTAACGTCATAAGTCTATCCGCCTGAAGTTCTGTGGTGATATTACCAAGGGCACTGGCAGTAATATTAGCTGTCGATTCTACCACTCGAGTCAACTGTCTCAGGTTCCTACTATTAACCATAGGTCCCCAAAATGGGAGGAAACCCTTGAAAAAGTCTCCTGCCTCTTGACCGGCAGTATCCTCTTCGCTAATTACGCCTCTCACAACTCTAGTTTTGTGATAATCTGCATCTACAGTAAACGTCGGAGGCAACAAGTTTGCGATAAAACATGAGCCCATGAAGTCAGAGGGCAACCATGCATACGCACGATCATGACAAATAAAGTATGTACCCTTGGCAGCCAAAAACACAGGGGACGAGACCATTGGCAAAATATAATTTTCAGTGCAAGCACTCTCTCCAAGTCGGGCTTTCGATCTACGGCCGCGACCTATTAAACAAAAATTGCCAATGTGGGGTACGACCCATATCGGAGGCGAGCTTTTAAGCTGTTTTTCACCAGTGAACACACTATATTCGCCTCTACTTAGGACCCTATAGGCTTGTACCTCTTCTTCAGGGATAAGCGAGGGATCATAGATATCACTATCTAAATCCTCTATTGCTATAGACAAAGATTTTTGGTACGAGGTAGGACCAGAGTAGGGGGAACGTGGTTCTCGAATGGGGTGGAAACTCAGTGCGCTTCGAAACATTGTTTGAAATGCTCGAGCAGACCCTTGGGAGCTATACGGTAACACCAGATATGGAATTCCCTTATCCGTAGTATGCGGCATCAATCCACACACCCAACAATTTGTAGTGTTAACCACTAACTGATGCTGATGAAGGAGCTGAATAAAGGAATTGTTGCGGAATTCTGCACGTCTAGCCTGCTCGTGTTCAGGTAAAATGTGAAAAGAATGAGGAGAAACAGTGGAGGTGAGTTTAAGGTCAGGGGTAGGAGTAGGTATGGTAGAAGGCAAGAAGTAAGACATCGTGTAATATACTCCACCCGCCAATAACGCAGAAACAGTCACAAACAGTACGAATATTTGGAACACAAAACATTTGGTACGACTGAGTTGCTGCAGCTTGAATCTTTGTGCTTGAGCTCTTTCCAAGTCCATCAGCTTCGAAAATGCCATTCCCTATGACCGTCCGCAACGTTTCTTGACGCACTTCGTTCTGTGTAGCAATAGTCAATTCCTAGGAGTTCCCAGGAACCGACGGTCTTTAACCTAGCGTCAAGACCTACTAACCAGAAGGAAGTACGCGCGCGGCCCTACGGCCTTCATTTCACAAATATATATATATGTGAAAACAATGTCTCTCAGCTGTGGAAACAAAAAGTGTAAGGAACGAAGCTCAATGAATATGTACCAAATAATTACAATAGTATGAGTGTTCAAACTGATCATGGAAAACGGGATAATGCACTTGTCAAGGGACAGAACGGGGTTTTTTATTAGTCTTTAGTGCTGGATCGCAAAAAATATCGGGTTTTCCCAGGACGTGTCTGTTCGTTAAACAAAAGATCCGTGGAAGGGACAACGCCCTGTTGATCAGCTGAATGTTCTGGTCTTGAGTCTTCTGATGACAAGTGTTCAACAATGCCTTTTTGCTGCACTGAGGATTCTCCGACAGGTTGTGCGTCGCTGAAAGGTACAAACGTCGGCAATCCTTCGGTTTCAGTTGATGCAATGCCTTTCCTCACCCACGAGTCTGCTGGCAACGGGATGGGGACTTTCTTGGTATGGGTGGCATGCACCCAATTCTTCCGCCCCTCGAGACGAACTGCAGTTCTCGTGGCAAGGAGGACCTGATAGGGTCCAGTGAACCTGGGATCCAAATTGTTCTTACGCGAAAAATTTCGCGTTACCACCCAATCTCCGGGCTGGAGCTGGTGGCCTGGACCCTCCGTCTGTGTCGGCAATGCTTCGTGAACCTGTTGGTGAATTAACCTCAGTTTAGCAGTCAAGTCATAAAGATAATCGATCAACATTGGATACTCAAGATCACAAAAGGCACCCGGTCTAGGGACCCCCCAAACATTGGCAGGACGACCGAACACTATTTCATAGGGACTGAGCCCTACTCGGGAGTGTACAGTTGCCCTTGTTGACAGCAATGCTAAGGGTAAAGCGTCAGGCCACGAAAGACCTGTCATAGCCTGAATCTTTGCTAGTTTTAGTTTAAGGGTGCCATTGTACTTTTCAACCAAACCAGCTGACTGAGGATGATTGGCACTATGGAATTTTTGATTAATTCCAAGGCCCTTGCACACACTCTTCATCACACTCCCCACAAACTCACTTCCGTTATCTAACCACACAATTCTAGGCATTCCATACCGAGGAAAGTATTCCTTCAGTAGGATTTTCGCAGTGGACAAAGCAGTATTGTCTTTGAGAGGATAGGCCTCAATCCATCGGGAGAATGCGCAAACAACAACTAAAACGTATTTCAAGTTATTGCATCGCTCCATATGGATGAAGTCCAATTGGATCACCTCAAAGGGACATGAAGGGGGAGCAAAACTACCAGGAGGAGTTGGGGTTCCCTTACCAGGCTTGTACAACATACATACCATACAATTCTTAACCAAGCGTTCAGCACATTTCGTAATACCATCATTCTTCCACACAGGAAACAGCAATTTACAGATACCTTTCGCGCTAATATGTGCTAACCCATGTGCCATAGTCACAACAGCCAGCACATACGCATCAGGCAACATCCATCTTTTCTGTTCCGATAAGTCAATCCAACAACCATTCGCATCCAACTTTCCCGTACTTTCTTTCCACTTCGTCTTTTCAGTCTCGGTGGCCTTATTCTGAATTGCTTTCACACTCTCGATAGTGTTTTCACACATACTTGATTCTGCAGGCCACCTAACCGAACTCGTCACATACATTCGAGTGCTAAGGTTCCGGGCAGTCTCCTTAGCAGTCTCATCCGCAAACGCATTACCACGACCAACATCATCCGTCACCTTACGATGCGCACTACATTTAACAATCGCCACTTGCTTAGGCAACGTAAGTGCATCCAAAAGATCATTCACAAGCTGGCCATGCTGAATCTTCGTACCATGTGACGTAAGGAATCCTCTCTCTCTCCACAGTCGTCCAAAACTATGTGCCACACCAAACGCGTATTGACTATCTGTAAACACATTCACCCGTTTATCTTTAGACAACACACACGCTCTCGTCAAAGCAATTAACTCAGCAGCCTGAGCCGAATTCTGACTTAACCTTGCGTTTTCCACAATCGTTCTCAATGTAACTACAGCATACGCAGTTGTCACATCACCGTTCGGCAACTTGAAACAAGAACCATCCACATATAAAGTACCATCGGGATCTGTCAATGGAGTATCTCTTAGGTCAATGCGACCCTTGGTTTCCTCTTCAGTTCTGAGATAGCAGTCATGTACTGCTTCATCACTTGATTCTGTGTCGATCGGCAGCAATGTTGCTGGATTCAACACATTACATCGTTTTATCCGTATGTGACTGGCCAGCAACGTCAATTCATAACCAGACAATCTTGCACTTGTCAGATGTTGAGTTTTCGTTCGGTTCAATAGAGTGTCGACTGCATGCGGAACCATTACCGTGAGCATATTATCCATGACTAGACCTGCGGACTGTCGAATGGACGCCGCAGCTGCCGCTGTTGCCCTTAAACAACTTGGCAGAGCTCTTGCTACTGGGTCTAAAGTCGAAGAAAAATAGGCACATGGGCGTTGCTTACCACCAAAAGGTTGTGTCAGAACACTCAACGCGCAACCATCCCTCTCGTGAACGTATAGTGTAAACGGCTTACTGTAGTCAGGAGTACCCAACACAGGAGCCGAACACAGCGCATCACGTAATTCCGAAAAACTTTTCTGACATTCTTCAGACCAAGGTACTGGGGATGAAACATCCTTGCACGTAAGGGCTATCAATGGTTTCGCCAACAATGAAAAATTTGGAATCCATTGTCTGCAGTAGGACGTAATACCTAAAAAGGCGCGAACATCTCTCTGAGTTTTTGGCACAGTCATTCGGGAAATCGCTGCAATTCTTTCTGGGGTCAACCTTCTCCCTTCTCTTGACAATAAGTGACCTAGATAGGTAACTTCTTGACAACAATACTGTAGCTTTGAAGGTGACACCTTGTGGTGTAAGTCATGTAGATAGTGTAACAGTGATACTGTAGCCGTTTTGCAAATAGCTTCTGTATCAGCTGCCACTAAAAGATCATCCACGTATTGAATCAAAGCTGCACCCGTTGGTAATACAAAGGCATCAAGTTGACCTTTAAGTGCTTGGCTGTAGATTGACGGACTCTCACAGTAGCCCTGTGGAGCGCGTTTTAGCCTAAAACTGCGACCTCCTAATGAAAATCCGAATAGATCTCTGCTTTCCTCTGCAATTGGGATGCTAAAGAAAGCATTCTTTAGATCGATCACTGTGAACCAGGAGGCAGTTGCCGGAATCATTGTTAGTAAGGCCGTAATGTCGGGAACCACAGGAAATTGCGGAACCACTATTTTGTTTACCTCTCTCAAATCTATAACAAAGCGATACACAGGAGGTTTAGTTGGGTCAGTTCGTTTCAGAATCGGCAATACAGGGCTATTGCACACGTTTCCACGAGTTTCTTCAACAACACCTTTTCCAATGAGATCATGAACAATTGCTAACAGCGCTCGTTCGCCTTCAAGAGAAATACGATATTGAGGTAAACGCGGTAATCGCGCATTTGGTTTCAATTGAATCACATAGGGTGGAATGTCTAACAGGCCCACGTCATTGGGACCTGTGGCCCATAAAGACGCAGGGAGGGAACTCAATTCCGGTGGGAATTTATCGACTGACAAATACATGGGAGAGATCACTCTCCGTCCTAATGTAAGTTCCACTCCTTCGGGGGAACAATACAATGTTGCATATAATCGTTTCAACAAATCCAGGCCCAAAAGATTTTCACCACAACCTGTAGAGAGAATCAGTGGAGCGGTTAGCTCACGAGGTCCAATCATAAGAGGCAAAGGGTTAGAGACTGGGTTACTAACAGGGGCGCCAGAGAATCCGACGGAAACATTCGTTAAGCCAGACAAAGGTGCGCCAGGGAGTTTTGAATGCATGATGGAACTTTTCGTCGCACCAGTGTCTAACAGAAAAGGCTCAACTACACCCGATGTAGTCACTGCAACGTAAGGCCCACTCTGATCGACCGGAACTGACACTACTCCCTCTCTTTGTCGTTGGCTGTCCTAGTAATGGTCATTTACAACAGTTTCATGGTCTGCATAATAATCATCAACATTATACTGTGCAGATCGAACTGACCCCGCATTTCGCTGGTCAAAACAATTATTTGTGTCTGATTGATTTTGATAACGATCACTCTGATTGTGTGATGAACCACGACCTCTACCACGTGGTGCTTGTTGGGGACCACCGCCACGATTTCCTCGTGCTGACACACCATTCAGACGGTCTCGTAAGGCTAGACAATCATATTTTAGGTGTCCCTCTTTCCTACAATATGCGCACTGATTATACCCAAGTGAAGATCTATAATCAAAGTTGTCAGAGCGCGGCTGTGTCCTATCGGGCTGTGCTCGTGGTCGATACTGCTGTTGCGAATCATTTTGGTTTGATCGTGGAGGGTATGCTTGCTGCAACAAAACCTTCGTTTTGAGCTCCTTAGTTTTCTTTTCTACACGATCACTTTCTTCCTTTTCCCTATTCTCATAATACTGGGCCGTTGCTAGTATTTGCGCAGGGGTTGAAACTGCCCACGCACTTTCTGAATTCTTCAATTTGTTGCATAGCTCAGGCAACAAATTCGACACGAATTTGTCAACGAATAACCGCTGGCCTCCCTCAGCGCCCATGTCCTGGCCGCTGTGGTCGACAAACGCTTCTTCAAACCTGGTAAAGAAATCCGAGACACTCTCGTCTTTCTTCTGCTTACAAGCTGATAACTTATCCCAGTTCACCTTCATGGCTGGCATGAGAGTTTTCATGAGCGTAATTATTTTCTGAGGCAAATCCAAGATCAATTGTTCAGGCTTGGCCCCACCAACTTGTAATGCATCAGCTGCTAGCAGTGCAGCCCAATCACCCCCTAATTCAACTGCATGATTGGCTTGACGAATTTTAGCCCAAACTGGTTGCGGTACAACGTTGCCAAACAACATGTCGATGTCGGCAAGGTTCATAATAGAAGCTTCTATCAGTTGTGATAACTCCTTATAATAACCAGCCGGATTTTTACGCGGATCAGGCAAGGATTGCTTCACTTGCAAAACTTCTGATCGTTTCCATGGAAGATGTATCCACACTCTTCGAAAATGCGGTAGCACCGGAGGGTTAGCAGCAGGGTCACCAGGCACCCAAAGTGGCGGAACCTCTCTCATGGGATACTGACCAGGAACCGCTTTCCAGTTCTCAGTGGTATCATCTAATGATATCCGAGAATGTGCTGTGGTTCTGAATGCTAATAAGCGTTCCACGGCACGTCGTACATCGTCTCCTATAATCATACCGTTCGAAAAGTGACTCTGAAGTTCAATTATGTCGGACGGTACATTATCTACATCATCATTATACCATTCTTCTCTCAAAAAGTTACACATCTCCTCAAATACGAATCTCTGCGTAGGCTCATTAAACTGGGAAAACGTATCAAAGACTACACGTGGAGTGTAATTAGCAGGATGTCTTATCCACCTATGTGCCATTGTTACTAACGTCTCTTTCTCCCTACCACTAGGGATCTGACTCCGTCTCTGAGGAGTTTCAGATGAATCAGACGAAAATAACGGACCAGAAAGAGGTGAATAAAGAGTAGCAACAGAGTTAGGAACACGCTTACGAACAGAAGGAGAAAGAAAAACAGGGGCAACAACACTGGAGGTGAAAGAAGGCATAGTAGGAACGGACAAGATAGTTGGAGTAGCAGAAACAACAGTCTGCGAAGGTACAGGTACAGGAGCAGTAGGAACAAGAACAGGTGGTGAAACAAACGTAGGGTTAACAGCGGGCTGGCCCGCAGCCGCTGGAGCAACAAAAGGAACAACAGGAGGTACTACAGGAGCAACTACAGGAGCAGTAGCACCCTGTACATAAGGAGGTGGTGATTTCATCAAATATGATAACAAGGAATCCTCCTTCAAATCTTCTTCTTTCTTTTCTGATTTATTCGGTAAAACTGGGTAACATTTATCTATTTTCATGTGATGCAATCTAGTAGCGATTTCCATGTCTTTTTCTTCTTTGTCTTGTCTACATTCTTTTATAGCTTGCATTACAGGAACGAACTCTTGTTTTTGATCCTTTTTAAGTTGTTTGATTTCTTTCTGCTTGGCCTCTTTACGCCATATCCGAAAGGAATCAAACATAGCTGGCCTAGCTTTCTTTAAAAATAGTTTAGCCTCAAGATTATCTAAAATCGAAAGTTCAAAAGTTCCATGTTGTGGCCATCTAAGATCACCGTCTTTCTTTGTATAGCGGACCCAGTAATCATTATATATTATAGGACCCACCCCATGTCGACTATAAAGATCATGTATCGGAGTTCCAACTGGAGGTATCGGACATGAGTCCTCCAACCGGGAATCCATTGCGCAACATTTGAAAATACGAAACAAATCACTATGGCTAGGCATCGTGCACACTAACCTAGTATCAAACTTCAAGGATTACCGAAGCAATGAAACCTCGTGTAAGTCAAAACCCTCGGTTTTTGGCAATTGCAACTGTCAAATAATACTAAGGACCAATACTAAGAACCACAAATGCAATGGAACCATGCAATACAACAAAGCCTTAAGGCTATTACAAAGCTCGGAGAGCTAACCACAAAGCCTGAGGAGGCTATTACAAAGCTCAGTGAGCTATTACCACAAAGCCTTAAAGGCTAACAACAAAGCTTTCAAAAGCTAGAACAACCACTAAGGACTGGGAGCGACCCACAAATACTTAACTCAGAACTTCAATGGCGTCACCAGGAAGGCCCGTCTATCGTCTCGCTTGTACATAAGGTCTACGCCGGGCGTCGAAGACAGGTCGACAGTCAGGGCATCGGTCCGTCGCAGCCGTCAGGAGGCGGGAATCTTCGCAGGGAAAAACTTCGGGCCACTTATTTCGACAACAGGATCGATGAAGCGGGGTGCACCTTCCCTCGGAGATTTCACACGAAGTTCCTCACGATCATCAGGCTTTGGACCGGTACCGCTGAAGTCGCCCCACGTTGGGCGCCAACTGAAGGACTGGACTTTTTAACAGTACCAGCGGTGCCAGGGAACAACACCTATAACCTTCATGGGATACCTGTTTCGGCGCACAAACTACAGAGACACGGGACACTTCCTTCGGCGTCAAAGATTCAAGGTTTATTTACTGCAGGGAACACAGAAGTCACAACAAGTACAACCCGTGCAACTTGGGGAGACTGCTTCAAATTGGTTCTGTGGAGCGCTCCTTTTATACAGAATTTACTCATAGGACAACATGGTACACAAAAGTTTACAACCTGGTTCCCATAATTATCCCCCAGAGGGGTCGCTTTGGTCACTTTGGTACACATAAGGTCCGGAACATAAGTGCGGAAACATTTGGCGGTTCCCAACTGTAAAAACCCATCTTCCCAACATTAGTGAATTCCAATCGGCAGTAAAACAGATCGAAATAGGGACAAAGACAGGTGCAGAGGAAGATGGAGACAGTGGGGAGATCGAAAAGGGTGTAAAAGGGGAGGTATCGGGAAACACGAGATACAGGCATCAAAGGGACGTGCCTAATGAGATGCACGGCTGAGACAATAAACCGGCACGGCAAGATGAGCCTCAAGCGGGGCCATCTGCCTTACAGTATCATCCCCCCTCATCGTAAAAGATATTTACAAAGAACATGTGTCTTCCACAAATATCTTGAGAGTCCCAGGGTAACGAAGCGGACAGTGTCCGTTCGCTGGCTACTTGAGGGCAAGAGACAAAATGGATGCCGTATCTAAGATGGAACCCGTGGGTACAGATGAAAAACCCACATATTAAACGAACGGTTTAAGTTAGCACAGCGAAACTGCGCACACTTACTAAACTCGTCATTTGCGGTTCTTAGATACCAGACTCGACCATATTCGTGCGAGTCGAAAACATCACTTACAATTGTCACGGAACCTCACCCTGTCTCCAGAGATACGTTTCAATGATATCGGAGTCAGATAGGTACGGTGCATGAAATTGAAGTGTATTAATTTGAACCGTGCACTGCACGATACCTTGCGCATGAGACTCCCTATACGCTTCCGCTGCTCCTGCTCCAGTGTGGCGCCAAGAACTGCCTCCCATGCCACCCAGGAAGGCGGGACCGGTGGAGTGGAATCCTGTTTCATAGCCGAATATAGCAGAGAGATTAATCTACGCCCTTTACCACAGGAAAGAAGGATGTTTAGAGTGTGGGACAATTCAGCTACATATATTAAAAAGTTGGGTGATGATCTGTCAAAATCGATACCTGAGCTGAAGTGCTTCATTGTAAGAGATCCTTGCCACTTTTTAGATGGTATGCTGAAAGCCTCTTTACAATCTTCAGAGTTAATGAAGAATGCTGTTGACTTTATAGTCCATTCTGGTGCACTGTTTTGTTATGCGCAGAAACTAAAATGCTAACATTTCCCATTTTGTGCTTTGTGTGGCATCAAAGAAAGAGTTGTCCCAACGGTGTCACTTAGTTGGTGGTTCTCAGTCCTAGAAGCCAAGAATGCTATATTACCAATGTAGCAACCCTTTACAGAATATTCGCTGAGTGATGATGCCAAAGAAATGTAAAGATCTTCGGCCATATATTGAAAGAGATGTGAAAAAAAAGTAAAATCTACTGCATTCGTAGATTTTAACAGGAAAACATGACTGCTGTAATAGACTTAATAAAACTAGATTCTGAAAACACCCTTGTCTACCAAGTGTTCAAGGGGATGTGAAACATCTCCTTGAGAGTAGGCTGGGCGACACTTTTAGTGACATTGGCACTGCAGCATGTTCCATGTTAGAGTGGTTGTCACTTGGTAAGCAAAGAAATGTTGAGGAGCAATTCAGGAACTTTTATTTTACATTGTATGAGAAATGGTTTGCAATGATGCATAGAAATGACCCTTCACCAGACAAAACGATGGATTTGGGGAGCAGATCTCTGTACTGGAGACTGAATGTATGACATTGTTCTGCATTCTGTCCATCAACTGTTGTTTTTGCATTTGTCACCCAGAGTGGGAAGGGTATGCTCAGACGTGAGTCCTGTGCTCTCCATGCCACTGGAATCAAGCTATCCTCGCTGATGAGGGCTGCAAGTCCGAAACCGGTCCTAGGATGCTTGTTTCCGGTCCAGGGAGGACCTGGCTTGGCAGTTCAGGCTGGACTGTTCCCATGGGGCACAGGGTCAACACTGATTTGCATATGGTTGGGTTCAACCTGGAATGGCATGGTGAGCAAAACAACGATGGATTTTGGCCCAGATCTCTGTACTGGGATGAATGTATGACATTGTTTGCATTCTGTCCATCAACTGTTGTTTTTGCATTTGTCACCCCGAGTGGGACGGATATGCTCAGACGTGAGTCCCCTGCTCTCCATGCCACTGGGATCAAGCTATCCTGGCTGATGAGGGCTGAAAGCCCGAAAGCGGTCTTTGGATGCTTGTTTCCGGTCCAGGGAGGACCTGGCTTGGCAGTTCGGGCTGGACTATTCCCATGGGGCACAGGGTCAAGACTGATTTGCATATGGCTGGGTTCAAACTGGAATGGCATGATGAGCAAAAAAACAATGGATTTGGGCCCAGATCTCTGTACTGGGGTGAATGTATGACATTGTTTTGCATTCTGCCCATCAACTGTTGTTTTTGCATCCTTCACCAGACATGGCATTTGAAGTCAATGAAGCCTCACTGTGGTACTCTGCACAAGCGTTAGATCCCTTCCGTAAAGGAGAATTTTCTTCAGACTTTCAAATGTGCAGCTTCATTTTTGACCACTTCAATAACTCTGATGGCATATGCGCCCAGTTCAACACATATGTTGCAGAACCTGTCCAAGAGAATTGCAATCTTTAGGTGCACCAGTATTGGCATGGGAAGCTATGTCAGTGGCCAAAGTTAGCAAATTGTGTACTGGCTGCTTTGCCTGTGCCAGTCTCAAGTGTCAATGTTGAGAGGGCCTTTCCACAGATAACAGTTTGTATGGGAAGGGAAGAAAGAGTGCACATGACCCTATGACTCACTGAAGAAGTATTGTATTTACTACAGTGTGTATGATTTGTAAAAATTTATTTGGACCTCATATACACTGTACGTACACTGTCTATATACCATGCACTATCAGGGCTGAAAGCAAGCAATAATAAAATCAAAACATTCCATAAACACCAGAAAAACACTGTTTCTGCTGTATTTAATGGTGCAAAAATGTGTAACCACTGATGACCACTGATTTTTTTTAAGGTATTGAAAACACACAAAAAAACAGAATTAACCAAAATTGGAAACTGAAAATAAGAAAGCCTACTTATACCCTTTATGATGTCACAGGAAAGGACATCATATGATGTTTGACCCTGCATCGTCCCAAGAAGTGATGTCACATAACCCTAATCCTGATGACATCACAATAATTAACATTGCTGAAGTTACATAATTGTATAATTAATATTATATATTCTTCTAGATGAGAACAAAGGGTGAGGGGTTCTCTTCCCTGAGAAAAGTTTTTAAAAAATTGGCTTAACTAGTGCATTTTAAAGCACAATTTTCACATGCATTTGCTAAAAACTATGGTCTTTAAAAAACACTCACTAAATATTCAAGTCCTTTCATGGTGTGCCAAGCTTCTGAAATCTGACAGCCCCCATGAGTTCACACAATTATGTTTCCAAAATGTCCTATGGTTGCGCCCTTATGTCAAAATTTACCTCCAATGCTAGGACCAGCAGTTTGCCATGGTGGCCCTTTTTGCCCAAACATTATATGGGCAAGAATTTTCGTAATGCTGCTTCTCTTGCACTATGGAGGTTTATTCTGTCTAATATGTCAAGGAGCACATTTTGTCATGAATGGCCCCATGACCTTGCCACACAGTTGTCTTCCCATATGCCAAGAATTTCCTCCAATGTACCATCTCCAGCACTTTACCACACGTGCCACTATACCAAAAATTTACTCCCGGAGGCTAGCGATGACATTTTTTCATGGGTGCTCCATGCCATAATTTACCCACAAAGTGCCAGCAGCAGCAATTTTGCTAAGCGTATCCCATATGCAAGTATTGCCTCCAGTATTCCAGTGGCAACATTTTGTCAAAGGTTTTCCTATAAGTCAAGAAGCATGCCAAGTCCAACAGCGGATCTGCAAGCATAACACCACATGCTCACTTATATTCACTTATTCACACTCATTCTATCATTAGGACTGACTTGCACTCATTCAATTACACTTGCTCTTGTGCACTCACTCTAACCCTGAATCACTCATTTGCACTCTCTCACTCACTCTTACTCTCACTCACTTATACTTACTCACTCTTTATATATAACTTTGATCAGTTGTTTTGTTTTAAAACATCAAAGTATACAAAAATGATCCATTAATTTTCAGTCTAAAACAAGAGAATTAATTTCTGAAGCTACATTTAAGATATACAATAAAAATATCAAGAATAAAAACATTAATAAAACATTAAACAGGTGAACTACCAATTGACAACCCTCAAGTTAAAAAGCCACGCCACATAAAAGAATATTAGAAAGAAAAAAAGGCTCCTATTTATAATACACAATACAGCGGTTCAATATCACAAACATATCACATTCACGAAAATTCATTTCTGGTGCTAAAAACCAATGCGGCCTAGGGTAAAAACTTCTGTCCGTTAATCCAAAAGGAGAATAAAAAGCGACTAACTGCAAAGACTATTGGCCCAGATGTGTCTGCTTTTAAGATCATGTAGGCAACATGATATTGCCTAGCTCCAAGGTTTAAACAGATCGGTCTTATCCACCTCCTGCGAATCAGTTGATATTTGACACAGAAAAAGAGTATATTTGTGTAGAGTTGGCACTTCTGCATGTCATCATTAGAATGTTAGTTATGCTGCTAGGATGAAATATTAGCTTTTGTTTATAGGAGTTGGTTTGTGAGCTGTGAAGCTGTGCTTTAGGTATCTACCTTTACTCTCCAATAAAGCAATTTATCTTTCATCAAATTGACTGGAAATTGGATCTTTTCATTGGCGACGAGGATGGCCTCACTGAAACCTCTATTAATTGGCTATGCATGTGGACAACTCCTAAGCTCTTTAACTACTGTAATTCCATGAGGGAAGTTATGATGATCAGTGGTGCTAAAAAACTACTGTGGTTCAAACAGAGTGCAAGATGGTGTAAATCACTGGATATGTCCGAACTATGGGAACACCCAGAGAGAACAACTAGAGGGGGTTTACTGAGACTGGAAGCCAGGTATTGGGCGGTTGTGGGTGAGCGGCGCTATGCTACTAGATCAGCTAATGGCCATTTAACAACACAATTTCTAAATGTTTAAGCCATACCCAAGATTCGAACCCTTCCTGGATCAAATTACACCTCCACTTGCTAAAAGCCTATATGTTAGATTCAGGTATGGCAACCTACTCCTAAGATTTCCCAGCAATCAGGCTGCTGGTTTATCACCAGATCTATGCCCTGCCTCCGTTAGAGTAAAAGAGACTGAAGAAAATTGAAAAGATCCAATTTTCTTCAGTCTCTTTGCGTGAATTATAATATTTGCCCGGGTGGGCCTTCTTCTAAGAACGTTTCACACCGCATAAGGGTGCTCAGGAGTAAAGAAGGATCTTTCCCAAGTTTGCATATTACTGATGTCATTTTAACATGGTTAGGCCTAGTACTGCTATATCCAAAATTAATTTATGCCCAGGATTACATGATGTTTATGTTGTGTTAATTAATGAGTTTGTTGAATACAAACTTTATTAACATACACCAAGGTGGCTTGACTGGCCGTGATGGCGGACGCGCTCTGCTGAAGCTCCGAGCGCGGGCTCCGACAAATGGCAACCATCTGCAGTGACAGGGAATAGAGGGACACAAGGAGGGCTGATACCGAGCCCCTACACGTTGGTGATATCGGTAGTACAACGATGAAACAGGGGAGAGTCAGCAGCAAACACTCCGGGACTGCGGCGAGGCAGAGCGCCTAATCCCAACATAGCGCCTGCCAAGTAAGGGTCCCCCGATAGCAGCGTGGTGGGGGCGGTCAAGAAATGGGGCGCTGCTGAGGAGGATGCCATCATACAGGAGGAAGCTTGTGGCATGCGACGTTGCCCCATATCCATGAAGGGGTCGATGCTTAGCCATAGTTTCACACAAGCACAAGCCACCCCCACAGATACCCCATTGGCCATCCAGGCGGCGCGGAACCCAGACCCAGATGGGTCCCGAACCCCACAGGAATCCTCTGTGCGAGACCAGCCCCCAGTAGCCCCAAGTGGAACATTGCACTCATTCTGATAAGAGATCACCTCTCTGGGTTATCAGACCAGCGACGATCAATGCGCATATCGCCTGCCCCCCCCCTTCCCTGAGTTATGTCTCCCAACCCTGTGTGTCAAATCTGACGTGAAGGAAGCAGATTTATGGTATGACAGCCGTGCCAACGGATTCTGGCAAAGAGAAAACTCTGGACGAGCGGCGCGGGAGTCATCTGTCTGCTCACACGGTGTTGGTCGTGTCCTTGTGAATCCACAGCTGCAGTGAAGCCTGAGGCAATCAAGGTGCAAGGATCGGAACAAAGATAGCAGCAGTGTTGGAGGTGTCACATGACTGAGGAGTTGGCTGACTTGAAAAACGGCAAGGTTGGTGAGCCGATACACTTGTCGAAAGCAGCAGAGTCAACTAGCCGTGTGATGAGTGGTGAGTGTGATCACTTAATTTTAAACTGAAATGCGGAGTTTTGGTCACTTTCATGCCGTTGTTGTGGACAGTTAAACGGTCTCATTACTATTTTTTTTAAAAAGAGTGCGCGTGCTGGGCATTGCATACAAAACTTACTTGCCATTATTACGTGGAGGAGTGCTCTAGCTGTTCCAAGGTCCATGGAAGTGTGTTTGCTGCTGTCCCTCTCATGAACCTTCCAAACTTCTCCCCCAATTAACTTTCGTTATGCTCCCCTTATTCCTCCCTCTCCCCCTATTCTCTACCCCCTCCTCCCGTCGCTATTTACCCCGATTTCTCCACAAACCCATTGCATCTCTCTCCTTCCCCCCACTCCTCCAGCATTGCTATGCTATCCCCTCTTCCCCCTTGGTAACCCTTTCCATTTCCCTTCCCTCGGGCCCAGCTGAACCATTACCTTTATTCAACCTCCCTTTCTCCCAACCCCCCCTCACTTGGCCAAATGCCCGTTCCCTCACAGCCACCTCTCTGAGCTGCCAGGACCTCTCCAACCACCTCCCCTCATTTCTGCCCTAGCCTCCTACTTCCCTATAATTCCACACAGTCCTCCCCTCTCCTTCTACCACACCGCCTTGAGCCGCACCCATCTCCCCCTAAATTTGTCCTTAATTCCTTTCCTTCTTGCAACGCCAACAAAGGAAACCCGACCTGCACATTGGATACACCAACTCCCGCTCTCAATCTCCACCTATCCCCACCTATGAACCCTAGACCCCAACTCTCCACCTGTCCTCCTCCTGTCATGTCTTCACCACCAATTCCACCCCCACACAACCTTCCTTGCTCTGCCCTATTCTCTCTGGAAAGTAAGCTAGGCTCTCTTATCACCTCCATCTCCCAGCTTGTAGCTACCATTTCACTTTAAAGCTCCAAGATCTCCACTTTTCCTTACTCCTCGACTCCTTTGGAAAATGCTCACCTTCCCACGAGATGCACCTCACCCCTCCACGCCAGTGTAGCCAAGCACAACCAGTCGTCTGCAACCATCGTTAATCCACACAAGCCCTTGAAAGCCACCCGTCCTCAACCTGCATCTCCGAGTACCCCACCTATCTACACTAGTCCGACCATCTCCTCTGTCAGAGCCAAGCATCCACCTAAGCCCGCCCATGCACCCCCATCTAGGTACAATATCCCTATCACTCTTCATAGCCCAAGTGCCCCTGTCACCAAAACAGTCTTGACAGAGCTGCGCTGTCTGCGCCACAACTGCAGATCTACAAGAAAACACAAACTTGAACTCTCCGATACCATCACCTTTCACAATATTGGCATGCTCTTCCTCACAGAGACCTGGTTTAACGATACCTCTCACTCTATGATTGATCTCCTATTACCCACCGGGTATTCGATTTTTAGAAATGACAGAACTGAAAAAGTTGGGGGAGGTGTTGCAGTCATCTTTAGAAACTCCCTTCAACTTCTCCTATCAGCTCCTTCCGCACTTTTGAATGCCTATCCCTTGAGCTTCAACTACACCACCGCTCACCCCTCAGATTCCATGTCGTTTACCGCCCGCCTGGCAGCGGCCCTGCGTTTATGGAGGAACTTACTGACTTCATCAGCAACCAATACTCGCAAAGTGACAATCAAACGTTCGTGGGTGACTTCAATATCCACTGGGGCTTACCGCAAGACTCGTCCGCGAATTTGCTGGCCACCTTCATCTCTGCAAACGATCTTATCCAACACTGCACAGAATCAACACACTCCAAGGGCTCAATCCTGGACCTTGTTATTTCTAAAGCAGGCATTCTTTCTATCGCTACCCCTATTCATGTAGACTGGTCTGACCACCTCCTCATCCCATTCTCTCTTCACCTTGCACACTCTATAACTCTTGGCCAACCTAAGAAAGCTACCTCCTGGTTCCGTGACACTAAAAGTGACACTAAAAATATTGACACCGTTTCCCTCTGTGATTCAGCCTTGCTGTCACTTCCAAGAATAGACCCGAACCTAGATGTTGGCAAACTCACCTTCCAATGCCTCACAGTCCTGGCAGTGGAAATCAATAACGTTGCTCCTCTCCAAAGCAAAAAGAAAAGGCCAATTCCCTCAGCACCTTGGTTCAACAAATCCCTCTATGAAGAAAGGAAACGCCTAAGACTCCTGGAGAAACAATGGAGGAAAGCGCCCTCCACCGATAATTTGACCACGCTTCGTTCAGCAAGATCCAAGTACCACAAGCACATCTTCCTTGGGAAAGCTTCGCATTTCAGAACCCTGCTTGATTCAGCCAAAAATAGACCCAAAAAACTATTTGATCTCATTAAGAATACTAACTGCTCTCCCCCAACCTCCAAGCTGGAGGATTCTACAAAGAAAGCAGCGGATTTCGCTGTATTCTTCGACGAAAAAGTGAAATCACTGGTGGAGCAGGTCGCTCATTCTATCCCTCCAGAGGAGCGCAAAGCACTAGTCATTTGGCACACCTTTGACCCCATCTCTGAAGATGCCCTCCTCAATTGCATCCGCGAAACAAAGCCCTCCAACCATTCTCTTCATCCCATCCCTAGTGCCATTGCCATTGACTTCTATACCCATTCTCTTCCCTATTGGACCACTCTAGTCAACCTCTCCCTCTGTTAAGGTTCCCTTCCTGTCCCCTTCAAAACTGGGCAGGTCACCCCTCTGCTTATAAAACCCACTGCAGATGCGAATGACCTCAACAACTTCCCCCATCACTATCCTACACTTTCTTGCAAAGATCACAGAAAGATGTGTAGCGAAACAACTATCTCGTCATATCAAGGACAATGATCTTCTTGACAATTTTCAGTCCGGCTTCATCCAAAACTGCAGCACTGAAACAGCCCTGCTACAAGTGATTGATGACGCGCTGCGGATACTCGATTCGGGAGGGTCTTGTCTTCTAATTTTCCTTGACCTTTCTGCAGCCTTCAACAGAGAATGGGCATGGAGGGCACTGTGCTTAAATGGTTTGCTTCCTTCCTCTCTGATAGATCCCAAATGATCAAAATAGCGAACATTCTTTCACCTCCTTCGGCGGCAGGGCAAGGTGTTACTCAAGGCTCTATACTTGCACCCACACTGTTCAATCTCTATTTAGAACCACTGGGAGATCTCGTAAGTAAATCCGGGGTCCACTATCATCTCTACGCAGATGACACTCAAATCTACCTCAAAGTTGCCTCCACTCACGATCTCTCCGTCCTAAGCTCTACTCTGGACTCCATTCAAAACTGGATGTCAACACATCAACTGATTCTGAATCCCTCCAAAACTGAATTCCTCCTCCTCTCCTCCTCACTCTCTCCTCCTCCGGTGCAATCATGGATGGATCAGTTGAATCTACTTAACAATAAACCTATCATTGTTGACAGCGCAAAATCCCTGGGTGTCATACTCGACAAAAAACTCAATCTAATCTCCCACATCAACTCCATTGCAAAGTCTGCTCGATACCAACTGCGCCTTCTTTGGGGAATTTGTTGCTTCTTCCCGGAGCAAGACCTTGAAAATCTGGTTCAATCGCTGGTCCTCTCCAAACTGGACTACTGCAATTCTCTTCTCACTGGCCTCCCCAAATCCCACCTGTCCCCCCTTAAATCTATTCTCCATTCAGCAGCTCTCTTCATTTAAGGGGCCAAAAGAAGTGACCACATCACACCCATGCTATCCACCCTCGGCTGGCTTCCCATCGAGGCAAGATCTATCTACAAGACTGCCTATATCACCCACAAAGCCTTGCATTCCTCCTCTCCTTGCTACCTGGTGAAGAAACTGAAACTCTCTGGAGGCTCCAGACCATCACGTAATGTGGAAAATGTACTTCTACTTTCAAGAAAGAAAGATCGATGGCCCAATCCTTTTCAGGCAACGCGGTGAGAATCTGGAACTCACTTCCGCCTCTGCTCCGGACCACCACCTCTTCCCAGGCCTTCAAAACTGACCTCAAAGTTCTCCTCCTTCAAAGACACTTCCAAATGTAGATCACACCCTCTCTATTATCTGAAGGAAGACCCTCCATTATAGAGAATCCTTTTCTCCATGACTATGGAAGGGCCTTCTCAGTGTGTTCTACCAGCTATTGCAGTTTTATCCTTCTATCTGTGTTTGGTACTCGTTTGTAACTTGCACACGTCACTTTTCGTTTGTAACACACTGTTTGCTACCTCTTATATTTTTGTTTGCTTTTGATACTTGCACAAGTGCCACCACTGCCTACGTAACGTTTGTTCTTGTGCCTGAGTGTCTGCCATTTATTGCAGTATTATACCTCTACTTGTACTTTGTACGCTTTTGTAACCTGCACACATGTCACTTTTTCCTCCTGTAATGCACCGTTTGCTACCTCTTGTATTTTGTTTGCTCACAATTGTCATTTGTGCCTCATGTAACTTAACGTTTGCTTTTGTAATGTTCTCCCCATGTTCTGTTCCTATTGTAAAGCGCTCTGACACCTTTGGGTAAAGTCTGCGCTATATAAAAATGCATAAAATAAATAAATAAATACATGTCAAGAGCCACCCGGCCTTGTGTCATGAAGGCGCACCGCCATCTTGCATTTGGCTTGAGATGTATTCCGGTTATCCAAGCTGCCAACCACGTTCGTTAACGTTTGTTCAATGTCGCCTTCATGTTGTCATGCTGCTGTTCCTGTCATGGCATTCCGAGTGTCGTCGTGGGATATGAAGGCCCAGCGTGGTTACAGCAACTGTTTTGTCAACATTGTTCAGGTTCTACGGCGCTGGTGCAAATGACTTTTCCAGTTTAAATTGCACCATTGTGTTTCTTAGTTGGTGTACGAGACAGAGGATTATTTAGCATTTCAAAGTAAATTCTGTGATCTTCCTTCACAAGTCATCAGTTTGGATGCCAACAGCTACATGGATCCTCGGGTGAGAGATCGCTCACCGCAGTGAGAGACTTCCTTTTTGTTGATTTGTTTTTATTATTTATACTGCTTTGTGGGGGTGGTTGCAGGATGGTGAGTTTTGTTATTTGGAAGGTCATGTGTCCCTATTGGTGCCTCATTTTTGTTTTGGGAAAGGTGGTGTGCTTGTGGTGTGGTAGGTGCCCCAGTATAATTTATTTTAGGGTGGCGAGTGCCCTGATGGGGTGAGTTTGTGGGGTGGTTAGTGCCCCAGCTCAGTTTAATTTAAGGTAGTGAGTGCCCTATGGTAGTAAATTTTTGGGGTGGTGAGTGCACCATGCAGTTTGTTTTTAGGGTGGTGAGTTTTTGGGGTGGTGAATAGCGAGTTTGTGGGGTGGCGAGTGCCCCGTGCAGTTTGTTTTAGGGTGGTGAGTGCCCTACGGTAGTGCGTTTTTGGGGTGGTGAGTGAACCGTGCAGTTTGTTTTAGGGTGGTTAGTGCCCTATGGTGGTGGGTTTATGGAGTGGTGAGTGCCGCGTCCAGTTTGTTTTAGGGTGGTGAGTGCCCTACGATAGTGAGTTTTTGGGGTGGTGAGTGCCCCGTGCAGTTTGTTTTAGGGTGGTGAGTGCCCTATGGTGGTGAGTTTTTGGGGTGGTGAGTGCCCCGTGCAGTTTGTTTTAGGGTGGTAAGTGCGCTATGGTGGTGAGTTTGTGGGGTGGTAAGTGCCCCAGTGCAGTTTATTTTTATTTATGTAAGTTTACCAGATTTTCATGCATTCAGTGCTATTAATGCTTGTTTTAATTTATTTTTTTTCCCTGAGGGAGGGGGATGGGGCAATGTTAATGTTTAGTTTGAGGATGCAATGTATATATTGGGGCGTTAATTTCAATGTCTTTAGAATGCAATGTAAATGCTTTCTTTTCACAATGTATTGTATATTTTGATTGTATATTTTGATGGATGTTTACATTTCCTTCCTTCACTTGTGAATTCTTGTTTACCTAAGGAAGGGGGATATGTTATAGTTAGCTTGTGTGTCTTCCCTGCTGCTCAGCTGGTGTGGGTCTTGGATTGCCTGATGACATCATGGAATCTTTAGTGCCGTGGCTTGTGTGTGGAGTGGCAGTTGATGGCAGGCAGGCTGAGCGGCAGGGAGGCTGCTCCTGGTGGGGGTTTGTTATCTTTTACTTATCTACTTGAAACTGAACTTGGAACTAAGCATCATTAAATCCAGCGTGTTTTATATACCTGGCTCAAGGACTTTTAATTACTACACCTATTACTAGGCCTGTCTCTTCCTCCTGTTCATGCTCAAAATGCTCAGTCTCCTCAATCATTAACTGGGCGTAAACCTCACGAAAATCCACTGTATCAGGCCACTGTCCAGACAACATTCCTACTCCTGCCAAAGAAATCCCCTACCAAGCCACTTCCCCTCCTGCTGGCTCTATGAGTGCGTCTTAGCAGTATCAGTTCCGTTCAGGGCCTCCTACTTCCCCCACTTTCGACGTGGAGCCGCATGCATGTCCACTGTGGCTTTGCCCTGCCCACATCTCTCAAAAGCGAGGCCTTGCACAGCCTTGGCAAGGCCTCACAATGTTCCACAATTTCTGCCCATGCCAGGCAATCCAAACTCTCTTCTCAATGCCTCCCTGAACGGTGCCGCTCTCCCAGTGCAGGAGCAGCCCTTTTGCTTACCTGGTCTGTTCTTGGATGCTGGAGCCAGAGCAGTAAGGAGCAGGCCATAAATGTGGCTGCGACCCCATCAACGGCCTTCCACGTGGGCCTTGCGCTGCGCTGCGCTGCTGGGCCCCATCGGCCAGCAGGTCCAGGCATCCAGCCTCCACCAGCAACCTCATGACCTGGGTCACCTTGTCTTCTCCCACAATATCGGATGCCATCACAGTAAGTGTGCCTCACTACATACTATGCTACCTATGATATTAAACAAATATCACTACAAGCCATAACTTATGAAAAAACGGTCCTGTACATGTCCCACCCACTGTATCACCAAGACAAAATGGTGACTGGTACCTTCAGATGGCAGGTTGCCTATAGATTGGGCTACAAAAGGAGCCCTAACCCCTGAGCAGTCGCTGGACTGCTCCACTTCTCCAAAGAAAAACAGGGGGCAGACCCCCCTGTGGTCGGCTGCCACCCAAATCCTCACTGTATGTTAACAGCCCATCAGTAATGTAGTAGAGATCATACACCCATAAGTTGATGAATTATGAAATGCGCTACTGTTGACATTACAGAGGGACGTGCCAAAATAAGGATACTTTTAAGGAACCAACACCCCTGTGGCTGAAGCCCTTTGTATGAACCAGAAGGTACAAATTGCACACTGACTAGTTTGCGAACAGGGCTGCATTATATGATGCAACTGATGTACTAACCAGTGGCAATGCAAAATGTATATATTGCATGAGTTCGCAAATTCTCCTGACTCGTGACATTAACATTTTACCACCCCCTGCAAATGGCTGAAAAAGCAGGGAAGGGGGCCGGACAGGGACAGCAGACCCTCATCCCTGCATTTGAGTTCCCTCCCTGAAAACATGTTTATGAAAAAAACAATTAAAAAAAACAGACTGTCCTATAAAAAAAAATGCCTTAAGACAGCAAGACAGCAGGTGGCGTTCACAAAGTTTTCAAAAAGAAAAAACTTCCCCACAGGTTTCGATTCAAGTTTACAAATCAGTTAACACCCCCAAATCGAGATTCCTTTACTTTTAATGGTTTCCAACATTTACAATGTGCAAATGAATGGTTTCCAACATTTAGAATGTGTAAATAATAGGGGGATGTGTCTCTCACTAGCCCTCCTATTTGTGATTCAGAAGAAACACTTGCAAAGGTTTCTGATCGAGTCAGAAACTCGAGCAGGCTTTCATACATTGCATAGATGTATTTTCCGGTTAAATGCCTGTGATTTTGCGAATGTGTGCGCTAGACCCCTGCCCACTGAAATGGTCGCACTGTGGCTCACGTGGGCAGCCACAGACATTGCGGTTACAAAAAGCCTTTGCACACCTGGGTCTGTAAACACCCTTTTCATTGTGTGGAGGACCCGCAGTAACTGAGATCAGTGCTGTCGCAGGGCCTGTCCATTTTCAGTCCCCTTGTATCCTTCAATCTGCCCTTCTATCCCCAAAGAGAAAACTTTTTTTGCTCTTTTTAAAATCTACATTGGCGATGTCTCTTTTTGTCATACTACCTTGAAAACAAGTTATGTTCACTGTTACATTACTAGAACACTGAAAATTGAATCCGCTTCAAAATATGAGCAAAATGAAGTACAGCAGTGTTAATAAGTTCATAAAAAAGTTTGTTTAAATTTCTGCTTGTAGGACTTTGCCCTTATGGCTAAAGTTCCCTAAACTTTTTGCTTTCCCCCCTAGACCTTTTTTCTGACATGGTGTTGCCAACTTAGATGCTTTGGGCATTTTGCCACTGCTAAACAGTGTCAAAGTGCAAGTGCTCCCTGTATAAAGGGTAATGGTAATTGGTTGTCCATGATTGGTATGTTTGCCTTACAAGTAAAGTCCCCAGTAAAGTTCACTATTTATGCCAGGGCTGGTAATGCAAATGCTACTAGTGGGCCTGCAGCACTAATTGTGTCATCCACACAAGTAGCCTTAAAAAGGGAACTCAGGCCTGCCATTACAGTGCCTGCGTGCACTTTATTAAACTGCCATGTTGTTCTGACAAGTGTACTCACTTGCCAGACCTTACCCTTCCCTTTCTATGCACATCAGACACCCCTATGGTAGGTCCAGGGTACCCACTGGGCAGAGTGCAGTGTTTTTGAAAGGGAGGACATGTACGGAGGTGTGTACCATGTCCTGTCACTGAAATAATCTCCATTTCATTTTTCACTGCTGAAAGGTCATCTTGGCCATAGGACAGAATAGGGAGGCTGTGTAATATGTTCTCCAGCCTATCTTCACAAAGGCTTAAGATTGAGAGGTGAAGCTTAGAATGCCTAAACTCACCATGTAATAACACATCCTTCCATGAAGGTGGTTTTTGCATTTTGTGTTTAGAAGCCACTCTTTTAGAAGTGGCTGGGTATTTGTGCTCTAACATTTCTGCGTGTCTCTGACTGGTTGTAGATTGACTGTCTGGATTTGAAAGCGATAGGATCTGGGGAATGTCTTGACCCAGGGGAGGAGGCGAGACAGCAACAGGCTGACCTGCATCTGGAGTGTAGGGGGAGGAGGAGCCCCTAGAGGTGAAGAGGCCTGGGTTGCTGCTATAAAACAATTGGCCCATCTCCTGCTGAGTGATTGAGAATCCATACCCCCACTAATCAAAGGAAGAAGGTGTCACTGGCAGGGAGGCACCCAGAACTGGTATGAACAGGGGTAAGTGCCCCCCTGAGCACAAAGACTTCAAAGCCATTGAGGGGTATAACTATGAGAGCTGAATCCCCTGAAATGTGGAGCATGGCTTGATCAAGATTGAACAAGACTGGAGCTACTTCATGGTCAAGAGGAACCTTTGCCAAGGAAAAAACAACTGAAGAGACTGAAGGAAAGGAATGACCCTTGCTGTGTGTTCTGGGGATGGCCTGAAGTTTGCTGTTTAAACCAAGGAACGGCTAAAGGGACTTTGCTGTGTACTGTGTCTCCCTGCTTGAAAGGACTTTGCTGTGCTGTGTCCTGAAGTAACTTATCTTCAGGGGCTTGAGGTGAGCTGGCTGCCTGTTGCAGAAACTCAGGAACACAAAAGTTCTAGGAGAGTCTCAGCGGTGCTGTGTGCATGTGCTTGTTGCAGCCTGAGACCCTCATAACGAGTGCTCTGTGATCGTGGGCACCTGGAGTCCAAGCAAGGAACAGCAACGCTGTGTGCTTTTTGCAGCCTGAATCCTTTGTGAGGATTGCCAGGTATCGTGTGCACCGGAATCCAAGTGAGTCTCATCAACGCTGTGTGCGTATGCTTTGTGTAGCATGAGACCTTTGCCAGGATCGCATTGTTATCGTGCACACCGGGAATCCAAGTGAGTCTCATTGACGCTGTGTGCGTGTGCTTTGTGCAGCGTGAGACCTTCGTGAGGATTGCTTTGTTATCGTGCTCCCAGAGTTAAATTGAGTCTCAGCAACGCTGTGTGCGTGTTCTTCGTGCAGCCTGAGACCTTCTTGTGGATTGCCCGGTGATCGTGCACCCGAAGCTCAAGGGAGTCTCAGCGATGCTATGTGCGTGTGCCCTGTGGCAGCCTTAAATCTTCGTAGCTGTAGCAGCCTGGACCGGCAGCCCCGTAGGAGCTGAACCGCCGGCCCAAGCCTGCCGTTGCCAATTCACAAAGATTGCATCAGAGGTCCAAGTCGCTGGGTGAGGAGAGGAGAGTGAGTTTGCACCCCCAGCTAATGTGTGTCGACTCCTGGGGTGGGGTGGGGTGCGGGCTCAGAGGGAGACACTCTCGGCCTCCCTCTCATTCCTGCAGCACGGGCCTCTGCTTCGGCTCATATTGCGGCCCATATTGCCAAGGGAGTGGCAGTACTGGGGCCGGAGTGCGGAGCTGCACTTTTTGTTACACCATACCCGTGTTGGGGGCAACTGTTGACAGAGGCTGACGGCGAGTCAGAAGGAGTGGTGGATAGACCGCCCAAGGCACTGTGATCGGTGCTGGAGTGTATTACGCATTATTTTATTTCTACAGAACCGAGTACCTGATTGTCGTATTACACATTGCATCATTTCTGTATAACGGAGTACCTGATTAGTGTATTACACAGTGCATTATTCCTGCATAACGAATACCTGATTAGTGTATGATGCATGGCATTATTTCTGCATAACTAACTACCTGTCGTATGACGCATTGCATTGTTTCTGCATAACGAAATACCTGATAAGCGTATTACGCATTGCATTATTCCTGCATAATGAACTACCTGATTAGTGTATTACGCATTGCCTTATATCTGCATTACGATGTACCTGGTGATTGTATTACCCATTGCATTATTTTTACATTGCAAAGTACCTGTTTGCTGCGTTACGCATTGCATTATTTTTACATTGCAAAGTGCCTGGTTGTTGGGTTACGCATCGCATAATTTTTTTATTGCAAAGTGCCTGATTTTTGTGTTACGCATCACAATATTTTTACATTGCAAAGTGCCTGATTCTAGCATTATGAACTGCATAACATGGTATTAGGGTTAAATTGGATATATTCAGACGTTGGCACTGTTCACTGGACAGATATGTAATAGCGTTTACTTTTCGGTATAGAGCATGCCTAGTGTTGTATAAAAATAACCAACTTTTGTCATCACTCAGCGTGCCTGTAGCCTTGTCATTCTCACACACGTTTGAGACTGAATACTAAAGCCACGACGACCAATTACGGCATCTTGAAGCTTAGAACTACTATTTTAGTTACTATGACATCATTCAGTAGTTCAATGCATCTCGCGGATTTCCCGCGAGAAGACGCTACCAACCTCTTACTTCAACATACCTCCTAGGAGCAATATATCCACGTTACCAATAGGAAGCATTGAGCTCCTTCTAGATACAAGTAATATAGTTCTTGATATTTTACTATGTGGTGACTGATACTCAGCGATATCGCTATAACAAAGGCATAATCTACATCGGTGAACTACTTTGCCGTCCATCATGACGTCATTTTGTAGTTCTTTTTCCGCGATACCATCGCGAGAGCACGTGATGAACCAGTGGCCTTGGTGTCTATGGGTAATGCTTCCCCTCGGACTACTGAACATGGATAGAATATTCTTTTTTTATGGAATTTTACACTATGAAGGTACCGTTTGGTTCGAGTCACTTGCCATCGCGTTTTGTATATATTTGATCGAGCGCCCCAACAAGCACGGGCCAATATCGAAGTAAGTGACGCTCTTGTTGTCATTTCCTATTTAAGTGACCCTCCTCCTTTACCGCGTTGCCTCCCCTTTACTCAGGCACTGCCAGGGGCAATGACGGAGAGGTGAGGAATGGTCTAATCTTCTAGGCACTAAGTGGTTTAGTGTGTGGTGTTATGGAAGAGGAGGTCGGCTCTTCCGATGAGCTTCTAATGAAGCAATACTGTAATGATGGTGTCCTTACATAGGACACGGGAGGGTGAGCCTTTTAAACGAGCTGTGTAATGAGAGTGGTGGTGGTTAAGCAAAATACAGGGTGCGAAGGGGTGGGGAAGGTAATGAAAGAATTTAACCTCCCACACACACTAAGCACTCCAACTTATTTCCCACAGAGCGTGGCCTCCTTCATCCTGAGATAGGTCCAGGTGAGGTGAGGTTCTATCCCCTGTCACTATGGGTGAGTAGCAATTGTAGTTGCTTTTTTTACACGTTATTGTTACAAAATAATCAACATATTTATACCACTTTTTTGTTTTCTTATTGTAGGTGAATTATATACCATTTGACATGGAGGAATTATAACTTATATCCTTTATCGTTTGATTTACTCACAGTATTTATGGTTTGGTTGGTAACACTTTTTTGCTGTGGAAAAACTTATTAGAACAGAGGCCCTGAGGAAAGCCTTGGGAGGTAATTCCCCCCTTTAGGCAGAAACATGTCGGTCGGTTTGCAGCTATTTGTTAAAACTGCAGTTTTGCGCTGTTCTTGCTTTTAACTGAGAAAGAGACTTTCAACCATTAAAGCATTTGCTGTCAGTCATCTATTCTACTTTTAATTATAGTCACACTTTCACTTTATTTTTTTGCACTGCACATTCCCAATTAGTGTTCTCACGCATGGTCTACAAGTAACTGTGGGCTGTTACCCAGTCCGTTAAGGTGGGAGTCGGATATGTCTCAATGTTCTAGAGACGACCCATCCCAACCTTTGGATGACAACTAGAACACTACCTAAACTTTGATGGGAATCCATCTTTGGACATTGGGTTTCACCTACTCTTGCTGGTGGTTACATGTGTTGGTTTTTTAGTAACATTTCTAAGATTGAAAGGTTTCCTTACCTTGCACCCATTGGGGCTTTTAGTCTTAGTGTTCTTGAGTACTTCTCGACTCTTTATTAGACCCCCAGGTTTATTGAGTTTTATAGGTTGGTCATTAGGGGATGATAACCTGGGCCTGGTCTTTAAACTTCCCTTAGACCCTTCATTCCTCGTTTTGTTGTCAAGTTTGTTAGAGCAGCTGTCGGCTGCGGGTCAATTGCTCAACTACACTTTATAAGTAGTTCAGTCTAATTACACCAGGTTGAATTAGAAAACACTTTTTACTCCTTTTTCCAGTTTTTTTCTTGGCTCCCTTCCGCCTGTGTCCATCAGCGGACACTGCTTTACAGTCATGGCAAAATGCCCAGGTCTGGCATATGATGATGCAATGTTCCATTCAATACTCGACAATATGCCGAGTGTTTTAGAATCAGTTTCCGGACCCTCTGTAGGGTCAGTGGATGAATGGGCTAAGGTACTGACGTTGAAGAAATCGTACTCTCGCACTGCAGTACATGGGATAGCTATGGCAGAGTACTTACGAGCCAGCTGTGCCCCACCAGGACTGATTGTGACTAACGCTCCTCGCCTTTTTCTGACAGATAAATTATTCCTCAAGGACTGGTCTCTGATTGCGTGGCGGTGCACTAGGGATTGGCTGATCCTCATAATTAGCACCGCCAAGAGAATCGCGGATGCCATCCTCATCGAGATCCAGGTCCTGGAAGGACAGATAAGGGCGACCATTACACCTGCCTTGTTTAAAAAACAATTGGATGAGTCCAATAAAACCAACAAGGACTTCAAAGACTCCATCTTACAAACAAAAATTGATACATTTAAGAAAGATCTGGATAAATTTAAGATGGAGAGAGTGTACCCGTATACAAGTGACTCCTATAAGGCACCTGAGTTTCGCAACAATGGCAGGGCCTACGGTTCCAATTATTCTGGCTCGAGTACAGACTCTGGGAGTGACTCTGACACCGCAGGTCCCTCATCCTACACAGGAAGAGGACAAGGGTGCCCCAATCATTACCAGAATTATAGAGGACAACAACAACATTTACAACCTCAGCCATGGTGGCCCCCAGCCCCCTGGGGCCCGCCAGGTAGTTTCCAGTATCCTCCAAAGCCACCTATGGCTGCATTTGGAGGGTATCAGAATTATAATGGCCAACCTTTTTTAGGGTTTGGCCAACGCAGATCAAGAGGCAAAAGGAGAAACACTCAACCTCAGGTACATTGGGAAGACACATCAGGGCCTCACACGGGGACACGCAGCAAACTGCGGGGGACCCCTCGCGAGTGAATGGACACTCTGAACCCAGTCTAGTCATTAATCTTAGCAAGAAAACTCTCTCAACCATCGAAGAGGTAGTTTTGAACAAAGGTCTAGGGTACGTCATCACCAATAATGGTGACCCTTTCAGACTACAGGTCGAACTAGCGCAATTTTTCCGTAAATTGCGTTTACACTACTTCTTCAGAGACAAAACCAACATCGATAAAGAAGAGTCGGATGACAACACAGGGTTAAGAACTAAATCCACCTTCCTCCCTCCAGTACACTTGGTACCGCCACAAGTGGCAACTTTTGAGAGGGCTGTCAAAGATGATGTGGAGAAGCTATGGACCACGCAGACTGGTACTTTTAAGAACCTATCCAGATTGGAAGAACAGGCCCTTCAATCCTTGGCTCAGGATCCACTGATCACTATCAAGCCCGCTGACAAAGGGGGATCGATAGTGATTCAAGACACTGAAACATATCGAGAAGAATGTATTCGACAGTTAAAGGATACCAATTCCTATGTTCCTCTCACCATTGACCCTACTGAGAGACTCACAGCTGAGATCAGAGATATGGCAGAAGAAGCACTCAACAAAGGGTGGATTACTGGCCACGAGGCACTATTCCTACAAGCCCAGAATCCTATAGTGCCCTATTTTTATACTCTGCCTAAAGTTCACAAGGCCCATAGACCACCTCGAGGCAGACCCATAATATCTGGTCAAGGCTCACTCTTGGAGCCCCTCTCTGCTTTTGTAGATTTCTTTTGAAGACCTTTGGTGCAGACCATGCCCACCTACTTGAAAGATACAAACGATGTTCTCAGGGTAATTCCCGAGATCGACTTCAATGTAGAGACAGATTTTCTCGTCTCACTTGACGTCGAGTCTCTTTATACCTCCATCCCCCAGGATAAGACTCTAGAGACCATAACCTCCATTCTGGAGGGAACCACCTTGGAGTCAATTACGCCAGTCCCTTTTATCATGGCATTGGCAAGAATTGCCATGAAAGAGAACTTTTTTAAGTATGAGAACACCATCTATTTGCAGGTATCAGGGACTAGCATGGGAAGCATTTTCGCTCCCAGCCTAGCAAACCTTTATGTCCACACATTTGAGCAAGGACATGTCCTCACCACCACTAATCCATTTTATTCACACTTAAAATGGTGGAAGCGATATATTGACGATATCCTCGTGGTTTGGCGAGGTGATATTGAATCAATGGTATCGGTCCAACTATGGCTTAATTCATGCAATCAGTTCCTTAGATTCACCATGGAGAGCAGCAAGGAGAGGATATCCTTTATGGATTTATCCATCTATGTGACCCCCACAGGCTTGCAAATGGAGTTGTATAAAAAACTGATGGCCAGGAACTCACTTTTGCTTTATGAAAGCCAACATCCCAAAGCCCTAAGGGACAATTTGCCCTATGGGCAGTTTCTAAGAGTGCGGCGTAATTGTTCCTCTCTCACTACTTTTGACAAACATGCAGAGAACCTGTCTACTCAACTACTTGCCAGACACTACCCTAAACAATTGATCAAACGCTCTTGGAAAAGAGCGGCCAACAATCATCGTGAGGCACTTTTGGAAGTGAGAAGTCCAAAGGTTCCCCTAGAACGTCTAACCTTCGTTAGTACGTTCGATACTAAATCTAATCAAGTTCAGCGCATTGTACGTCATCACTGGCGAGTTCTTAACTGTGGGAATGAGAGAATTGAACAACCTTTGTTTGCCTTTAAAAGATCTACTAGTCTGAGGGACCGACTAGTACATACCAGACCTAGGGAAACCCCTAAGAGAGCAGTGGGGACACTATGGGATCTAGCGGCAGTGACGGGACACCATCCATGTGGTAATTGCTCCGTTTGCCCTCAAACATCAAAGGTCACTCAAATTGAGATAGGAACAAATCGCCCTTGGATCCTCAAAGAGTTTTCCAACTGCAATAGTTTGCATCTAATATACTTGCTTACTTGCCCCTGCCTAGAAAAATACATATGCAAAAACAACAAGTGATGGACTGAATGTGGATCAATGTCACACACTCCCCCAGTCAAAAGATCTGGGCCCAAATCCATCGTTTTTTTGCACTCCACACCACCCTGGGTTAGACAATGGCGATATGCAAATCAGCTCTGACCCTGTTGCCCCATGGGAACAGTCCAGTCCGAACTACAAAAGCCATGTCCTTCCCAGAACGGAATCAAGCATCCGAGGACCGGACCGGTTTCGAGGTAACACCTCTCTTCAGCCCGGCTAGCTTGACTCCAAGTGGTGTGGAGTGCCTGGGACCCACGTCTGGGCATCCCCAGCGCACTTAGGGCGGCAATTGCAAAAACAACAAGTGATGGACTGAATGTGGATCAATGTCACACACTCCCCCAGTCAAAAGATCTGGGCCCAAATCCATCGTTTTTTTGCACTCCACACCACCCTGGGTTAGACAATGGCGATATGCAAATCAGCTCTGACCCTGTTGCCCCATGGGAACAGTCCAGTCCGAACTACAAAAGCCATGTCCTTCCCAGAACGGAATCAAGCATCCGAGGACCGGACCGGTTTCGAGGTAACACCTCTCTTCAGCCCGGCTAGCTTGACTCCAAGTGGTGTGGAGTGCCTGGGACCCACGTCTGGGCATCCCCAGCGCACTTAGGGCGGCAATTGCAAAAACAACAAGTGATGGACTGAATGTGGATCAATGTCACACACTCCCCCAGTCAAAAGATCTGGGCCCAAATCCATTGTTTTTTTGCACTCCACACCACCCTGGGTTAGACAATGGCGATATGCAAATCAGCTCTGACCCTGTTGCCCCATGGGAACAGTCCAGTCCGAACTACAAAAGCCATGTCCTTCCCAGAACGGAATCAAGCATCCGAGGACCGGACCGGTTTCGAGGTAACACCTCTCTTCAGCCCGGCTAGCTTGACTCCAAGTGGTGTGGAGTGCCTGGGACCCACGTCTGGGCATCCCCAGCGCACTTAGGGCGGCAATTGCAAAAACAACAAGTGATGGACTGAATGTGGATCAATGTCACACACTCCCCCAGTCAAAAGATCTGGGCCCAAATCCATCGTTTTTTTGCACTCCACACCACCCTGGGTTAGACAATGGCGATATGCAAATCAGCTCTGACCCTGTTGCCCCATGGGAACAGTCCAGTCCGAACTACAAAAGCCATGTCCTTCCCAGAACGGAATCAAGCATCCGAGGACCGGACCGGTTTCGAGGTAACACCTCTCTTCAGCCCGGCTAGCTTGACTCCAAGTGGTGTGGAGTGGCTGGGACCCACGTCTGGGCATCCCCAGCGCACTTAGGGCGGCAATTGCAAAAACAACAAGTGATGGACTGAATGTGGATCAATGTCACACACTCCCCCAGTCAAAAGATCTGGGCCCAAATCCATCGTTTTTTTGCACTCCACACCACCCTGGGTTAGACAATGGCGATATGCAAATCAGCTCTGACCCTGTTGCCCCATGGGAACAGTCCAGTCCGAACTACAAAAGCCATGTCCTTCCCAGAACGGAATCAAGCATCCGAGGACCGGACCGGTTTCGAGGTAACACCTCTCTTCAGCCCGGCTAGCTTGACTCCAAGTGGTGTGGAGTGCCTGGGACCCACGTCTGGGCATCCCCAGCGCACTTAGGGCGGCAATTGCAAAAACAACAAGTGATGGACTGAATGTGGATCAATGTCACACACTCCCCCAGTCAAAAGATCTGGGCCCAAATCCATCGTTTTTTTGCACTCCACACCACCCTGGGTTAGACAATGGCGATATGCAAATCAGCTCTGACCCTGTTGCCCCATGGGAACAGTCCAGTCCGAACTACAAAAGCCATGTCCTTCCCAGAACGGAATCAAGCATCCGAGGACCGGACCGGTTTCGAGGTAACACCTCTCTTCAGCCCGGCTAGCTTGACTCCAAGTGGTGTGGAGTGCCTGGGACCCACGTCTGGGCATCCCCAGCGCACTTAGGGCGGCAATTGCAAAAACAACAAGTGATGGACTGAATGTGGATCAATGTCACACACTCCCCCAGTCAAAAGATCTGGGCCCAAATCCATCGTTTTTTTGCACTCCACACCACCCTGGGTTAGACAATGGCGATATGCAAATCAGCTCTGACCCTGTTGCCCCATGGGAACAGTCCAGTCCGAACTACAAAAGCCATGTCCTTCCCAGAACGGAATCAAGCATCCGAGGACCGGACCGGTTTCGAGGTAACACCTCTCTTCAGCCCGGCTAGCTTGACTCCAAGTGGTGTGGAGTGCCTGGGACCCACGTCTGGGCATCCCCAGCGCACTTAGGGCGGCAATTGCAAAAACAACAAGTGATGGACTGAATGTGGATCAATGTCACACACTCCCCCAGTCAAAAGATCTGGGCCCAAATCCATCGTTTTTTTGCACTCCACACCACCCTGGGTTAGACAATGGCGATATGCAAATCAGCTCTGACCCTGTTGCCCCATGGGAACAGTCCAGTCCGAACTACAAAAGCCATGTCCTTCCCAGAACGGAATCAAGCATCCGAGGACCGGACCGGTTTCGAGGTAACACCTCTCTTCAGCCCGGCTATCTTGACTCCAAGTGGTGTGGAGTGCCTGTGACCCACGTCTGGGCATCCCCAGCGCACTTAGGGCGGCAATTGCAAAAACAACAAGTGATGGACTGAATGTGGATCAATGTCACACACTCCCCCAGTCAAAAGATCTGGGCCCAAATCCATCGTTTTTTTGCACTCCACACCACCCTGGGTTAGACAATGGCGATATGCAAATCAGCTCTGACCCTGTTGCCCCATGGGAACAGTCCAGTCCGAACTACAAAAGCCATGTCCTTCCCAGAACGGAATCAAGCATCCGAGGACCGGACCGGTTTCGAGGTAACACCTCTCTTCAGCCCGGCTAGCTTGACTCCAAGTGGTGTGGAGTGCCTGGGACCCACGTCTGGGCATCCCCAGCGCACTTAGGGCGGCAATTGCAAAAACAACAAGTGATGGACTGAATGTGGATCAATGTCACACACTCCCCCAGTCAAAAGATCTGGGCCCAAATCCATCGTTTTTTTGCACTCCACACCACCCTGGGTTAGACAATGGCGATATGCAAATCAGCTCTGACCCTGTTGCCCCATGGGAACAGTCCAGTCCGAACTACAAAAGCCATGTCCTTCCCAGAACGGAATCAAGCATCCGAGGACCGGACCGGTTTCGAGGTAACACCTCTCTTCAGCCCGGCTAGCTTGACTCCAAGTGGTGTGGAGTGCCTGGGACCCACGTCTGGGCATCCCCAGCGCACTTAGGGCGGCAATTGCAAAAACAACAAGTGATGGACTGAATGTGGATCAATGTCACACACTCCCCCAGTCAAAAGATCTGGGCCCAAATCCATCGTTTTTTTGCACTCCACACCACCCTGGGTTAGACAATGGCGATATGCAAATCAGCTCTGACCCTGTTGCCCCATGGGAACAGTCCAGTCCGAACTACAAAAGCCATGTCCTTCCCAGAACGGAATCAAGCATCCGAGGACCGGACCGGTTTCGAGGTAACACCTCTCTTCAGCCCGGCTAGCTTGACTCCAAGTGGTGTGGAGTGCCTGGGACCCACGTCTGGGCATCCCCAGCTCACTTAGGGCGGCAATTGCAAAAACAACAAGTGATGGACTGAATGTGGATCAATGTCACACACTCCCCCAGTCAAAAGATCTGGGCCCAAATCCATCGTTTTTTTGCACTCCACACCACCCTGGGTTAGACAATGGCGATATGCAAATCAGCTCTGACCCTGTTGCCCCATGGGAACAGTCCAGTCCGAACTACAAAAGCCATGTCCTTCCCAGAACGGAATCAAGCATCCGAGGACCGGACCGGTTTCGAGGTAACACCTCTCTTCAGCCCGGCTAGCTTGACTCCAAGTGGTGTGGAGTGCCTGGGACCCACGTCTGGGCATCCCCAGCGCACTTAGGGCGGCAATTGCAAAAACAACAAGTGATGGACTGAATGTGGATCAATGTCACACACTCCCCCAGTCAAAAGATCTGGGCCCAATCCATCGTTTTTTTGCACTCATACATACATACATAGGCATGACTACTAGGAAGGTACGCACTAGAATGCTAGAGCACAAAAGTGCTTTTAGATGCAAGAAAAATATCTCCAAGCTGACTAAACACTTTCTTGAACAGAACCATAGTGAGACTGATTTCAAGTGGACGGTTCTGGAAAAACCCCACATACCATCTCATATTAGTGATGTATCGAAATATCTTTTCACCAAGGAACAGAAATGGATATTCAAATTATCCACTGATATTCGGGGATTGAATGAAGAAATCCCTTGGACCACACTGTGAACCTCCTGATTGTGTTTCTGCAGTAGTGGGTGGAGAACAACTATATCATGTTGAGGTTGGCACTGTTCACTGGACAGATATGTAATAGCGTTTACTTTTCGGTATAGAGCATGCCTAGTGTTGTATAAAAATAACCAACTTTTGTCATCACTCAGTGTGTCTGTAGCCTTGTCATTCTCACACACGTTTGAGACTGAATACTAAAGTCACGATGACCGATTACGGCATCTTGAAGCTTAGAACTACTATTTTAGCTACTATGACATCATTCAGTAGTTCAATACATCTCGCGGATTTCCTGCGAGAAGACGCTACCAACCTCTTACTTCAACATACCACCTAGGAGCAATATATCCACGTTACCAATAGGAAGCATTGAGCTCCTTCTAGATACAAGTAATATAGTTCTTGATATTTTACTATGTGGTGACTGATACTCAGCGATATTGCTATAACGAAGGCATAATCTACATCGGTGAACTACTTTGCCGTCCATCATGACGTCATTTTGTAGTTCTTTTCCCGCGATACCATTGCGAGAGCACGTGATGAACCAGTGGCCTGGGTGTCTATGGGTAATGCTTCCCCTCGGACTACCGAACATGGATAGAATATTCTTTTTTTATGGAATTTTACACTATGAAGGTACTGTTTGGTTCGAGTCACTTGCCATCGCGTTTTGTATATATTTGATCGAGCGCGCCAACAAGCACGGGCCAATATCGAAGTAAGTGACGCTCTTGTTGTCATTTCCTATTTAAGTGACCCTCCTCCTTTACCGCGTTGCCTCCCCCTTACTCAGGCACTGCCAGGGGCAACGACGGAGAGGTGAGGAACGGTCTAATCTTCTAGGCACTAAGTGGTTTAGTATGTGGTGTTATGGAAGAGGAGGCCGGCTCTTCCTATGAGCTCCTAATGAAGCAATACTGTAATGATGGTGTCCTTACATAGGACACAGGAGGGTGAGCCTTTTAAACGAGCTGTGTAATGAGAGTGGTGTGGGTTAAGCAAAATACAGGGTGCGAAGGGGTGGGGAAGGTAATGAAAGAATTTAACCTCCCACACACACTAAGCACTCCAACTTATTTCCCACAGAGCGTGGCCTCCTTCATCCTGAGATAGGTCCAGGTGAGGTGAGGTTCTATCCCCTGTCACTATGGGTGAGTAGCAATTGTAGTTGCTTTTTTTACACGCTTTGTTACAAAATAATCAACATATTTATACCACTTTTTTGTTTTCTTATTGTAGGTGAATTATATACCATTTGACATGGAGGAATTATAACTCATATCCTTTATGGTTTGATTTACTCACAGTATTTATGGTTTGGTTGGTAACACTTTTTTGCAGTGGAAAAACTTATTAGAACAGAGGCCCTGAGGAAAGCCTTGGGAGGTAATTCCCCCCTTTAGGCAGAAACATGTCGGTCCGTTTGCAGCTATTTGTTAAAACTGCAGTTTTGCACTGTTCTTGCTTTTAACTGAGAAAGAGACTTTCAACCATTAACGCATTTGCTGTCAGTCTTCTATTCTACTTTTAATTATAGTCACACTTTCACTTTATTTTTTTGCACTGCACAATCCCAATTAGTGTTCTCACGCATGGTCTACAAGTAACTGTGGGCTGTTACCCAGTCCGTTAAGGTGGGAGTCGGATATGTCTCAATGTTCTAGACACGACCCATCCCAACCTTTGGATGACCAGATGATAAAAACTAGAACACTACCTAAACTTTGATGGGAATCCATCTTTGGACATTGGGTTTCACCTACTCTTGCTGGTGGTTACATGTGTTGGTTTTTTAGTAACATTTGTAAGATTGAAAGGTTTCCTTACCTTGCACCCATTGGGGCCTTTAGTCTTAGTGTTCTTGAGTACTTCTCGACTCTTTATTAGACCACCCGGTTTATTGAGTTTTATATATTCAGACGTGCTCATTAATATCGCCAGAACTTACCAGGGTTGGCTGGCCTAACAACCAGCCAGGAGGAATATTACAAATACGCATATGTTGGATTCATATTGTGTGGTCTTATCATATATCTTTTTATATAAAATGTATTCTAGTTTTTATAAAACTTTGGTGGAGTATATTTGTGGTGTCATCATTGGGTTGCTGTGAGCGTTGTTGCAAATACTTTACACATTTGCCTTGAAGATAAGCCTGGCTGCTCATGCCAATCTACCAAGGGGGTGAGCGGGGGCTATCTCAGAAGGTGACCTTCCTTTAACTGACATGGAAACGTGGGGCCCTATTTGGCCTAAGGTACCTACCTCAGCCAACCAGGGATCCTGTGTCTAACACTGCTAAAAAGTGATTGAGTTGTCGTCGCATGTGCCTATGTAGCACTCCTTTTATGTGCCTTCTCGGTCTCTCATCACTGTCATGGGGAGGTGGCTTTTCTCTTAGCTGTCAAGTTTCCAGTTTGGCCTTCTGTAACATTATCACTATTTAAGTGTGCTTATATGTGAGATTCTGCGCCCTATGAGTGACACTGTGAGTGAAATCTAATTGGGATTAAAAACAATCCATATATATGGTGCCAAAAGGTTCCTGGGTGCAAATTAACACCACACATGGAGATTGATTCACCAAAATGCCAGGGGTAGCTGAAGTCACATCATATACCAAGGCTATCCTGTTTTAGGTTTAAATCTATAACTGGTAAAACCCCAATGAAAGGGAAATGGCCCTCACCAGTGTAAACATATAAACACTAAAAAATGCTTTCACACTTGGACTTCTGCTGCAAAACGTTCTTACCAAGTTTAACTTGATTGGGGTGATATTGTTTGTATTTGTAGTGATTCAGCTATATATATATATTTTTTAAACTTTACTTTTTTGGTTATATAACATGTATAAAAAAAAACTCTAAAAATGGCATTGTTACAATACATGTAGACAGTTCGATAACCTCATTACGGCACTTGAGGACACAGGTATCACCGGAACAGGTAAAACACATGAGGAGTAACAAAATGGCAAAGAATAAAACAAATAGCATGAGGAAGCAGCCGAGCACCACTCAATCCCTTGTAATAAATAAGCCCTAGCAGTCTCCCCTCCCTCCCCGTCACACCCCGACCTCACTGGCGAGAACAATTCGTCGCTTGCCCCATCAGAGTCACTCTGGGATGACCGCCCCCTTTCTGCCAGCCCTGAGGCACACATAGTTCGCCAAGCGAGTAAATCATCCTGCAGCTTTTCATCCCTCTGCGCAAGCTGCATATGTGTTTCCTCAGCCAGGGACCATTCCCTCACATCCTTAAGAAAGGTGGACACCTCTGGGGCCCTCTGTCCCATCCAGGTAATCGCCACCCTATGCCTAGCAAGTACCAACATTAATTGCAATAGTTTGTAGGAAAGGTTCCTTCTTTTGAGCTTGGGAACCAGCGCCTGCAAACAATGAAGGGGATTCATGGCTATCCGAAGGCTTGTGGTGATTACTATGCGCTCTACTACCCCCATCCAGAAGCTCTTGACCAATGGGCAATCCCAGGCTAAATGTAGGAAGCCCGCTCCCCCCACGCCACATCTGAGGCAGCTGTCTCCCCTGTCTCCAGAGATACGTTTCAATGATATCGGAGTCAGATAGGTACGGTGCATGAAATTGAAGTGTATTAATTTGAACCGTGCATTGCACGATACCTTGTGCGTGAGACTCCCTATACGATTCCGCTACCCCTGCTCCAGTGTGGCGCCAAGATCTGCCTCCCATGCCATCCAGGAAGGCGGAACCGGTGGAGTGGAATCCTGTTTCATAGCCGAATATAGCAGAGAGATTAATCTACGCCCTTTACCGCAGGAAAGAAGGATGTTTAGAGTGTGGGACAATTCAGCTACATATATTAAAAAGTTGGGTGATGATCTGTCAAAAGCGATACCTAAGCTGAAGTGCTTTGTTGTAAGAAATCCTTGCCACTTTTTAGATGGTGTGCTGAAAGCCTCTTTACAATCTTCAGAGTTAATGAAGAATGCTGTTGACTTTATAGTCCATTCTGGTGCACTGTTTTGTTATGCCACTTGGTAAGCAAAGAAATGTTGAGGAGCAATTCAGGAACTTTTATTTTACATTGTATGAGAAATGGTTTGCAATGATGCATAGAAATGACCCATCACCAAACAAAATGATGGATTTGGGGAGCAGATCTCTGTACTGGAGACTGAATGTATGACATTGTTCTGCATTCTGTCCATCAACTGTTGTTTTTGCATTTGTCACCCCGAGTGTGAAGGGTGTGCTCAGACGTGAGTCCTGTGCTCTCCTTGCCACTGGAATCAAGCTATCCTGGCTGATGAGGGCTGAAAGTCCGAAACCGATCCTAGGATGCTTGTTTCCGGTCCAGGGAGGACCTGGCTTGGCAGTTCGGGCTGGACTGTTCCCATGGGGCACAGGGTCAAGACTGATTTGCATATGGCTGGGTTCAACCTGGAATGGCATGGTGAGCAAAAAAACGATGGATTTGGACCCAGATCTCTGTACTGGGATGAATGTATGACATTGTTCTGCATTCTGTCCATCAACTGTTGTTTTTGCATTTGTCACCCCAAGTGGGACGGGTATGCTCAGACGTGAGTCCCCTGCTCTCCATGCCACTGGGATCAAGCTATCCTGGCTGATGAGGGCTGAAAGCCCGAAACCGGTCTTTGGATGCTTGTTTCCGGTCCAGGGAGGACCTGGCTTGGCCGTTTGGGCTGGACTGTTCCCATGGGGCACAGGGTCAAGACTGATTTGCATATGGCTGGGTTCAAACTGGAATGGCATGGTGAGCAAAACAACGATGGATTTGGGCCCAGATCTCTGTACTAGGGTGAATGTATGACATTGTTCTGCATTCTGTCCATCAACTGTTGTTTTTGCATTTGTCACCCCGAGTGGGACGGGTTTGCTCAGACGGGAGTCCCGTGCACTCCATGCCATTGGAATCAAGCTATCCTGGCTGCTGAGGGCTGACAGCCCGAAACCGGTCCTAGGATTCTTGTTTCCGGTCCAGGGAGGACCTGGCTTGGCAGTTCGGGCTGGACTATTCCCATGGGGCACAGGGTCAAGACTGATTTGCTTATGGCTGGGTTCAAACTGGAATGGCATGGTGAGCAAAAAAACGATGGATTTGGGCTCAGATCTCTGTACTAGGGTGAATGTATGACATTGTTCTGCATTCTGTCCATCAACTGTTGTTTTTTGCATTTGTCACCCCGAGTGGGACAGGTATGCTCAGACGGGAGTCCCGTGCACTCCATGCCATTGGAATCAAGCTATCCTGGCTGCTGAGGGCTGAAAGCCCGAAACCGGTCCTAGGATTCTTGTTTCCGGTCCAGGGAGGACCTGGCTTGGCAGTTCGGGCTGGACTATTCCCATGGGGCACAGGGTCAAGACTGATTTGCATATGGCTGGGTTCAAACTGGAATGGCATGGTGAGCAAAAAAACGATGGATTTGGGCCCAGATCTCTGTACTGGGGTGAATGTATGAAATTGTGTTGCATTCTGCCTATCAACTGTTGTATTTGCATCCTTCACCAGACATGGCATTTGAAGTCAAAGAAGCCTCACTGTGGTACTCTGCACAAGCGTTAGATCCCTTCCGTAAAGGAGAATTTTCTTCAGACTTTCAAATGTGCAGCTTCATTTTTGACCACTTCAATAACTCTGATGGCATATGCGCCCAGTTCAACACATATGTTGCAGAACCTGTCCAAGAGAATTGCAATCTTTAGGTGCAGCAGTATTGGCATGGGAAGCTATGTCAGTGGCCAAAGTTAGCAAATTGTGTACTGGCTGCTTTGCCTGTGCCAGTCTCAAGTGTCAATGTTGAGAGGGCCTTTCCACAGATAACAGTTTATATGGGAAGGGAAGAGAGAGTGCTCATGACCCTGTGACTCACTGAAGAAGTATTGTATTTATTACAGTGTGTATGATTTGTAAAAATGTATTTGGACCTCATATACACTGTACGTACACTGTCTATATACCATGCACTATCAGGGTTGAAAGCAAGCAATAATAAAAGCAAAACATTCCGTAAACACCAGTAAAGCACTGTTTCTGCTGTATTTAATGGTGCAAAAATGTGTAACCACTGATAACCACTGATTTATTTTAAGGTATTGAAAACACTGGAAAAAACACCAGAATTAACCAAAAATAGGAACTGAAAATAAGAAAGCCTACTTATACCCTTTATGATGTCACAGGAAACGACATCATATGATGTTTGACCCTGCATCGTCCCAAGAAGTGATGTCACATAACCTTAATCCTGATGACATCACAATAATTAACATTGCTGAAGTTACATAATTGCATAATTAATATTATGTATTCTTCTAGATGAGAACAAAGGGTGAGGGGTTCTCTTCCCTGAGAAAAGTTTAAAACAAATTGGCTTAACTAGTGCATTTTAATGCACAATTTTCACATGCATTTGCTAAAAACTGTGGTCTTTAAAAAAACACTCACTAAATATTCAAGTCCTTTCATGGTGTGCCAAACTTCTGAAATCTGACAGCCCCCATGAGTTCACACAATTATGTTTCCAAAATGTCCTATGGTTGCCCCCTTATGTCAAAATTTACCTCCAATGCTAGGATCAGCAGTTTGCCATGGTGACCCTTTTTTCCCAAACATTATATGGGCAAGCATTTTCGTAATACTGCTTCTCTTGCACTATGGAGGTTTATTCTGTCTAATATGTCAAGGACCACATTTTGTCATGAATGGCCCCATGACCTTGCCACAATTGTCTTCCCATATGCCAAGAATTTCCTCCAATGTACCATCTCCAGCACTTTACCACAGGTGCCACTATACCAAAAATGTACTCCCGGAGGCTAGCGATGGCATTTTTTCATGAGTGCTCCATGCCATAATTTACCCACAAAGTGCCAGCAGCAGCAATTTTGCTAAGCGTATCCCATATGCAAGTATTGCCTCCAGTATTCCAGTGGCAACATTTTGTCAAAGGTGCTCCTATAAGTCAAGAAGCATGCCAAGTCCAACAGCGGATCTGCAAGCATAACACCACTTATATTCACTTATTCACACTCATTCTATCATTAGGACTGATTTGCACTCATTCAATTACACCTGCTCTTGTGCACTCACTCTAACCCTGAATCACTCATTTGCACTCTCTCACTCACTCTTACTCTCACTCACTTATACTTACTCACTTTATATATAACTTTGATCAGTTGTTTTGTTTTAAAACATCAAAGTATACAAAAATGATCAATTAATTTGCAGTCTAAAACAAGAGAATTAATTTCTGAAGCTACATTTAAGATATACAATAAAAATATCAAGAATAAAAACATTAATAAAACATTAAACAGGTGAACTACCAATTGACAACCCTCAAGTTAAAAAGCCACGCCACATAAAAGAATATTAGAAAGAAAAAAAAGGCTCATATTTATAATACACAATACAGCGGTTCAATATAACAAACATATCACATTCACGAAAATTCATTTCTGGTGCTAACACCAATGCGGCCTAGGGTAAAAACTTCTGTCTGTTAATCCAAAAGGAGAATAAAAAGCGACTAACTGCAAAGACTATTGGCCCAGATGTGTCTGTTTTTAAGATCATGTAGGCAACATGATATTGCCTAGCTCCAAGGTTTAAAACAGATTGGTCTTATCCACCTCCTCCGAATCAGTTAATATTTGACACAGAAAAAGAGTATATTTGTGCAGAGTTGGCACTTCTGCATGTCATCATTAGAATGTTAGTTATGTTGCTAGGATGGAATATTAGCTTTTCATTATAGGAGTTGGTTTGTGAGCTGTGAAGCCGTGCTTTAGGTATCTACCTTTACTCTCCAATAAAGCAATTTATCTTTCATCAAATTGACTGGAAATTGGATCTTTTCATTGGCGACGAGGATGGCCTCACTGAAACCTCTATTAATTGGCTAAGCATGTGGACAACTCCTAAGCTCTTTAACTACTGTAATTGTATATGTATGTATAAAATATTTTATTACGCGCTCTGCTACTACAGAGTATCCTGGCGCGATATGTGAGCTTAAACAGAGCCAAACCAGAGGGAGAAGAAAAGCAACTAGATACTGAGATTAAAAAGGTGGGTTTTTAACCCCTTCTTAAATTCTGTCAGTGTGGCTGAAGCTCGCAAAGAGAGCGGCAGGGCGTTCCAAGATCGAGCTGCTTGGACAGAAATAGACTGACCACCCAATCTCACATATCTGATTTTAGGCGTGAACATCAGAAGGAGATTAGCTGATCGGAGTGCACGGCGAGGGGTATAGAAAGTGAACCTCTTGTGCAAATATTGTGGTCCTTGTTGGTGCAAGGCGCGAAAGGCCAGGACCAGTGATTTGAACACAATACGATGGGCCACTGGAAGCCAGTGGAGCTTTCGGAGATGAACAGATGCGCTAGTTCTTCTCGGGAGATGGAATAGAAGTCGAACCGCCGCATTCTGAATGATCTGCATTCGGTTGATGAGATATTTAGGGAGACCACTAAAGAGGACATTGGCATAATCGAGCCTTGATAGAATCAGAGCACGCAGAACCGTCTCTTTTGCTTCCCTATGGAGCAGTGGAAGGAACCTTTTTAATGACTTGAGGGTCGAAAAACAGGTCGCCGTAAGTTTTTTTAGATGTACTTCAAACTTAAGATCCTGTCCAAACCAGACCCCCAAGTTTTTGGCCGGGCCTCCAAGAGAGCTGGGACAAGCAAAATCAGGCGGCCAAATCAGATCCTTAAAATTGGCCGGAAAATTGCCATAAAACAGCAGCTCTGTCTTGTCCTCGTTGCATTTAAGTTGGGCTGAAAGGAGCCACCGAAAGACATTGGATAGACAGGAGCAGACGACACTGGCATCTAAGCAATTCTTAGGCCAAGTAAACAACAGCTGTGTGTCGTCGGCATACGCCATTATTTTGGCTCCCCACTGCTCGGCCAGATGGATCAGCGGGGTCATATAAACGTTAAACAACAAAGGGCTTAACGTCGACCCCTGGGGGACCCCAGTGCTGAGCTTCTTGGGAGACGAGGCGTAAGGAGGCATCCATACTTGCTGCGTCCGCTCCGACAGAAACGAGGACAGCCAGGCCAGAACCGCGCCTGACAGTCCCACCTCTGCCAGCCGATTCAGCAGCAGAGCATGGGGTACCGTATCGAAGGCGGCAGATAAGTCCAGCAAAACCAGGACCGCTCTGCCGCCTCCGTCCAGACACTCCCTGATGGCCTCTGAAACTTCCACCAGGGCCGTCTCGGTGCTGAAAGCCGCCCTGAAACCCGATTGAGCCGGGTGCAGGGCCTGAGAGGACTCAATAAAATTATTCAGCTGCCTAAAGACAACCTTTTCACAAACCTTCGCCAGTGCCGGGAGCAGCGATATCGGACGATAGCTGGACGTGGCTAGAGGGTCCAAGCCAGGCTTCTTAAGGAGGGGAAGCAATTTCGCCTGTTTCCAACAAGGGGGCACAGAGGCAGAGGCCAGAGACAGATTAACAACCTGAGGGAAGTTGTGATGATCAGTGGTGCTAAAAAACTACTGTGGTTCAAACAGAGTGCAAGATGGTGTAAATCACTGGATATGTCGGAACTATGGGAACACCCAGAGAGAACAACTAGAGGGGGTTTACTGAGACTGGAAGCCAGGTATTGGGCGGTTGTGGGCGAGCGCTATGCTGCTAGATCAGCTAATGGCCATTTAACAACACAATTTCTAAATGTTTAAGCCATACCCAAGATTCGAACCCTTCCTGGATCAAATTACACCACCACTTGCTAAAAGCCTATATGTTAGATTCAGGTATGGCAACCTAAGATTTCCCAGCAATCAGGCTGCTGGTTTATCACCAGATCTATGCCCTGCCTCCGTTAGAGTAAAAGAGACTGAAGAAAATTTAAAAGATCCAATTTTCTTCAGTCTCTTTGCGTGAATTATAATATTTGCCCGGGTGGGCCTTCTTCTAAGAACGTTTCACACCGCATAAGGGTGCTCAGGAGTAAAGTAGGATCTTTCCCAAGTGTGCATATTACTGATGTCATTTTAACATGGTTAGGCCTAGTACTGCTATATCCAAATATAATTTATGCCCAGGATTACATGATGTTTATGTTGTGTTTATTAATGAGTTTGTTGAATACAAACTTTATTAACATGCACCACGTGTAGGTGGCTTGACTGGCCGTGATGGCGGACGCGCTCTGCTGAGGCTCCGAGCGCGGGCTCCGACAAATGGCAACCATCTGCAGTGACAGGGAATAGAGGAACACAAGGAGGGCTGATACCGAGCCCCTACACGTTGATGATATCGGTAGGACAACGATGAAACAGGGGAGAGTCAGCAGCAAACACTCCGGGACTGCGGCGAGGCAGAGCGCCTAATCCCAACATAGCGCTTGCCAAGTAAGGGTCCCCCGATAGCAGCGTGGTGGGGGCGGTCAAGAAATGGGGCGCTGCTGAGGAGGATGTCATCATACAGGAGGATATTTACAACAAGGGGTGGTGAGGGACAGAGTCTCTGAATTAAGCAGAATACTCTCACCCTGTCAAGAGATCAGGGCCAGATCCAACACCGTTTTTTAGCTCACTGCACCATCCCAGTTTCAGAACCTGGTTGTATGCAAATTAGTCCGTTCCTGTCCCGGTGCATGATGGGAACAGGGCAAACCAAACTACAAAAGCCAATTCTTACACTGGGAAGGAAACAAGCTTCCGGAGGAGGAAGCGTGTGGCATGCGACGTTGCCCCATATCCATGGAGGGGTCGATGCTTAGCCATAGTTTCACACAAGCACAAGCCACCACCACAGATACCCCATTGGCCATCCAGGCGGCGCGGAACCCAGACCCAGATGGGTCCTGAACCCCACAAGAATCCTCTGTGCGAGACCAGCCCCCAGTAGCCCCAAGTGGAACATTGCACTCGTTCTGATAAGAGATCACCTCTCTGGGTTATCAGAACAGCGACGATCAACGCCCATATCGCCTGCCCCCTTCCCTGAGTTATGTCTCCCCAGTTCGGATGCATACATGGATCTCTCCTTTTCAACTTCACACACGAACTGTAAGGGTACACCAGTCACACCCAAGAACTAGACACTAATTCGATACCCACTATCCCAGAACAGGTACACCTCTCCGCACACTACATGCGCTAAGACTAGGGATTTCAATGACATTTTCTGCAATGATAATATGCACTTATGAATGTTAAGTAATGATGAAAGCTAATGATCAATGTACACCCTGTATGAAAGATGCAAAATCCAATAAAAAGGTTTATTAAAAAAAAAACATACACCACGTGTAAAGCCTCTTTTGTGAAGTCCAGTGCATTTATTGTGTGACAGTGCTATGCCAATGCTTTACCCATTGCCTCTATGGTAGGTCTGACCGCTCAGTGCCAAGCTACCCAAGGGTGAATGCAGGTTATACAGTGAGTGTAATCACCCGCCCCTGATGGGAGTGATAGGTTCTGCCTTTGCTAGGGCCTCGCCCTAGCCAAACCAAAATGTGGTAGTTCCAACATTGATTGGTCAGCAGTGTGGATAGGACTTGGATTTGCACAGCATTGCACTGTAATTAAATTGCATGCCACAACTTCACAGATAGCTGGGGAGTGGTGATGTTATTTTGTGTTCCTCATTGATCTCTATTTCTACTTCCATAAGTTTGCTAACACATCTGAGCGCCTACCTGAAGTGGAGTTTGAGCTGGCTAATCTGGAAACCTGTGCAGTGGCACAGCTCAAGGAGGTCTGCCAGGCAAAAGGGGTGGTTTGGAAAGGAAGAGGCAAGAAGGTAGAGATGCAGGCAGAGGCCCACCTCGAGGGGGACGTGAATAGTGGAGGAGAGTCTGAGTGTGGGGAAGAGTCAGAGCAAGGCCAGAGGGGCCCTGACGGACAACCGACAGAGGGCGAGGACTCTCTTCTCCCAGACCTAGGGGGCACTGTAGAACCAGCAACGGTATCTCCTCACGGGGACTGTCCGCCGAAGAGCTGGAGATAAGAAAGGAAGTTAAAGTTAGAGCTTGTCAAGACTGCCAAGGAGAAGGCCCTAACCCTTGCCAAATTAGAAAAGGAGCAAGTCCTGGCCAAATTGGAAAAGAGCAAGCTCTGGCTGAAAGGAGACTAGCTATGGAAGAGAAAAAGATGGCCCGTAGGCTTAGCCTCAGAGAGCTGGATATTAGAGCTCTACAACCAAAACATCTTTCCTGCCTAAGGTGTATTTGCTCAACACTTTCAGCCACATTATTAGCACCCACCTCGATGACCTGCACACACTGTCACCCGGACATCAAACTTTGCTCGAGAGGTCTATCCATTTAATTGGTACCTATTTTTACCTGAATATCGCATTCGTTTCTAGGAGTTATTTGGAAACGTTTATAATGGGAGACTTCAAAACTTTCCTTTGTACTTTCATTTGAGACCTATCCACGTGGACCTAGGTGAGAGTTCATTTTTACTTAAAAATGTGGTATTTTTCAGGAATATTGTTTTGAAATGCTTTTCAAGAAAGGATTCCTGCAATGTCTCTTTGTACTTAACTTTGTACCCTAACCACATTTTCTTTACCGAACACCAATGCATCCTTTAGTCATAGAGCAATTTGGCCCATGAATGTGTAAACACCCATATAATATACGCTGCTGCTGTCAACTGGGTGACCATATTATTTAGCAGTTAATAATTTGCTAGCTGTAGTAAATTTTTGATGCTAGATAGCTATGAACTAGTCACGTGTTCCTGCATATAAAATCATCATTGCAGTCCCTACATTCAAATTTATTATGTGCTCCTAAGCTATAAGCACAAAGGGAAGCAGTGGTTCAGAACATTTTGAGATGCATTGCTGTTTGCATTCCTTCCCACAGTGGCAATTTAATTTAATAGCTTTGCGAACCAGATTTAGTCTGCAGCTAAAAGTTGCATTTCATGAGATAATGAATCATTTTTACAAACAGCATTCTTAGTGTTGTTTACAGATATATATATATTTTTTGATAGGTAATATTTGGATTACCTTTGCTTAAAAAACATATGAGAAATAGAAGAACAAATATGAAATTCTTAATAATATATAAACGATTAATGGGAAATATATGGCAGGAGCAAGAGGAACCAGAAAAAATAAAAAGATTGAACTTTATGGTCTTACACATAAAAACCCAGAAAGCTATCTCCAATATTATTAAATGTAGCAAAACTTTAGATTAAAAAAAAAGTGTTTTCTGTAGATGCAAGCTGATTCATGTATTTATTTAAGTGCTGATCCTGCTAAAAGACAAATGATATGTAAGGCTTTACTGAGAAAATATAGCCCACTGACATCAGCTATTTAAAGAAAAGATACACAGGGAATCTAAAGGCATGATGGGAGAGCTATACTTCAGGAGTGGAAAACAGTGAGGAATGCAGAAAAAGCAATAGCAAAATATTGAAATAGCCAACCAATGTCACTGCCCTGCTGTGACGATGAAGGAGAGACCACATAAAAGGATACACAAAGAGCAGAACACTTCCCCGCTCACCTTTCTCCTTGTCCCCTTCTTTATTTTCAGAATGTGCAGACAGGACACTGGCCCTTTAATCTGGCCTCAGTTCAGCGTCACGTGACTGAGTCAGGTGACTGCTTCGATCTCAAAAACGACGAAACAGAGAAAGACGGTGTGTGTTTGGCGGGCTAAAGAAGGAGAACCAAGGACCCAAGGAGGAGGATCATAGTGTTCAGACCTTCGTCATCGCGCCGCAACCGAGAGAGTGAGGAAGTATTCTGGCAGCCACAACACCCAACTCGGACGCAGGAGTCCGACGCCTGGGAGCCGAAGGAGGAAGTACAGACGGGGCGCCGGACCCCATCCGGCAATACCAGCAAGCCAGCCACGGCCCAGGAGGGTCATGGCTTGACAAGGTACGGGGACGCCTTGGGGTGGTGTGGCGCCGTACGGGGGAGGGTGATAGCAACAGGGAGGACAGCGCAAGTGGGGCGAGAAAGTAAACCACTCCCCTACTGATAGAGTGCCTCCTGCTACCAACGCAATCCCCTCACTGGTGATGGTTTTGGGTGATTATTCCCAACACTTGCCCCTCCCTGTAGCAGTGAAAACAAACCTGACATTACCCTGACTGGGTGTTTCTTCTTTTTGTTTCCTTTCCCGCTACCCTCTCCTTACACTACCGGGTTACCGCGAGACATCCATCAAGCTCCCAAGAAGAAGAAGACGTTGAATCCCTTTCCTTGGAACTTAAAGAACAGTAAAGAATCAAACTGGCCTACAACTCCCACAATCCCTTGTTTCTGTGAACTAAATAAAACCAGCCCTTATTATATCTATAACGGTGTGTCCGAGTCTGCTTCGCCACCGCGTTACACGTGGTGTCAGAAGTGGGATAGTGTACGCCTCCATCTTATTGACAATGAAAACCTGATTCAACAACTAATCCGAGGACAGGAAAAATTAGAATGGGGGGTGGAGAAGCAAATGAACTCTGCTCAGGCAGACAGGGAGTTATTGAAGTCCAGCCTAGCAAGTCAAGCCGAACAGATGTTAAAGGTGGATGATGATCGTTTAGAATTAACAACGCAGCTACAAGTCCGCACAGGACATGGCCTTAATGTGTCCCTGCAAAAATATGTGTCGGGTGAGGACACTGATGCATTCTTATAAAATTTTGAAAGGGCAGCTTGTGCATCTGGATGGCCAGAAGCCAAGTGGCCTTTCTTCTTGGCCCCTCTCCTAACCGGAGAAGCCCAGGCGGCCTATCAGGTCGCTAACCCTAATGGCCATACACCCTACCAGGAGTTAAAAGAGATAATCTTGGACCATATGGGAATGGATGTGGAGGTCTATAGGGTTCGCTTCCGAAAGGAAAAGGGGTCCCCTACAGACAACCTGAAAACCCTTAATTTTAAACTGAAGGCTGCTGTGGATAAGTGGTTGAGACCACATAACCATACAAAGGAAGAAATCATGACTATGATTTACCTGGAACAGTTCATTGAAGCCCTCCCTTTCCCAATACAAAGGTGGCTTAAACAGCATAATAATCTAGCAGCAGAACATGCAGTAGAAATGGCCACTTCATTCTATAGGACCCAACCTCGCACTTTACCATGGGACACCGAGAAAGCCACACGCTCTTATGGATACCTTACAAAATCAGAAGGAAAAGCACTGAAATCCAACCTGGAACCCACAAAACCCAGACAATCCCGCCCTAAACCACCACTCTTAAGGAATCCCCAATGTTTCGAGTGCGGGGAGTTTTTTTTTTTTTTTTTTGCAGAGTTTTATATAGCGCGAACTAGACCCGAACCGAATCAGGTATCAGAGCGCTTTACATTTTTTTCCAGTTACGTTACATGAGGACACACTTTCATTTTAGGCACGGGGAGATTAAGTGATTTGCCCAGAATCACAGGAGGTTTTGGCGTCGTTACCGAGACTCGAACCCAGAGCCCCAGGTCCGAGGTCGAGCGCCTTAGCCGTTAGGCCAACTCCTCTCCCCGTGGAGTGGGGGCATATTGCCAGGAATTGCACGCGAAAAAAGGGTCAAGAAGAACCAATGGATATTAGTTGTGTCCCACGCTCCATACTGTACACACTTATGTTAAAGAATAAGCTGCAATTCCTGAAACTCCAAAGATAGCCACACCTCTCCCTCCTAACCCAGGCCCCCTGACCGAGGATTCAGATATGCACAAAAAAATGATCTGACCATTCAACCAGCATGGGATCATACTAATCAGACTAACCCTCAGGACAAGCCTCTCTATCCTTTTTTTCAGATCAAGAACAACCTACTGTATAGGGTCGGAAAACAGGGTGATGAACCACAGTTGGTGGTACCTCAAGCCTTTCAGGACCAGGTCCTCTTCTTCACACATTCACATCTTTTGGCCGGTCACAGGGGAGCACAAAAGACCATGCTGTTGCTGCTACATCACTTCTACTGGCCAGGAATATTTTCCCATTTTACTTGTTTCTGTCAAGAGTGCAAAGTGTGCCAGAAGAAAAACCAGTATAAACGCCCAGCGGTCCCTTTGCAACTCCTCCCAGTTGTGGGTAATTTGTGTCAAAGGATTGGCATTGATCTCATTGGTCCTCTGCCACGGACCAAGAAAGGTCATCCAAATGCCTTGGTCGTGGTGGACTACGCCACACGATTTCCAGAGGCCTTTCCTATACGTACACCCACAACTCAGAACATCACTGAAAAATTGCTGGAACTCTTTTCCCGAATAGGTTTTCCCCGTGAGATACTCACAGATCAGCGGACCCCATTTGTGTTGAAACTGATGAAGGATGTCTGTAAAACACTAAACATTACTCATATAACAACTTCTGTATATCATCCGCAAACAGATGTTTTATGTGAGTGATATAACGCCACCCTGAAACTGACCTTAATAAAACTATTGACTGAAGAGGGCGGGGAGTGGGACTCGCTACTCCCTTTAGCTTTGTATGTCATCCGGAGTCAACCCCAAAACAGTCTTGGGTATTCCCCATTCAAACTTCTTTATGGAAGAGAACCCCGGAACCTCTTAGAGATTACCAAAGAGGTCTGGGAAAATGAAAAGAGGAAGAGACCCAATCATTTCTCTACTATACTAACAGTCTCCACAATCGCCTACACAAACTCAGGGAGTTTGCAGATGCCAACTTAGAGAAAGCTCATATAAAACAACAACTACTCTATAACCGGGGTAAGAAGTGGAGACACCTAGCCGTAGGTGACTGGGTGTTAGTACTCATGCCGTCCGCCTTAACAAAAACAATAGCTGGGTGGCAAGGGCCTTATAAAGTAGTGCAAAAGGTGGGTTTGACCTCATATAAAGTACAGGTTACTGCTAAACGCACACAACTATATCACTTAAACCTGCTAAAAAAATGGCTTGGTCCCCTTCCCAAAGACGAACATACACTTGATCAAATGACATATCCAGAGACCACTCTACAACAACTAGTCATAAACCCGGAGTTGCCCGACAAACAAAGACAAGCTCTAGAAGAGACCCTCCGGCCCTTTGCCCACCTATTTTCTGATCTTCCCGGACGAACAGCCTTGGCAGAGCATTCCATCTACACCCTGCCAGGGAAGATAGTAAAATAAAAGTCCTTCCGCGTACCTGCTGCCCGCCGAGAAGCCATATAACAAGAGGTAGAAAGCATGCTCAATCTTGGTATCATAAAATCGTCCCAAAGTGAGTGGTCTTCCCCTATTGTTTTAGTCCTGAAGCCAGGCGGGTCTGTCTGTTTTTGTATTGATTTCAGGGCGGTTAATTCCATCTCCAAATGCGATGCATATCCCATTCCACGTGTTGATGAGCTGATTGAGAAACTTGGTGAGGCCCAATTCATTACAACCTTTGACCTTACAAAAGGGTATTGGCAGGTGCCCCTTAACCCAGAAGACCAAGAAAAGACCGCCTTTTCTACACCAACAGGCTTATATGAATTTACCGTCTTACCTGTTGGGTTACACAGTGCACCTGTCACCTTTCCAAGGCTCATGAACAAGGTATTGGCAAAACATCAGGAGTACTCCTCTGCATACCTTGATGACATAGACATCTATAGCCCTACTTGGGATGTGCACCTTCAACATTGCGAACAGGTCTTACGAGCCCTTCAGGGAGCAGGGCTCCACATCAATGCCAAGAAATCAAGGGCATGTTTCAGGAAAGTAAAATACCTAGGGTTCCTACTTGGGAACGGACTAATCGAACAACAGACTGAAAAGATAAAAGCAATATCAGAGGCCCCATTTCCATCCACAAAAAAAAGAAGTCAGAGCATTTTAAGGCCTCCATGGCTATTACCGGTGTTTCATACTCCAGTATTCAGAACTAGCCTCTCCCCTCACAGATTTGCTCTGAAACAAAGTTAGACCTAAAGACCTCCAACATCCACCCCCAGAAGCCAAGAAAGCTTTTCTTGCCCTAAAAGCCGCAATCACCTCAGCTCCAATCCTACACTTGCCGGACTTTTCCAAACCTTTCGTTTTACACACTGATGCTTCTGATCACCGGCTAGGAGCTGTCCTATCGCAAATTTCTCCCAAAGGTACAGAACACCCAATTCTCTTCCTTAGTCGCAAACTCTACCCCAGGGACCAGATATATCCTATCATTGAGAAGGAGTGCCTTGCGATCAAGTGGGCAGTGGACAAACTACGATATTACTTAGAGGGCACCCACTTTCTCCTCTCCTCCGACCATGCCCCCCTGCTCTGGATGAGCCGCAACAAGGGGAACAACCCACGGGTCATCCGTTGGTTTCTTTCCCTTCAACCCTTCTCTTTTGAAGTTATCCATCGGAAAAGTATAGACAATGGAAATGAGGATTTCCTTTCCCATCTCCCACTGTTCCCCCCGACCGTGAACAGACTGGGGTAGCGGTGTGTGACGTCGAAGGAGAGACCACGAAAAAGGATACACAAAGAGCAGAACACTTCCCCGCTCACCTTCCTCCTTGTCCCCTTCTTTATTTTCAGGATGTGCAGACGGGACACGGGCCCTTTAATCCGGCCTCTGTTCCGCGTCATGTGACTGAGTCAGGTGACTGCTTCGATTTCAAAAATGACAAAACAGAGGAAGACTGGTGTGTGTTTGCCGGGCTAAATAAGGAGAGCCAAGGACCCAATGAGGAGGATCATCGCGTTCAGACCTTCGTCATTGTCAGGAGTACCTAGTTCCTTTCAGATGATCTCAGGACTCCTTTTGTAATACTGTAAGGTTACAAGAATATTGAACAAACTTGTAGTTAGCAATGCTTGTTGTCTTTTGGCCAAATAGCAGAACTGTTGCAGCTAGCAATGCTTGGTATCTTGGGGCTTACTGGCAGAACTGTTACCTTAATGAATATTCATGAGGAATACACGTGGAACATGTGCGCAAACTGTAATCGAGCCACACGTGGAATTGCCGCTTGAGAGACTATAAAAGCCTCATCTGTAATTAGTTTGACGCTTCGCTTCGAGATTACAGCGTCTTGCTACCAGCATCTCTGCGAGATTCCAGCTCTGCCTCCAAGGTATTTCCTACCCATTCCCTTGCTCCCTCATTCCCTCCAACCCCTACCTTATCCTCTCATCGTCCCGTTCACGGAGCTGCGGCGGCGGCTTCAAACCCCGAGGTCAGGAGGATTTCTTCATCCCTGTCGGAGACCAGGACTTCCGGTTTTCAGCATCGGAGCGGTCTCAGGGAAGAACTCGTCCCTCGGCAATAGGTTTCCGCTCTCCAACTTCCTTCCGGTGCACCTAAAGAAAGAAGTACGACTTTTCATTGGTGAAATAACGACGGACTTGAACAAAACAAGCCTTGGTAAAAACAAAAGACTAGAACGAAGATTCCGATTTGATTAAGTTAAGACTTTTTGATCTTTTGGAAATCGAGAACAATATCAAAGACTATTTTCTGATAATTAAGAAAATGTAAATCTCGAATTATAGTTACAGTGATAGAAACTGTCACTTTGCATTGTTGAGTCTAAAGTCATTCCTGACAATACCAGGGTGTGTTACTGCTCAGAGTATTTCTTGTATATCTTCTTTTCTCGTTTACCCATCTAATTACAGAAACCCAGTTCCAGATAAGAACACATTCATGCAAGATAGGAAAGGCAAAGTTATTTGCATGATAGTTAAGTTATACTAACAAGTTATTTGATTAGTGTTTGTTCTTCTTGTGTGACCAATTTTGCTAAAGACTCATAATGACTGTGCTCTCATTTTAAGGTGAAAACAAATCAAACAGAGAAAACTCAGTTAACCTTGCTACATAGAAGTATGTGAATGGGCTTTTCTTTTCTTGGTATGTATTTAGATTATTAAAGAGTATTCAGTATATATTTTGAGTGAATATCGGAAAGGTCTCTGAACTAGGTTTGTGCTCTGTGTTAGCTAATGCAACATAGTTACCAAGTCCGAGTAGGTTCGCAGCATAGGAAGAAAGCCCAGAATACTTCTCGAGAAACAGAGACAACATTATTGAAGAGCTCCTGTATTTGTTTGTTTCTCTTGTTTCTCTTCCACTTCCCCTTCCCTTTAGGGGCTACCTGGTAGTGGCAAGTGTGTACTTCCTTGTCACGCTAGTTAGCTTTTGAAGGAATTGGGACTAGTCATCTTCAAGGCGGAACACCTGGGATCTTGCAGTTGCTCGCCTAACAGAAAGCGAAGCCAACCATCCTTATTTTCCCCTTGAAGGTGACTATTTCCATGGATCTATCAAACATGAATACTTCCGAATTGACAGACATAATTCGCAAAATTAATGATGAGGTACAGGGTTTACGCTTAGAAAATCAGTCTCTTAGGCAGGAACTAGATGATACTAAAGATGGTTTTACCTCTTGGAGAGATAAGGAGGAAGTCAGACGACCAGTTTTAGCACAACCTAAATTCTGAGTCTCTGGTTTTCAGAATCAAACACATGCCCCTGTATTTGGTCAAAGTCAGGCAGCCCAACCAGTCCAATTAACAGTAGTATCACCCCACCCAGTTCCTTTAGCTAATCCAGAACGGTTTACAGGGGACAGTACTAATTTTATTACCTTCATGAGTCAATGTCAGTTGCACTTCTTGTGCAAACCACAAATTTTTACTTCTGATACCACTAAGGTGGCTTTTATTATTTCTTATTTGGTAGGTGTGGCCGCCAATTGGGCCATGCCTTTAGTAGATAAAAATGACCCATTACTTCATAATTTAACTCATTTCAAGGCAGCCATGTCAAGCCTTTTTGCCAAACACGTCTTTTTACAAGCATCAGATAATGAGTTATTAAACTTGCGTCAAGGTTCAAAAGATCTAGTTACTTATGTGACCACCTTTATCGGTTGCTTGCTGAAACCCAGTGGCCTGAGGATAAAAGAATATCTTTATTTTATCAAGGACTTCGAGAGGAATTGAAGGATGCCTTGGCGCACATTGTTAATTTACCTGAGAATTATACTGAGTTTCAGGATTTAGTGGTCAGGTTAGATCATAGGTTGGGAGAAAGAAAAAATGAGAGACCAAGAAATGATTTTAGAAATTTGCATTTTAGAACAGAAAAGAAAAGTAATGAAGATAAAAACGCACAGGTAGAACTAATGCAGATAGGTGGAATTAAAGGACCCCTGTCGCAAGAAGAAAAAGATAGAAGGAGAAAGGCAAATTTATATCTTTATTGCGGAAGATCAGGTCACTTTGCCAAAGATTGCTCCATTAGACCAGTAAAAAAGAAGGTTTTCTCCATAAACCAAAATTCAATTCAGGAATCAGAAAACTAAATGTCTCGAGGGAAGAAGAGGTCGAATCCTCGAGAGTTGACAACATAGAGATCTCACAGTTTGCAACAAGTGTTATGAATCATGTACCACGTCATTTCACTATAAGAGTGATTTTAATCCTGTCTAATTAACAAAGGCACAGTATCCCAATACTGATTGATTCTGGTGCTACAGGAAACTTTTTTGACTTAGGATTTGCAAAGAAACTAAATTTAACTCAAGTCCCAAAAAAAGAACCTGAAGGAGCTGTGGACAGTTCAGCTCTCTCTTCAGGTCTGATCAGGTTTCATACTTCACCCTTACTTCTAGTAGCTGATAATGGACATACTGAATTGATCACTTTCGATCTAATTGATACTCCAGCTTTTGGGGTAATTTTGGGGATACCATGGCTAGAACTTCACAATCCTAAAATAGACTGGGTTAAGCGTACTGTAACTCTAGATTCAGTATATTGCAAAACTCATTGTTATCAAGAAAATAGAGACCCTGTTTTCCCTCTTATTTGTGCCATTGTTCATTCAGAATCCGTTGAGCTTCCAGTAGAATTTCAGGATTATTCTGATGTTTTCGATCCTGTGAAAGCCACTAAGTTACCTCCTCACAGGGTTTACGACTGTAGGATTGATTTAATCCCTGGAGCTATCCTACCCTGCAGTCGTATTTATGCTCTTACTGAACCTGAAAATCTATATCTACGAAAATACTTGGACGAACTTTTGGAATTAGGCTTTATTCGTCATTCCACCTCCCCAGTCTCGTCTCCACTGTTTTTCGTAGCAAAAAAGACAGGAGATTTGCGGGCTTGCATAGATTATCGTGCAGTAAATAAAGCTACAATTAAAAATCGTTACCCTTTACCTTTGATCCCTGTACTTTTAAATCAAGTAAAGGGGTCAACTATCTACACTAAACTTGATCTTCGAGGTGCATACCACTTAATTCATGTAAAAGAAGGCGATGAGTGGAAGACTGCATTTCGCACTAAATTTGGACTCTTCGAATATACAGTGATGCCCTTTGGTCTCTGTAATGCCCCAGCAGCATTTCAATACTTCATTAATGAAGTATTGCATGACCTCTTGGACATCTGTGTCATTGTATATATCGATGAAATACTAATTTACTCAAAAAATTCAGAGGAACATGATGAACATGTAAGATCTGTTCTGCAAAAATTAAGAGATAATTCCTTGTTCGTCAAACTGGAAAAATGTGTTTTTGAAACTCCTAAGGTTGAATTCCTCGGTTACTGGCTATCTCCCGAAGGCATTGTAATGGACCCAAAAAAGGTAGAAGCTATTTTAAAGTGGCCTGCCCCAACCTATGTAAAGGAGGTACAAAGGATTTTGGGATTTGCAAATTTTTATAGGAGGTTTATCTCTAAATTTTCTGAAATTGTGGTTCCAATTACCCAACTATTACAAAAAGGAAAGAAATTCCAATGGGGATCGGAGGCAGAATCAGCTTTTAACATCTTAAAAAAGGCGTTTACCTGGGCTCCTATCTTGAAACACCCTGACCCAGACAGACCATTTTTTGTTGAAGCAGATGCTTCGCAAACAGCCATTGGGGGAGTTCTGCTTCAAAAGGATGTACGCTCTGGAAATTTTCATCCATTAGCCTTCTATTCTAGAAAGTTGTTACCAGCCGAACAACATTACACTATCGCTGAGCGTGAGCTTTTAGCAATAAAATCAGTTTTTCAGGAATGGAGGCATTACCTCCTGGGAGCAAAACATACAATCACAATTTTTTCTGACCATAAAAATTTGCAGTTTTATTCTACGGTCAAGGCTTTTACACCACGACAAATGCGTTGGCTACAATTTTTTAGTGAATTTGACTTTATTATTACTTATCGACCAGGGGCCAAACAATTATTATCAGATACGCTCTCACGTTTGGTTTGCGACAAGGATAAAAAGTCTATTAAGGAATTACAAAGTATCATCCCAGAGGAAAAGATTTGTGCAGAAATGTCACAACTTGATTTTCTAACATTGCTCAGAAATCAGACTAAAGAGTTAAATCAAGACGATTGGCTTTCACAAAAAGAGTCTACAATATCTGAGGGTTTATTTTATCATAGAAACAAACTGTTTATTCCCAAAAAAAGATTTGAGAGAAGTAGTGATTAAATGGAATCACGACTTAGCTATAGCAGCTCATCCTGGAGTTAATGAAACTCTTAAATTATGTCAAAGGCATTTCTGGTGGAATGGAATGAGATCTGATATACTGCAATACGTTCAGAGTTGTCCAGTATGTGCTCGACAGAAATCATCGCATTCAGCTCCCATGGGATTGTTACAACCAATTGAAATTACTCCAACACCTTGGCATACCATTAGTTTAGATTTTATCACAGACTTACCTAAATCTTCTGGAATGACTACAATTTTAGTAGTAGTAGATTTGCTGTCTAAAATGGGACATTTCATTCCGTTGCCCAAACTGCCATCAGCAGTAGAATTCAGTAATGTGTTTTTATCTAATATAGTGAAACTACACGGATTACCACAAAAGATTATTTCTGATAGGGGCCCACAATTCCTGTCAAAATTTTGGAAACAATTAAGTGGTCAGTTGGGAATAGACTTAGCATTGTCATCTGCCTCCAACCCTCAAACTGATGGCCAAACCGAAAGGTTAAATCAATATTTAGAACAGAGCTTACGATGTTTGACTACTACTCTATCTTCTGATTGGGTTGAAGCTCTACCTTTAGCAGAGTTCGCTTACAATAATACTTTGCATTCTGCGCTTGGTTGTTCCCCATTTTATTTTCTCACTGGTCAACATCCCCCAACTTTGCCCATTTTATTTCCAGAAAAAGTTACTGATATGCCAGCAGTCTCTGAAAGATTAACCAGTTTACGTAATTTTCAGGAAAATATCAAACAAACTTTAATCAAACACAAAAATAAAATGAAGATTTATGCTGATCAACATAGAATCCCAGCACCAGTTTATAAGCCAGGAGATCAGGTTTGGTTATCCACTAAGAACATACAAATTGAAGGTCCTAGAAAATTAAAACACCGGTTCATTGGCCCATTTCCAATAGAGAACATTTTAAATCCTGTTTCTGTAAAATTGGTTTTACCCCAGGAATATAAAATACATCCAGTATTTCATGTATCATTGTTAAAACCTGTAAACCCAAACACTCGTTCTGATGATCCACCTCCCCCAATTATTGTAGGAGATCATGTGGAATATGAGGTCAAGAAAATTCTAGATTCAAAGCGTATTAGAGGCCGTCTACATTACTTGATCGATTGGAAAGGTTATGATGCTTCAGAAAGATCTTGGGAGCCAGAGAATCATGTACATGCTCCTCGTTTGATTCGCTCTTTTCATGCTCTGTATCCTAATAAGCCACGACCTGTGAGAAGACCTTTGGGGGGGAACTGTCAGGAGTACCTAGTTCCTTTCAGATGATCTCAGGACTCCTTTTGTAATACTGTAAGGTTACAAGAATATTGAACAAACTTGTAGTTAGCAATGCTTGTTGTCTTTTGGCCAAATAGCAGAACTGTTGCAGCTAGCAATGCTTGGTATCTTTGGGCTTACTGGCAGAACTGTTACCTTAATGAATATTCATGAGGAATACACGTGGAACATGTGCGCAAACTGTAATCGAGCCACACGTGGAATTGCCGCTTGAGAGACTATAAAAGCCTCATCTGTAATTAGTTTGACGCTTCGCTTCGAGATTACAGCGTCTTGCTACCAGCATCTCTGCGAGATTCCAGCTCTGCCTCCAAGGTATTTCCTACCCATTCCCTTGCTCCCTCATTCCCTCCAACCCCTACCTTATCCTCTCATCGTCCCGTTCACGGAGCTGCGGCGGCGGCTTCAAACCCCGAGGTCAGGAGGATTTCTTCATCCCTGTCGGAGACCAGGACTTCCGGTTTTCAGCATCGGAGCGGTCTCAGGGAAGAACTCGTCCCTCGGCAATAGGTTTCCGCTCTCCAACTTCCTTCAGGTGCACCTAAAGAAAGAAGTACGACTTTTCATTGGTGAAATAACGACGGACTTGAACAAAACAAGCCTTGGTAAAAACAAAAGACTAGAACGAAGATTCCGATTTTTGATTAAGTTAAGACTTTTTGACCTTTTGGAAATCGAGAACAATATCAAAGACTATTTTCTGATAATTAAGAAAATGTAAATTTCGAATTATAGTTACAGTGATAGAAACTGTCAATTTGCATTGTTGAGTCTAAAGTCATTCCTGACAATACCAGGGTGTGTTACTGCTCAGAGTATTTCTTGTATATCTTCTTTTCTCGTTTACCCATCTAATTACAGAAACCCAGTTCCAGATAAGAACACATTCATGCAAGGTAGGAAAGGCAAAGTTATTTGCATGATAGTTAAGTTATACTAACAAGTTATTTGATTAGTGTTTGTTCTTCTCGTGTGACCAATTTTGCTAAAGACTCATAATGACTGTGCTCTCATTTTAAGGTGAAAACAAATCAAACAGAGAAAACTCAGTTAACCTTGCTACATAGAAGTATGTGAATGGGCTTTTCTTTTCTTGGTATGTATTTAGATTATTAAAGAGTATTCAGTATATATTTTGAGTGAATATCGGAAAGGTCTCTGAACTAGGTTTGTGCTCTGTGTTAGCTAATGCAACATAGTTACCAAGTCCGAGTAGGTTCGCAGCATAGGAAGAAAGCCCAGAATACTTCTCGAGAAACAGAGACAACATTATTGAAGAGCTCCTGTATTTGTTTGTTTCTCTTGTTTCTCTTCCACTTCCCCTTCCCTTTAGGGGCTACCTGGTAGTGGCAAGTGTGTACTTCCTTGTCACGCTAGTTAGCTTTTGAAGGAATTGGGACTAGTCATCTTCAAGGCGGAACACCTGGGATCTTGCAGTTGCTCGCCTAACAGAAAGCGAAGCCAACCATCCTTATTTTCCCCTTGAAGGTGACTATTTCCATGGATCTATCAAACATGAATACTTCCGAATTGACAGACATAATTCGCAAAATTAATGATGAGGTACAGGGTTTACGCTTAGAAAATCAGTCTCTTAGGCAGGAACTAGATGATACTAAAGATGGTTTTACCTCTTGGAGAGATAAGGAGGAAGTCAGACGACCAGTTTTAGCACAACCTAAATTCTGAGTCTCTGGTTTTCAGAATCAAACACATGCCCCTGTATTTGGTCAAAGTCAGGCAGCCCAACCAGTCCAATTAACAGTAGTATCACCCCACCCAGTTCCTTTAGCTAATCCAGAACGGTTTACAGGGGACAGTACTAATTTTATTACCTTCATGAGTCAATGTCAGTTGCACTTCTTGTGCAAACCACAAATTTTTACTTCTGATACCACTAAGGTGGCTTTTATTATTTCTTATTTGGTAGGTGTGGCGGCCAATTGGGCCATGCCTTTAGTAGATAAAAATGACCCATTACTTCATAATTTAACTCATTTCAAGGCAGCTATGTCAAGCCTTTTTGCCAAACACGTCTTTTTACAAGCATCAGATAATGAGTTATTAAACTTGCGTCAAGGTTCAAAAGATCTAGTTACTTATGTGACCTCCTTTATCGGTTTCTTGCTGAAACCCAGTGGCCTGAGGATAAAAGAATATCTTTATTTCATCAAGGACTTCGAGAGGAATTGAAGGATGCCTTGGCGCACATTGTTAATTTACCTGAGAATTATACTGAGTTTCAGGATTTAGTGGTCAGGTTAGATCATAGGTTGGGAGAAAGAAAAAATGAGAGACCAAGAAATGATTTTTAGAAATTTGCATTTTAGAACAGAAAAGAAAAGTAATGAAGATAAAAACGCACAGGTAGAACCAATGCAGATAGGTGGAATTAAAGGACCCCTGTCGCAAGAAGAAAAAGATAGAAGGAGAAAGGCAAATTTATGTCTTTATTGCGGAAGATCAGGTCACTTTGCCAAAGATTGCTCCATTAGACCAGTAAAAAAGAAGGTTTTCTCCATAAACCAAAATTCAATTCAGGAATCAGAAAACTAAATGTCTCGAGGGAAGAAGAGGTCGAATCCTCGAGAGTTGACAACATAGAGATCTCACAGTTTGCAACAAGTGTTATGAATCATGTACCACGTCATTTCACTATAAGAGTGATTTTAATCCTGTCTAATTAACAAAGGCACAGTATCCCAATACTGATTGATTCTGGTGCTACAGGAAACTTTTTTGACTTAGGATTTGCAAAGAAACTAAATTTAACTCAAGTCCCAAAAAAAGAACCTGAACCTGAAAGAGCTGTGGACGGTTCAGCTCTCTCTTCAGGTCTGATCAGGTTTCATACTTCACCCTTACTTCTAGTAGCTGATAATGGACATACTGAATTGATCACTTTCGATCTAATTGATACTCCAGCTTTTGGGGTAATTTTGGGGATACCATGGCTAGAACTTCACAATCATAAAATAGACTGGGTTAAGCGTACTGTAACTCTAGATTCAGTATATTGCAAAACTCATTGTTATCAAGAAAATAGAGACCCTGTTTTCCCTCTTATTTGTGCCATTGTTCATTCAGAATCCGTTGAGCTTCCAGTAGAATTTCAGGATTATTCTGATGTTTTCGATCCTGTGAAAGCCACTAAGTTACCTCCTCACAGGGTTTACGACTGTAGGATTGATTTAATCCCTGGAGCTATCCTACCCTGCAGTCGTATTTATGCTCTTACTGAACCTGAAAATCTATATGTACGAAAATACTTGGACGAACTTTTGGAATTAGGCTTTATTCGTCATTCCACCTCCCCAGTCTCGTCTCCACTGTTTTTCGTGGCAAAAAAGACAGGAGATTTGCGGGCTTGCATAGATTATCGTGCAGTAAATAAAGCTACAATTAAAAATCGTTACCCTTTACCTTTGATCCCTGTACTTTTAAATCAAGTAAAGGGGTCAACTATCTACACTAAACTTGATCTTCGAGGTGCATACCACTTAATTCGTGTAAAAGAAGGCGATGAGTGGAAGACTGCATTTCGCACTAAATTTGGACTCTTCGAATATACAGTGATGCCCTTTGGTCTCTGTAATGCCCCAGCAGCATTTCAATACTTCATTAATGAAGTATTGCATGACCTCTTGGACATCTGTGTCATAGTATATATCGATGAAATACTAATTTACTCAAAAAATTCAGAGGAACATGATGAACATGTAAGATCTGTTCTGCAAAAATTGAGAGATAATTCCTTGTTCGTCAAACTGGAAAAATGTGTTTTTAAAACTCCTAAGGTTGAATTCCTCGGTTACTGGCTATCTCCCGAAGGCATTGTAATGGACCCAAAAAAGGTAGAAGCTATTTTAAAGTGGCCTGCCCCAACCTATGTAAAGGAGGTACAAAGGATTTTGGGATTTGCAAATTTTTATAGGAGGTTTATCTCTAAATTTTCTGAAATTGTGGTTCCAATTACCCAACTATTACAAAAAGGAAAGAAATTCCAATGGGGATCGGAGGCAGAATCAGCTTTTAACATCTTAAAAAAGGCGTTTACCTGGGCTCCTATCTTGAAACACCCTGACCCAGACAGACCATTTTTTGTTGAAGCAGATGCTTCGCAAACAGCCACTGGGGGAGTTCTGCTTCAAAAGGATGTAAGCTCTGGAAATTTTCATCCATTAGCCTTCTATTCTAGAAAGTTGTTACCAGCCGAACAACATTACACTATCGCTGAGCGTGAGCTTTTAGCAATAAAATAAGTTTTTCAGGAATGGAGGCATTACCTCCTGGGAGCAAAACATACAATCACAATTTTTTCTGACCATAAAAATTTGCAGTTTTATTCTACGGTCAAGGCTTTTACACCACGACAAATGCGTTGGCTACAATTTTTTAGTGAATTTGACTTTATTATTACTTATCGACCAGGGGCCAAACAATTATTATCAGATACGCTCTCACGTTTGGTTTGCGACAAGGATAAAAAGTCTATTAAGGAATTACAAAGTATCATCCCAGAGGAAAAGATTTGTGCAGAAATGTCACAACTTGATTTTCTAACATTGCTCAGAAATCAGACTAAAGAGTTAAATCAAGACGATTGGCTTTCACAAAAAGAGTCTACAATATCTGAGGGTTTATTTTATCATAGAAACAAACTGTTTATTCCCAAAAAAAGATTTGAGAGAAGTAGTGATTAAATGGAATCACGACTTAGCTATAGCAGCTCATCCTGGAGTTAATAAAACTCTTGAATTATGTCAAAGGCATTTCTGGTGGAATGGAATGAGATCTGATATACTGCAATACGTTCAGAGTTGTCCAGTATGTGCTCGACAGAAATCATCGCATTCAGCTCCCATGGGATTGTTACAACCAATTGAAATTACTCCAACACCTTGGCATACCATTAGTTTAGATTTTATCACAGACTTACCTAAATCTTCTGGAATTACTACAATTTTAGTAGTAGTAGATTTGCTGTCTAAAATGGGACATTTCATTCCGTTGCCCAAACTGCCATCAGCAGTAGAATTCAGTAATGTGTTTTTATCTAATATAGTGAAACTACACGGATTACCACAAAAGATTATTTCTGATAGGGGCCCACAATTCCTGTCAAAATTTTGGAAACAATTAAGTGGTCAGTTGGGAATAGACTTAGCATTGTCATCTGCCTCCAACCCTCAAACTGATGGCCAAACCGAAAGGTTAAATCAATATTTAGAACAGAGCTTACGATGTTTGACTACTACTCTATCTTCTGATTGGGTTGAAGCTCTACCTTTAGCAGAGTTCGCTTACAATAATACTTTGCATTCTGCGCTTGGTTGTTCCCCATTTTATTTTCTCACTGGTCAACATCCCCCAACTTTGCCCATTTTATTTCCAGAAAAAGTTACTGATATGCCAGCAGTCTCTGAAAGATTAACCAGTTTACGTAATTTTCAGGAAAATATCAAACAAACTTTAATCAAACACAAAAATAAAATGAAGATTTATGCTGATCAACATAGAATCCCAGCACCAGTTTATAAGCCAGGAGATCAGGTTTGGTTATCCACTAAGAACATACAAATTGAAGGTCCTAGAAAATTAAAACACCGGTTCATTGGCCCATTTCCAATAGAGAACATTTTAAATCCTGTTTCTGTAAAATTGGTTTTACCCCAGGAATATAAAATACATCCAGTATTTCATGTATCATTGTTAAAACCTGTAAACCCAAACACTCGTTCTGATGATCCACCTCCCCCAATTATTGTAGGTGATCATGTGGAATATGAGGTCAAGAAAATTCTAGATTCAAAGCGTATTAGAGGCCGTCTACATTACTTGATCGATTGGAAAGGTTATGATGCTTCAGAAAGATCTTGGGAGCCAGAGAATCATGTACATGCTCCTCGTTTGATTCGCTCTTTTCATGCTCTGTATCCTAATAAGCCACGACCTGTGAGAAGACCTTTGGGGGGGGAACTGTCAGGAGTACCTAGTTCCTTTCAGATGATCTCAGGACTCCTTTTGTAATACTGTAAGGTTACAAGAATATTGAACAAACTTGTAGTTAGCAATGCTTGTTGTCTTTTGGCCAAATAGCAGAACTGCTGCAGCTAGCAATGCTTGGTATCTTTGGGCTTACTGGCAGAACTGTTGCCTTTAATGAATATTCATGAGGAATACACGTGGAACATGGGCGCAAACTGTAATCGAGCTACACGTGGAATTCCCACTTGAGAGACTATAAAAGCCTCATCAGTAATTAGTTTGACGCTTCGCTTCGAGATTACAGCGTCTTGCTACCAGCGTCTCTGCGAGATTCCAGCTCTGCCTCCAAGGTATTTCCTCTCCATTCCCTTGCTCCCTCATTCCCTCCAACCCCTACCTTATCCTCTTATTGTCCCGTTCACGGAGCTGCGGCGGCGGCTTCAAACCCCGAGGTCAGGAGGATTTCTTCATCCCTTTCGGAGTCGGAGACCAGGACTTCCGGTTTTCAGCGTCGGAGCGGTCTCAGGGAAGAACTCGTCCCTCGGCAATAGGTTTCCGCTCTCCAACTTCCTTCCGGTGCACCTAAAGAAAGAAGTAAGACTTTTCATTGGTGAAATAGTGACGGACTTGAACAAAACAAGCCTTGGTAAAAACAAAAGACTAGAACAAAGATTCCGCTTTGATTAAGTCAAGACTTTTTGATCTTTTGGAAATCGAGAACAATATCAAAGACTATTTTCTGATAATTAAGAAAATGTAAATCTCGAATTATAGTTACAGTGATAGAAACTGTCAATTTGCTTTGTTGAGTCTAAAGTCATTCATGACAATACCAGGGTGTGTTACTGCTCAGGGTATTTCTTGTATATCTTCTTTTCTCGTTTACCGATCTAATTACAGAAACCCAGTTCCAGATAAGAACACATTCATGCAAGGTAGGAAAGGCAAAGTTATTTGCATGATAGTTAAGTTATACTAACAAGTTATTTGATTAGTGTTTGTTCTTCTTGTGTGACCAATTTTGCTAAAGACTCATAAGACTGTGCTCTCATTTTAAGGTGAAAACAAATCAAACAGAGAAAACTCAGTTAACCTTGCTACATAGAAGTATGTGAATGGGCTTTTCTTTTCTTGGTATGTATTTAGATTATTAAAGAGTATTCAGTATATATTTTGAGTGAATATCGGAAAGGTCTCTGAACTAGGTTTGTGCTCTGTTTTAGCTAATGCAATATAGATACCAAGTCCAAGTAGGTTCGCAGCATAGGAAGAAAGCCCAGAATACTTCTCGAGAAACAGAGACAACATTATTGAAGAGCTCCTGTATTTGTTTGTTTCTCTTGTTTGTCTTCCACTTCCCCTTCCCTTTAGGGGCTACCTGGTAGTGGCAAGTGTGTACTTCCTTGTCACGCTAGTTAGCTTTTGAAAGAATTGGAACTAGTCATCTTCAAGGCGGAACACCTGGGATCTTGCAGTTGCTCGCCTAACAGACGTCATGCCGTAACCGAGAGAGCGAGGAAGCATTCCGGCAGCTACAACACCCAACCCGGACGCAGGAGTCCGATGCCTGGAAAACGAAGGAGGAAGTACAGATGGGGCACCGGCCCTCATCGGTAATACCAGCAAGCCAGCCACGGCCCAGGAGGGTCGTGGTTTGACAAGGTACGGGGACGCCTTGGGGCGGTGTGGCGCCGTATGGGAGAGGGTGAAAGCAACAGGGAGGACAGCTAACGTGGGGCGAGAAAGTAAACCACTCCCCTACCGATAGAGTGCCTCCTACTACCACCGCAATCCCCTCACTGTGACGGTTTTGGGTGATTATTCCCAACACGTCCCCCTCCCTGTAGCAGTGTAAACAAACCGGACAATACCCTGACTGGGTGTTTCTTGTTTTTGTTTCCTTTCCCGCTTCCCTCTCCTTACACTACCGGGTTACCATGAGACATCCATCACGCTCACAAGAAGAAGAAGATATTGAGTCCCTTTCCTGGGAACTTAAAGGACAGTGATTTAATGAACTGGCCTAGAACTCCCACAATACCTTGTTTCTGTGAACTAAGTAAAACCAGCCCTTATTATATCTATAACAGTGTGTCCGAGTCTGCTTCTCCACTGCGTTACACTTGCCGAAGCTTGTGTGGAACATTCTAAGAGCAAGAACGGGTGAAGCCTGAGGACTTCCCGCCACCCTTCTGGGGAAGAGGGGAGCAGCACAAATCACTGACACCCGGTTTGTGTGAAAAAGGCTGCTTTATTGAAACAGGTGCACATCACAGAACAATCTTGGCCTTTGCCTTACAAAAGTACAACCTGACTATACAAAGTTAATCACCCATGTTAAGCTACCCCCCACCCCTGAAATGTACCACAACTTAATTCAGTAATATTGTACATGCTCCAGAGCTGGACAACTGCAACTGAGACCTGTTAAACTCCCTTCCCTCTTTACTACATCTATTTACCTCTTAACCAATTAAACTTCCTACAGGACCTTAAACTTCCTGGCTCGTTCAGGCGTGAACTTGCTTACCCATTCCCTTTCAGCATGAATTGCTGCTGACAACAACAATACACTTTGGTAAACCATGGCAACTTCTCTGCCAACCACTTAAGCATCTGCTTCAAGTGACAACCTTAACAACATAACGCCTTTGCTCACCAACACAGCTTGCCCAGTGAGGATGATGCACGAGAAAAAGGGGATCCCTACACGAAAAAGCATAAGTATAGGGACGGGAGGGTGGGACAAAAATGCTGTCTACCAGGTACCAGCCACTGTGTCAGCAAGAAAAAATGGTGGCTGGTACTGTGAAATATTCACCACCACATGGGCAGCCCTAACCACCTGAACCAGGGGCTGTAATTATTTTTTCCAAACAAAGGTTCAGAATGTACAACAATCATTAACATATCATAAGGACAATAACATTTATACAAGGAAAAAGAAATGAAAAAAGAATAAAAGTGTTTTGGCCCATGAGAAAAATGATTCTGAAAGAAATATATGTGTAATTATAGAAGAATACAAAATTTATTTAGATTTAAAAGGTTATATAAAGCTCAGATGTATTGTCGGTATAACAAAAACATTACAAAACATATATAAAAAACCAGACAAGTGGCAAACACTTAGAGGTTACATGGACATAAGAGTTCTAAAACCATACAAGAACTCCTGTACACAAAACACTTTGTCCTCCTTAAGTTGTGGCCACAATAGCGTCGCTATTGTGGCCACAACTTAAGGAGGACAAAGTGTTTTGTGTACAGGAGTTCTTGTATGGTTTTAGAACTCTTATGTCCATGTAACCTCTATGTGTTTGCCACTTGTCTGGTTTTTTATATATGTTTTGTAATGTTTTTGTTATACCGACATTACATCTGAGCTTTATATAACCTTTTAAATCTAAATACATTTTGTATTCTTCTATAATTACAGGTACTGTGAAATAGCCGCATATAAACCCTCGGGCTACATAAGTAGCCCAAAAAATACCCAAACACTGAGCAGTTGTCCCACTACTCCAATGCCCGAAATTACCCAGGGGGCAGACCTCCCTGTGGTCAGCTGCCACCCAAATCCCCCTTGGGAAAGATAGGAGCAGCACAGACCACTGACACCGGGTTTGTGTGAAAAAGACTGCTTTATTTAAACAGGTGCACATCACAAAACAATATTGGCCTTTGCCTTCCAAAACTACAACCTCACTATACAAAGTTAATTGCTTACGTTAAGCTACCACCACCCCTAAAATGTCCCCCCACCACAACTTAATTCAACAATATCGTACATCCTCAGAGCTAGTCAACTTCAACTGAGACCTTTAAACTCCTTTCCCTCTTAATCAATTAAACTTCCTACAGGACCTTAAACATCCTGGCTCTTCCAGGCAGGATCTTGCCCATCCGTTCAGTTACAGCCTGAATTGCCGCTGACAACAACAATAAACTTCGGTAAACCATGGCAACTTCTCTGCCAACCACCCCCCAGAAAAAGGGGGCCCACTAATGTGCCCTCTTTCTGCCCCCCACCCCCTAGGGAACGAGTTTCAAACTAATGGTTGTTGAGTGCTTTCAACAATACCATCCTTAGCTGCAACATGTATCGTTCAATGCCTAAGGAGGAGAAGCGTACCTTATCACCTTGAAAATCCCACATCTTCCTAATGAAGATCCAAATGCTCAACTCTGCCCAGAACAATGTCCTTGCAAAAAATGGGGGGGGGGGGCGCATTTCCTGGAACTGCTACCTCCTACACAAGACTACGCGGCTCGGCAAGGCTGAAGCTGGTCGCTAACTGATGGTAACTCCTGGAACTTTTAAATACTTTTAAAGACAGACTGTTCTTTTACTTACTTGCTTCTTTTGCACATTTACACCTGCATCCCTGGTGGAAGCTCTGGCCCATGCACCCCGGCCCGTCACGGCAAGTGCTGATTGAACGGAGGGTGCCGAGGGGGTTAGAGCGGAACACCCTTCCGGGTTGGGTGGCACTTCCGGCGCCGAGCGGTCTTGTCGCTCTCTGTCCCACACCTTAAATTCTTGGCTTGAGCAAAGGCGAGTCAGATACACGAGACTACGCGCCTCGGCAAGGCTGAAGCTGGTCGCTAACTGATGGTAATTCCTGGGACTTTTCAACACTTTTAAAGACAGACTGTTCTTTTACTTACTTGCTTCTTTTGCACATTTACACCCGCATCCCTGGTGGAAGCTCTGCCCCAGGCACTCCTGTCCGTCACGGCAAGTGCCGATTGAACGGAGGGTGCCGAGGGGGTTAGAGCGGAACACACTTCCGGGTTGGGTGGCACTTCGGGCACTGAGCGGTCTAGTCGCTCGCCATCCCACACATACTTAACCCAATGTCAGGGTGGACGCGCGCAGAGGGTGTGCTGATGGCACGCTGAAGGCCCTTTGGCAGGCCTTCCGCACCTGGACCGGGCCCAGGGCCACGACCCCTACACAAATAAAGACAGGACATGAGAGGATAAGTTACTCTAATCATGAGCTGCTTACACTCAGGCCTAAACCCTGCTGCCCTACACTGCAGATGCTTATGGAAGTCAAACATTTCACATAGCAGAGTGCTGAATACACCTCCAACCCTCCCCATTAGGCCAGTTAACAAAATGATTAAGGCTGCGCTAATCAACTCGCAGTCACTAGTGACACATAACACAGAAATGGCAGAATTAATAGAAACTCAAAAATTAGATATCATCTTCATCACCGAGCCCTGGGCTGATGAAGCCTCGGATATTGATCTAGCCTTCGCCATTCCTGAGAGATATTGAATCACCAGAGCAGACAGGAAAGGGAAACGGGGGGAGGCTTGGCCATTATCTCTAGAAATGATCTAAAGGTGAAAGGCTCGGACCAAGGCAGTAATCCGGACTGCGAGATACTATTCTTCCAATTCAACATCAGAAGTAATTATACATTTAAAGGCCTTCTGATCTACAGGCCACCAAAAGCCAAAACACCTCTGACACAACTACTTAGCTCTTTTTTGGAATCCAGTGTGAAGAGCTCAGATTTTACTGTTCTGGGTGATTTCAACATGCACCTAGAGAAGAGTTCAGATTTAGGCACGGCCACATTGATCGATGCATTCACCAATTTAGCCTTGGAACAGATTGTTAAACAGGATAGCCAAAAAGCGGGGCACACTCTCAACGGGATCTTTACCTCCAAAATGAGCATCGAGATAATTGAAATCCTGCCGGTTCCCTGGTCAGACCACAAGGTAATAATGTTCTTCATAAACGTGAAAAAGAATGTCGTTTCACCCACCCCACCACTCGGGTTCACTTCATATCAGGACTGGTTAGACACCCCTAAATTAAAGGAACAACCTTTATTATTCATTCCTGAGCTGGAACCAGACAGTAACATCGCCACATCTCAAATTTCAAGCTGGATAACTTCTGCCATAAAGTAGCAGTCCCGCTAAAAAAAGTTACTCTCAGGAAAAAAAAACCTTCCCAACAGTGGTTCTCTGACTCACTCAAGGCGCAAAAACAAAATTGCTGAAAAATGGAAAAGAGATGGAGATTTACCTATGACCAAAAAGCTGAATATAAAACCTCACTGATCACGTATAAAAAATTGATTTTAAAAGAAAAAAATATCTACTTCATTCAAAAAATAGAAGAGGCAAAAAACTCTAGTAAAGAACTGTTCACTATTGTAGAAAAACTAACTAAAATTGATAGAGACAAACGGGTTGTGATTAGCTCTGATTTCTGTAACATCCTGGGCCAATTTTTCATAGATAAAGTGACCTCAGTCTATGAGTCATTTAAATCAATGGACACGCAGCCTCCCACATCATCAAAATTAGAACCTAGAGAGGAAGCACTCCCAACAAAGAAGAATCCTCTGTTTCAATTTTTGCCACCTTCAGTGGAACAGATTCTTCAGGTGGTCATAACCACAAAGTGGACCCTTTTTCCACCGAAGGTATTGCATCTATTCCCTGAGCTGCTAAGCGAGCAATTAGGTAGGCTAATGCCTCAAATAGTGAACTCAGGTCTTTTCCCAGATGCGTGGAAAACCACCCCAGTACTGCCACTACTAAAGAAACCTAATCTAGATCCACAAGGACCTGGGAACTACAGACCTATTGCGAGAATACCTTTTGGCGCAAAGATTCTGGAGAAATTGTTGAACAAACAGCTGGCCCAATTCCTCGCAGAGACAAATGCCTTAGACCACTCGCAATTTGGCTTCTGAGAGGGACATGGAACAGAAACAGCCCTGCTTATGGCAGTAGAAGAACTCAAGAGAGTACTGGATGCCAGAGGAAGGGCCGCCTTGATCCTTTTAGATCTTTCGGCGGCCTATGACACGGTTAGCCATGATACACTCCTGGGTCGACTTGCAGACGCCGGCGTTCTTCAACTGCAAGAACGTTGTTGGCTTCTTACCTGTCCAATAGGACTTTTACAGTCGAGTTGGGAGAAGCAAAATCAAAACCTCTGTGTGGTGTTCCCCAGGGATCCTCATTAAGTCCCACTCTTTTTAATTTGTATGTAGCTCCTTTAGCAGAAATTATAAGGAATTGTGGATTCCTACCAATCTCTTACGCTGATGACACCCAAATAGTGGTATCAATCGCAAACAAAACCACAGAGACGGCAGATAAATTTAAAAACTGTATGATGCAAGTCAGCCATTGGATGCAGAGCAACTGCTTAAAACTAAACGGAGACAAGAGCGAGGTCATGCTGCTAGGAACAAACAGTGAAATGTGGTCTCCGGAGTGGTGGCCAGTTAGTCTAGGCAACTGCCCATCCCCAGTCACCAAAGTGAAAAATCTGGGTATGATACTTGACAACAGACTAACATTTGACGCTCAGACTAACAAAATAACATCCACCATATGGTATATCCTGAAAACGATAAGGAAGCTCTTGCCATTCATTCCCTTTGATTCCTGTAAAACTGTGGTAACGGCATTGGCCCTGTCAAAGCTAGACTACGGGAATGCTCTGTACGCTGGGATACAAGTCCAGTACCTAGCTAAACTACAAAGCCTTCAAAATGCAGCAGCGAGGCTGGTGCTGGACATTCCCAGGTCTGAGCCTATTGCACACCACCTAGGTTTCCTCCATTGGCTCCTTATGGAAAAAAGAATCACATTTAAATCTGTTTGTCTGGCATACAAAGCCCTTCACGGATTTGACTCTCAGTTTTTAAAAACTCATCTCAAACTGTATGAGCCTTCCAGGAAGCTACGATCCAGTCATGCTAAACTGATTCAGGTACCCCGATACAAACAGGTTAGGTGGAGGGGAGAAGCTTCTTGTTACATGCAGCTGAAGGCTGGAACCTGCTCCCATTCACAATCAAAAACAGCCCCTCCCTGCTTTCATTCAGGAAGCTGGTAAAAACCTGGCTATTCACTTACTTCTGGTTAGCCCTGATCCTACTGTGCCCTAGTCTCCCTGCATCTACCCAACGCCAAGACGCCCACGGGCATTCTCGCGCTTTACAAAGCCACAAATCAAATCAAATCCTAGCCCTGGCTGCTGGCTTGACCGACAGACGCCCAAACCTTTGTGGAACAAACTCCATCCACCAAACGTGTCAATTAGCCCATATCTCCTGAATCTCCCACAGGTCCTCCTACAAGGAGTTAACATTGACTAAGCTTGAGAAGTACTGACTCGTTCCCACCTAACTGTATAAGCAGTATATCAGGACACATATTCCCTAATGGTAAACTAATTTCAAAAGGGGAGGGGGCCCCTTCCCTATCATAATCCTTTTTCATACCAGCTGATGGGGTACATAGCGACAAAGAAAACCCAAAAATGCCTCGTGACTGCTGGACCTCCAGTGTCTTCCCACCCCACTTGACTTACAGAAGGCCCACAATCCATATCTTCAAACCTGCAGCCTTGGAGAAAAACCTGTAAAACAGAAACAAAGTTGACAACCTGTACCATTATTCAACAAACTCTCCTCTCACCCCCTAACATGGAGCTACTCTAACTCTAAACAAGACTACATGGCTGCCCCAGCAAACCAAGCAAATCTAACTATGGAACATAACCGGAGCCACAGCATCCTGCCAGCACTCTTATGGTCTACATTAGATTTGTAGATCAGACCGCTCAGTCTACAACAGACCAACTGACTACCTCCTAGAGAATGGCCCTACTCCCCCTAACCCCAAAACTTCATGGACCCGCAAAGCTTTGGAAAAAAATCGCAGCCAAAGGGCCGGAGAACAAAAACCAACTTATCTGACCCACGGCCCATCCTGGGGAGAACCGAGTGTCCACACTAAAAATGACAAATGACAAAGGGCTCCTCTTAGGCTCACCAGCCAACTACCCTGGACCCGCCCTTTAAATACACACCTCCCAATCTCGCTAGCAGACGGTGCAATATCTGTCTGGTTGTAATAAAAGGTCACCCTTGACTGTCCTTTGTCCATGAGAGAAGTATAAATCGCATTATCTTCCCTGTCCTACCCATTTCTCTGACCTCCCCGTGTGTTGAAAAGTCTTGAGAGACACTTCTGACGTTTCCTCTTAAGCTGCAAACTCCCAACTCCCTCAAGGATCAACCAACTCAATCAGGAGTCAACAACGCTGACTGAGTTAACTTCTCCCTCAGGGAAAGGGGAAGTGGACAGAGAAGACTCACAACACGTAAAGAAACAAGAGCTTCCGTTGTAGTCTCTCTAGGGAGTGTTCCAGGCCTAGGCTCCTTCTTTTGATGAAAACTCAGAAACCTTTGCAACTCTGCAGAACAATATTTACCAACATTTTACTCATCAGCTTGACTTCTTAAATCACAAAGTATGTTTAACATTCTCAATTACTGACCATTAACTTTGTAGGCCCTTGTTCACACTCTTTTGAAGCTGGTCTTGCACTGACTCAATCTCTTGACTTCAGGAATAAAATATTAAATCAGTTTAACACCTCTTATCAATTGGTTAGTTAGTTAATAAGTTTTAGTGAAGAACTTATAACTTGCAAACGTATTCATACCTTACAGCTTCAGCTTTGATCTAAACTGGAGAACCTGTATTGGGAAGACAGTAAAAACAACATCCTACTCCTAATACATTTGAGATTTAAAGTTTTCCCAATTACTGTCAGGTTATAATTCGATTCAAGAATTTACACCAGTTCGCAAACAGTTCTGATTCTCTATTCAGAAGAATCTTTTCCTTTAAAAGAAACCTTTGCCTTTGCCAAGTCTTGTTTCTTTAAACTATGAGTCTTTTCCTCTAAACTAATCAGACATTGAATTCTTTTAAACAGTTGTTACTCTGGAAGCGCGATGTCCTACTGTCCAAAGCGCCGCATTGAAGTTCTTTTAACCTTTCTGAATGCTTGCTTTAGCCAATGTTTGTTTTTAGTCTTGCGCTGATAGCTTATGAACTAAGCAGCCTTTAAAGATCACTGGGCTCTCTGAAGACGGATGCCTTCCTTAGCGCGAAGCAGTCTATTTCAGCGCTAAGGTAATTGCTTAAATAAATCTTACTGTCAGACCGATGAGGCGAGGGGTCCAGACCTTCGGAAGAAACTCGGCCGACAGCCGACGAGGAAAAGTCAACGCGGGTTCCCGGCTGACAGGAAACAGGAACGGGGCATTTAAACTCGATCAGGGTCGGGAAACAGCGGGGCTTTCAGAGCTTCCCGTTTAAACTAAGAAATGCTTTTACGCTCAAAAGGGAAAGATGACAGAAAGGAAGTTTTGACCAGAGGGACAGGGTTTGACTGGATTTAGTCCAACGACGACGACACCATCTCGAAAACAGTTGCGCTCGTCAAAACGGCAACATGAGACGAAGCGTCAACCGTTGGCAGGGAAACCCTTTTATAGACTCTGCCACGAGCCTTTGCGCGAGCTCGTTTTAGATGTCACTAAACGCATGAGCAGACGCGCGCCTCTCTCCATAAAGCGCACAGTCTAAACAGTTGCTCAAAATTTACATTAATAAACAAGCATTGTCAAATGTAAAACTTAACATCTCCTTATTTTACATTGAGCTAAATTGTAGATCTGATTACACTTTCAAAACCTTTTTGATTAAAATATTCCTAGCCCTTAATGGACTCTTCAAGAATTCTCAGAACATTTACACTATTTACAGAATTACTTCAGGAATTATGTGAGACGACCGGTAGCACCCCTAACAGTTCCTCCCCCCAAAGGTCGTCTCACAGGTCTAGGTTTATCAGGATGTAAGGCATGAAAAGACCTAACAAGCCTGGGAGCATGAACATTCCTTTCAGGCTCCCAAGATCTCTCAGAGGGATCATAACCCTTCCAGTCAACCAAATAAAACAAGGCACCCCGCACCCTTTTAGAATCAAGGATAGATTTGACCTCATATTCAATATGATCTCCAATAACCACAGGTGGAGGTGGATTATCCAATCGAGTACCAGGCTCAAAAGGTTTCAAAAGGGATACATGAAATACAGGGTGGATGTCATATTCAGCAGGCAGAATCAATTTCACAGATACTGGATTCAGAATTTTCTTAATCTGAAAAGGTCCAATAAATCTAGGTTTCAACTTCCTAGGACCCTCTAACTGAATGTTTCTAGTAGATAACCAAACAAACTGACCTTCCTGGTATTCAGGAGAAGGTTTACGATGAGAATCAGCTGTTCTTTTCATAGTCATCTTACTTTTCATCCAAAGCTTCCTAGCTTTCTCCTGAACACCCATCAAAAAGGTCAATCTGTCAGTGACTGCTGCCATGGATTGTTGCTCCTCAGGTAAAAGAATGGGAAGAGACCTAGGATGTAGACCCATGAGAAAATAAAAAGGAGAACAACCCAAGGCCGAATGAGTGGTGTTATTATAAGAAAATTCTGCCCAAGGTAAAACTTCATCCCAAGGACTAGAGGAAGTAGATAACAAACATCTTAGCTCCTGTTCTAAATGTTGATTAACCTTTTCAGTTTGACCATCAGTCTGAGGATGAAAAGAAGAAGACAATGCTAACTCAATTCCTAACTGTTTACTAAGTTGTGACCAAAATTTAGATATAAATTGAGGACCCCTATCTGAAATAATCTTTGATGGAAGACCATGAAGTTTGACAATATTAGCTAAAAACACAGTACTGAATTCTACTGCAGTAGGAATCTTGTGTAAAGGAATAAAATGTCCCATTTTAGATAACAAGTCTACCACTACAAGAACTGCTGTGTAACCATTAGATTTTGGGAGATCAGTAATAAAATCTAAACTAATAGTATGCCAAGGTTGAGGAGGTATAGCCATAGGATGTAATAAACCCATAGGAGCTGCATGTAAGGCTTTTTGTCGTGAACAGACTGGACAAGTTTTAACAAAATTCTGAATTATAGGAATCATCTTTTCCCACCAAAAATGACGTTGACATAACTCCAAGGTTTTATTAATACCCGGATGTGCAGCCATTGCCAAATCATGATTCCAATGTATAACCTGATCTTGTAACTCTTTTGTGGGAACGAACAATTTATGGTAGTGATAGAAAAGACCCTCTCTGATAGAATTCCCCTTCTTGGACAGCCAATCATGAACATTAAAGGATTTCAACTCCTCCTTAATGGAATTCAAAAAGGTTTCGGAATGGACCTCAGCACAAATTTTTTCCGTAGGCAAAATACTAGGCGGTTCTTTAACAGAACTGGATTCTTTTTCACAAACCAATCGTGAAAGTGTATCAGATAGCAATTGCTTATTACCAGGCCGATACATAATCAAAAAATCAAATTCACTAAAAAATTGCAACCATCTCATCTGTCTAGGAGTAAAAGCTTTAACAGTAGAATAAAATTGTAAATTTTTATGGTCAGAATATACAGTGACAGTATGTTTAGCCCCCAAAAGATGATGTCTCCATTCCTGAAACACATCCTTGATTGCTAACAGTTCTCTTTCTGCAATTGTATAATTCTGCTCAGCCAATATCAACTTCCTAGAAAAAAAAGCAATGGGATGTAAGTGACCAGAATTTGAATCCTTTTGAAGCAACACACCACCAATAGCTGTCTGCGAAGCGTCTGCTTCCACAAAAAACGGCCTATCTGGATCCGGATGAACCAATATTGGCGCAGAAGTAAAAGCCCTTTTCAATAAAGAAAAAGCTTGATCAGCCTCCTCAGTCCAAGAGAAAACTTTCCCCTTTTTTAATAACTGAGTAATAGGGGTAACAATTTCAGAAAATTTCGAGATGAATCGCCTATAGAAATTTGCAAATCCAAGTATTCTTTGTATGTCTTTAATAGAAGCAGGAGTTGGCCAGGTTAAGATTGCTTCAACCTTCTTAGGATCCATATGAATTCCCTCGGGTGATAAACAATAGCCCAGAAACTCTACTTCAGAGGCATTAAAGACACATTTTTCCAATTTCGCAAAAAGCGAATGATCTCTCAATCTCTGCAAAACAGATTGAACATGTTGTACATGTTCTTCCATATTCTTAGAATAAATTAAAATGTCATCTATATAAACTATGCAACATACATCCAAGAGATCATGCAAGACTTCATTGATGAAATACTGAAAAGCCGCAGGGGCGTTGCACAGACCAAAAGGCATGACAGTGTATTCATAAAGACCAAATTTCGTACGAAAAGCGGTTTTCCACTCATCACCTTCTTTGACTCTAATCAAATGATATGCCCCCCTTAGGTCCAATTTGGTATAAATACTGGAACCTTTAATTTGATTTAAGAGCACAGGTATCAAAGGTAAAGGATATCTATTTTTAATTGTTGCTTTGTTTACCGCTCTATAGTCAATACAGGCCTCAAATCACCAGTCTTTTTAGCAACAAAGAAAAGAGGAGACGAGACTGGCGAAGTGGAGTGACGGATAAAACCCAATTCTAAGAGTTCATCTAGATACTTTTTCAAGTACTCATTTTCTGGTTCAGTTAAAGCGTAAATTCTACTGCAGGGAAGAATAGCACCAGGTACTAAATCTATCCTGCAATCATAAATCCTATGCGGTGGTAATTTAGTTGCTTCAACAGGATCAAAAACCTTAGAAAAACTTTTATACTCATTTGGGAGTCTATTGATCTCAGGATTCATGGCAGCACAAAAAAGAGGCATTACAGGATCCCTGGTCTCTTGATAACAATGTAATTTACAAAAAGATGACTCTAGAGTTACAGTTCTTTTAACCCAATCTATTTTTGGATTATGTGTTTCCAACCAAGGAATACCTAAAATTACTCCAAAGGTCGGGGCATCAATGAGATCAAAAATCACTCTTTCAGTATGCCCGTTGTCTGCCACTAAGGTCAATGGTTCTGTGTTATGTCGAATCATACCAGAAGATAGAACAGAACCATCCACAGCTCTTACAGGTTCTGGTTCCTCCTTAGTGATAAATTTTAAATTTAATTTATGTGCAAATTCAATATCAAAAAAATTCCCAGTGGCACCAGCATCTAGAAGCACCGGAATACTATGTCTCTGAAGAGAGGTTAAAATAAAAACCATCCGGATAGTAAAATGCTTAGGAATGAGGGTAGTTACATTGGTAACAAATTGAGAGACCTTAGCGGAAAAATTTCTCGAAGAAACGATCTCCACTTTCTTCGAGAAACCTAGTTTTCCGACTGATCTAGTGAAGGAGTCTCAATCACCAAGACCTTTTTCTTGGTAGGTTTAACAGAACAATCTTTAGCAAAGTGTCCAGGTTTGCCACAATATAAACATAAGTTCCCCTTACGTCTACGTTCCTTCTCCTCCGGGGTTAATGGTCCCTTGAACCCTCCCAACTGAACAGATTCAACTAATGAATTCTTAATATCAGGCTCTTTTTTCTCAATTTTAAAATGTGAACTTCTAAAATCGCTTCTTGTTTTCTCATTTCTACGTTCACCTAACCTATGTTCAAGCTTAACCACTAAATCCTGAAACTCCTTAAAATCCTCAGGCAGATTAACAATATGAGCTAGAGAATCTTTCAAGTCATCCTTAAGACCTCTATAAAATAAAGAAATTCTTTTCTCCTCGGGCCAATGTGTCTCAGTCAAAAGTCTATTAAAGGTGGTCATGTAGGAAATCAGATCCTTAGATCCTTGACGAAGATTCAACAATTCATTATCCGAAGCTTGAACCAAGGTATGCTTCGCAAATAATTTAGACATGGCTAGTTTAAAATTTTGCAAATTATGAAGCAAGGGATCATTACTATCCACCAAAGGCATTGCCCAATTTGCTGCAACCCCCCCAAGATAGGAAATTATAAAAGCTACCTTAGCCGTATCAGAAGAAAAAATTTGAGGCTTACACATAAAATGTAGCTGACATTGACTAAGAAAAGTGGCAAATCTGATACAACCTCCGGTAAATCTTTCAGGATTTGCTAATGGGACAGGAGATGGGGTAACTACAGTGACTTGAACTGGTTGAGTCCCAGACTGTTCACCTGAAGAATGTGACAAATGAACATCAGAACCAAATCTAGTTGGTGCTAAAACTGGTTTTCTCTCCTTAGTTGGATCTCTCCAAGCTGAAAAACTAGCTCTAGTTTCGTCTAACTCCTGACGCAGTGATAGATTCTCCAAACGGAGATTTTCCATTTCAGCACTCAATTTCTGAACCAATTGCGACAACTGAGAAGTATCCATGGGGATGAGTTTACAAGCCTAAGAGGAAACGATTTTTAATATATATATATTTTGGCTTCGTCTACTGTTGAAAAGTCTTGAGAGACACTTCTGACGTTTCCTCTTAAGCTGCAAACTCCCAACTCCCTCAAGGATCAACCAACTCAATCAGGAGTCAACAACGCTGACTGAGTTAACTTCTCCCTCAGGGAAAGGGGAAGTGGACAGAGAAGACTCACAACACGTAAAGAAACAAGAGCTTCCGTTGTAGTCTCTCTAGGGAGTGTTCCAGGCCTAGGCTCCTTCTTTTGATGAAAACTCAGAAACCTTTGCAACTCTGCAGAACAATATTTACCAACATTTTACTCATCAGCTTGACTTCTTAAATCACAAAGTATGTTTAACATTCTCAATTACTGACCATTAACTTTGTAGGCCCTTGTTCACACTCTTTTGAAGCTGGTCTTGCACTGACTCAATCTCTTGACTTCAGGAATAAAATATTAAATCAGTTTAACACCTCTTATCAATTGGTTAGTTAGTTAATAAGTTTTAGTGAAGAACTTATAACTTGCAAACGTATTCATACCTTACAGCTTCAGCTTTGATCTAAACTGGAGAACCTGTATTGGGAAGACAGTAAAAACAACATCCTACTCCTAATACATTTGAGATTTAAAGTTTTCCCAATTACTGTCAGGTTATAATTCGATTCAAGAATTTACACCAGTTCGCAAACAGTTCTGATTCTCTATTCAGAAGAATCTTTTCCTTTAAAAGAAACCTTTGCCTTTGCCAAGTCTTGTTTCTTTAAACTATGAGTCTTTTCCTCTAAACTAATCAGACATTGAATTCTTTTAAACAGTTGTTACTCTGGAAGCGCGATGTCCTACTGTCCAAAGCGCCGCATTGAAGTTCTTTTAACCTTTCTGAATGCTTGCTTTAGCCAATGTTTGTTTTTAGTCTTGCGCTGATAGCTTATGAACTAAGCAGCCTTTAAAGATCACTGGGCTCTCTGAAGACGGATGCCTTCCTTAGCGCGAAGCAGTCTATTTCAGCGCTAAGGTAATTGCTTAAATAAATCTTACTGTCAGACCGATGAGGCGAGGGGTCCAGACCTTCGGAAGAAACTCGGCCGACAGCCGACGAGGAAAAGTCAACGCGGGTTCCCGGCTGACAGGAAACAGGAACGGGGCATTTAAACTCGATCAGGGTCGGGAAACAGCGGGGCTTTCAGAGCTTCCCGTTTAAACTAAGAAATGCTTTTACGCTCAAAAGGGAAAGATGACAGAAAGGAAGTTTTGACCAGAGGGACAGGGTTTGACTGGATTTAGTCCAACGATGACGACACCATCTCGAAAACAGTTGCGCTCGTCAAAACGGCAACATGAGACGAAGCGTCAACCGTTGGCAGGGAAACCCTTTTATAGACTCTGCCACGAGCCTTTGCGCGAGCTCGTTTTAGATGTCACTAAACGCATGAGCAGACGCGCGCCTCTCTCCATAAAGCGCACAGTCTAAACAGTTGCTCAAAATTTACATTAATAAACAAGCATTGTCAAATGTAAAACTTAACATCTCCTTATTTTACATTGAGCTAAATTGTAGATCTGATTACACTTTCAAAACCTTTTTGATTAAAATATTCCTAGCCCTTAATGGACTCTTCAAGAATTCTCAGAACATTTACACTATTTACAGAATTACTTCAGGAATTATGTGAGACGACCGGTAGCACCCCTAACACCGTGGCCCCACCCGCTAAAATTCAGACCATGCCTGCGCATAAGCCGTCCTTGTCTACACTGCTAGTGAAGCAGCTATCAATTAAACTGTCCTACCCCTTCAATGACTAAAGATCCTGAGTCATCCCAGTCCTGACCTTTCCCACCTCTATGGCCAGCCCATGTAACCTCTTGTACTGTGCACTGTAGAGAGACAGTTGGCAATGCTGGTGTTTCCACATGGTACTTGCCTGGCTCCCAACAAGATATCAAGTTGCCTGTATTTTTTAGAACAAAACCCACTGACACTTCAAAGCTGCCTTAATGACTAGCTACTCCCCACCCATACCACCGACCTGGCGTCTACTCTAAAGCAAACTTTCCTGTGTGCCCACTGCTCCCCCATAATGTAAATGTATAGTATTTATATAGCACACTTCTACCCGGAGGCCTCGTAGCGCTGTATTCATACCGCTGTGGAACCCATCCTGGCTTTCATGTGAAATGTCCACTCCTGGGCACCCCCAAGGTGAAGCAAGGCATTCAAGCGCTGCTGGGGCCGTTGTGGCGATTAAGCAAGCTATTGCCCATAGTCACAGAGTGGGACCCATGATTAGATTAGGCACTGAGGCGAGAATTATCAGGCCCGGGTAAACTGAGTCCAAGAGCCGCCGAGGTGGGAATTGAACCCTGATCCCGGGCCAGACCTCTGCATCAGGGTCTGCCGCTCTAACCATTGAGCCACGCTTCTCCACTTCAAAGGGACATGCTGCGGCCACGCGTTGTCCCCTCCGATGGCCACACCTCAACCTCAGCCCACCAATGTCCCTACCACGAAGGCCGAAAACAAAACCGACTCTAGTTCCTGCAATTATCTGAGCGACAAAGTTCCAGTCTATCAATACTGCTAAAGGACCCCCATTTAGATTTGCAGAAAAGACTCGCCACCTCTGCAGCCAGCCTGATAAGATGGTGTGGAAATTGCAACCCAAGAGTGACATCACAACCTCTTACCCCTGCCCACCCACTCTTATTACCCTGCATGCAAGGTTCCTAATGTCCCAACAAGATCTACATCTCCCTGTCTGTTAGTTTGACCTTCCCCAACACTGCCTCCAGAAGCCTCTGTTCGTAACTCTCCTGTACCCCAGCAACCAGTGTTCCATCATCCTTGAATCAAGCTCTATACCAATAAGAAACATGCCAATGTTAACCACCCACCATGTCCTTCTGCTTAGATGCGGTTCGCCGCCATAATATGTGACCTGGCATTGGATACTCACACAGGTGAAGGTCGGCAGGGTGTACTGCAACAAACGGTAGGCAGAGTTAATGCCGCTCTTCGCCATAAGAACCCCCTTCTTTCCCATAAAGTTAATGCTAAATTCACTGATGTGTGTCACCCAAACTTGTTCCTCAGGTATAAATGTATTTTCTGACTATCCTTCCAACCCTGAAAGGTATTGAAGGAACCCAACTGCCTCTGTTTCTCTTTGGTGCCCCTTCGAAAAAAAGGGGGGGGGCACAGCTAATTCAGCCCAAAGGAGCCCCAACGACTTACCTCATTGAATCTCTTTGCCAACTTTGCCTCTCACTACCTGCCTATAAGCGCTGGCTGATTGCAAGGTACCCGCCCTGTGTAGCACTTTAGGGCCTTTCTCCCAGACTAAAACCACACTGGAGGCCTTGTATCCATAGCCTCGGGTCTTCCTTCCATTCACTGTCGGAATGCCAAAATTGTAGTCTGTCCAAATTGACTGGCATAAGGGCCTGTACCCCAGACCCTGTCCGGTCCTCCCTGCGTGTGGAAGTCTACAGCTGCCCATGTCTTGCTGGACCACTGGACATAACGCCGCCCCCCAGCCATGTGCCCACGCATGTCTGTCTGCGCCTTTGTAACGCTCATGTCAAACTTTATAATGCTCCATTGTGTAGTACCCTTCATTGAAATCCCAATAAGCTCCAAATTGACCACCACCCCCTCCTTTGACAAACACCCCTACTCCTCCTGGGTAGGGGCGCCCCTGGAATGACTGGTATACGAACGTTGGACCTAGAGCTGTAAAATAGTTTTACCATCCTATCTGGACCCATATTATGGTCCCATAACCACAGTCAATGTTGCGCAAATTTGCCAATGGATAGTAGGCCCTATGAACCCTGCGTAGGTCATCCTACCCCGCCCAAGTGTAACCTCCATAATTTACTTGGTCTGCCGATGATGTCCATCTGTGAAATTAGTGAGACTGTCCGAGTACTCTTCAGGACACTCTAGCATAGATAAAAATGTTGCAGTTCACGTCTCTATAAACGCCGCCACCTCCAGCCTTTTGCACAGCTCAAATTCCTCCTCTTTTTACTCATTCTTGGATCTTGGCTCCCTAGGTAATAGTTTTGGTGTCTCTTATAACTCCCTTCCTCTTATCTTCCCCTTAGTAGCAACAGGTGAAGAGCCCTACTGGCCTTAGATGCCCCATATAAGGTAGTAACTCCCAACCCCCTTATGCCTATCTTCACCGACTTCGCCGCCTGGTCCCTTGTGCTCCACCCCCAGTCTATGACTTGCACTCCTGTCTGTGACATGGATGGGGAACCCAGATTGTTCTGAAACTGGTTCCACTTACCCTGTGGCCCCAAATACCTCCTGATGTTGGTACCCCTTCCCCCGTGGTAAGGCAACTGTCTGTATGATGAGCCCTTCAAGACTTGTATCCTCCCATAGCGACCTTTCTTGAGACGGGCCTCCCCGCTCATTCCAATGCCAGCTTAGGCGGGCCTCTCTGCTCGTTTCGCTCAGGCAGGCCTCCCCGCTCATACAGACACCAGCTTATACGGGCCACCCCGCTTGTACGGCTGTGGCAGGCCTCCCCACTCAAATGCGGCTCCTATTCCTCCACCAGCATAGGCGGGCCTCCCCGCTAGTACCGTTTAGGTGGGCCTGCTCCAAGGTGACTCCGTTGCCTTCTCGAACACATACCCTTTGCGGTGTCCCATGTCTGCTTACCTGGCGCCGTTGCCGGTGCCCACTCCATGACCTGCCACTTTGCCCTGTCTTTGTGCCATAAGGTTCCACCCCTTCCCCCTTGAGGGTGCCTCAAACCTGTAAAATATTACCGGCATGTGGATTAATAGTACCCCCCAGACTCTTGTTAGCAAAAACTTGGCACCTCCAATTCGACCTCATCCTCACTCTCAATTCCCTTACCTCATCTTCAGGCATTCGCATGCGTACATTATGTTTCACCACCAGAACTTATTGTAACCAACTTATTCTGGAGGCCATACCCTGCCCTCCAAAGCTTTGCAATGATGCGGGATGACCCATCCTGTTCGCTGGTCTGCTGGGGGTTGTATTAAGCCCTCCAGCGTGTTGCATCGCCGAGGCCACGCTGGAACTACTTGGGGCAATGATCTTTCTGTCCACAGTCGCCTTACAGATGGCCGCATGAGCAGCACCTTCTCTTCCCCTTGGGCCCTAAGCCGCATTAAGCTCGCCCAGCCACGGTGCATCCATTGGGGTGTAGGGGCGTAGCCCCACCAGCCACATGGACCCGCATCTCGGCCACCGGCCGCAATCCTATCTACATAAAATTACTGTGACAGACTGTACATGATAAACAAAACATAATACCAGCCGCCGGGAATCGCGCAGGGGGGTGGTCTGCTGCAGCTTGAGTGACAGACAGTCCACACACTCAGGCTGCAGCAGACCGTAGTGCGCAAGTGCAAGTTGGTTTGCAACTTGCCCAAGCATGCGCACTCACCGCACTGTAAGGTCCCCAGCGGGACCTTGTTCGCCTGCCACAGCCCGGGTTTACAAGGGGCGACAGGGCGAGCAGCAAATGTGCCCCCCTACCCAATCCTCATGCAGCGCCAGGATTGGCTGGTCCACCGGCGCAGCATCCCATTGGATGCCGCGCGTGGGGGTGGGAACATCCTGTCAAGGAAAGAGCTCTGTCGCGGCTGGGGTCGGCGTCTCTTTCGTGTCGTGTGCTCCAGATTTCAGCCTTAAGATGCTGAGAAACTCAGGCTCGCACCGAGTGGAAGGAGATGAAGAGCTCCTTGGAATATGGTGAGTCTGTCGGCTGGCGAGGGTCACAGGTTGAGTGGTGAGACACGGGATTGAGATGTACAGAAAGATATGGGCACTGTTTGTTCAGTACAATGGATGCGGACCGGGGTCATTAAAGCATGGGGGGGGAGACGGGCACAGCATTGGTGGGGACAGACATTCAGGCTGGAGCCAGCGGCCATCTGGAAAAACTGCAGTGTTTATAAAACTGACATGGCACGGCCCCCCGGGCCCTGACCTCCCGCCCGAATCTGGCAGTGATTACTGCGGGCCTGGCCGAACTCTGCACCCGGCAGCTCCACGCTGAGAGCCGCTCAGGACATGTGCACTTCTCGTTAGCAGGCCTGCAAATGTCACCGGCTCCTGCTCTTAGTTGTCTGCTTTTTTTTTCTTTTTTTTTTTGTTAACTTAAAAAAAATTAAAAAGTTCAAACAGACCACCGATAAATTCCTAGCTGTGGCCTCAGGAAGCACATTTTTGGGAAGCAAGTGTTAGAATGAAAGTCAGGAACAAGACTCGTGAATGCGGATTGTTTTCCTCTCCACTCCCAGCCCCCCCCATCCCAAATTTGCCAGTAAGCCTTGAACCGCTTTCCTGTAATAGAAAACTGCATAATGCACGTGTTGTTCTGCTGTGGTGAGTGACGGATGACTGTCATTTCAGTGGGTCATTTTCCCATTTAATAGCTAGACCTCGGATCACGTACCTGTGCTGTTAAACCGTTAGCATTGTTAATCTGATTTGAGCATTTAAGGCTGCAGCCGTCTCAAGTTCTCCCTTATCAGGCCTGTGTAGCTCCTTCAGATCGGTGTTGTTTTTTCTTTACATTCCTGAAGGTGTCAGAATGCAAAGAAAACAAAATTGCTGTTACCAATCGTGACTACGTGAGGTCTCGGTGAGTAGTGCCCATGGTGCTGATTAACCAGTTTATTATTTTTTTTTTTTTTGTATAGCGCCGAAGTTAGCCCAAAGGCTGTCTGAGAGCTTTGCATTTAAGAAGTGCGAAGAGAAAAAACATTTGAAAATCACAACCACAATTTGCTTCAGTTATATAAAATAATGTCACAGAACTGAAATAAAGACGAATTATTGTCAATCAAGAATGAGCTGTTACAGTTAAATTCATGAAATATATCCAGTGAGTTGTCAATTTATAGTTAGAAAAAATAGGAAGGTGGCAATGGAATATAAATGTAGAGCATGTAGTTCTGGCTTACCTGCCTGATCATATGTAAAGTTATGCAAATTCTCGTTGTATTACAATAGAATTAGATTAACATGCTGCTTGACAAGAACCACAATGTTTCTAAATCGGATCCCAGCTTTGGTATTTGGTATTTGGTATTTTGGTATGAACTGGATAAATGCAACACAATAGATTTGCGAGCACATTAAAAACCAAGGAAAGGCTGTTTACTTCACTTTGCATTTTGAAACACTTGAATGTAATCTAGACTATCATCATTTTTTGCCAAACAAAACCACGGGTCTCCAATTAATGTAGACATGTTGTCTGTACATCTTGATATTTACCACGTCCACAACAGTCCTTTGCAATTTCGCTGTACTGAATGATCACATCATATTAGTAACATGTATAAATTACTTTGAGGTGGCCCTGGAGATAATATCCATACATTGAATAATTACTCGTTGACATCATTGACAGCTGTACCTGTTTTCTAACATAGTTCCAGAATTAATCAGTTTGTGAGATAAATGCTAAGACTGAAATTGGAAGGGTGCCTAGTTTTTGAAAGTCTGACTACTTCAGTGTGTAAAATGTTAGCTGTTGTGATAAAAGTCAGTGTAAGGCAATAACTGTGCAGGATGCCGCTTGCAATCACTCAACTCTATGTTTCATACGCCTGAGATCTGAGTGGAGAGCTAGACTGCCTCTTGGACTTGTTAGAGTCCCATAAGGGCATAGGAATTAAAGCAGGTGACTCAGTAATAAAACATCAACCAGCAGTTTTAAGAATATTTCTGAGGCCCACAGCTGGAAGTGATATTTTAGAACCACTGCAGTCTAGGAGAGTATTTCAGGACTTTGATCTTGCTTTTGAAAGTTGTTGGCTATTTTTGAGAGTAAGAAGATCCAAAGGAGGCAAAACACAATCATGTGTATTTTGAAAATTACAGGTCTCTTGAATTTAGTAGCCATATTGCAGCCCAGTCACATTCTTTAAGAAAGTACACCTCCCATGTCTTTCTGGTAATGTGAGTTATGAAAAAACAGGACATACATCTAAAGGTAGTTTGTGCAACACAGGTTCCATGTGAACATTAAATTGTGAGTGTTTTGTATTTAAAAAATGCTTCCCTTCATGTATGAAGAAAAACCAAAGGTGGTGATGGACGGAGCGTTGACAATACAAACACTCACCCCCAGTCAACTGATCTGGGTTTAATCCATCACCGTTTTTTAGCTCACTCCGCCCCCCCCAGTTCAGACATGGCCATATGCAAATCAGTTTGACCCTGTGCCTCATGGGAACAGTCCAGCCCGAACTGCCAAGCCATGTCTTCCCTGGACTGGAATCAAGCTTCTCAGGACCAGTTTCTGGCATTACAGCCGGCTTCAGCCGGGCTGGCTTGACTCCAGTGGCAAAGTGAGTAAGGGACTCACGTCTGAGCATACCCTGCCAACTTTGCCTCAAGTTTGCCTCTTGAGTATTGAACGACCACTGATCTCTCACTGGCTGAAAGGACTTGTGTGACAAGCATCAGTTCCCAAAGTGGATGTGGTTTTTAATGGAATGGATGGATGTACGCTTTTAATGGGATATGCTAAAGTATTACCAAAGTATTCCTAATTGCCCCCGGCTACTGGTTGTGCAAGCACACCCGCACACAGCAACCTCGAAATGGAAATAAAAACAAAAAAAACCTCAGAGATAGTGCAGGAGGCACTGAAAGGTCTGCAAAAAATGGAAGAGGAGTGTTGGGAAAGGGTTAGAAGGCATGGGAAGGTGTGCCAGGCAACAAATGGCTAGGGGCTAATGAGGAAAGGGTGAAATATTTTATAATAAGTTGAGCGGGATGGGGACGAGCGGAGGAAGCTATGGACAAGTAGAGGGAAGCAACAATGAAAGTGACGAGGTGGGGGAAACTAAAGGGGAAGCAGCACACAGAGGAGAGAGCAAGAGAACACACACATTCCTGAGCAAGAGACGGCAGCAACAAAATCTCTCAAAATCCAGTGCTTCTCTCAGACCCAGAGCATTTCTGCTGCAGATACATGGCGGTGAATGCATTAAAACCACATAATCTTAGGGTCTCCCCCAGATTTGTGCACTGGTTCATTCATCCTCTTTTGAATGGTTTAAGGGAGGGGTAGTTCTACTTGTTTTGTTCTGCTATAGAATATGCTGTAGAACCGTGCATGGTCATTTTGTGGTTATACTGAATAAGCAGCTACCTATGTTATGCCATCTATTAATGTAATAACTGCACTTTCACAATTGCTTTATTAACCTTCCTGCTTTCTCAAATTTGCTTGAAAATGCACGATTTTTCTTCAAAATTTTCTTGGGGGGGATAACCTCCTTAAACCCCCCTTTTGGGGTTCGGGCTCGCTCGCTGCGCTCGCTCGCTACGGTGCTGTATGCTAATCACTTTGCGCCCCACCACTTTGAAATGTCACCCACCGCCCCTGAGCTCTCCTGAGTCTGCTATCCAGTTACCCAGTCAACTTGCAGAAAACAAATACCGGCCCGGTGTGCTGGTGCCCCTAAACGACATGCCACCATCTACACTGTCCTAAGCTCAATAGTCATGCCAACCCCATCTTCTACCTGAGACTGCCAAACCACACCCCTGAACCCCCCCCCCCCATGTCCTCTGTATGGCCCCTACCAGTCCTTTCCTGCGCTAGGCTTCCATGCCCTCACAAAGTAACAACTCCTTCAACACAGTCCTCCTGCTCCCTGCCTTCCCCCAGGCCCTGATCCCAGATGACCCTACTTCAAGCCAGCTATCCCTAACCCCCCAGGTGTGTGCCATTTACCGCCATACTATGAGGTCCACCTCAATGCCCTCTAAACTTATGTGTAGTCTCCTGAGATTTAGTGAGATGACACTGGGGATTCTCTCAAGGGGGTGTGGCTGATATAATTAACGGCACAGTTGACAACATGCAAACTGAAAATCGGAGCTTAGCAACGGATGCCACCTGACAGTATTTTACTGCTTCTATCGCTGCATTCAGATATATATTTATATATATATAACGTGTAATCTTACTTAACAGTGCTTTAAATGGGTTGGTACTATCTGGTACTCTGTACTGGCACTTTTTATGCTGAGAGGGAGAGTACCGGCACTTCTCAAGAGAAATGTAATTCTTTTAATTGGAGAGTATCAGCACTTCTCCAAAACAAGCAGGACACCCTTTACAGAGTACTTGCACTTCTTATTTTTCGATTTCAAGCACATTCTTACACCTACAATTAGCCAGGGCTATCCAAGGGTGCAAGAAAAATGGAGAGTTCGATAGGGACCGGTCTCCGCACCAGCCTTTGGAACTGCCAGCAGGACTTGAAGCCCTGGTGTTCCCCATACCACTCCCTCCCTCTTGCCTACTCATTCCCGGGGCTGTGCGTGTTCCGCTGCGGCCCCGCCCACCTGACACACTGCAAGGCCTTTACCAACTAGCAAGAGTCCTCGCTTTCGCACAGTGCAGCTCAGCGGTCCCGTCACGAAGTGGAGCTGAAGGGCTAGCCCTCCCAGATGTTAGTGCACTGCCACCCGTTGTCCCTGTCTGATTACGCAGAGCTCCAGGCACCCCACAACAAAAATATACCCATAGGCCATCTGAGACATCACGGGGTCGCTCCCTGGGTCTGAGGGCGGATCCGCCCCCTACCCGGATCGCTGCAGTTCAAGGGGGCCTTCGCTGTGGTGAAAGGACTCATGCCGCCACCATGACCAGTCAGCCGCCTCATGATCTTGCGATGTTCCGTCAGCCAATTCAATTCAATTAAATATAAGCTTTATTCGGAATGGACAAACAACCATTAACCCCTTGCAAGCTGCCGCGATTCTGCGCCTGTGCGGCACTTTTGAAGAGTGGGCGGGTTCATGACGGCCACCAGCCGTCATCAGCACACGAGCGCCGTAGTGCATGACGGCTGGGGGCCGTCATCAGCATGCAAGGGGTTAAAGCAATTACACATTTTTAAATACAATCATAAAAACAATCGTTTAAAAGTGGTTTTAGCAGCAAATTACATAGGACACTTCTTTGTAAGAGAACAATCCTTTTTCTCACATTTATAGCGTTTAGAATAAATGACACAACATTAAAACATACCCCAGGATCATTAAGGTCAGTAAGTAATTTCAATGCAGCTTTGTGCATTCTCACGTTTCGTAAAAATAGTGGTTTTACATAATAACGCCTAAATTACAAGTACAAATCTGAAAAAAGCATAAAATGAACTGTGTTTTGCTTAGACGGCCCATCACATGGGCAGGGGGTAAAATCTGGGGGGCACAATAAGACTGCAGGGAAAGCGACTGGATTGTGTACTATTCCTAGTCTGGTCAATACAAAGTGATGTGTTGGCTTTGTCACCTTGGTGAAATAATTTTGAAATCCCACCCTAGATTCAATTGATTAATAGAATATAAAAGTTGATTGTTTCTCTACCAATCTCATGTGAGTTTCTGTTTTAAATTTCAGAAAGGCATCCTTAAATACCTGTTTAGTTTAGGTATTCACCTGTGCAGGGTTCAACTGGATTGAACCCTGTAATATTGTAATATTAATACTGTAATACTGTAATATTAAAAAGTTTACTATATGTATTACTGATATATCTTAAACAAGAAATACACATTTTTTTTATTCAGAGGTAAACAGTCCATAATAATAGATTTGGTAAAAAAAAAAATCATCTTTGGCCCAAATGGACCTCCATAACAGCAACGGTCGCAGGGCAACCAAGTGTGCTTGGTACTGTAATCCTGCTTCCTGGTGTATTAATTCAGTAGACGCTGAGGAAGGTAAACTTAAAAGACGTTTTTTAAAAGGAATTTTTTTCATGCTGCAATACCCGAGTACAATTATAGCCCACACTCCTGCGCTGTATAGGGCAATGGCAACGGATTTAGCCTTGTAAACTGCTAGCATTTTCTTAATTGGGCTGTTACCTAATTTTGACACAAATCTAAAAAACCCGTATGCACTCTTGTTCATCTTGTATCAGACATTGGTTAATTCATGTGACCAATTTCCAGTACCTGAAAAGGTAGCAAAAGGTGTTAACAGTATCTACAGGGGTATCATCAATATAGAAAGTTTTGCATTTCTTTAATTTAGGCCAGCATACCATAGTATATGTCTTTGTTTTGTTGATTATCAGTTTCCTTACATTGATAAACTACCTAAAACTGTCAATTAATCGCTGTAAGCCTTCCAGGGTCCTAGAAAGCAATACAGCATTGTCTGCATATAGCAGCACTGGTATAGGGCTACCAGAGATTTGTGGGGCATCGGCTTGAACCAGTTGCAAAACTTTGTCCACCTCATTAATAAACAGTGAAAAGAGGAGTGGGGCGAGGACATAGCCCTGGCGAATGCCTCGTTTCACGTCAAAATTTGGTGTGCATTTGCCCTACTGCCCACATCGCACCTTCCTTGATAACATCTCATAAAGCCTCGCATGGAAACAAATAATTGGTTTAGGTGTGCCAAGGCTAAGCAAAGTTGGCCAGAGGATTGAATGCTCAATGAGATCAAATGCGCTACTAAGGTCTGCAAAACATAAGTACAACCTCCCTTCTTTGGCACACTTGTATTTGCCTATTAATAATTCCAGATGAATACACTGCTCTATAGTCCATACTCCTTTCCTAAAACAATATTATGCTGGGGAGAGTATCACCTTTTCATTTGCCCACTCTTCTAATCTTACTAAAAGGGCTTTGCTTATCACCTTAACTGAGGAATCTAGGAGTGATATGGGGCGGTAATTTTTTGCTTCTGACTTATTGCCTTTCTTGAGAATGGGAATGATAATGGATTGGCCCCGCGAAAGGGGCCAATCTGCTCTGTTATAGCTGTATTAAATACCCTGGTGACAAGGGGTCCCTATAAATCTGTTGCAGCTTTATAGACATCTACTAGGACCCCATCTGGGCCTGGGGCTCCCCCCCTTACTTTCCTTCAAACCCATCTGTACCTCTACAGTTGTGATGTTTAATGGTAGGGTAGGCCAATTACTCTGTGTTATACTCAATGTCCTACATACTTCATAGTCTGGTGGATTAAAATTACTTAAAAAATTCTTCACATGTAACGTGGGATAGCAACTCAGGGAACAAATCACACTTTAAAAACGGGGAGTTCACTATTTCCTAAAACAGTTTGTTATTAGCAGTATCTGCCGCCATGGATAATTTATCCAATGTTGACTCCTGTAATTCCTTTTTTCTGGCCCAAATGGCAGTTTTGTCATTAGACCACAGGTTTTAAATCAAAAAATTGTCTCTGGGTTGACAGTGTAGGGTTGATTTCAATTGATTAAGGGCTTGTGTGCATGTATGATCAAACCACCCTCTACGTTGTCTGTTTTTTACCTGGTAGGGGAGGGTCAATATCCCATTAATTATAGTGTTTATTTTGATCAAATTAGTTATCAGCTGGGTGGGACTAACAAGATCATTGAGACAATAGGAAACCTCTTCACCACATTTTATGACGCTTTCATGTAAAATCTTTGTGGGGTCCTCTCCCTCCCATTTAATATGAACCCCCATAATGTCTAAAAGGGGCGATATTAGTTATAGTACTTGGAGGTCTACAACCTTTCTACCCCAAAAGAAGACTGTCATTATGATACAGTTGCGATCGCTCGGTGCTAGCTGGGAAATATTCAGAATAGAACACATATTGCTAGCATTAGAGGAAATGAACACATGATCAATGGTAGATGCAGCATTCCTACCTATGAAAGTTAGTATCTGGTCGACATTAATGTCAGGGGCACACTGTAACAATTCTAGGTCATATTTAGCAATCATTGAGTACAGGCCTCCACCATAATCATTGGGTGGGAAATGTAGGTAATTATCCCCCTCTTCATTTTTTACCCCGCATTCCCGAGTAGCAGACAGAGGCCATGTTTGAATGGTAAAATATCCAAACCAAATGAGTGTAATGCTTTTATTAATGGAACCTAATAGGTTATCCAGTCCCTTATCCAGCTCTAGACCGATTCTACTCGAAGTTGAATCAAACACATTATTGTAATAATTGACCACAACCATATCCCTCCCTCCTTTAAAAAACAACCACATTATTTGAGTATGCACTCCATTTTTTGACAATTCTCTTTACAGTTAACAGTAACTTGTTTGAAACAAGAATCAAAAGCCTGACATTTGCTCTTCCAGTAGTAGATGGTACTGCCTGTAACCAATGTAAAGAGAATCCTTCAAAATAAATGGGTTCGGTACACCATGTTTCTTGTAAACAAATCACATCAAGTTCATTGATAAAATACTACCATCCTAGGGAGTCCGTTTACTTCTTAAACTAGCAATATTCCAAGTTGGAATTTTATATCCATTATTTATTTCAAGCCCTGGGTTACCTTTCTAGCCCTGGATTACTAGTAGAAAACTCACTCTCACAATCTTCACGTTGATTAATAGAAGCCATGAGGGTGCTCTTGGCATATGGTGGGTCAATCCCCAGATCTTTATATGGTAAGGCAGTGACATCTAACTTCACCCCAACATGATCGCCCTTCCCATCCTTAGGGGTTATGATCTTAGCACTAGAGGAATGGTCAAGTTCATGCCAATTATTTTCCTGCAGGCTAATCAGAGCTTGGTATCTATTTGAGACAGGCAATGCGTAGCAGGGTTGGGTTTCTATATCTGGGATCATCCGTAGGCTACGAGTCCCATCCTCCACGTATTGAGTCGGCCTTAGCTGCCTGTAAAAGTATCCAAGGGGCTGTAATGACCCATTCTGGTCCAACTGAATCAGTGGGGTTACCCTAACTATGCGGTGTTCTGTCAGCCATGTGGTGTACCATGTTTTTAACCATGTAGTTATTTGAATTTATTGAGCGCATGAATACCCTGAGGTGTCTTGGCGCTAAAGTTCAGAGCAATAACCACGAGACCCGTGGCCTGGATCTGAAAAAGCCAGATTTTAAGGTGCTTCCTAAAGGAAGACAAAGCCTGCAAGGATCTAATATGCAAAGGAAGAGAGTTCCAAAGTGTTGCTGTTCTATAACTCAGGCTACAACCACCCCAATTGGTGGGAACAGTCATATGCATAGCTTTGGCGCACCGAAGCAGCCTGCTAGGAAGATACCAATTGAAAAGATGTGTAAGAAAATTGAGTCCTGTGTTGTTTGACACTTTATAGGAAGACACAAGGTCATGAACTTAATACAGCTTATCAATGGAAGCCAGTACAGTTTTCGAATTTCTTTGGAAACCAATTGATATTTAGGCAGATCCAGTAAGACTCTTGCGGCTGCATTTTGTATCATCTGTAACTTTTTAGCTGTTGACCTCGCATATTTAGGTACAGACCATTACAGTAATCTAATTTAGATAACACAAGAGTAGTTACCACAGTCCTCTTGGAATTGGCTGGCAGGTAAGGATGAATTTACTTTATTTTCCTCATTGTGAGAAATGCGGAGGATACTATAGTTTTTATTGGGTTCACATAAGTTCATTTATTGTCTAATACAATTCCCACATTTTTTACGTTGAGTACTGGTTTGGGAAGCTCCCCTAGTTCAACTGGCCCCAAGTGGCATCCCATGTTGGAGAAAGACTGCCAAAGATCATTATCTCAGTTTTCTCTGAACTGAGCATTGAACAATGGGGCATATTACCAACCAATAGAGATAATTTTTGTCTCTAACTTGTATAGAGACAAAAATTATCGCCGCAAATCGGCGATTTTTATCGCAGATAAACCTTGCTATTAGCAAGGTTTATCGCAAATGCGATAAAAAACGGCCGCAATGCATGAATATCGCTGAAAAGTCAGCGATATTCATGCATTATCGAGCAAATGCTCTTAGCCATGTTATCCACCTCCCATTGGATAACATGGCTAAGAACTGCTCCTGGGCAAGTGTTAGCTTTTGGAGATATTCGCGCTTAGCGCGAATATCTCCAAAAGTTGGTAATAGGAGATAGCGATGTTAGCGACTGTTTTCAGTCGCTAACATCTTGGCACGCCCACTTTGCATGTCATTAGTGATAAATATCACTGACATGCAAAGCGGGGCCCAAGATGGTCACTATCTCCTATTAGCTGTCGCTAACTGGTGTTAGCGACAGCTTGGTAATAGGGAGATATTTTTATCTCCGCTTTCTTGGCTTTTAAAGCCAAAAAAGCGGAGATAAAGCCCCTTGATAATATGCCCCAATGTTTGCTCATCCAGGCATGCACTGTTGAAAGCGGGGTGAGATAGAGGGATCATTTTTAAAAGCCAAGACCACAATGTGTGTGTTGTCTGCGTAAGATGTCAAATTAGATCCAAATTGTTGAATCATGGGTGCCAATTCCAACACATAAATGGTAAATAATGTCGGGCTGAGGGAGGAACCCTGTGGAACACCACAAGGCAGCACATAAGGGGTCGATTTATAGTGATCCAATGCAAACGACTGAGGGGCATATTATCAAGGGGCTTTATCTCCGCTTTTTTGGCTTTAAAAGCCAAGAAAGCGGAGATAAAAATATCTCCCTATTACCAAGCTGTCGCTAACACCAGTTAGCGACAGCTAATAGGAGATAGTGACCATCTTGGGCCCCGCTTTGCATGTCAGTGATATTTATCACTAATGACATGCAAAGTGGGCGTGCCAAGATGTTAGCGACTGAAAACAGTCGCTAACATCGCTATCTCCTATTACCAACTTTTGGAGATATTCGCGCTAAGCGCGAATATCTCCAAAAGCTAACACTTGCCCAGGAGCAGTTCTTAGCCATGTTATCCAATGGGAGGTGGATAACATGGCTAAGAGCATTTGCTCGATAATGCATGAATATCGCTGACTTTTCAGCGATATTCATGCATTGCGGCCGTTTTTTATCGCATTTGCGAAAAACCTTGCTAATAGCAAGGTTTATCTGCGATAAAAATCGCCGATTTGCGGCGATAATTTTTGTCTCTATACAAGTTAGAGACAAAAATTATCTCTATTGGTTGGTAATATGCCCCTGAGTTCTGTCTGTCAGAAACAAAGAGAGCAAAGAGAGTGCTGAATCATTAATGCCCAAGGTCTTTAGGCACAGTTTCAGTAAGCTATTGATCTACTGTGTCGAAAGCTACCGATAGACCGAGGAGTTTTAGGGCAGGATGCTGTGGTGGTGGTGAGTGATGCTGTATGCTATGCTATGTTTTGTTTTGTTATCCTATGTTTTGTTTTGCTATGCTATGTTTTGCTATCCTATGCGTTGATTTGTTAAGCTATGCTATGCTGTGTTTTGTTATGCTATGCTATGTTTTGCTATGCTATGCTTTTTTGCTATGCTATGCTTTGTTATGCTATGCTATGTTTTGTTATGATATGCTATGTTTTGTTGTGTTTTATTATGCTATGCTTTGTTTTGCTATGCTATGTTTTGTTATGCTATGCTATGCTTTGTTATGCTATGTTTTGTTATGCTATGCTAAGCTTTGTTTTGTTATGCTATGCTATGTTGTGTTTTGTTATGCTATGCTATGTTTTGTTGTGTTTTGTTATGCTATGCTATGGTTTGTTGTGTTTTGCTATGCTGTTTTGTTATGCTATGCTTTGTTTTGTCATGTTATGCTATGTTTTGGTATCTTATGCTATGTTTTGTTCTGCTATGTTTTGTTGTGTTTTGTTATGATATGCTATGTTTTGTTCTACTAGGCTATATTTTGTTATGCTATGCTATTTTTTTATGCTATGCTTTGCTTTGTTGTGTTTTTGTTATGCTATGTTTTGTTTTGTTATGCTATGTATTGTTTTGCTATCCTATGCTTTGTTTTGTTATGCTATGCTATGTTTTGCTATCCTATGCTTCTTTGTTATGCTATGCTATGCTGTGTTATGCTATGTTTTGTTATGCTATGCAGGTGAGGGTGTGTGAGGGTCAGCGAGGGTCAGTGAGGGTGTGTGAGGGTGTGAGAGGGGGTGTGAGGGTGAGGGGGTGTGAGGGTTAGAGGGTTGTGAGGGTGAGGGGGTGTGAGGGTGAGGGTGAGTGAGGGTGTGTGAGTGTGTGTGAGGGTGAGGGGATGTGAGGGTGAGGGTGTGAGGATGAGGGTGTGTGGGGCTGAGGGTGAGGGTGTGTGAGGGGGTGAGGGTGTGTGACAGTGAGGGAGTGTGAGGTTGTGTGAGGGTGAGAGGGGTGAGGGTGTGTGAGGGTGAGGGGTTGTTAGAGTGAGGGTGAGTGAGGGTGTGTGAGGGTGATAGGGTTGTGAGGGTGAGGGGGTGTGAGGGTGAGGGTGTGAGGGTGAGTGAGGGTGTGTGAGGTTGAGGGTGTGTGAGGGTAAGGTTGTGTGAGGGTGAGGGGGTGTGAGGGTGAGGGGGCATGAGAGTGAGGGTGTGTGAGGGTGAGAGGGTGTGAGGGGGTGTGAGGGTGAGGGTGAGGGATTGTGAGGGTGAGGGATTGTGAGGGGGTGTGAGGGTGAGTGGGTGTGAGGGTGAGAAGGAGTGAGGGGGTGTGAGGGTGAGGGGGTGTGAAGGTGAGGGGGTGTGTGAGGGTGAGGGGGTATGAGGGTGAGGGTGAAGGGGTGTGAGGGTGATGGGGTGAGGGTGTGTGAGGGTGAGGGTGTGAGGGTGTGAGGGTGAGTGTGTGAGGATAAAGGTGTGAGGGTGAGGGGGTGTGAGGGTGAGGGTGACGGGGGTGAGGGTGATGGGGTGAGGGTGTGTGAGGGTGAGGGTGTGAGGGTGTGAGGGTGAGGGGGTGAGGGTGTGTGAGGGTGAGGGTGTGTGAGGGTGAGAGGGTGTGTGAGGAGGTGTGTGAGAGTAAGGGTGTAAGATGGTGTGAGGGTGAGGGGGTGTGAGGGTGTGAGGGTGAGGGGGTATGAGGGTGAGGGGGTGTGAGGGTGAGAGGGTGTGTGAGGGTGAGAGGGTGTGTTCCTAGTATAGGTTGCATGATTTCTGGCTGCAAGGTGGGTCGCCAAGATTTCGAAAACTTTAGTTAAACTCGCCAAGATTTCAAAAACTGCAGTTAACCAGGCAGAATTTGCTTATGCCAGTTAAACTCGTTTTCATTTACAGCGATGACAGCCTACTTTGAGAAATGCATCGCAGCACATTTAGTTTCCAAGTTTCCAACATTGTACCATTAATTGCTCTGGAAAATGTTCATTTACAGAAATACTTTGGTGAAAAACTGCAAGCAATTAGAGAGAGTATTCAATCACAGGTGTGTTACAAAATGTCTATATTGACCCCCAATGTATACTTTTCGAGTATATTGGCTCTGCCATTTCTTTTGCCCCTACTGTTAAGTCTAAACAAGAAGCAATGTTTTAAAAAAAGAAATAAAACAAAGAGCTATGACTTGCACACGCATATGCCTCTTGACACACACATGGATGCGTCATGATACTACAGTGGCCCACCCTGATGACGTATGCATGTGCATATGTCACTAAGCATGCCCATTCATTAACGTGACTCAGCGGTGCTGAAACATTGGCAAAGTCAAGAGGTCTCACCTTTGAGACGTAATGGCTCTGTCAGTGCCTTTTGTACATGCTTTGAGGCATGGGCAAAAATGCTGCTACTGTACTGTATGAACAAAGGGACAAAAGATGAGATGATGGGGCCACGTTCATTTTGTAAGTACAGGTGCATAATTGTTTAGGCACACAAATGCACCATTTTATTTTATTTACCAATCCGAGTGGGAATGTAAAAAAAAGTGAAAATGAAGTACATTGAAAGCAGTTTTGTTAGTAAAATGGAAGGGCAAGAAGCAATTTACTGCAGGACACTCCTAAAAACCCAAGAAACTTGCATTGCTTGTAGGGGTAGGGGGCAAACGGGTTGGCCGGAGAGGGAAGGAAGGGAAAGAAAGACGAGAAGGAAGAGCAACAGGGAGGACAGGAGGAGGCACACGCACAAAGCAAAGAACAACATGGGTTGAAGGGAGAAGCACATGGGCGAGATCAAAACGAAGTAAGGCGGGAAAGCAAATGGACGAGAAAGAGCCACTCGGAGCATGGGGGAGAGAATCGCACAAAAGCGACTCCATAAAAAGAGCAGCATGGCAGCAAATGGCAGCTGCCGGGACCTCTAAAAAGGAAGAACGCAAATGAAAAAAGAACGCAAGGTAATGAACGGTGGAGCAATGGAGGTTGTTTTAGGTTGGAAGAAAATGCAGGCTGAGGGAAACTACTGGGAGTGATCTGCCATGAGAGCAATGCAGGCAACTGTGTGGGTAGGGCATAAAAAATAAAACAGTCAAAAAATCCAGGCAGGGGTGTGAGATGTAAAAAGGAGTGCCCAGGCATCCACATTCAAGATAGCGGGGGAGTGCATTCCTTTCAAGTCTGATGCGGGGGGCGGGGGAGCGGCAGCCTTTGAAGTCTGATTGGGGGGGAGCGGCAGCCTTTGAAGTCTGATGCCGAGGCACAGTCAAATGGTGGTGTGTGATGTGGCTGGCGTTGTTCACGCGCCTGTCTCACATGAACTGTGTCTAATCCGCAGCTAGGTAGACTTTTCGGACCGCTTACTAGAATCTCGCCGAACAATCTTTACACATTGCTTCAGCGAGACCTAAAAAGGCCAAGAAGAATCAAAAGAACATTCAGTGAAACGTCCAGCAGGAGAAGCGGAAAATACTGCAACTAAAAAGCAGAAGACAGTTAATATGGACTCCACAGGAGTTGAAGCATCCGCCTAATCGAATTTATATATATTTTTTTTCATAGTTTAGGTGACATGGTTGCCATTAATTTGTAGAGAATGTGCTTTTTATCCGTACATTTTACAGACCAACTTTTTTATTAACTGCAAACTCCCAGGCATTAGCCACATGTAAACTCACAGCAAGATAAAAGGCGTTTTTTTTCTTCAAAATGTTATTTATTGAGCCATTTGTACAGCAACAATAAAAAACAAATTTGTATTTAAGTGATAGTTTTTAGCATTGCTTTTTGTACATCTTTGAAGCACATGCTTTACATTTCAGAGCCAATTGCAAAAAACAACAAGTGATGGACTGAATGTGGATCAATGTCACACACTCCCCCAGTCAAAAGATCTGGGCCCAAATCCATCGTTTTTTTGCACTCCACACCACCCTGGGTCAGATAATGGCTTTATGCAAATCAGCTCTGACCCTGTTGCCCCATGGGAACAGTCCAGTCCGAACTACAACAGCCATATCTTTCCCAGACCGGAATCAAGCATCCGAGGACCGGACCGGTTTCGAGGTAACACCTCTCTTCAGCCCGGCTAGCTTGACTCCAAGTGGTGTGGAGTGCCTGGGACCCACGTCTGGGCATCCCCAGCGCACTTAGGGCGGCAATTGCAAAAAACAACTGCTTCAATGTGAAAGCTGATTTCCTGCAGTATAAAGATTTAGCATAGGCATTTCATATGCAATTAAGGTCGAAGAGATTGGCCTCATTAAACCAGGGCTGACTGGCTCTATTTGTATATATCTTTTCACTGCCATTTGGTTACTGTATGGTGTGTATATATACTTTGGTGCAAGGTTTTGAAAAAAGAGTCAGTTTAACATGTACATTTCCCGTATTCTCTGTGCTGTCAAAGTGTGCGTTTTGCAAAGATTTTGAGGGATTTGGCATAGCCTTCATTTTCTGGTTGAAAACTGTATACCTCATTAGTTGGATGTTTGAGCACTACTTTGTATATTCGGTTAAGCACTATGAATAAATCTTTTTTTTTTTTTCAAAAAGTTGAAAAAAGAAAGCCACTAAGGGAGGCCAACTGCACCATGTAAATATAATTTTCAATAAAAATCTACTGAAATAAAAAAAAAAGTCACAACGGTCAAAAAATAAAAATAAATAAATAAAGCCTTTGTAGGAATCACGAATGTCAGTGCAAATACCTGATATAAAGTGAAACAATGTACTGTGTGATATGTGTCGTTTTATATGTTTTATAAATGTTGGTCTGCCGTGGCACACGTTAAGCAAAACTCTTTTTAAAATACGCGGAGGTGACACCTTGATACGTGGATACAGGCGGTACTCATTGATGGAAAAATTACATGCAATGCTTATAGACTAGAGCAGTTCACTGCACTATACAACGAAATATTGTGGCAAGTTTCTACTGCAAGTGTATTAACCATGACACAGAATCATTTATTCTGTGGCTGTTTTCTTTCTGTTTCCCGCCTCTTTTTATCTCCAGGTTGGATTAGGCAGGATGGTAGGGTGAGAGTATCACAGGTGCTTTCTTGAACTTTTGCTTCACCACCAAGGCATGTCACATATGATTGCAACTTGACATCCTCTCTGATTTAGAGCAGGGTTTGCATTTATTTCTGGTCCTGAAGAAATGCCAAGGATCCCCCCTGGACCACTAGGGCGTGAAACATGTCAACCTGACCAAGTATAACCACACGGTCATTATATTTCACTCACAAGACAATCCCGCTTCTTAATTCTGGGACGACCATCCCCATTCGACTTCTTTTAACCCCTAACAAAGGGACCCCTGAATAATCCTATCATTGGATACCCTTTAGGTAGTTTTAGATCACTGAAACGCCAACTCACCAGCTTTGCACACCTGCATGCATCATCCCAGCCCTTTTATCGTAAAGATCTCCAACAAAGAGTCGTCTCGCGGGCATTGCAGCTCCAGCCCCATGAGAAGCAAAAACCCCGATGATGAAGGATGACACGCATACAGGTGTGTGAGGGCATCACTTCCTATTAAGGAAGATTCCCCTTACCATTTCCTATACCAACTGTTCTCCTAAGTCTTAAGTAGATAGGAACAAGTACCCCTGTTGCTGTTATACATATTAACTTTCCATGAAGCTAGGGTACTGGACCTTGATCATGCTCCTTGTGCCTCTCTTTATATGTTATATGATGTGTCTAATAAGCTCCATTACATCCTAGTAGTGGTGTTTATCTTATCCTGCTGAGTGGAAGTATACCCAACAAGGAGTGATGACAATCTCACTGTGGCCAAACTGTTGTTGAGTGAGTTGGTCCCTCTGCTCCACCTTCCAGGTTCTCAGAACTCAGATCGTGGGACACATTTTGACAATGAGCTTATTTGTATGCTGTGTGCTGCCCTGCAAGTGGACCAAAGGCTTCATTGTAGTTACAGGCCAAAAGTGTCTGGTATTGTCAAGCAGGTCAACCGGATGCTGACATTTGGGCTTGCCAAGGTCTGTTGCCTACATCCCCAAGGTTTCCGGAGGCTCTTCTCTTGGTGCTGATGAGTCTTCAAAGCACTCCTGGTCAGAGGACAGGACTGTCCCTGCATGAAATTCTTATGGGGAGAGCCATGAGACTTCTAACTTTGCCTGCTGCTGTGCTTGTCAATACTACTAATTATATGGTTCTCACCTACTGCAAGGGATTAGCTGATATGGTACGTTCTCTCTCATGTCAGATCCAGGCAGTGACCACCCCCTTTTGAGCCAGCAACAGTGCTTTGACCTTAACCCCTAAAAAACACATCAGGAAGTCCTGCCTTGAGCCCTGCTGGTGTGGACTGTTTCAAGTCAGTCCGGTGGCAAACACTGCTATGGAATGTGGTGTGCATCTGGACTGTGTAAATGCTTCTCACTCTCGAAGGGTGAGAAAGGTGGTGAAAATGTGGTGAGCACAAGCAATGATTTGCAGAGTCAAGCTCGGAGTACCCCGAATGACTAGATGGGGGGAAGAGTGTGCTTAGTGTCTCAGAGTCAACCTGAGACAAGTTCTGATCCTATAGTAAGAGAGTTACCACAGTGAACCAAGCTGAAGAGGCTGCAAACTGTAACTCTGAACCTAAAGAAGGACCAAGATGTGCAACTATAGTGGGGCTACGATAAGAAAGGTAGCCAAGAAAGGTTGAGAGACTAAGAGCTGTTGTGTCAGAGGAATGCATCCCAGAGACAGTCAACAAGGACAGAAAGACAAGTGAGCAAAGTGACAGTAAGGATGAAGAGCCATGAATCAGCATATCATACAGAACACCGTTGTCTAGTCAAAGGTTCTCAGGTCTTGAATGGGCATACTTTGCTAAAAAGTCAGTCTGCTTTGAGAACACATGAATCTGAGGGTCAACAAAAGGTTGTTAAAAAACCTCCATAAAGGAAAGTAGGATCTGCTTCTTATGGTTACCCCCACTTTTTGCTGATGTATCAGTTTTTGGACTAGTCTCACTGGGATCCTGCTATCCAGGACCCCAGTCTATCTGCTTTCTCCCTTAAATTGTTATATATGTACTTTAGGTGCACTCCAGATTGCATACTGGGGTACCCTTATCAGTCCCTACTATATGGTACACCATGTACCCAGGGCATAGGTACCCCAGGGGCCTCCCATGGGCTGAAGCATGTATTATGCCACCCATGAGAGGCCATGCAAAATGACATGACAGGCCTGCTACAGCAGACTGTGTAAGATGGTGCTTGTACCGCTTACTTACATATAGGTTCACTATATCTATCTAAATCACTACACTTAAAAACCTATTAGTGACCCCTATGGCAGGCCTTATCAGTCCTGAAGGCAGGGTGCTGGGTTTTACATGAGACGATGCCCCTGTATGAGCAGAGCCCCTCTGCAGCCTTCGGAGACCATCCTCCGGGTTTGTCTGCGATGCAGCCAGACATATATGTCTAAGTGCATTATAACCTCACGGTTATTGCTAACTTTAAAACAGCTGCTTAGAAACATTTTGTGTTTGGTGTCAAACACCTTCGAATCATACCTCCACACCAGTAACTGAACTGGTGTAGGAGGTATGATTCCACCCTTCTAGAACCACTACTGTGGGTCACCGGTCTACCCGGTACCAGCTTTCTCAACCTGGGCAGCACAAAATGGATGCTGTCAGCCACAAACACGATTCTGCTCTCCTGCTGCTTAACCAAGCTCAAGCACAGGAAGGCATCACAATAGGCATCCTGTCACAGGGAGATGTAACCACCTTCCAGACAGGATTTAGTGTATTGGGGTTGGGTGGGCGCACTCTGAGAGTGCCAGAAAGTCTGCACTGGGGGCACATTTGGTGTTCCTATGCACAGTCCAGCTCAAACCAGTTCTGAGAGCCATTTGCTGCTGCTCTGGCGCGAAACTGGACAAAGGACATGGGTGTAGCCACCCCTCTGTCCTGCCCCTCCCCTAGGAGGGTCCACAGAATCTTTCTAACCCCTTCCCATGGGTATGAAGTGGGTTGCCTGGCTACAGGACTTTAAATTTTACCTGGACACGATTCTGCTAAGAAGAAACCAAGTACTTCGACTGTCTGCACTACGAATGCCCAACTAAAGAATCTCCCTTGGAGTAAAGGAGTTAGTCCCATGCAGCAGCAGGCACCTAAGCGGGTCTGACCGGCTTGCTTCTCCAGAGCTCCTACGGACCCCAAAGATTTCAGCAACACAGGAGGTGGGTTCCCAAAGGTCACTGAGCAGATCTGACCTCTCAGCAATTCTGAGACCAGTATCCCTCGTGGGGACCATGCAACCTGAACCCCTGTGTACAGTATACATTTGCAAGTGCATATGCTTGTTGGTGATTCCCGAGCTTGTGAATTGGACTCTGTGTAGTCCTAACCCGAGCAGTATTTGCACTGAAGATATCTGGCCTCCGCTCTCACCGAGTGCTTTGTGGGCTGGTGCTTTGTACATTTGCTTAAGGTCTCCTCGCAATCCCTAGTCCGTTGGCTTGTGGGTCCTGGCGAGAGTCACCGTGTCTGTTCTTGGGCTTCCCTAGTTGCTCCAGATGAGCCCTGACCCTCCATTGCATGGAGAGTCCCCTAGACCTTGCTGGTCCACACCATAACCTGTTTTCTCTGCCTACTTAAGTTGCATTTGCCAAGACTTGTTGGTACTCCAGCCAGACACCGACCCCTCAGCACTCAACATCCTTCATGGGACAGCTCACCTCTGGATCCTTGTTGTCCTCAACATCTGCTGGTCCCCGTGGCTGCAGAGTCAAGCATCCTTTCTTCGCACCTGAAGCACCCACCATTGGTGGGCATTCCACTACCGAGCCCCTGGTCACCCATGTGACCCATACTCCGTCCCCTCTGCTTTCAGGTTCCTCTCACCTCAAATCCAGGCTTGGATTCCACCAGCCACTATTCGCCTTCCTGACATCAGTACTTCTTTGCAGCTCTCCATTGAAAACGACGAGGGTTTCCGACACCATTTGACCCCTATGCACCGGCTCCTCTGGGATAGCTAACACAAGTACTTCGGTACTCACTGGTGGGTTGGCTCTAGAACCTCTTAAGTTCCAAAGGGTTTGCTTGAAGTCCTCGTAGAAGTGTCCTTAAACTTTAACTTTGCAACCGTGACTTTCCCATAGAGTTGTACAGAACAAGCGGTCATGCTTCCTCACTGTACCCGTCCTCCGTGGGCTCCCTGTGTCACTCCTCTGGGTGGATCCTCTGGGTCCCAGCGATTATACGTGCTGTAGGCACTGTGTCTGTTCAAGTCGTGATTGTTATACCATTTTTTTAGTATACGATTAGGGGTCCCCCTGGAGCCCGCTGTGTATTGTGCTACTTACAAAGGTTCTGTTGTTACATTATTGAGTGCTTTATGTTCTAATCTCACGTGGAGATTAGTAGAGATAGTTATATTAATAAATACTTATTTTTTTATAACTACTGTGTGGTTTTCCTTTCATTTAGTCATTCAGAGGCGATATTCTGGTAAAACAAGCTGCTTTACATTCCTTCAAGACTAAGCCTGAAGGCTGCTCTCCATAGCTACCACTAGGATAGCTTTCAATAAGGTTATCTTTGACCTCATACATCATAAGGGTCATGTGAACTGGTACAAGGTGCCCACTTTAACTAGTGGGCAGCATATACAATCCGCCTTCTCCCACTCCATGAAAAGTGTTTCCAAAGTAAAGACTGATTTTTGATTTTGACTGACAATGCAGGTAAAGTGTACAAACACAATCAATATGGAGCATAGAGGGAAATGGAACCCTGGTCGCCCTCCACTCAAAGAGTTATATACAACAAAAAGACCAGGATCCTGAGACTACAGAAATCCTAGTCTATCGTATTTCCTATTGTAGTCCACCTGAAGACTTGTAGTTTTCTGCATAACCTTCATTATACTTTATTCAGTAGTATGTGTATGTATATAACATAAAACCCTTTTCAACACTTTGTTGACAGTTTTTAAAATATCAGGGACTCATAAGGAAAACATTCTCAACTATTCCAGTCCCATTCACACACTAATTTGTGTAAAAAATGTGAAAAGGGCGAAATGACGCCTCACGGGCGCACCACCAAGCGGGTAACTGGCAGGTACTCACCAGATAAGCCCATTTTTGTCATCATTGGCGATCATTAAGCCCAAACAGAAAAGTGTCCAAAGAAAGATATAAGAGGTGTAAAGGTGCGTGCAGTGAAGTGAAAAAGTAAATCACACCTCACAGTGTGGGAAATAGTGGTTAAAATTGAAGGGGTTCACTCGATACACAACAATTTTATTCTTTTACTCAGTGAACCCACTCAAACTAAAAAACAGCTTAGGATACTATATATGCATACCACTGTTAGATGCCAACATGTTTCTCTGCTTCATATATTTTGTGCAGATTCATCAGGGCCAAACTCTTTCACCTCAGCACCGTATATTGGACACATCAATCTAAAAAACTGGCAACAAAATAAAACACACAGACACATTGCATAGATGTTTAGATATAGCTCTTCTTGTCATGTTAAAAAAAACTCACTATGATCTTTCTTGAACATATTTACCCTCCGTTAGCCACCATGTAGCCTACCGGCTAAGACGTTCATGAGCTAAAAACAGGATTCCTCACGTGAGACCCTTTCCGGCAAAATAGTGCTTCAGTAGTCACTTGTATCTGTAGGACAAACAATGCGCTATTAGCCGCTGCGTCTGTGCCAATAATCCAACGCGTCCTCACCACAATTCCTATTGTCAGCAATTTTATGTTATAACAGAGTCGTAATCCAAACTGGGCGTGTGACTCAACTTACAGCACACCTTCAACTGATTTCACTTCTCAAAGTGTACCTTCAGTGGTTACACGCTCACACTCAGCCCCCGTAACGTTCTCTGTGCCAAATTCAGGCAACGTTTCTAAAATTCTCTAAAAAGTAACCTTTATCGGCTACCCACACCCAGTGTTCAGCCTCCTTACCGCCCAGGCAACACAGAGCGTGTTGTCTCCCTCTGTGCAGTGTCACACCCACTGTACTCGTTTATGTTGCAACTAACGCGGCTACTCGCGTAATCACGCGAGATCAGGTCCGCCATCTTTGATTGGGATGAAAAGCTGTATAATTTCATTCCACACTCGCAAATTCAGCCATCGCTCTTTGGAACATATAATCAGCAAGGCGCATTTTAAAAAAAAAAGGGAAACAACCTCGTAACTTTATCAAAACATCAGAATTTTATCGTTATATTTAATAGAAACTCAATCTTTTATAGCAAGAAGATGGTTTACCAGGTTCCTAACAATTAGGACCCAACATCGTTGTAACAACTCATATTTATCAAACTCAAGCCCCCTTTAAGGGTATTCATAGTTGTTGATAAGAGTGTCCTTAGATATTATCCCCCCACCTTTACTGCAGCCAGAATAATTTCAAATGTTATTGGGAGCACTACGTAAAACATGATGAGATAGGTCTCTTAAGCTCGACTTGATTACTGTCTTCATCAGCACCGATGGGATGTTCTGTAATGCATCCAAGTGGCATCTGGGGGATGGTGGTAAACTTCCCCTATGCCGTTCGATCTATACATCCAGCCACGCTGACTATTTTGTCACATTAGTGATAGATCATACCTAATATATGGAGACACACTGGTTCTGGTACTCTGGCGTGAATCCTAGAAGAACAGGGGGTTATGATGATCAACTCACCCTATTCCACTTGATAAACTCATTCAGCCCCACTTGATCCGTTTTTTCATTAAAGATCCAGCGTGCTTCCTTAGTAAAAAGGATTTTCTCAATGTTTTGGTTAGAGCCTCTCACTGTTTCAAGTACTACCCAAGTAAAACTGTGTTTGGTAGAATAACAGTGTTGTACCAATTTTGTCGTTAATTTGCCTGCTTTTATAGTACTCAAATGCTCCTGAATTCTTGTTTTGATCTTTTTTGTCGTAAGGCCTATGTAATACAGGCCACACGCACACTGTAACCTATATACCACATTAGTGGTGTTACAGTTGCTGAATTGCGAGAGAAACCAATCCCGTCCATAAGAGAATGCAACACTTGTGGTCTTTTTTGTCAGTGAACAGACCGAACACATACCGCACGGAAAATGGCCTTTAGGAATTGTACTCTCCTTACTCTCACGCTCAGGTAGGGCCCGGGTATGGACCAATTTGTCTTTAAGATTGCTAGATCTTTTGAACGCAAATCTCGGAGGGGGCATGTTAAAGTTATTATTAGATAACAATGACCCGTGTTTCCCCACTCCTTTTTAATTTATACTTACGTCCTCTACTGTACTCCCTGAAAAACCATAAAGTCACAATCTTCAATTATGCAGATGATCTGCAATTGGTCTTTGCACTAGACTCCCCTAATGCTGTGGCAGACTTTCAGGACACCATGTCTCATATCCAGAAATGGATGAATTTAAACTATCTCAAACTCAACCCGGGCAAGACGGAATTAATCCTGCCCGGGAAGAGTGAAATTAGTTGGGGCCCCCATTTCTGGCCACCTAACATGGGTATACCACCGATTAAGTCCCACACAGTTAAGAGTTTAGGGGTGACTCTCAGTGAGGATCTCTCACTAAAAAATCATATAGGGACGGTAGTTTCAACGTGTTTCTTTCAACTGAGAAAGATAAAGAAAATATCTCAATTTCTAACTCACTCTGCCTTGATTCAGGCAATTGCTGCTTTAATTTTATCACGGATTGACTTCTCCAATAGCCTGTATCTTGGCCTCCCAGTAGGGCAGTTGAAGAGACTGCAATACGCCCAAAATCAGGCAGCCAGGCTTATTTTTAAACAACCTAAATGGCAATCCATTAGATCAGGGTTGGAAAAACTCCACTGGCTACCAGTGGCTCAGAGAGCTAGCTTCAAAGCAGGCTGCATCATTTTTAAAGCCTTGCAGGGCAAAGGTCAGAAATTTATTCGGAATTTAGTTTGTAAATACATCCCTCCACTAAACCTTCGATCCGCTCAACAAGAGCTACTGATGATCCCAGCATACAGGAAGAAGCGTCAGGGCGGTAGTAGCTTCCACTATCTCGCCTCTTCCCTATGGAACTCTCTGCCACTAACCCTGAAACAGAGTGGGGATCTTCTTGACTTTAGGCAGGCATCTAAAACTCTGCTCTTTAGACAAGCTTATCGCAACTAAACTAGGACATGATTTACTCCTGCTTAAGTACCCAAAGCTGTGTTGTGTTCTAAAGATTCAATAGCGCCATGAAGCCTGCGGGCGTACGAGCGCTCTATAAATAAAAAATTAACATAACATAACAGTGTTTACGTATTGATTGGCGTATTTTCGTACTTAAAGGATAAAATTTCATTACTACTGGTACAGTTTGAGAAGTGAAATCAGTTGAAGGTGTGCTGTAAGTTGAGTCACACGCCCAGTTTGGATTACGGCTCTGTGATAACATAAAATTGCTGACAATAGGAATTGTGGTGAAAGACGCGTTGGATTACTGGCACAGACGCAGCGGCTAATAGCGCATTGTTTGTCCTACAGATACAAAAGACTACTGAAGAACTGTTTTGTCGGAAAGGGTCTCACGTGAGGAATCCTGTTTTTAGCTCATGAACCTCTTAGCCGGTAGGCTACATGGTGGCTAACGGAGGGTAAATATGTTCAAGAAAGTGCATAGGGAGTTTTTTTAAACATGACAAGAAGAGCTATATCTAAACATCTATACAATGTGTCTGCGTGTTTTTATTTTGTTGACAGTTTTTTAGATTGATGTGTCCAATATACGGTGCTGTGGCGAAAAGAGCTTGACACTGATGAATCTGCACAAAATATATGAAGCAGAGAAACATGTTGGCATCTAACAGTGGTATGCATATATAGCAACCTAAGCAGTTTTTTAGTTTGAGTGGGTTCACTGAGTAAAAGAATAAAATTGTTGTGTATCGAGTGAATTCCTTCAATTTTAACCACTATTTCCCACACTGTGAGGTGTGATTTACTTTTTCACTTCACTGCACGCACCTTTACACCTCTTATATCTCTCTTTGGACACTTTTCTGTTTGGGCTTAATGACCGCCAATGATGACAAAAATGGGCTTATCTGGTGAGTACCTGCCAGTTACCCGCTTGGTGGTGCGCCCGTGAGGGGTCATTTCGCCCTTTTCACATTTTTTACACAAATTAGTGTGTGAATGGGACTGGAATAGTTGAGAATGTTTTCCTTATGAGTCCCTGATATCTTAAAAACTGTCAACAAAGTGTTGAAAAGGGTTTTATGTTATATACATACACATACTACTGATTGGAGTATAATGAAGGTTATGTAGAAAACTACAAGTCTTCAGGTGGACTACAATAGGAAATACGATAGATTAGGATTTCTGTAGTCTCAGGATCCTGGTCTTTTTGTTGTTTATAAAACTGTACAAACAAACTGAAACTTAGCTGAACTTGCGAAACTTCTTAGGGCCCAGGCTCCTGTAGAAGAGCACTGTTGTCATCTTAGAAGAAGCTAATGTAGTGTTAGGGATCAAAGTTTTGTCGATTTGCACAATTATAAGCCGCTAATTAGAAAACGGTTTGGCTTTTTGATTTATGTGTTCCTTGGTGTCTGACTCCAAAGAAACCATTCTTCACCAAGCAAATGTAGAGTGATACTAACCATCCTGACAGTTGTCTCAGTCATTTTTATGATTGGTATATGTTGTGATGGAAATGTGCCTCACATGGTGATGGACATGCACCTCTGCCCTGAGTGCCCCCACTATAATGATGTCTGGTACTCTGATGTTGATTTTTGTTGTCATGGGCGAACATGGACTATATGCGTGCACCATGACTTAGGCCTGTCTCACAGATTGTGGTCTGTTTGGACCAGGAGGTGCACCCAACGTCCTACAATCTTTGCGGTAAAAGGCTACTGCCTTTGCCAGGAGTTAAGCAGAACAGTAGTGGCAGCAAACCATGTATTCAGCAGTGAAAGTAAACAGCTCCTTTTTACTTGTTTCCCTAGAATGAGGCATACATGTTCATTCATTTAATATTCGACTGCTGTGTGCTTAACCCACCCTTGATCGACATCAGTTTGATGTGGAGTGCTGCACAGCGCGTGTGTGTTATACATGTGCTGGGTGTATGTGTGTCTGTGAAAGGTACAGTACAGGGATAATGCATTACGTACACGTTACATGCATGTGCTGGGTGTATGTGGGCATGTGAATTTTAAAATACATGGAAGATTCTGGTTCCATTTTGGGAGAACCCTGGCTAACTGGAAGAACATGAGGACGTTGAGTACTCCCTCTCGAGACTGAATTGAGGATTGCTGCATTGCTGTGAGCTGAGTGGGACACTCAGGAGGAAGGGAGAGCCAGGCTCTTCAGTACACTTCAAAGGGTGCTCTTTGATTCAGAGAGAAGTCACGGGAAGGGGCCTACGCACATCTCAAATAGGAAGTGAGGCTAAAAGGAGAATCATAAAGAGTAGGTTGATGACCTGGGTAACCTTACACATCACTGTGGCTGACATCCAGGTGTAAACCTTTAATCACTACAATGGCCAGTGCTGTGGAAGTGTTACATATAGAGTCACTCCTGTTGTGACAGACTGATTTCTGGAGGATGGGCAGGGCAGAGGATAGGGCACTTCAAAAGGAAGCAGACCCCCAACATAAAATTAAAATACACAAGGACCCCAAAATAGTAAACTGTCAAGCAGCCAGTCGGGCTTTGTGAGGAGGAGAAGCTCAGCAAGACTTCTGCCTGTGACCAGGACTGGGGGGGGCAAGGTCTGCAAATCTCCCAGCTGGGTGAGGGGACCTCACCCAGGGAATACAAGACCCACAAGCTTGGAGCACCAGTGCCTGTGTTCTTGTCAAGAACAGTGTGGCCTACTAGGAAGAGAACACTGGAGGGAACGAGGTCCAGTGCGGGATCTTGATGATAAGCTCCCTGTAGCGACATGCGAGTTGTTGCCTGTGTGCAGGCAAAAATCGGGGAGCCCTGTGTGCCAGAGGAGGGCCACAGTGAAGTGAGCTGTGACCATTGCTACATTGATCGGGATATCACGTGTGTGCAGGTTTTAAGTTGGCAACACCATATGCCAGGTGGGGCCACCATAAAGAAGTGCTGCCTTGCTGATTGGGCAGTAGCCCGTGTGCAGAGCTAAGTTGGTGACCTGTATTGCCAGGTGGGACTACTATGAAGAAGCGATACTATGTCAGTCGAGGCATAGCTCATGTGTGGAGCTAAGTCAGAGACCCTGTATGCCAGGTAGGAGCACTGCAAAAATTGCTGCAGTGCTGATCGGGCTGCAATCCATATACAGAGTGGATACAGTGACCCTGAGACAAGGCAAGGAGCATGGTCTGGTCAAGACTGTTGTCATGAGGACCCCAAGCTAAGCTGAGGACAAGCACCAGGAGCGCCACAACTCCCCCCTCCCATTAGTGGGGAGGGATCCAAAAAATGTACCAGCATCAGAGGAACATCGAGGCCCCCTCGGCCACTGTCCCTACAGGACCGCATGTGAAGAACTCAAGAACACCCAGCCAATGCTCCTTCCGGGCCTGGTGTGAGGAACTTATCAGAGACAGATGCTGCAGCTCCAGCGCCCGTGAAGGGGGTGTGCTCGGAGACTTCACTTGCTCATATCCAGTGGGTGCAGGTAAGAATAATTTTTGGGCCATACAGCCCTAGGGGAAGTTGCCTGCCAAATAGCTCTTCAATGGAAAACCTTGGACTTTCTTAAAGAGTCGGAGTGTGCCTCCTGAGACTCTGACTACTAGTGGGGCTTAACCTGAATTTCACCCACAGTGAATGGTGCATAACCACCACCATTAGTGAGAAGGGAGTGGGACTCAGGGACCAGCCTATAAAACACTAGGGCCAAGATTTATCAAAGTGCAACACAATTCTTAACTTAGATTTATCAAGCCACTCAATGCCACCTTGTGTGGCCCTGCATGGCTTGGTAAATCTGTAGTAAAGCAAGACAGTGCAAGTCATTGACTTGCGTCACTCTGTGCAGGGAAGGTGTTATATGGGTGGAGAGAGGGTGTTCATTTGCATCCACCCATGTATTTTGGCACATTCCCAGATTAACCAAGACGAGTAAACCTGGTAGTGCTCCAAAATTGTACGCCTTCCCGACAGAGACAATACAAGGAAAAATATATTTACTACTCCCTGTTTTACCTCTTTCTAAGTGTGCTGCATTCTGCAGCACCCATAGAAAGAGGAAAATGCCTCTAGGGATTGCTTTTGTGCAGGAAAGTGTCTACGGCTGGACTAGAAATGCAAACCGTCCCTGGCAACTGAGTCGGACCAGCCGCGGGGTGGTGATATGGGGGGTGCATGTGAAAAACACTGCAGCTGCTTTTGTTACAAAGCAATACAAAAGGGGATGATGGACGGAGCGTTTGAGCAAATAAAACACTCACCCCCAGTCAACTGATCTGGGTTTAATCCATCACCATTCTTTAGCTCACTCAGCCACCCCATTTCAGACATGGCCATATGCAAATCAGTCTGACCCTGTGCCCTGACCCTGTGCCTCATGGGAACAGTCCAGCCCGAACTGCCAAGCCATGTCTTCCATGGACCGGAAACAAGCATCCTGGGACCGGTTTCGGATTCATAATATGCTTTTGTTACAGGCAGGTGATATTGCCAGCCCCCCATGGGTCCAAAACTGGGCCCCACCATAGAGGCCCTCTGGGGAAAAGCCTGGTGCCCGCTATGGCCAGTCCGGCCCTGAAAGTATCAATTCCTGCACAAAAACAATCCTGCCTAGTGCGCTAGTGCAGTGAGAGAGCAGAAATGTGCCATATATGAGTAAATATGGAGCATGCCTGTCCTCTCCATTTGATAGAGTGCAGCAAGATGTCTTGTTGTGTTGCGCTATGTCAAATATTGATAAATCTGGCCCTAGAGCTCTGACTTCAGGGGACTGTGTGTATTGTAGGTGAATAAGAATGATTTGCGCAGCTCCCTGCAGGGGAGAGCATCCCCAATTGCACTCCTTGGATTTGTCAATAAACTTTAAACCATTGGTAAATATTTTCCAAATGTAAATTTTTATTTATCTTCTTTTGTTCATGTCAATTACTTTCATCTGTGACCTTGACAATGTGATGTTCACTAAAAAAAATTATAATTCCGTGCCCAATACATTTTTCCGGCCTCGCCCTTCATCAGGGGTAAAAAAGGGGGTGGTGATGGACGGAGCATCTGAACCAATCAAACACTCACACCCAGTCAAAAGATCTGGGTTTGATCCATCACCGTTCTTGAGCCCACTCTGCCACCCCAGTTCAGACATGGCTATATGCAAATCAGTCTGACCCTGTGCCTCATGGGAACAGTCCAGCCCGAACTGCCAAGCCATGCCTTCCCTGGACCGGAAACAAGCTTCCAAGGACCGGTTTCTGGCATTGCAGCCGTCTTCAGCCCGGCTTGCTTGAATCCAGTGGCAAAGTGAGCAAGGGACTCACGTCTGAGCATACCCTGCCACACTTATGGCGGCCAAAGTGGTACAAAAGGGGGTGGTGATGGACGGAGCATCTGAACCAATCAAACACTCACACCCAGTCAAAAGATCTGTTTTTGATCCATCACCGTTCTTTAGCCCACTCTGCCACCCCAGTTCAGACATGGCTATATGCAAATCAGTCTGACCCTGTGCCTCATGGGAACAGTCCAGCCCGAACTGCCAAGCCATGCCTTCCCTGGACTGGAAACAAGCTTCAGAGGACCGGTTTCTGGCATTGCAGCCGTCTTCAGCCCGGCTTGCTTGAATCCAGTGGCAAAGTGAGCAAGGGACTCACGTCTGAGCATACCCTGCCACACTTATGGCGGCCAAAGCGGTACAAAAGGGGATGGTGATGGACGGAGCATCTGAACCAATCAAACACTCACACCCAGTCAAATGATCTGGGCTTGATCCATCACCGTTCTTTAGCCCACTCTGCCACCCCAGTTCAGACATGGCTATATGCAAATCAGTCTGACCCCGTGCCTCATGGGAACAGTCCAGCCCGAACTGCCAAGCCATGCCTTCCCTGGACCGGAAACAAGCTTCCGAGGACCGGTTTCTGGCATTGCAGCCGTCTTCAGCCCGGCTTGCTTGAATCCAGTGGCAAAGTGAGCAAGGGACTCACGTCTGAGCATACCCTGCCACACTTATGGCTGCCAAAGCGGTACAAAAGGGGGTGGTGATGGACGGAGCATCTGAACCAATCAAACACTCACACCCAGTCAAAAGATCTGGGTTTAATCCATCACCGTTCTTTAGCCCACTCTGCCACCCCAGTTCAGACATGGCTATATGCAAATCAGTCTGTCCCTGTGCCTCATGGGAACAGTCCAGCCCAAACTGCCAAGCCATGCCTTCCCTGGACCAGAAACAAGCTTCCGAGGACCGGTTTCTGGCATTGCAGCCGTCTTCAGCCCGGCTTGCTTGAATCCAGTGGCAAAGTGAGCAAGGGACTCACGTCTGAGCATACCCTGCCACACTTATGGCGGCCAAAGCGGTACAAAAGGGGGTGGTGATGGACGGAGCATCTGAACCAATCAAACACTCACACCCAGTCAAAAGATCTGGGTTTAATCCATCACCGTTCTTTAGCCCACTCTGCCACCCCAGTTCAGACATGGCTATATGCAAATCAGTCTGACCCTGTGCCTCATGGGAACAGTCCAGCCCGAACTGCCAAGCCATGCCTTCCCTGGACTGGAAACAAGCTTCCGAGGACCGGTTTCTGGCATTGCAGCCGTCTTCAGCCCGGCTTGCTTGAATCCAGTGGCAAAGTGAGCAAGGGACTCACGTCTGAGCATACCCTGCCACACTTATGGCGGCCAAAGCGGTACAAAAGGGGATGGTGATGGACGGAGCATCTGAACCAATCAAACACTCACACACAGTCAAATGATCTGGGCTTGATCCATCACCGTTCTTTAGCCCACTCTGCCACCCCAGTTCAGACATGGCTATATGCAAATCAGTCTGACCCCGTGCCTCATGGGAACAGTCCAGCCCGAACTGCCAAGCCATGCCTTCCCTGGACCGGAAACAAGCTTCTGAGGACCGGTTTCTGGCATTGCAGCCATCTTCAGCCCGGCTTGCTTGAATCCAGTGGCAAAGTGAGCAAGGGACTCATGTCTGAGCATACCCTGCCACACTTATGGCTGCCAAAGCGGTACAAAAGGGGGTGGTGATGGACGGAGCATCTGAACCAATCAAACACTCACACCCAGTCAAAAGATCTGGGTTTGATCCATCACCGTTCTTTAGCCCACTCTGCCACCCCAGTTCAGACATGGCTATATGCAAATCAGTCTGACCCTGTGACTCATGGGAACAGTCCAGCCCGAACTGCCAAGCCATGCCTTCCCTGGACCGGAAACAAGCTTCCGAGGACCGGTTTTCTGGCATTGCAGCCGTCTTCAGCCCGGCTTGCTTGAATCCAGTGGCAAAGTGAGCAAGGGACTCACGTCTGAGCATACCCTGCCACACTTATGGCGGCCAAAGCGGTACAAAAGGGGATGGTGATGGACGGAGCATCTGAACCAATCAAACACTCACACACAGTCAAATGATCTGGGCTTGATCCATCACCGTTCTTTAGCCCACTCTGCCACCCCAGTTCAGACATGGCTATATGCAAATCAGTCTGACCCCGTGCCTCATGGGAACAGTCCAGCCCGAACTGCCAAGCCATGCCTTCCCTGGACCGGAAACAAGCTTCTGAGGACCGGTTTCTGGCATTGCAGCCATCTTCAGCCCGGCTTGCTTGAATCCAGTGGCAAAGTGAGCAAGGGACTCATGTCTGAGCATACCCTGCCACACTTATGGCTGCCAAAGCGGTACAAAAGGGGGTGGTGATGGACGGAGCATCTGAACCAATCAAACACTCACACCCAGTCAAAAGATCTGGGTTTGATCCATCACCGTTCTTTAGCCCACTCTGCCACCCCAGTTCAGACATGGCTATATGCAAATCAGTCTGACCCTGTGACTCATGGGAACAGTCCAGCCCGAACTGCCAAGCCATGCCTTCCCTGGACCGGAAACAAGCTTCCGAGGACCGGTTTTCTGGCATTGCAGCCGTCTTCAGCCCGGCTTGCTTGAATCCAGTGGCAAAGTGAGCAAGGGACTCACGTCTGAGCATACCCTGCCACACTTATGGCGGCCAAAGCGGTACAAAAGGGGGTGGTGATGGACGGAGCATCTGAACCAATCAAACACTCACACCCAGTCAAAAGATCTGGGTTTGATCCATCACCGTTCTTTAGCCTACTCTGCCACCCCAGTTCAGACATGGCTATTTGCAATTCAGTCTGACCCTGTGCCTCATGGGAACAGTCCAGCCCGAACTGCCAAGCCATGCCTACCCTGGACCGGAAACAAGCTACCGAGGACCGGTTTCTGGCATTGCAGCCATCTTCAGCCCGGCTTGCTTGAATCCAGTGGCAAAGTGAACAAGGGACTCACGTCTTCAGGGGCTTAATTATCCAGTCGACTTTCAAATTGGAAGTCTGAATTTTAACATTGCGATAAACGTGAAGTGTATCGCGTAGACAACTTGCTTGATTCCCCGGGCAATTGCCCGGGGAATCAAGCAGATTTTCTACGCAATACACTTCACCAGATCATTAATCCCCTGATGAAGGGCGAGGCCCGAAATGCATTGGGCACAAAATTATTTTTGTTAATTAGTGAATATCACATTGTCAAGGTCACTGATGAAAGTAATTGACATGAACAAAAGAAGATAAATAAAAATTGACGTTTGGAAAATATTTACCAATGGTTTAAAGTTTATTGAACAAATCCAATGAGTGCGATTGGGGACGCTCTTATTGACTTTGTTCCCCAATCTCAGGGGGATAACCAATTAGCACCAATTACATCTATACCTTTGAGTACACAGTACAATCCGGACTGCGAAGGTCCTTCCTCCATTTGGATCTATAATATTGTTTGTGAATGTCATATTTTACTTGTGTTCGTATATAATTATAAATATTGCTTTTTTCATAAACGCAAGTATTTGACTGGACAATCATGTATTACTGCTACTGAACGTATTTTGAGTTGTGAACCTGTGTTCACCCCTCCCGTGTCTACCTTCCCTCTCCTGCGATAAGCCTTTAACTGCTCGGCCTACGCCACCACTGGGAGTCAAGTCTGAAGGGGTACTTGGTCCAGTTGCTCAGGGTTCATAGTACGTTGAGTCCCAGGACATCTGGAGTAAAAAGCCTCAACCATCCACAGTTGAGCCCAGTAGTTCCTTATTGCCCCAGAGCCCTCGGAACAGTGTTCTGACAGAATATTAATGTGCTTGAATTCTCCTGTTGACCAATCTTCCACCATAACTAATCCTAATCCAACTCACTTAGATAAACAGTATAGATTTAATATAAAGATTTAACATGGAGATGGTTCCCAAGGGAATTATACTGATGGAGCAAGGATTCGCACATGAAGCGACTTGCTCGTACTTATGAACCTCGAATAACGTTAACGAATTAACCAACATGTTTGTCTTATTAATTTTGCATCTTTTACATTGATATTGGGCATCCGAGTGAAGCTTGCTTATGTGTGTACTAATCCTAATATGCTTGCACCTGATATGACTGCTGGTACGCAGGATTTTCTATTGCGCATGCGTCTGTCATACTTACGTGACGTGACATATTCGTTATTTGGAGGGAAGCTGCCGCTTCTGCGCACTAGGGCTAATATGGTTGCTCTATGTTCTCACATGCGAGAAGCTTGTACTGCTGATTTTGCTAAGCTGTTCGTTCTGCCTAATGCTAATGCCATAGTTAAAGTTAAGTTAATGGGGATAGAGTAGAAACTCATGGTATACAGTGTAATCATTTAGTTCTGTGTTCTAAAACTGTTCCCTTTTGCTTTTCATGTGTCGTAATCTTTGGGCCTGGGAGGTGCAATTACTCCATTTTGAAAATCCTTTTGCGCATGACCAGCTGCAGAGAGGAGTTGAACTCGGTGTTATTGAAATCCAGCCAAAGACAGTCATCGCCAAGATGCGCCTGGGAAGATGACCTCTGACCCGGCTAAAAGAAGCTAAATTGCATACAATGTATTTGTCAATAGAACATCCATTGTTAGGTGAAATTAAGTTGTCATGTGAAAGTAAATTGATGGGACGGGAATGGAAAATTAATATTCAACACTGAAGTAACAGAAATTGGGGTGGTGTGATGACCTCTCCTCCTCCTTTGTCCAATCGAAAATTGGGGATCCTCACATTTGCAACATTGGGGGGTGGTACACTGCCCTGGAAAATGGTATAACTAGAGTAGGCTCAGCTAGAGAAATTGTCAGACTTGTCCGAATAGCTGACCTGTCACTGACCCAACGCACTCAATTGGTGACTAAGAGCAGAGGGCTGCGGAGCACTCTGTCAGAAGATTTGCTGACCCAATCGGGGTCCGGGAAGCTGAAGTGCTGGCAGAGCACTTTGTCGGTGAAATCGATAACCCAATTGGGGTTCTGACTGTTAGCTGCAGAGAGGGAGCAGCTCAGGCGTTGCAAGTGAACTGCGGGTGCTGGTCTTAACCTTTTGTGGTCCGGTCCTGATCCAAATCTGGTTTATCCTGTCCTGATTCTGATCTGCACCTGCTGGCCTACAGGCAACTGCAATTTTCGGGGTTTCTGTCCTAAACTGACCCGTGGCCAGGGTTGGTCTTCACACCATTCTAGGTAATTATAAATCTGTGTGGGTATCGTCATTATATTTTCTGTGTGTTCTTTTCTTCACCTTCCCTAAATCGATAAAAGCTTTGATTTGCACATGTTCCTTATTTTCTTACCCTTCCCTTTTAATGATCAATTCGTCATCTGATTTAATAGTGCGTTCCATTTCTTACCTTCCCTATAGTTATATGCTCGAATTATTTTTCGTGCTTGCATATTATGTTCCCTTTCTTTACCCACCCTTTGGTAATTGCTTAAAGTTGTGTTGATTAGCATGTTCCATTTCTTTCCCACGCTTAGACAAATTGTGCAAGTCTATTTTGAAGTTAACTAGCATGTTCCTTGTTCTTACCTTCCCTTTACATTGCTGAATGATTGGCATAATATATATTTTGCATAGCTACACACTGTATCTAATTTTGGTTATTGAAGCCTGATTGCTTTTAATCTCTGGATTATGGCTTATGATGAAATTTAGATAAAGAGTTTAAAACTTTCCGGAGTTTGTGGTTATTATATGAGTGCAAAGTTATTTGGTATTTGACTGCCTACATTTAAACTAACTCCCTGATCCATGAGGTCATAGGTACCAGTTAAAATGATTGGTAAATCATATGGTATAGGACCTAGAGGAATTAAAACATCTGGTAGTAGAGCATGGGTTACCTGATTTAAAAGAGTAAAATTGATTATGGGCCCAGGTGAGTATAGTAAATTTATAGTCGGGTGACCTGCCGCTCTACCAGTACCACTAATGTTTTATGTAATCTGTTGCACAAGTACTCGAGTTATGCATGTGCATGTTTATTATAGCTGCGCTTATTTGCCTGCATCTACCGCAGTAGATATCAATAGTAATCTGCACATTACAGAAGTATCCTCAAAGTGTTAGTATCACGTTATAGTTGACCATAGATAGAGTTTGTTCACGTTAAGTGGGCCATAGTTGATGTAGGCCTCGGTCTAATAACGTATGCAAACATTAAAAATTAATTTTGGCTGCCTGAATTTGGTCTCCTTTTTTTCTATTGTTTCAGGAGCCACGCTCCAAGCTGCAGTAGTTTGAATTAATACGTTTGCAAATGTTTACTTTCTGTTACAATAGACTATCAACATGTGCTTCATAGAGAGTGAATAGTGATTTTCGGCACCTGTCCGACCGTGGTGTACAATCCTATTAAGAGATGCCTGGGAAGAAGACTATGAATGTGTTATCATGAAATGTGAGTTTCTGATTGGTTCTGTTTATGGGAACCATAGGGAGTTGTCATTCTCTGCAGAGAATTGTATGCTTTAATTGTGCATTGCTGAGCTAGTTAGAAGCGGAGCTGCTTTTCCACTTGCGTGAGAGCAGGTGCCCCTTCCACTCTCTTGATGTTTTATTCTTTTCCTGCTCACGAACACACTTGAGCAAATCCTTTCTCATTGACCTGACTGAATCCTCATTTGATTTTGCCTTTAGAGGCCTTATCTGCTGGCCCCTTCTGCTCCTTTTCCTAAGTCTTTCAATTTCCCTGAAGGGAATTTCCCTGAAGGGGAAACTGGAACTTACTCAAATTTGCATAGGACAACTTTAAGTAGTTTGTCTTTGTATTTACTATGTTTTGAATCTCTTTGAAACGCACTGGCCATCATTGTTTACCGAATTATTTATTATGAATAATTTGAAAGATTTGACTTTGCTAATCTACAAATAAACCTTCATGGTTTGCAAATCTACTACTCTCTCTTCCCCTTTTGGGGCCAAACGTGTTTCACTATTATTGACACATTGCTGATTTATTGATGTTAACCCTCAATTCAAGACAAAGGTTCATCCACCAGGGTGCAGCTTGCACTTGAATTTGCACCAATGATTTGCATTGTGCAAACCCTTCCCGCACTGCTTCATATTCATATGTTTAATATGGTGACGCATTCCACAGTTACCAGTGACATGCAGTTAGTTACAAGCTACAATGAAAACTGACCAATGATGATAGGTTGTCACGTGATACACAAATGAGGGCAGGGAAACCAAACCCTAAAACTGTAGGGTATTCAAATGGCAATAGCATGCATCTCAACATGTCCGTGATATCACCCACAACGTGCAATTCGTAGCATTTCTTTATTTATCTAAAGCCAGTACTGATGAAACATTATTTACCATTGTTTATTATCTTTTCAGCTAAACACCAGGGCTCCAATTACAGAGTAATACCACCAGCATTGATCGCCAGTATTTTCCACAGCTGGATGCTGTTAAATCGTGTGGTGAGGTCTTGCAGAAATAATCCAATAGCTACTCTGGCAGGTGATTTAATAGGCTGCTTCTCCGTGCCATTTCCACAGGGGACTCACTCGGGCACAAGCAGGAAATGTCCCTCGTCAGTCAAAACGAGTGTTTCTTTTACAATTGTTAGCTCATTTTAGCACATAGCGTATACATAGGTTGGTATATGAACCAGTATGAGAAACCCTCTCCTTTGTATACCCTTTAACCCATAGCCTCGCTCCAAAACCATTTGTAGGTGTATATGGTCAAAGACACCGGCCAGTAGTGGAAGTGGGCCTCGCACTCCCAAGGGATTTTTCACCCTGCACTTTTATAATTAATCACTGATTACCACTTTTGAACGTGTAGGAGCTTATGCTGGTATTCCCGAAGTGAAAAGACAGTGAAGATCGGGCAAAGTGGCCCCCCAATCACACATTTTTATGTTGTCGTGGATTTTATATTGTCATAATGTCACAAATAGAAAGATTTGAAGCATACTTTATTCGTAGGGATTCTACGTCCCTTTTACATAATATTTGTGCATTTGTATGATAGAGCATTGGTTAAATCAATTTGTGAATTCCTGAACTCTGTTCGAGAATTTGACATGACCATTATAAGTTTTGTATATTTCTATTTATTTTTCATTGTTTGTGTCGTATATTATGTTTTGTTTATATTATTGCATCAATACAAACCAAGTTTACAGTATTAAATAAAAAAAGTTCTCTCCCTTCAAATTTCAGCATTCTTTGTAAATCCATAAACAATTTCATTTTGAACAAATTAGCAAGACGTAACGAGGAGTCTAAGTTAAAGACTGCCTACCCTTTGGAACTGCCAAAGCCTTTTAAAGAGTAGAAAGGAAGGGGGTGACGTTTTCCTCAAGCCATGCAGCTGGGGTAGCTTGGAAATGACTTTCACCTTCAGGGGCACTTGGAAGTCTTGCTAACTGTGGCATCCTTCAACAAGAGGATCACGGTGGGTGTCACCATGGATGTAAGGAACACCATTCATTGGAGCACCACCTTTTCAAAAAGTAAACAGATGACTATTGTTTGAGAGTATTTGGTATTAATCAGTGACTGAGCCTGTCTTCCCTCTACCCCAATCAATGCCTAGAAAGGAGTTATCCCTTCTTGAATGGCTAAGAAATCTGCCAGAATCCCTATTCAATCTTCTCTTTTCTTCTTTGTTGTGGCCACCTTCTGGCAATGTGACCACACTCAGCAACATCACAAAATAAACTGATGGACGGAGTGTTGAAACCTTTCGAACACTCACCCCCTCACCCCCATTCACAGATCTGGATTTAATCGACCATTATTTTGCTCGCCACGTCACCCCAGTTTGAACACAGCCATATACAAATCAGTCTTGATCCTGCTCATAGGAACAGTCCGGCCCGAACTGCCAGGCCAGGTCCTCCCTGGACCGGAAACAAGCATCCTGCAATGGTACCCCACTCCCCATACTTAAAGTACTGGGCCTAGGCTTAACGTGAAAGACAGCAAGCACTAACACCTCATCACTGCTGCTTTCCCTTACATCTCTTTCTTGCATGCGTGAAGGGAGGATTATTTTCTTTCATATTTCATTCCTGTCTCATCTGACCTGGGAGCTTATTGTTTCTTTTTTCCAATGGAGAGACATGCAGGTTCCTGGGCCATTGGTATTTTCTGACCATATCTATGGCCTCTAGGACACAGGGTCAGACAGAGAAATAAAACCTGCCCCATCCCTTTTTGCAGTTTTATAAAGTGCAAATGTATGTTGAACTGACGCAGGGACTTGAACCTGGATACCCGATTCCAAAGTCGGCAGCTCTGGCTGTTACACCACAACAATATATCCCTCTTGCTTTCTCCCTTTCCATCCATTCACTCTCTGTGTCTTTCCCTCTTCTCTCACTTTCTCTGTCCTCCTTCTCTGATCTCTCTCTCATTCTCTCCTAAAACCCCCATGTGCCTGCTGTTATCAGTGTCGGACTGAGAACGCAAACCAGCCCTGGCAAACAAATCGACCAAGCCTAGGGGGTGTGACGGGGTTGGAGGGAGGGAATTCCTGCTGCTGCTTTTGTTAGAGAGGGAGATTTTGCAGCACTTCTGCAAAACCGGCCCCCACGGGTATAAAAACTGGCCCCCATCCTTCCGGCCCCCCGGGAAAATGCCCAGTGCCCGCTACAGCTATTCCGTCCCTGGCTGTTATTACCTAAGGCAAGCTTATGAGAGTGAATGCCAACAACAACAACACACTGGCCAACATTGTTGGCCAGTGTGTTGTTCACATTTGGCCATTCAAAGATGGCGCTCAAGGAAGATTGAGCAATAGTCCTTCTTTCTTGTTTAGTACAATTATGGAAATATGTTTGAAAATGGGCGCCACTGCCGCGTCAGTAACACTGATGAAAGCACGAATGCCGAAACGCTTTTGTTGTTCCTAAGATAAAAAAAAGTCTTCTTCGCAACTTGCCCCGTGAGTGCTGGCTCTGTTCTGTGAAAATGGAGCATGTATTATATATATATATATATATATAGTTGCAGAAACATTTTATGGGTGCAAAGACACGCAGCACCCCAATGAGGACTGAATCAGCTAATGAAGGGCTGCAAGTTCGTGATGCTCCTGGTCTGGAGGCTTTGGAATCACTAAGAATGGAACAATCAACATCCCAAGAAGCATCAGGATGTGAGCCAAGCAAGGTAGGGGGGTTAACATCTTTTAAGCCACGCTCCACCTACACTCCTGTGATGCTGTACGATAACCTTGACATCTTTCATGATGCTGCTGTTAAAGACATCAAGTTGTTGCATTCAAAAATACTCAGTTCAAAACGGAAGAAATACACACAGAATGATCAGTACCTGCGACTCATCCATAAGATCCAATCAAATGAGAATGTCATTGTCAGGCAATCGGATAAGGGAGGGAATATAGTTTTGTGGCCGCGGAAACTATATTTGGAGGAAGCCCTCTCTCAATTAAATGATGCAGACTGCTATAGACACAGTGACATTACCCTGATTAAGAAAGCCCAAGAAGATTTTTATTCCCTATTGATGGGGTGGAGATCTTTTGGGTTGCTAAGTATGGATGAGCTCAAATATCTCAAAAATAACAATCCTGTCATGCCTGTGCTATACCTAATCCCGAAGGTCCACAAGAACCCGAATAAACCCCCTGGCAGACCAATAATTGCGGCGTGTGGGGGCTTACTTGAAAAGACAACGGTCTATGTGGACTCATTCTTACAGGAGTTCGTACAGAGTTTACCATCCTTTGTTCAGGACTCTAGTGACTTTGTGAGGAAAATTGAAGACATCAAATGGGATTCAGATTCGTGGCTCATTACATTAGACGTCACGTCCTTATACACAAGTATTAACCATCAGGACGGACTGAGAGCCATAGAATTCTATTTAGGTTTGAGACCAATAATCATGGCTGATCATAATCGTATGTTACTGTCTATGATTTCATTCTGTTTACACCACAATTTCTTTATGTTCAATAACAGATACTACCAGCAAGTCAGGGGTGTAGCCATGGGGGCCTGTTTCTCTCCCAGTTATGCCTGTCTCCATATGGGCTATTGGGAGAGACAGGTCCTCTTTGGCGAACATTCAGACATTGCACGGCGGTCTATCACACGGTGGTATCGTTATATAGACGACGTGTTCCTAGTTTGGAAGGGCACTCGTCTAGAAGCTGAGCAATTTGTAGATATGTTGAATTGTAATGACTACAACTTGAAGTTTACCTAAACAATCAGCAGAGACCAGGTACATTTTCTAGACATGACAGTGACACCAGGAAGAGAAAAACTTGAAACCAAGTTGTACCGAAAGCCCACGGCTGGAAACACAATACTCCATGCCAGTAGCCATCACCCTGCTCACCTCATACGCAGCATCCCGTATGGCGAGATGCTGCGCATAAGACGGTTAAGCAGCACTGAAGCTCAATGCCATTTAGCTCAACAAGCTAGTAGGTCTAGATTTTTGGCAAGAGGGTACAAGGCTGCGGTGGTTGACAAGGCTATAACCAAGGCTCGCGCAGTCAGGCCTTGCAACGCAAGGTCGTGGTTGTGCCGGCTGCTTCCCAGGATCAAACAGTGAGACTGATCTGGGCGTACAATAGGCAGCATGGGGCGCTTGGTAAAATCATCTCTAAACATTGGGGCATAATCAAATGTGACCCTGTGATAGGTGAAAAAATTCCAACTAGGCCATCAATCACCTACAGGAGAGCATACTCTATGCAAAATGCTCTAGTGAAATCTAGTCCAGAAGTTTCAATACGGAAGAACTGGCTGGATAAGAGCAAAGGTTTCAGGAAGTGCTCTTCTTGTAAGGCATGCCAGCATGGGTTAAACAAAACTGAATATGTAGTACCATTTACCCCCTGTGCGCGCAAGATCAAAAAACAGCTGACTTGCAAAAGTGAATATGTGGTCTACGTGCTGGAGTGTCCGTGTGCCCTGCGGTATGTTGGTAGTACCAAGCTACAGGTGCACAAGCGGATACTCCAGCACATAAGGGCCATAAATACCAATGACCCGGCATATCCGGTGGCCCGCCATTTTAGGGAGCACCACAACAACGATAGCACTCTCCTACGTTACTATGCTGTAGATTGTGTGGGTCCGCTAAGAAGAGGTGGCGACAGGGATGGTGCCCTTAGAAAACTGGAGACAAGGTACATACTTGAAATGGATAGTCGAGCCCCAGGGGGATTAAATTCGACAGAAGATTTTTATACCTGTCTTTAAATGATCCATATAAGTACAACTTGAGGCTCTATCTTTTCCAGTAGTATATCATCTACCCAAGTTTTCAGTCTAGGTCCCATATGGCAGTGGTTTTTTGAAATTTCCTTCCATTGACCAGTACATGTCTAGTAGTGCAGATGGTTCCAGAGTGCAGTGCAGCCTAGGCTTAGGCTGCATGATGTATCAAATGCTTAGTACAACATCGACAATGATAAAGCATCTCTTAATAAAAATTAAAATGATCTTTAGAAAAGAAAAATCTTATAAAAACCCATAAATATGAGCACATATACTTCTTTTTGCACTGCTCACTGTTATGCTTATCACTGGTATGGTGTTGTTTAATTCATGGTCATGTGTTATAGTAAGGAGGTATGGAAGGTGAGGCTGCGATGTTCTCCAAACCTAACGGTTGGTTAGCATCTCCTCTCCTCCCAAACCCTCTGGCAGTACATAGACACACGACTGGCTGGTGCGTAGAATATAGGCAGGATGCTGCGACCTCGGTGTATAGGCTTAAAATGCATTCATGCAGCTATGATTCCATATCACCTGAGTTCTCATCCTGCTCAAATAGTGTAAATTTGGTGTATATATATTGATTGTGTATATGCTTGTACATTTGTGTTTTTATATATTTATATATGAATACCTCATAGTTTATATTTATTTTTCTACATCTGATTTTAATAGGATATTGCAAATCAAGTATAATACTGATATCTATTACTATGACGTTGGTTTACAAAACACTGTTTACACTGTATTGACATATTGCACTTTGCCAATTTTTTGCACTGTTTTTTGAACCTTTTAAAATCTTGGATTATCCAGTGTTTTTTTCAGTGTATTTCGAATTCAATAGATATGGCATTAGCACTTTATTTATTGTTGTTTGCACATTTTCACATAGGCTTGCATCCGGGATTTTCCCGAGACGAATTGTGCATTGATATGTTGTCTATGTCTATGAGAGTTCACTCATTTTACACGTGACCATGTTTCACCAATGGGTGTACATTTAAATTAGCACTTGCACTTTAAAAACTGCCTCCTCCCGAGCATGCGTCATGTGATCAAGGCCTCTGTGAAGGCCGAAACGTCATGCTGAGGTGTGCCGTCTTCCCGACGAAATAAATTACACTGCTCACCTGCACTTGGGTCTCCTCTCTTCTTCTGCGCTGTGGTATCCAGGATTGGGCTCCAGGCGAGAGTGGCAGGGACTGTTTCATATATATATATATATATATATATATATATATATATATATATATATATATATATATATATATATATATATATATATATATATATATATATATATATATATATATATATATATATATATATATATATATATATATATATATATATATATATATATATATATATATATATATATATATATATATATGAAGGCTCCAACACACCATAACGTGAGTCACTCTCAGGGCGGGTGCCGCGTAGCGCGATGGTGTTCGCGTCCCATATGTCAGCTCCAATTTCCAAAAATACCCAGCCGGGTTTGTAGAAACAACAGCACTCACACGGGCAGCAGCAATACTTTTAGCAGGTCGGTTTATTTACAAAAAGGCAAACAGACGCGTTTCGGGATTAGAATCCCTTCGTCAGTGTTATCATTTGAGCGCCAAACTTTTTCCCTTATCACTGTTCATGTCCGCTATTGACACAAACAAACGGAAATTACTGCAACGAATAATACATTAACACAGAGACTGGACAATGTTAATGTAGAACAGGAAGCATCGAAGACCAGCTTCAAACTCGCCTCACGATTTGTCCCTCAGACTGCAGCGGATGCAGTGAGTGCTGTTGTTTCTACAAACCCGGCTGGGTATTTTTGGAAATTGGAGCTGACATATATATATATATATATATATATATCTCACGCTCACGCTTGCACCAATGGGCGGGAGGAACGCGAGCAAGGCCACGGGGCTCAAGCTGCAGCCCAATCTTCGATCTAGAAGCCGCCTGCTTGCCACATCCTTTAGCAGCCCCAATCACCACTGCCTGACGCGTTTCAATTATTCTTCCTCAGAGGCTTGGGCGAAGGAGAAACCACGCATACAGCTGTCCTGCAGTATTGAAACTTTATTAATTGCGCGCCGTGAATCAGCTGCTCATATGAGCCTGCGCATTGCTTGCTGGTACCTGCAGTCCAGAGGGATGTAGATATCCCCTCAGAGTGTGCGTGAAAATGTTCTGCTGGCAATTAGGCCCCCCAATGGGCCCCGACAAACAGGTAGGTTCTGTATTCAGTGTCCGTGAACCCACATCGTGAGGCTTGCTGGATGCTCTCCCCTGTGGCCCCCAGGTTCCCGGGGTAGTTCTCTCCCAGCGGCATGGCGACCGCTAATACATCACGCTCACGCTTGCACCAACGGGTGGGAGGAACGCGAGCACGGCCACGGGCCTCAAGCTGCAGCCCAATCTTTGATCTAGAAGCCGCCTGCTTGCCACATCCTTTAGCAGCCCCAATCACCACTGCCTGACGCGTTTCAATTATTCTTCCTCAGAGGCTTGGGCGAAGGAGAAACCACGCATACAGCTGTCCTGCAGTATTGAAACTTTATTAATTGCGCGCCGTGAATCAGCTGCTCATATGAGCCTGCGCATTGCTTGCTGGTACCTGCAGTCCAGAGGGATGTAGATATCCCCTCAGAGTGTGCGTGAAAATGTTCTGCTGGCAATTAGGCCCCCCAATGGGCCCCGACAAACAGGTAGGTTCTGTATTCAGTGTCCGTGAACCCACATCGTGAGGCTTGCTGGATGCTCTCCCGTATATATATATACACACACACCAAATGATAAAGGGACGTTATAGTTAGGCTCAGAATTCACTTGTACAAAACCACTGAAATTCAGCAGTTATAGTTACCTAGTCTAACTATAAATTATGCCCCTGCAAAGCACTACTTAGGATCTCACATGCTACATTGCTCATGACATGGTCAGTGACATCACTCTTGACATCAATGATTACATCATCCACTAAGGTATTACAATAGTTAAATTAGTATACTTTGTGTACTACTAATGAGTGATTCAACTTTACCTCTCCCGAGTATCATTACATCCCTTTGCCTTATCAGCCTGTTGCATGGTCAGGGCCATATGGGAGGACGCTAGGAAATTGAAATGATATCTGCTCTGGGGTGGCCCCCTCGCTTCCGAGTCCGGGATTTGTGTTTGAGTCTCATGTCCTAGGCCCAAGTAATGCTAATCCACCATTTTTACCAGTTGCATGTAGCCCCTAAATCAGGATCCCAACCTGGCTGTCGGGATTGAACAAGGAGATAGTGCACCACGGCCAACCTCTGAGAGGGAGGGGGTATCCAGTTCTGAACCCCGCAGGGAGCCTGCTGTGGCGGATCCAGACCTAAGGATTCTCAGCTGGAACGTTGCGGGTATCTCGAAGAAGCTGGCTCTACCCGACTGGAACACCCTTGTGGAAGGCTACTCTATTTGCATCTTCCAAGAAACTTGGAGTAGGGAGCCTTGCCACAAGGTAGGCTATTCATCCTTTTTTGTACCAGCTGTGTCACCCCTTTCGGGGAAGGGCCGCCCCTCAGGAGGCCTCGTCATATGGGTTGCTATCTCGCTCGGCTGCCAAGTTGCTCAGCATGTGACAAATTCACCCGATCTACTCAGCATATCAATTAAGGGACCGCGGAGACGGCTGACCTTGGACATTATTAATATTTATGCCAGGGGCACAAAGGGAGGTTCTCAATCACCCATAGTATCAGGGTTGGAATCTTTGCTTAGGCCGTGTCCCAACAGATCTCATGTCCTTGTCGCGGGGGACCTAAACTGCACGTTTGAGCCCCTGGGGTCGGAGGACACTTTGGGAACCGCCGATGAAGACATTAGGAGAGGGATACCAGTCCTAACTATACCTCCCATCAGAAGGTGGTCTCAAGTAGTGGTCCAAATTAATTCCTTAATCATGGAATTTGGCCTAAGGGCTGTTAATGGAAGGACGCCGTCAGATCCCTCTGGAGCCCATACTTACAACAGGGCTAACCATACGTCAAGGATACATTACATTCTCCTTGACGTAAAGCTTTGGAGCTTCATGCGGGATAAGGAGGTCCTTCCATGAGTCGAGAGTGACCACAATCTCCTCTCTCTTGTCCTCCTTCCCCTGTGGATCGGGGACCAGGGGGTGCATACGCACTGTATAGCATCTATCCCCCATGAAGTACATCCCTCTAACTGCGGTAGACGTTTGAAGTGGAGCAAGCTTATTATAGACGAAGAGAAAGTGTTAGCTATTGGGGCACTTTTAGATTTAGCCCAGTCTAAATTGGACTCGCTGATTCCTTTGTCTGGGGAAGTCACTGTGCTTTTTTGTGATACAACCAAGGCTTTGAGTGACCTTTTTATTCTCCCAAGCAAGGCCTCCCGAGCTGGTAATAGTAAGAAGCCGTCCAAACCGCCGGGCTGGTTTACTAAAAAATGCAAGGGGAAGAAAAAAGCCCTGATAGGTGCTGTCAAAAGTAAATCCCAGGCTGCAATTAGGTTGGCTAGGAAAGATTACACCCAGACAACTATCGCAGCAAAGAGAGAATGGGAGGATGGGTTCTGGGCGGATCTCATGGAAGCAAGTGCGGGCAGGGATGCCAGAAGTTTTTGGAACCTTATAAGATCTAGAGATAGGCCAGTCAGCATCCTGATGACGTGTAACATCCCAGCCCAGAACTGGTTTAACCATTTCTTGTCCCTCTATACCCCTATCGAGGTGGCTTCCGATACCACCTTTTCCTTAGCTAACTGTATAGGGGATACTGAGGGCGCTCCCTTACTCGCTAGAGAGGTGGAAGGTGTAATTAAATCATTGGTGCCCCTAAAAGCAGACGGGCCTGATGGGAAACCGGGTGACCTGCTACGCGCAAACCCCAAGGAGTGGGGGAAGCTGGTTTCGTCATTGCTTAATGCTATCAATAGCGGTGCGCCTGTACCTGAATCCTGGAAGGGGGCGGAGGTTGTCCCGATATTCAAAAAGGGGTGTCGGGACAACCCCGCCAACTACAGGCCCTTAAGTCTCATTGACTCATCACAAAAAGTGGCAGGGAAGGTGATCTTGGGGAGGGTGCTTCAGTGGATGGACGACAATAACATCTTGTCGGACTTCCAAGCTGGATTTCGATCTGGAACCGGGACCATTGAACAGGCCTTTAGACTGGCTCTCTTGTATTGGAAGGTGGCGGTGCTGGGCAAAGGCAGTCTGTATTTGGCCTTTATAGACCTTAAGACTGCCTTTGACCTGGTACCAAGGGAGGAGTTGTGGAAGGTCTTGTTAGAACTGGGGCTGCCTCCGTATATCCTGTCCCTTCTTATGAGACTACACGCCGGCACTTTTGCGCAGGTGAGATGGGGCGAGAACGGTAAAAAAACTGATAGGATCCCTGTGGGAAGGGGCATCCGCCAGGGATGTGTGCTAGCTCCCACTCTGTTCTCTCTCTACGTGAACGGAGTGGTCGAACATCTGTTGCTCCGTCCCTGGCGGGTAAACGGATCCCAACATTGCTCTTTGCAGATGATACCCTTCTCATCTCAAAGACTCCCATGGGCCTCCAGAGTCTCCTGAATAGCTTTCAGGAGTTCTGCTCATTAAGGGGATTGGTAATCAATACTGATAAAACCAAGTATTTGATTATGAATCCACCTAAAAAACCTGGGCGTCCCCCGGCTCTGAACTCTGTCCCATTGGAGAGGGTATCTGAGTTCGACTATTTGGGCATTCGCCTTAACGATTCATTGAGCTGGAACCCGCACATCCAAAAAATGCTCCTTAGTCACAAAAGGGTGGGTGGCGTATTACTTAAGGAGCAACGCTCCTCCACAAGCAAACCTATCGCCCCAGTTGTGGAGATATACAAAGCTAGAGGGGTTAGTGCTGCCTTGTATGGGGCGGAGTTGTGGGGCATCTGCAACCTGGACGCATTAGCAAAATCGGAGAGCAAATTTCTGAAAGATCTGATGGCTCTCCCGCTGAGCACACGTACAGTACCCGTGCTATTGGATCTAGGTTGCAGATCGATTAAGGACCAAGCCCAACTCCGCCCCTTGCTTCTTTGGGCTTGGTTGTGGCGGGTGCCCGAATTAGCTTCCTATGCAGAGGCGCTATCAGAGGTCATGGCAACGGAAGGCTGGTCCAGGATTAAATGGTTGAGGGATGTAAAACGGCTATTAGTGGAGCTAGGGCTTGGTGACGCGTGGGCATCGAGAACTGCCCCACCCAAAGCCATGATAAAGAAACTGTATTGGAATTGGGTCTCTTCTAAACTATCTACAGATCCACGTCATTGTAATTCCACTGTAGCCTTTGTGAGGATTAAAGATGTGGTGGCTTATGAACCATATCTAGATATGATCCCCATCCCTTTTGACCGGGCCCTGTATTTTAAATTTAGAGTGGAAACCCTACCTGTAGGTGAACTGATTGCCCGATGGAAATCCTCTCACCATTCCTCCCCCTTTTGTGCGCGTTGTCCCACTCGAGTAGAGTCGGTAGCCCACATTCATTTTGAATGTCCGGATTGCTGTGCACCTAGGAGGCGCTGGCTCAAACCCTTATGTAGACTTTTAGGCACCTGCCAGCACACAGTGGCGCTACTCATTTTAATGTCTGACTCATCCGCTTTGGTTGTTTGCGGTGTTTCAAAATTTTTAAAATGGTCATGGTTGATTCGTGTAAGAAGGCTGTCCTTGTCAATTTAATTCTTGTTTTAACTGTTTTAACATTTTTCTCCCTTTCTCCCTTTCTGTGCAATTAGGAAGTGATTGTTGTAAATGTTGTGCTTTATAATTGTTGAACAAGCTTTTATGATAGTTTTATATCTAAATAAAGCCTATCAATCAATCAATCAGTTTTATAAAGTGCAAATGTATGTTGAACTGACGCAGGGACTTGAACCCGGATACTCGATTCCAAAGTCGGCAGCTCTGGCTGTTACACCACAACAATATATCCCTCTTGCTTTCTCCCTTTCCATCCATTCACTCTCTGTGTCTTTCCCTCTTCTCTCACTTTCTCTGTCCTCCTTCTCTGATCTCTCTCTCATTCTCTCCTAAAGCCCCCATGTGCCTGCTGTTATCAGTGCCGGACTCAGAACGCAAACCAGCCATGGCAAACAAATCGACCAAGCCTAGGGGGTGTGACGGGGTTGGGGGAGGGTGTTCTGCTGGTGGGAATTACTGCTGATGCTTTTGTTACAGAGGGAGATTTTGCAGCACTTCTGCAAAACCGGCCCCCACGGGTATAAAAACTGGCCCGCATCCTTCCGGCCCACCGGGAAAATGTCCAGTGCCCGCTGTAGCTATTCCGTCCCTGGCTGTTATTACCTAAGGCAAGCTTATGAGAGTGAATGCCAACAACAACAACACACTGGCCAACTTTGTTGGCAACTTTGTTGTTCACATTTGGCCATTCAAAGATGGAGCTCAAGGAAGATTGAGCAATAGTCCTTCTTTCTTGTTTATTACAATTATGGAAATATGTTTGAAAATGGGCGCCACTGCCGCGTCAGTGACACGGTATGCAACGTTTACAACGAAATTTTTACAACGCACTACCATTACAACGCAGGTATTACCACACATACCATTACAACGCATTGCGCTGGGGGGCGCTCTAGGGTAGGGAATAAGTTTAATTTTCTATCCAACACCTTCCCTAGTGTCCACGGGGACTGGAGTTGGAATAGAAAATTATACTTACCACTATCCAGCACCTCTAAGCGCTATGCGTTGTAATGGTATGCGTGGTAAAAACCGCATTGTAAAGGTATGCGTGGTAAAAGTATGCGTTGTAACGTCATACATCCCAGTAACACTGATGACAGCACGAATGCCGAAACGCTTTTGTTGTTGCTAAGATAAAATAAAGTCTTCTTCGCAACTTGCCCCGTGAGTGCTGGCTCTGTTCTGTGAAATTGGAGCGTATATATATATATATATATATATATATATATATATATATATATATATATATATATATATATATACACCAAATGATAAAGGGACGTTATAGTTAAGCTCAGAATTCACTTGTACAAAACCACTAAAACTCAGCAGTTATAGTTACCTAGTCTAACTATAACTTATGCCCCTGCAAAGCACTACTTAGGATCTCACATGCTACATTGCTCATGACATGGTCAGTGACATCACTCTTGACATCAATGATTACATCATCCATTAAGGTATTTCAATAGTTAAATTAGTATACTTTGTGTACTACTAATGAGTGATTCAATTTATTGACATATATTATGTGTGTGACTGTGTGTATCTGTGTGCAAGTGGGTATGTGAGTGACTGTTTGTGTATGTGAGTGGGTGTATGGGTGAATAGGTGGGTGTGCGAGTAGCTGTATTGGTGAGTGAGTGGGTGTGTGAATGGCTGTATGGGAGGGTGACAGTATGTGTGAGTGACTGTATGGATGAGTGAGTGGGTATTTGAATGACTGTATGAGTGAGTGACTGGGTGTGATAGTGGCTGTATGGGTGAATGAGTGGCTGTTTGAGTAGGTGTTTGGTTAAATTAGTTTGGTGTGTGAGTGGCTGTATTGGAGAGCGAGTGTGTGAATGGCTGTAGGGGTAAGTGAGTAGATGTGGGAGTGCTTGTATGAATGTGTGAATAGATATGTACATGGTGGTGTGGGTGTGTGAGCGCTTATATGGGTGAATGAGTGGCTACATTGAGAGGCTGTGTGGGTGTATGAGTGGGTGTATGAGTGAATAAGTGGGTGTGTGAGTGGCCGTATGGGTGAGTGTGTGGCTCTGTTAGTGGCTATATGGGTGAGTGACTGGTTGTATGAATGGCTGTATGGGGGGTGATTGGTTGTGTAGGTGGCTGTATGAGTGAGTAAGTAGGTGAGTGAGTGGCTCTATGGATGCGTGAGTGGTTGTGTGAGTACTTGTATGAGTCTGAATGGGTATGTGAGTGGTTGTGGGGATGTGTGAGTGTGTCTATATAAAGTTATATATGGGGCTTAAGTGGGTGTGTGAGTGGTTTGATGGATGATGTCTACAGTGATCTCATTTGAAATGTCATCAGTGATGTCACTGTCCATGTCATGAGTAATATATTATGTAAGGTCATAAGTAGTGGTGGGCGAAGAATACCGCTCTACCGGCAGAGTTCACAGAGTTTTTCCCGCGCCGTGTGGAGTGCGTAGTTCTGAAATTCTCTGAGAAGTGGGGTTTTTGTTCTTGGCAAGCGCTTGCGAGAAAAAATAATGCGCTACACCTCCTCCTGGTGAGATTTTTCATTGCGGGCTGTCACAACAGGTAGCAACCACTCACATTGAGAAATCTGCCATTCACGTTGAGCTGCCGCTCGAGTAGAATATCTACTCGAGCAGCAGAAAGCAGCAGCACCCTCTGGCACGACGCGTAGTGCAGTTCGCGCTGATTTCACAGCACAGGACAAACTACTAGTCCTAAAAATCAGTGTAAGCAGCACAACTTAATAGGGGTGCCGCTCGGAGACGCTTCTGCCCTGTTTGCTTGTGATATCCTGCTGGGAGCTTGCCGCATTGAAGGAGAACGGTGCAGGGGAACTCTTTTTGACATCGGGACAGGATGGGACTGCGAGGCCCACCAGGCTGTGCGCGGACCATCAGCACAGCTGCTGCCTCTTCCCGTGTCCCCTCCCCTCTGCCAGCACTCCTTATAACGCCTCGCGGCCCCCGCTTCGCGGGGGCCGCTCGGAGACGCTTCTGCCCTGTTTGCTTGTGATATCCTGCTGGGAGCTTGCCGCATTGAAGGAGAACGGTGCAGGGGAACTCTTTTTGACATCGGGACAGGACGGGACTGCGAGGCCCACCAGGCTGTGCGCGGACCATCAGCACAGCTGCTGCCTCTTCCCGCACCCCTCCCCTCTGCCAGCACTCCTTATAACGCCTCGCGGCCCCCGCTTCGCGGGGGCCGCTCGGAGACGCTTCTGCCCTGTTTGCTTGTGATATCCTGCTGGGAGCTTGCCGCATTGAAGGAGAACGGTGCAGGGGAACTCTTTTTTACATCGGGACAGGACGGGACTGCGAGGCCCACCAGGCTGTGCGCGGACCATCAGCACAGCTGCTGCCTCTTCCCGTGTCCCCTCCCAACTCACCTTCATAACACCTGGTATTACAACGCGCGAGCGGAACGCGCGTGCGGGACGAATCCCGGGACAAAGGCCGGACTAAGGGCGGACCCTCTGAGACCCTCAGAGAACCGAGGAGACCGGGCCGGGCATAACCCTTTACATCTCATTGTACGTTCACTGTTCCTAATACAATTGGGATCAGGTTTTATTATTTGTGCCTGATTGGTCAGTTTCGTTGTTATTAATGTCTGTACTAACGCCGAGCGTTGAGTCGCCAGTGTTGGACAAACAGGGGGTATCGTTGAATAGAACTTTGGACAACTATTTAATAAAATCTACCCCTGATATTACCAAGGAGTCTGCTTTGGCGGAGCGGCGAGCGGAACGCCGCCGCTCCGTGGAAAGCATGAAAAGTAAGATAGTTTCATTGGTATCTGTTTCCACTATTCATACTATTGATATCACTCCAATAGTTGATGTGCCGGTACTTTTATCGGATAGCCAGCCTTCCGAAGCAAGTGATGCAAGTGATGCTATACCCATATTGAATATTCCCCCCGAGGTGGATGTGAATGGAACGCCTACTACAACTGATTTAGGCACTCTGAGTTCATTGGAGGCATCTGCCTCGGCCCATACAAAAATAACTAAAAATAGGGCAAAAAAACCTATGCCCCTGTCTAGGAATTATGGCCCACCGCCCAATAAAAAGCGGCGGAAAAGGGGGGATTCGAAACAACCCAAGTTGAGTTGTTCTGACTTTGGGAAAAAGGCTACTATTACCAATATAAAATCTAATATTGTACAAACGGACACAAATGGAGTGCATATTATGGGGGTCATTAGGATCGCGGTTTTTCCGCATCCTCGGGGCCGGCGGAAGGCACCGCCGGCCCAGAGGATGCGGAAAAACCGCAGCGGACTGACCAAAGACCCACCGCCACATTAGGATGGCTGGTGGGTCCTGGTTTCCGTCCGCAGCTTTTCCGCCGCGGCTGGCTTACAACCGCGGCGGAAAAGCTCTAATATGGTGATGGTGTCTGTCAGACACCGTCCACCATATTAGGATGGCCTGTAAAGTATGCTTTTCCGCGGTGGGTTTTCCGCCGTGGAAAAGCATACGGAACTTCACTGCGGGGGCCCGTTGCAAGCCCCCTAGGTGAAGGGGGGGTGGGGGGTGCACATGGGGGGTACCTATGGTACCCCCCTGCATTTGCGTGCACAAAGCAGCAGGCACCGTGCGGTGCCTGCCGCTTTGTGCATGTAAATGTAACACATGCTTTTTTAACATTGCGGCGGGTGCAGCTTGTAGCTGCACCCGCCGCAATGTTAAATATAGAGGATGTGACCGCCACCCTGGCGGTCACATCCTAATCAGCACGGAGGGAACGCCGCAGCCCCTGCGGACGTTCCCTCCTCCTCAAGGGTGGCGGACGGACACAAGTCCGTCCGCCATCCTAATCGGCCCCTATATCTCCTACCTTACCAAGTTTATCTATGGATAGGGAGGATAGCACGGACGCTGGCATGGTTGTTATTGTACCTAATGAGGACCAGGGTTCTGTAACCTTGTCTAGTTTAGAAAATGTAATTAAAACTTATTCTGCATCAATTATAGAGAGGCTGATGGAAATTGAAGGTAGACTGTGTAAAATTAAGCAGGTTTTAGGAAAGAAGGATGTTGATATTAATACTGTAGAAAATCAAGCACCCAGTTTAGCATTGAACGAGGCATCACAGAACACACCATTACTCTCCAAACCATTGACAACTGTCCCTATTTCTATCTCTTCCTTACAACCAACTGCACCAAAGCCCCCGGGGATCATAGAGTCCGTGGAACAAAACCTATCCCCCAAGTTACCTCCACAAAGAAAACAAGATCTGTTGCCAACTACAATTATTAGTAAAACTTCCAACAACTTGGCTAAAATATCTCTGGATAGACCATTAAGGACCATGGGGGATATTAGGTCTACCAGGGGGGAACCCAGAAGGACTCCACTTCCAGAATTACCACCTGAAGCAGTACCCTATGTGGTAGTCCTAACAAGGGTGCCAGTATTGGAACAGAATAAACGGGAGGGCTTCGCGCAATTGAAAAATAAGATTATGCATTGGCTTAGACTACACAGGCCAATTGCAAATCATATCAATGGCGAAATCATCCATGTTCGACGTCTTCAATGGTTGGGTGGTAGACCCAAAGACATCGATGGCGATGTGGTGGTCGTGAATTTTAGGGACCCGAATGCTGTCCAATTTATTTTAAACTGGCCAAGAGGTAGCTCTAACAACTTTATAGTTCCCAGACCATTGACATACTTTTATCCAAGGTCTGTGGTGTTCCCATCTCAGCACCAACCAACACAGCCTATAACATACACTAAACCATCTAGCCACACAATTGCACAAGATTTAGGGAACAGCCAACATACATTGTGCCCTCCTATAATGCAGAATGTTAGGAATTTACAGTTTGTACCCTATCCTGTGCCAGCTCCAGAATTCTCTGGATGGAATCAAGTACCACCAAGAATTCAGAACGGTCTGAATGGAGGGATGGATCATCTTATACCGTTTACTCCCTTAGAGACTTATAATAGATTCGATATTTTTAGCGGTCTTGAGGACTGTGATTGATGGTTTTTGTACGAGGGTGGCGAGGAAAGTGGAATAAGAAATTCTACCGCTGAGGGTATCACCAATGAAATCAATATAACGGCGCTTTCTGACCCCCTTTTTGATAAACCTGGCTTAAGTGACATAACAAACTCAGGAGAATGTTGTATAGAACTAGATGTATTAGCAATACCCCATAGTAAAACGCGAGAAAGGTCATTGCCTGAGGAATTAGCTCTGGTAGCTCATACTGTGGCCCCCGTATGTTCCAGAGAGGCATTAAGGGTGCATCCAGAGACCTTACCTGGTTATGGGGAACCGGTAAAACTAGTCTGCTGGAACATAGCCGGAGTCGCAAAAAATTTGAGGGACTCGTCTTGGGCGAGCTTCATTGAATCTTTCGACTTCTGTATGCTACAGGAAACTTGGGCAATTGACATACCACATAGAGTGGGGTACAAGACATATGGAATTGGTGCGATTCCATCTAGAAGTGGAAGGCCTTCAGGGGGTCTCTTGATTTGGGTGAAAGTAAATTTAAGGGTTCATATTGAAGTGGTGGACGCTAAGTCTATAGATATACTGGCATTAAAGTTACAACGTGTAATGGGAAAAAACTATTTTTAATAAACATCTATAATAGGCCTTTACCCTCATCTAGCGAATCACCAACCTTAGTTAAATTAGGCGATTTCTTAAGTGGACTGGATCCCAGGGAGGATCATATCATCATGGCTGGTGACCTAAACTGTAACTTCGAGCCAGTTTTGGGCCTTAGCGACATTTTTACTGAGGAAGACCAGGCGAACAAAATCCCCATTTTGGAGAACGTTAAACCAGTGAAATGTTCAGCTTTGGCTCTCCAACTGAATAAGCTATGTACGGAGTACTGCTTGAGGGCATGTAACGGACGGTTACCGTCTGACTGCTTGAAGAAACCAACCTTTTGCAGGATTAACTACAAAAGTAATTTAGACTTTGTGATCGCTTCTATACCTATCTGGTCGTATCTTCTGGACCTTAACGTCACCGATAGGCTAGAAAGTGACCATTTTCCCTTAAATCTCACAATAGATGTATCACTGTTTAATGATATAGCCCAATTGCCCCCTTTACAGGAAAATACTGGTGACAATATAGAGCTCGAAAGACGAGAGCACAATGTGCTTGTTAAAATACCCCTCACAAACTAAAAAAATCCATTAGTGTCATGCTTCATCATAGGGGTCTTCCCGTCCCTATAACGGGGCGGGGCGTGCTACGACCAGACAAACTACGCGGGAGCACTAAGATTGTGACAGGGCTATGTGTAGGTGTAAGGGTGTCAGTGAAGTGTAGGGATCTAGCTAGTGAAATGCAGAAAAAATACAAAAATTTAAAATTCCCTGGCCTAGTAGAAATTGTTTTTTTTATTAACTTCTCTGGCTGGGAACATTAAGAAGGGGAGTGTGAGGTAGAGCAATTGCTAGCTACCTAGTCGACATGTTTCGTAGGCAGTCCCCAACTGCCTACTCATCAGGACCATATAGTGGACCCTACAGATAGTCGCTCGGTTCTACAGTAATCAGCCTACTGTCCTACAAATATAGCAGCAAAATAAGCTGAATATTTGGGCTTCAGGGCATGAGCTGGCCCGAGTGAAGCGTGGTACTGATATTACGTACCAAAAAAGGTTGACCAATGGTCTTTTTTGTAAATGTTCAGTGCCCCATGAGCTTGCAGACGGAGGTTGTTTTGCTCGGTCAAATCACCGGCGTAAGAGTTTGCCTCTGATCATTTACAAAAAAAGACCATTGGTCAACCTTTTTTGGTACGTAATATCAGTAGGACAGTAGGCTGATTACTGTAGAACCGAGCGACTATCTGTAGGGTCCACTATATGGTCCTGATGAGTAGGCAGTTGGGGACTGCCTACGAAACATGTCGACTAGGTAGCTAGCAATTGCTCTACCTCACACTCCCCTTCTTAATGTTCCCAGCCAGAGAAGTTAATAAAATTTATTTTTTCTACTAGGCCAGGGAATTTTTAATTTTTGTATTTTTTCTGCATTTCACTAGCTAGGTCCCTACACTTCACTGACACCCTTACACCTACACATAGCCCTGTCACAATCTTAGTGCTCCCGCGTAGTTCGTCTTGTCGTAGCACGCCCCGCCCCGTTATAGGGACGGGAAGACCCCTATGATGAAGCATGACACTAATGGATTTTTTTAGTGTGTGAGGGGTATTTTAACAAGCACATTGTGCTCTCGTCTTTCCACCTCTAAGAGAGAGCCTAGCACCACACAAAATATATTTTTATAAAAAATATTCTGCACCTCTACACATTGATAGGATCTCATTGTTTATACATATTGTCTAGGAGGGTGATTCTATCTCAACCTCTATGCTTCCCCCTTTTGGTTTTTTGTTGACAATATAGAGCTCCATATCAGCAACAATGGAAGAACACTAAAATGGCCCTTTATACTCGACCATAGTGACATCCTTAGTGAAATTTACACGCTCTTTGTGGGGACCTTTGAACCCTTTTTAAGCTTATCGCCTGAAGAGGAAACCAAAACCTCCCTTTTGCTAATACATCAAAAATTCTTTAACGATCTCAAACTATTAGTCACTAAAATGCCTAAAAAGAATCAGCAAAAGACCCAGAATCTGTCTCATAGTAAGCCCTGGTATGACAGATCCTGTAGAGAATCTAAGAGGGAACTTTTATTGGCTGTCAAGTCTAAGTCCCTATTGGATATCCAAAAGGCAAGGAACAAATACAAGTGTGTCCAGAGGGCCTCTAAAATAGTATGGGAGGAAGACAAATGGGCTGCAATGCTGCTGGCAGCCAAATCAAATGATAATGTGGCCTTTTGGAGGCTAGTAGCAAATGGAAACAATGTTGGTAGAGTGGTTAAGGACGTCTTTTTGGATGAACAAACCTGGATTAATCACTTCACCAACTTATACAAAAAATATGATGACCCCGACATGGTCACGATCATCCCAAGTCACGAAACACCAATAGACAAGCTTGTCTTCACATTAGGTGAAACTGAGTTGGCAATAAGCCAAATAAAATTGGGCAAAGCTCCAGGACTCGACAAGATCCCGGGGGATCTATATAAGCATGACTTAAAAGTTTGGGCACCCTATATCAATTACTTATGCAATACGTTATCTGGCCCTCTAGAGTTTCCTGAAAGTTGGAAGGGAGCGGAAATTGTTTTAATTTTTAAAAAAGGAGATAGGATGGACCCCTGTAATTACCGGCCAATTAGTTTAATGGATATCCTCCAGAAAATTTACTCACGACACATTCTATTGCGAATGAGTGATTGGCTGGAGGAAAATTCAATTTTAACCAAGTTTCAAGCCGGGTTTAGATCCAAAATTAGCACACTAGATCAGATCTTCAGATTTTGCTGCCTTTATTGGAAATACGTAAACATTAAAAGGGGTCATTTATATGTTGCGTTTGTTGATCTAAGGGCAGCTTTTGATTTGGTGCCTCGCAATCTTTTATGGAAAACCTTGAGTGAGGCAGGCCTCCCTAATAACTTAATAGTTCAGATCAAAGAATTACACGAAGGGAATTTTGCGCGAATCCGCTGGGGTCCAAATGGCGAATTAACCCAAAAAATCCCCATTGAGCGCGGCATTCGCCAGGGTTGCGTTCTGGCCCCCACGCTCTTTTCCCTTTTTGTAAACGATATTCCCTCCTATTTAGAGGGATGCAACAATGACTCCCCAAAATTGAACGGTACAAGGGTATCATCACTATTATTTGCTGATGATACTATCCTGATTTCCCAAACCAAAAAAGGCCTCCAGACTTTATTGAACAACTTTAGCGAATACTGCAGTAAGAAGGGGCTGGAAATTAATGGGAAAAAGACCAAATGTATGGCTCTAAATCCAGCAAAATCAGACAAGGGTTGCTTAACTCTAAAAGGAGTAAAACTGGAGTCGGTGCCTCACTTCTCATATTTAGGAGTGTCACTAGACTCGAGTTTTTCGTGGAAAGCCCAAATAGAAAAAAGCAAGTTAATATTTGCCCAGAACGTAAAACCAATTCTCAGGGAACAAAGCCTGAGTACCAGCAAAGCAGTGTCCCCAGTGATTGAACTTTTTAAATTCAAAGTTCAACCATCAGTCCTATACGGTGCAGAAATTTGGGGGCCTGGGTCCAGGGACACTTTTAGCGTCATGGACAATAACTTTATGCGAAGCTTGGTAAGGGTCCCGAGAGGTACACCATTAGTACCCCTGCAACTTGATTTAAATTTTAAAAGAACAGACCACCAAGTACTGATCCGACCCCTAATGCATTGGGTCAGATTATGGCATGTTCCAGAACTCCAAGATTATAGAGACGGGCTAAAAGAAATTATGGCACTGGATAGTTTAAATACTATCCCATGGCTTAGGCATGTTAAAGCTTGGCTTAGTAACATTGGCTTGACGCATTTCTGGGAGAATCCGGAACAACTATCCCCCAATTCGAAATTAATCTTAAAAAGAGCCTTTTGGTCCTTTATAGCGAATAGGACCATAAGTGTTACTACTGGTGGGACGCTAGTATCGAACTTTTTAAGCTTTAAGGATGTTCCACTTTTTGAGACCTTTATGGATGAAATAGAGCCCCCAATTGCCAAAACTCTGTTTTTAAAATTTAGATATGGGAATCTTCTAACCAAGTCAACTTTGGCACGTTGGGCCAGAAATTTAGACTCATCATCCTTAGTAACTGATGAAATTTGCTCCTTGTGTCATCTAAATGAGATAGAAAACGAGCAACATATTCTCTTTTTTTGCCCTGTGTATGCTCAGGCCAGGAAAAAATGGATCAAACCGATATGCCTATTGTTGGGTTTAAGGTCATGCGCACAGGCACTGAGAATTCTGACAACAAACTCCTTGCAAACTATAACATTTAGTGTCAGTAGATTTCTACATAGTATTTTTTTACAAAGGAAAAAATTGGGGTATCAGTTGTAAATTGATCTTGCTTTAGGATTAGAAATAATTTGGCTTTTGAAACAGTGAGAAGTCCATTCTTTGGTTTTAAGATTTTATTTGAGCTCCGACTGTCTTCCAACATGAAATGAAATGTATTGCTATATGTAACGATTTTAGTATTTAAAATGTAATGTTTTTTCTTTTATGGCATCAAAGCCGAAATAAAGAATTTTGACTATGACTATGACTAATAGGCTCCGCCGCTGGCCGAACTCCACGGAGCATAGCAGAGTTTTTTTGGTACTTCACGGAGTTCAGCAGAATACAACTCTGCGAACTCCACCAAGGCTTAGTCATAAGAGGTGCATTGCAGAGGCGTAAGTGATAGTTAGCTCAGGTAACTATAACTGTTGAATTTCAATGGTTTTGTATGATTGAAATCTGAGCCTGACTATAACATCCCTGTAACCTCTGATTTTTTCGGTGAATTGCTAAGGTTTTTTTAATTCTACTTCCTAACTATAACGTCCCTGTAACCTTTAGTTTTTTCAGTGAATTTCTACGTTTTTTTTAATGCTATTTGCTGGCTCCAACGTTTCTGTAATCTTTGTTTTTTTTGTGAATTTCTATTTTTTACTATTATTTCTTAACCATAACATCCCTGTAACCTTGAGATTTTTAAGTGAATTTTGAAAGTTTTTTAAATACTATTTCCTAACAGTTACCGGTAACCTTCATGCGTGAGTGCAGGAGCCCACCTCTCTGTACAGTGTACTAAAATGAAGTACACTATGTAGAGAGTGTGAGAGATCCCCAGAGGAAGATAGAGGTAGGAAGTAGCTAATACTAACTCTCTTTTTGTGGCAGTGTGGGCGAGCAGTTAGGCTTATCAGATGACAGCGTTAAGCCTTTGTTGTAGTCACAGAAGGAATAAATGAGACATACGCTCAAGAATAAATTTGAGATCAATTTAGTATAAAAATACTAAGGTTCTTTATATATGTATTGAGAAGCAAGACTTCAAATTGAAAATATACTTTATTCAGTTTCAATATTCGAATAAATACTTTTTATATTTGTGGTGATCTAAATAAATGAGTGCAGTTCAAAGTATGCAGTACTTTCACGATCTAGGTACTCAGCGGTCGATACCGTCAAATATTTTCCATCACGCCTGGCGCAGAGAGCACTGGAAGGGTATAGTTGAAATAGAACTTAATTGCCCCCCAACACGATTACCGCTCCAGTCGCCTGCAGCAGGTCACTAGAAGCCAATCGATTGGGAACACCACCAACCCAGCGGTCTCAGTTTCTGGAGGATGGTGTGGATTTTTGGTAGCGGAGGGCCGCTAACTCAGATACCTTCACAGTCGCTGGAAGGAGGACTCCGCCAAGGAGTTTGGGATTACCATGGTCCCTTGGACGGTCAGTGGCCATCTTCACCGGAGGGAAGAAGGTCTTTGGGAGCCCATGACTTGGGTACAGCAGGCAGTCGGGTTGTACTTCGATCAGAAGTACCAGGGGTCGTGGGTGCTGGTTACATGGGTCACCAGCAGCAGTCAGGCCACAGGTGTGATGCAGGGCAGGCCGTCACAGAGGAGGCAGACTGCTAACATTGCTGCTTTACACCGTCTACGCCAGTGGCAAGAGGGTACAGGATCACAGGAAAGGGGCTGTTTTCAGCGGTGATGAGAGGATTGCTAGAGTTGATGAACGCGTGCAGGGGTCCGTTCCACTGATGCTGCAACTTGTCTTTCAGTGATGAGTCGCATCGACACGGAGTGTGCCGGTCCTGAACCACGGCAGTTTCTTTACTGGGGGACACAGAGTACTAGGGGGCATATTACCAAGCAATAGCGATAATTATTGCTATTGCTTGGTTAGAGATAAAATTTTAGCGCTAAGCTGCGGCGATTTTTATCGCAGATAAACCTTGGTATTACCAAGGTTTATCGCAAATGCGATAAAAAACGGCCGCAATGCATGAATATCGCTGAAAAGTCAGCGATATTCATGCATTACCGAGCTAATGCTCTTAGCCATGTTATCCACCTCCCATTGGATAACATGGCTAAGAACTGCTCAGGGCAGGTGTTCGATTTTGGAGATATCCGTGCTTAGCGCGAATATCTCCAAAAGTTGGTAATAGGAGATAGCGATGTTAGCGACTGTTTCCAGTCGCTAACATCTTGGCACGCCCACTTTGCATATCATTAGTGATAAATATCACTGACATGCAAAGTGGGGCCCAAGATGGTCGCTATCTCCTACTAGTTGTCGCTAAATGGTGTTAGCGACAGCTAGGTAATAGGGAGAGAATTTTATCTCCGCTTTCTTGGCTTTTAAAGCCAAAAAAGCGGAGATAAACCCCCTTGATAATATGCCCCTAGATTCTCTAGCCCAAAGTGAGGTTCCTGGCAATTTTCAGAAGGCTGGAGGGCTCCAGGGTTTCTTGGAGGCCTCACATTGTCAGAAAGGACAGCAGGTTGCAAAGGTTGATTCTTTAACAGCGGTGGGGGCCTAAATACAGAATTTAGGGGCGTTTTTAGGGGAGACCAGGTAGTAGCCAATGGGCGGTTTACCCTTACAGTGCCTACATCCTATTTATGTGCCCCCCCTTCCCACGTGGGGGATGCGCATTTCCTGATTCCTAATAAGCTACTACCCCTATCCTCAAGATGGCAGATACTGAAAAGTGGGGTTTACCTCGCCTGCCCATCCTGAGGGATGGTACTTGGGGAAGGTAGACCCGCCTCCTGCTTTACCTAATTTTCCTGCCAGTCCTTCTGTCAAAAGTGGGGCAGGACTGGGGGTGTCGCCAGCTGCTTCTAACAGCAGCGGTTGGAGGCAGGGTTCAAAGGCAGCATGGCCTTTGAATTTCCTGCTTCTGCCAAGGCAGATATTGCAGGCAGAGGGTCAGGTGTGACCACCTCTACCCAGATCAGGTTCTGTCTCTGGATCCAGAGAGCACTGGCTCTCTACCCAGGGGTTCAGAGCATGTTCTGTGTGAATTTATTAATAAATCTGACACTGGCATCAGCAAGGATTGATTAAGACAAGATGTTTCGGACTGGATATTGTGGGGCATATCTGCTCATGCTGATATGCCCACAAATACACTATAGGTCACCCTGCCTTAAAGCTCAAGGTCTGCCTTAGTAGAAACGTACATGTATCTTATGCAGTGTCATGGAGCACAGGGCTGTGTGCCATGTTGACTCTTCCTTTTTTTCCTGCGTTTTATATAGTGTGAACTCGACCCGATGGTATCAGGTATTCAAGCGCTTTGCATGAACACCAGTGCGTTACAGATGGAAACATTCATTTTTTGTTAGGTACTGGAGCTGAACGGCCACATGCATCATTGTTGCCGTTTGCGATTTCTTAATTGCGAAAATTAAGGAATCGCAATTAAGAAATTGCAAAAGGCTATGCATTAAAAAATCACAATTTTTTTGCGATTTCCTAAATATGCTTAATTGCGAATCACAATTTGCGAATCGTAATTAAGGAATCCCTTCCCATTGATTCCTATGGGCCTAGAGACCCATAGGAATTAATGGGAAGTCATTCTCAATTTGCGATTTGCAATTTGCGAATCGCAAATTGAGAATGCAATTTCAAGAGTACTGGGGGTCCAAAGGACCCCCCCCCGCACCCCTGAAATATAACTTTAAGTGCCTTTTTCACACACACATGCCCCAAGGGCATGTGTGTGTGTAAAATGAAACTTTCAAAAATGCACTTTTGTGCATTTTTGAAAGTTTTCGCAAATTACCATGAAGGTCAACTTCATGGTAATTTACCTCTCCTTATTTGCGAATTCGCAAATTGAAAATGTTCATGCATTGCATTTAAGAAATCTAAAATTGCGATTTCTTAAATGCAATCGCAATTTTAGAAATCGCAACATGATTGCGATTCCTAAAATTGCGAAAAACATGATGCATCCCAATTTTGTCAATTGCATTTGCAAACGGCCGAAAATTGCGATTCGCACCGTTTGCGAATGCAATTCACAATGATGCATGTGCCCGTTAGTGATTTGCCCTTAATTACAGGATGTTGAGCGTCATTGCAGGGACTAGTACCCGGCTCCCTAGATTCGAGGTCGACCTCTCTAGTCGTTAGGCCACATCCACATCCACATTCCCTTTTGCTTACCAGACTTGCGGCCATAGGTATCACAGGCTCCGCCCTTGATTGGCTGACTTCATTTCTAAATAATAGAACACAACAAGTCTGGATGCCGCCTTTTGCTTCCTCCCCCAAGAATCTTACAACCGGTGTTCCTCAGGTCTCTACTCTTAGCCCTCTGCTTTTTAATGTTTACCTTACTCCCCTCATATATCTTGCAGAACAGTTGGGAGCAAAAACGATGGCCTATGCTGATGATACACAGCTTTTGTTTACATGGCCAAAAAATAACTTGGATATGGCGGGAGCTCAATCCTGCTTATCAGCTGTCTTTCGTTGGTTAGCCCTCGCCCAACTAAAATGTAACGAAAGTAAATCAGAAATGCTGCTATATGGCTCATTTCCAGACAATTTTAGTGATTCCCTCTGGCCGGCCGACCTGCCATGTCCTAAATCTATTGGCGGCCCTGCAAAAAATCTAGGAGTCTGGTTTAATAATAACCTCAAATTTGAGGATCACCTAAAAAAACTTACTGGAATCTGCTTCTCTACACTTAAAACGTAACGCAGGTTTTTCCCTCTTCTTCCGAGAGAGGCCAAGGAGACTGTCATCCGCGCCCTTATACTATCTAGATTAGATTACGCAAATGCTCTCTTCTGTGGTCTACCAGCCTATCTGGTTCACCGTCTACAGGTTATACAAAATGCCGCGATGCGACTTTTGTTTAACATACCCAAAAGTTCCAGTGTCCGCCAACCCCTTCGTGCCCTTCACTGGCTTCCAGTCGCACATAGGATTTTATTTAAAATCCTTGTTCTTTCATATCGTGCTGTCCATCAAACTGGACCAGCTTACCTGAGAAAAAGATTTTCCTTCTATCTTCCCAGCCGTCCTCTTAGGTCGGCTAATTTGTACCAAATGACTGTACCAAAATTTAAATACAGCAGGCTTGGTGGCCAATCCATCTCTGTTAGAGCCGCGAGAGCTTGGAATACCCTTCCCCTTCACCTGAAAACAGCCTCATCTATTAATGTATTCAAGAAAGGATTGAAGACTCACCTCTTCAACACTATTGTTTAGAGCCCCCCCTTCTCTTTCTGTGCTCAGGATCCCCTCTCTTTTTCTGCATCTCTCCTTCTCCGCGCCAGGATACTATTTTTTTAGTAATTGAGCGCGCTATAAAAGCCTCTATAATAATAATAATAATAATAAAAGTTTGTCCTGCACCTGTACACGCAGCCTGAGATAGCAGCACTGGCCAGTCCGGGTGAGGGGTCCCAAGAGGATATTCTTCCATCCCCATTTCCCGGGTACTGAGGGTACCTTTTATTGGGGGCATATAGGGGAAACAGAAGTTGTGCCAATTGTGGTACAGTTTTGGGGAAAGGAGATCCGGCACTGGTAACCTGGTTAACAGGGACTCAGTGCACTTACAGTTTAAAATTACATCAGACATCTGTCAAAAACTGGCAGCTAACCATGTCAAATCAGGCACTTTTCTACCAGTGTGTCAGTGAGTTCATGAGTGTCTCAGTGGGTGTGTGAGTAAATGCATGAGTGTCTCAATGGGTTTTTGAGTGGGTGTGTGGTTGTCTTAGTGGGTCTGAGAGTGGCTGCATAAGTGTCTCACTGGGTGTTTGAGTGGGTGGCTGAGTGGGTCTGTGAGTGGCTGTCAGAGTGTCTGAGTATGTTTGTGAGTGCCTCCATGAGTAGGTGAGTCAGTCTGTGAGTGAGTACATGAGTGTCTGACTTGGTCTGTGAGTAGGTGCATGAGTCTCTGAGTGGGTGTGTGAATGGGTGTGCCAGTCTCTGGATGGGTCTGTGAGTGAGTGCATGAGTCTCCGAGTGGGTCTATGAGTAAATGCATGAATGTGAATGGGTGTGTGAGTCTATGTGGGTATCTCAGTGGGTGACTGAGTGTCTGAGTCGGTGAGTGAGTGTCTGAGTAGGTTTGTGAGTGGGTGCATGAGTGTCTGAGTGGGTTTGTGGGGTGTGTGAGTGTCTGAGTGGGTATGTGAATGGGTGTGTGAGTGTCTGAGTGGGTCTGTGGGAGGGTGCATGAGTCTCTGAGTGGGTCTGTGAGTGGGAGTTTGCTTGGCAGGAACCGTGATAGCTCCCACAAATCAAAAGCAAACCGCTATCTCCTGAGGGTAGACATCAGCAGAGAGCAGGAGCTGACCCTGAGGGGGGTGGCAGTCCCCAGGGCCATTAATGACTCTAGAAGGGGGGGGCGCAAGGTACCCCTTCTTTACTACGTACAGGCCGGTCCCAGAAAGTGGTTGTACCTGGGGCTGCATATGGCCCAGGAGGAGGGCCACGTAGCACCCCCTCCCATTCTTTAATATGTATTTGTCCCCAGGGAGATGGTGATCCCCGGGGGGTCTGCGGGGCCTGGTGGGGTCTGCAGGCCCCGCTTTAGCATTTATTTAGCCCCGGGACATGGTAGTCCGCGGGGCATATGAAAGCCAGAGGAGGAGGGTCTGTACAACCTCACTCCTTTATTTTAATTGAAGCCCCAGGGAGGTGGTGGTCCCCGTGGCTCATAAGATCCTTAGGAGGGAGGGCAGTGCGCGCCCCCTTTATTTTTTAGATGTACATGCATGCCCCTGGGACCTGGCCCACCTGGTGGCTTTTGAAACCTGTTGTTGCATGTGGCTAGGGGTTTCTCTGGACTTCCTTGGATGTCTTTGTTAGGCAATTGTGGTTTATCTTTTTCCCATGGAGGCAGAGAGGAGTAGAAAATGAAGAGGCTGGTGACACCTTGGAGTCTAGGAATGCTTCCTGCTAGAACGTAGGGTGCATTTACTCACGCATTCAAAGGGCCCTGCCTGCCTTCCACTCACATTGAGTAATGGGGGAATGTTACAATGACATAATAAAGTGTCATCCTCCGCGCCTGGACTCCGATCAGCACCGATGACACCGTCCGCATGATGAACTCCATCCACTCCGGATCTCCGACCGACCCCTGCCCTCACCACGTCTTCAACAAGGCCGACGCTGTCATCGCACCCCACCTGCGGGACATCGTCAACACCTCCTTCGACACCGCCACCTTCCCGGAGAGCTGGAAGCACGCCGAACTCAGCGCTCTACTAAAGAAACCAACAGCGGACCCCACCGAACTCAAGAACTACCGCCCCATCTCGCTCCTCCCGTTTCCAGCCAAAGTCATCGAGAAGACCGTCAACAAACAGCTGGCCGCCTTCCTCGAGACGAATGGATCCCTCGACCCCTCACAGTCTGGCTTCCGAGCCAACCACAGCACCGAGACCGCCCTCATCGCTGCCACCGATGACATCCGAGCCCTGATGGACAACGGAGAAACAGCGGCCCTCATCCTCCTAGACCTCTCCGCGGCATTCGACACTGTCTGCCACCGCACCCTAGTGCAGCACCTCAGCAACGTCGGAATTCAGGAGAAGGCACTGGAATGGATCGTCTCCTTCCTCGACGGAAGAACACAGAGAGTCCGTCTACCACCGTACAAGTCAGAGGCCACCGAAGTCATCTGCGGCGTCCCTCAAGGATCCTCGCTGAGCCCCACCCTCTTCAACGTCTACATGAGCCCCCTCGCGCCCATCCCACGCCAACACAACCTGAACATCATCTCCTACGCCGATGACACCCAGCTGATCCTCTCACTGACCAACGACCCCGCCGCTTCCAGAGCCAACCTTCACGAAGGGATGAAAGATGTAGCCGAGTGGATGACGACCAGCCGCCTGAAACTGAACTCAGACAAGACGGAAGTCCTCATCCTGGGCTCCTCGCCCTCTGCCTGGGACGACTCCTGGTGGCCCCCCGCCCTGGGCACCGCACAAAAACACAGACAGACCACACACGCAACCTGGGCTTCATCCTGGACTCCTCCCTCTCCATGACCAGACAAGTCAACGCCGTCTCCTCGTCATGCTTCAACATCCTGCGCTTGCTACGGAAGATCTTCCGGTGGATCCCCACCGAGACCAGGAAGACGGTCACCCAGGCCCTCGTCACCAGCCGACTGGACTACGGCAACGCCCTCTACGCCGGAACCACCGCCAAGCTCCAGAAGAGACTCCAGCGGATCCAGAACGCCTCAGCCAGACTCATCCTCGACATCCCCCGACGCAGCCACATCTCCGGACATCTGAGAGACCTGCACTGGCTCCCCGTCAACAAGAGAATCACCTTCCGTCTCCTGACCCACGCACACAAAGCCCTACACGATCAAGGCCCGAGCTACCTCAACAACCGCATCAACTTCTACGCTCCCAAACGCCACCTCCGATCAGCCAGTCACGCCCTCGCCGCCGTCCCCCGCATCCGAAGAACAACAACAGGAGGAAGGTCCTTCTCCCACTTGGCCGCCAAGACCTGGAACTCCCTCCCGACCGACCTGCGCCTGACCCAAGACCACCTCTCCTTCAGGAAGAAGCTCAAGACCTGGCTGTTCGAGCAGTAGCAGCACCCCCCCCCAAGCGCCTTGAGACCCTCCGGGTAAGTAGTGCGCTCTATAAATGTCCTTGATTGATTGATTGATTGATCATGTGGCCTAAAGCAGGAAAAGAAAATGTGTACCCTGTCTCCCAGATGCGTAATAAAATACATTTAAAATTTAGATGCAGTGGGCCCCTCATACCCCTGAGCCCTTGTGACACAGCACCTGCTGTATAAATAACAGCCACGCCCCCGGAATTGTGCACGCTCGTGCTGAACTCTGCAGGAAGGGCCCTCTATCTCATGAAACGCTCATCTCTGCAAGTCACTGGGTAGCTCCATTTTAATGGCAACCATTCTTAATTCCAATGGCTGCTGATGTTTCACAACCTACATTTTGTCAGACCCTACAGCAAGTGTTCAGTGTGTTCTTGCTGCACCTGAAAGATTGCCTCTGCTTCCCTTCGATGGCTGAACATCTCAAGCTTAAGGAGAGTCGGCAGCACAAATTACACGTGGTACCGACTGCTGTGGGGTGATGGAGCACCCAATATGTGCTATGCCACTTCAAGCGCGAGGACACATTTTTCGAATCCACAAGAATGACGATTTCAATCGTTGTGCTTTGCTAACTTTCCCGGTCTGTCTCATCAAGCTTTCCTAATAATGAGAACCGTACATGCTGCAGAAAATGAAACTGAGATTGGTGTTATCAAAAACATGGAACTGCAAGCACATTGTTTGTTATCATTTTTTAAGAAAGGTGAATTAATGAATGAATGCGTTTATAGACCACACAGCTACTCAACAAGAGTGTCCAGGCGCTAAAATAGACTCTATCTACCCTGCTGACGCCCCAGTATGCAGAAAATCTGGTTTTAAGCTGCTTCTTAAAGAAAGATGGCTAGGTCAGTTAAGGAATAACCAGGTTTAAAGCAATTTCTTAAAAACTGCTAGGTTGGTCACAGTTCTGAGAGTCATCGGAAGAAGGTTCCAGGCTTGGGCTCCCTAGAACCTAAAGGAACAGCCGCCTAACCGGTCACGGTGCATTCTGGCAACGGAAGCCAGGCCCAAAGTGGATGACCTCAAGGTTCTTGGTGGCACATAATAAGTTGCTTTCCTTCTGAGATACCCTGCACCACTTCCATGTAGGGCCTTGAAAAATAGCACCAGAGCTTTAAACCTAATCCTCTTTTTTCTGCCAGCCAGTGTAATGCCTTGAGGTGCGGGGACATATGAGTCCTGAGCTTAAGCATAAGAACCGCTCTAGTAGCTGCATTTTGTGCCACCTGTAAGCGGTTGAGCTGACACTTAGGAAGGCCTAGTCAGAGGACATTTACGTGGTCCAGTCTTGAAGTAACCAATGCCCGGACTACAGTCTTCCTGAGATCTGGTGGCAGAAGTGGAAAAAATGTCCTCAGCATACGCAGAAGGAGAAAGCAAGTGCCTACTACCGACTGGACTTGGGATCTCATCGAGAGAGTACCATCCATCATAATGCCCAGAAAATGGACAGTATTTTGTGCAGCTTGGCTTAGTAACATTGGCTTGACGCATTTCTGGGAGAATCCGGAACAACTATCCCCCAATTCGAAATTAATCTTAAAAAGAGCCTTTTGGTCCTTTATAGCGAATAGGACCATAAGTGTTACTACTGGTGGGACGCTAGTATCGAACTTTTTAAGCTTTAAGGATGTTCCACTTTTTGAGACCTTTATGGATGAAATAGAGCCCCCAATTGCAAAACTCTGTTTTTAAAATTTAGATATGGGAATCTTCTAACCAAGTCAACTTTGGCACGTTGGGCCAGAAATTTAGACTCATCATCCTTAGTAACTGATGAAATTTGCTCCTTGTGTCATCTAAATGAGATAGAAAACGAGCAACATATTCTCTTTTTTTGCCCTGGGTATGCCCAGGCCAGGAAAAAATGGATCAAACCGATATGCCTATTGTTGGGTTTAAGGTCATGCGCACAGGCACTGAGAATTCTGACAACAAACTCCTTGCAAACTATAACATTTAGTGTCAGTAGATTTCTACATAGTATTTTTTTACAAAGGAAAAAAATGGGGTATCAGTTGTAAATTGATCTTGCTTTAGGATTAGAAATAATTTGGCTTTTGAAACAGTGAGAAGTCCATTCTTTGGTTTTAAGATTTTATTTGAGCTCCGACTGTCTTCCAACATGAAATGAAATGTATTGCTATATGTAACGATTTTAGTATTTAAAATGTAATGTTTTTTCTTTTATGGCATCAAAGCCGAAATAAAGAATTTTGACTATGACTAATAGGCTCCGCCGCTGGCCGAACACCACGGAGCATAGCAGAGTTTTTTTGGTACTTCACGGAGTTCAGCAGAATACAACTCTGCGAACTCCACCAAGGCTTAGTCATAAGAGGTGCATTGCAGAGGCGTAAGTGATAGTTAGCTCAGGTAACTATAACTGTTGAATTTCAATGGTTTTGTATGATTGAAATCTGAGCCTGACTATAACATCCCTGTAACCTCTGATTTTTTCGGTGAATTGCTAAGGTTTTTTAAATTCTACTTCCTAACTATAACGTCACTGTAACCTTTAGTTTTTTCAGTGAATTTCTAAGTTTTTTTTAATGCTATTTGCTGGCTCCAACGTTTCTGTAATCTTTGTTTTTTTTGTGAATTTCTATTTTTTACTATTATTTCTTAACCATAACATCCCTGTAACCTTGAGATTTTTAAGTGAATTTTGAAAGTTTTTTAAATACTATTTCCTAACAGTTACCGGTAACCTTCATGCGTGAGTGCAGGAGCCCACCTCTCTGTACAGTGTACTAAAATGAAGTACACTATGTAGAGAGTGTGAGAGATCCCCAGAGGAAGATAGAGGTAGGAAGTAGCTAATACTAACTCTCTTTTTGTGGCAGTGTGGGCGAGCAGTTAGGCTTATCAGATGACACCGTTAAGCCTTTGTTGTAGTCACAGAAGGAATAAATGAGACATACGCTCAAGAATAAATTTGAGATCAATTTAGTATAAAAATACTAAGGTTCTTTATATATGTATTGAGAAGCAAGACTTCAAATTGAAAATATACTTTATTCAGTTTCAATATTCGAATAAATACTTTTTATATTTGTGGTGATCTAAATAAATGAGTGCAGTTCAAAGTATGCAGTACTTTCACGATCTAGGTACTCAGCGGTCGATACCGTCAAATATTTTCCATCACGCCTGGCGCAGAGAGCACTGGAAGGGTATAGTTGAAATGGAACTTAATTGCCCCCCAACACGATTACCGCTCCAGTCGCCTGCAGCAGGTCACTAGAAGCCAATCGATTGGGAACACCACCAACCCAGCGGTCTCAGTTTCTGGAGGATGGTGTGGATTTTTGGTAGCGGAGGGCCGCTAACTCAGATACCTTCACAGTCGCTGGAAGGAGGACTCCGCCAAGGAGTTTGGGATTACCATGGTCCCTTGGACGGTCAGTGGCCATCTTCGCCGGAGGGAAGAAGGTCTTTGGGAGCCCATGACTTGGGTACAGCAGGCAGTCGGGTTGTACTTCGATCAGAAGTACCAGGGGTCGTGGGTGCTGGTTACATGGGTCACCAGCAGCAGTCAGGCCACAGGTGTGATGCAGGGCAGGCCGTCACAGAGGAGGCAGACTGCTAACATTGCTGCTTTACACCGTCTACGCCAGTGGCAAGAGGGTACAGGATCACAGGAAAGGGGCTGTTTTCAGCGGTGATGAGAGGATTGCTAGACATGATGAACGCGTGCAGGGGTCCGTTCCACTGATGCTGCAACTTGTCTTTCAGTGATGAGTCGCATCGACACGGAGTGTGCCGGTCCTGAACCACGGCAGTTTCTTTACTGGGGGACACAGAGTACTAGGGGGCATATTACCAAGCAATAGCGATAATTATCGCTATTGCTTGGTTAGAGATAAAATTTTAGCGCTAAGCTGCGGCGATTTTTATCGCAGATAAACCTTGGTATTACCAAGGTTTATCGCAAATGCGATAAAAAACGGCCGCAATGCATGAATATCGCTGAAAAGTCAGCGATATTCATGCATTACCGAGCTAATGTCTTAGCCATGTTATCCACCTCCCATTGGATAACATGGCTAAGAACTGCTCAGGGCAGGTGTTAGATTTTGGAGATATTCGTGCTTAGCGCGAATATCTCCATAAGTTGGTAATAGGAGATAGCGATGTTAGCGACTTTTTCCAGTCGCTAACATCTTGGCACGCCCACTTTGCATATCATTAGTGATAAATATCACTGACATGCAAAGTGGGGCCCAAGATGGTCGCTATCTCCTACTAGTTGTCGCTAACTGGTGTTAGCGACAGCTAGGTAATAGGGAGATAATTTTATCTCTGCTTTCTTGGCTTTTAAAGCCAAAAAGGCGGAGATAAACCCCCTTGATAATATGCCCCTAGATTCTCTAGCCCAAAGTGAAGTTCCTGGCAATTTTCAGAAGGCTGGAGGGCTCCAGGGTTTCTTGGAGGCCTCACATTGTCAGAAAGGACAGCAGGTTGCAAAGGTTGATTCTTTAACAGCGGTGGGGGCCTAAATACAGAATTTAGGGGCGTTTTTAGGGGAGACCAGGTAGTAGCCAATGGGCGGTTTACCCTTACAGTGCCTACATCCTATTTATGTGCCCCCCCCTCCCACGTGGGGGATGAGCATTTCCTGATTCCTAATAAGCTACTACCCCTATCCTCAAGATGGCAGATAGTGAAAAGTGGGGTTTACCTCGCCTGCCCATCCTGAGGGATGGTACTTGGGGAAGGTAGACCCGCCTCCTGCTTTACCTAATTTTCCTGCCAGTCCTTCTGTCAAAAGTGGGGCAGGACTGGGGGTGTCGCCAGCTGCTTCTAACAGCAGCGGTTGGAGGCAGGGTTCAAAGGCAGCATGGCCTTTGAATTTCCTGCTTCTGCCAAGGCAGATATTGCAGGCAGAGGGTCAGGTGTGACCACCTCTACCCAGATCAGGTTCTGTCTCTGGATCCAGAGAGCACTGGCTCTCTACCCAGGGGTTCAGAGCATGTTCTGTGTGAATTTATTAATAAATCTGACACTGGCATCAGCAAGGATTGATTAAGACAAGATGTTTCGGACTGGATATTGTGGGGCATATCTGCTCATGCTGATATGCCCACAAATACACTATAGGTCACCCTGCCTTAAAGCTCAAGGTCTGCCTTAGGAGAAACGTACATGTATCTTATGCAGTGTCATGGAGCACAGGGCTGTGTGCCATGTTGACTCTTCCTTTTTTTCCTGCGTTTTATATAGTGTGAACTCGACCCGATGGTATCAGGTATTCAAGCGCTTTGCATGAACACCAGTGCGTTACAGATGGAAACATTCATTTTTTGTTAGGTACTGGAGCTGAACGGCCACATGCATCATTGTTGCCGTTTGCGATTTCTTAATTGCGAAAATTAAGGAATCGCAATTAAGAAATTGCAAAAGGCTATGCATTAAAAAATCACAATTTTTTTGCGATTTCCTAAATATGCTTAATTGCGAATCACAATTTGCGAATCGTAATTAAGGAATCCCTTCCCATTGATTCCTATGGGCCTAGAGACCCATAGGAATTAATGGGAAGTCATTCTCAATTTGCGATTTGCAATTTGCGAATCGCAAATTGAGAATGCAATTTCAAGAGTACTGGGGGTCCAAAGGACCCCCCCCGCACCCCTGAAATATAACTTTAAGTGCCTTTTTCACACACACATGCCCCAAGGGCATGTGTGTGTGTAAAATGAAACTTTCAAAAATGCACTTTTGTGCATTTTTGAAAGTTTTCGCAAATTACCATGAAGGTCAACTTCATGGTAATTTACCTCTCCTTATTTGCGAATTCGCAAATTGAAAATGTTCATGCATTGCATTTAAGAAATCTAAAATTGCGATTTCTTAAATGCAATCGCAATTTTAGAAATCGCAACATGATTGCGATTCCTAAAATTGCGAAAAACATGATGCATCCCAATTTTGTCAATTGCATTTGCAAACGGCCGAAAATTGCGATTCGCACCGTTTGCGAATGCAATTCACAATGATGCATGTGCCCGTTAGTGATTTGCCCTTAATTACAGGATGTTGAGCGTCATTGCAGGGACTAGTACCCGGCTCCCTAGATTCGAGGTCGACCTCTCTAGTCGTTAGGCCACATCCACATCCACATTCCCTTTTGCTTACCAGACTTGCGGCCATAGGTATCACAGGCTCCGCCCTTGATTGGCTGACTTCATTTCTAAATAATAGAACACAACAAGTCTGGATGCCGCCTTTTGCTTCCTCCCCCAAGAATCTTACAACCGGTGTTCCTCAGGGCTCTACTCTTAGCCCTCTGCTTTTTAATGTTTACCTTACTCCCCTCATATATCTTGCAGAACAGTTGGGAGCAAAAACGATGGCCTATGCTGATGATACACAGCTTTTGTTTACATGGCCAAAAAATAACTTGGATATGGCGGGAGCTCAATCCTGCTTATCAGCTGTCTTTCGTAGGTTAGCCCTCGCCCAACTAAAATGTAACGAAAGTAAATCAGAAATGCTGCTATATGGCTCATTTCCAGACAATTTTAGTGATTCCCTCTGGCCGGCCGACCTGCCATGTCCTAAATCTATTGGCGGCCCTGCAAAAAATCTAGGAGTCTGGTTTAATAATAACCTCAAATTTGAGGATCACCTAAAAAAACTTACTGGAATCTGCTTCTCTACACTTAAAGCGTTACGCAGGTTTTTCCCTCTTCTTCCGAGAGAGGCCAAGGAGACTGTCATCCGCGCCCTTATACTATCTAGATTAGATTACGCAAATGCTCTCTTCTGTGGTCTACCAGCCTATCTGGTTCACCGTCTACAGGTTATACAAAATGCTGCGGTGCGACTCTTGTTTAACATACCCAAAAGTTCCAGTGTCCGCCAACCCCTTCGTGCCCTTCACTGGCTTCCAGTCGCACATAGGATTTTATTTAAAATCCTTGTTCTTTCATATCGTGCTGTCCATCAACCTGGACCAGCTTACCTGAGAAAAAGATTTTCCTTCTATCTTCCCAGCCGTCCTCTTAGGTCGGCTAATTTGTACCAAATGACTGTACCAAAATTTAAATACAGCAGGCTTGGTGGCCAATCCATCTCTGTTAGAGCCGCGAGAGCTTGGAATACCCTTCCCCTTCACCTGAAAACAGCCTCATCTATTAATGTATTCAAGAAAGGATTGAAGACTCACCTCTTCAACACTATTGTTTAGAGCCCCCCCTTCTCTTTCTGTGCTCAGGATCCCCTCTCTTTTTCTGCATCTCTCCTTCTCCGCGCCAGGATACTATTTTTTTAGTAATTGAGCGCGCTATAAAAGCCTCTATAATAATAATAATAATAATAAAAGTTTGTCCTGCACCTGTACACGCAGCCTGAGATAGCAGCACCGGCCAGTCCGGGTGAGGGGTCCCAAGAGGATATTCTTCCATCCCCATTTCCCGGGTACTGAGGGTACCTTTTATTGGGGGCATATAGGGGAAACAGAGGTTGTGCCAATTGTGGTACAGTTTTGGGGAAAGGAGATCCGGCACTGGTAACCTGGTTAACAGGGACTCAGTGCACTTACAGTTTAAAATTACATCAGACATCTGTCAAAAACTGGCAGCTAACCATGTCAAATCAGGCACTTTTCTACCAGTGTGTCAGTGAGTTCATGAGTGTCTCAGTGGGTGTGTGAGTAAATGCATGAGTGTCTCAATGGGTTTTTGAGTGGGTGTGTGGTTGTCTTAGTGGGTCTGAGAGTGGCTGCATAAGTGTCTCACTGGGTGTTTGAGTGGGTGGCTGAGTGGGTCTGTGAGTGGCTGTCAGAGTGTCTGAGTATGTTTGTGAGTGCCTCCATGAGTAGGTGAGTCAGTCTGTGAGTGAGTACATGAGTGTCTGACTTGGTCTGTGAGTAGGTGCATGAGTCTCTGAGTGGGTGTGTGAATGGGTGTGCCAGTCTCTGGATGGGTCTGTGAGTGAGTGCATGAGTCTCCGAGTGGGTCTATGAGTAAATGCATGAATGTGAATGGGTGTGTGAGTCTATGTGGGTATCTCAGTGGGTGACTGAGTGTCTGAGTCGGTGAGTGAGTGTCTGAGTAGGTTTGTGAGTGGGTGCATGAGTGTCTGAGTGGGTTTGTGGGGTGTGTGAGTGTCTGAGTGGGTATGTGAATGGGTGTGTGAGTGTCTGAGTGGGTCTGTGGGAGGGTGCATGAGTCTCTGAGTGGGTCTGTGAGTGGGAGTTTGCTTGGCAGGAACCGTGATAGCTCCCACAAATCAAAAGCAAACCGCTATCTCCTGAGGGTAGACACCAGCAGAGAGCAGGAGCTGACCCTGAGGGGGGTGGCAGTCCCCAGGGCCATTAATGACTCTAGAAGGGGGGGGCGCAAGGTACCCCTTCTTTACTACGTACAGGCCGGTCCCAGAAAGTGGTTGTACCTGGGGCTGCATATGGCCCAGGAGGAGGGCCACGTAGCACCCCCTCCCATTCTTTAATATGTATTCGTCCCCAGGGAGATGGTGATCCCTGGGGGGTCTGCGGGGCCTGGTGGGGTCTGCAGGCCCCGCTTTAGCATTTATTTAGCCCCGGGACATGGTAGTCCGCGGGGCATATGAAAGCCAGAGGAGGAGGGTCTGTACAACCTCACTCCTTTATTTTAATTGAAGCCCCAGGGAGGTGGTGGTCCCCGTGGCTCATAAGATCCTTAGGAGGGAGGGCAGTGCGCGCCCCCTTTATTTTTTAGATGTACATGCATGCCCCTGGGACCTGGCCCACCTGGTGGCTTTTGAAACCTGTTGTTGCATGTGGCTAGGGGTTTCTCTGGACTTCCTTGGATGTCTTTGTTAGGCAATTGTGGTTTATCTTTTTCCCATGGAGGCAGAGAGGAGTAGAAAATGAAGAGGCTGGTGACACCTTGTAGTCTAGGAATGCTTCCTGCTAGAACGTAGGGTGCATTTACTCACGCATTCAAAGGGCCCTGCCTGCCTTCCACTCACATTGAGTAATGGGGGAATGTTACAATGACATAATAAAGTGTCATCCTCCGCGCCTGGACTCCGATCAGCACCGATGACACCGTCCGCATGATGAACTCCATCCACTCCGGATCTCCGACCGACCCCTGCCCTCACCACGTCTTCAACAAGGCCGACGCTGTCATCGCACCCCACCTGCGGGACATCGTCAACACCTCCTTCGACACCGCCACCTTCCCGGAGAGCTGGAAGCACGCCGAACTCAGCGCTCTACTAAAGAAACCAACAGCGGACCCCACCGAACTCAAGAACTACCGCCCTATCTCGCTCCTCCCGTTTCCAGCCAAAGTCATGGAGAAGACCGTCAACAAACAGCTGGCCGCTTTCCTCGAGACGAATGGATCCCTCGACCCCTCACAGTCTGGCTTCCGAGCCAACCACAGCACCGAGACCGCCCTCATCGCTGCCACCGATGACAACCGAGCCCTGATGGACAACGGAGAAACAGCGGCCCTCATCCTCCTAGACCTCTCCGCGGCATTCGACACTGTCTGCCACCGCACCCTAGTGCAGCGCCTCAGCAACGTCGGAATTCAGGAGAAGGCACTGGAATGGATCGTCTCCTTCCTCGACGGAAGAACACAGAGAGTCCGTCTACCACCGTACAAGTCAGAGGCCACCGAAGTCATCTGCGGCGTCCCTCGAGGATCCTCGCTGAGCCCCACCCTCTTCAACGTCTACATGAGCCCCCTCGCGCCCATCGCACGCCAACACAACCTGAACATCATCTCCTACGCCGATGACACCCAGCTGATCCTCTCACTGACCAACGACCCCGCCGCTTCCAGAGCCAACCTTCACGAAGGGATGAAAGATGTAGCCGAGTGGATGACGACCAGCCGCCTGAAACTGAACTCAGACAAGACGGAAGTCCTCATCCTGGGCTCCTCGCCCTCCGCCTGGGATGACTCCTGGTGGCCCCCCGCCCTGGGCACCGCACCCACACCGACAGACCACGCACACAACCTGGGCTTCATCCTGGACTCCTCCCTCTCCATGACCAGACAAGTCAACGCCGTCTCCTCGTCATGCTTCAACATCCTGCGCATGCTACGGAAGATCTTCCGGTGGATCCCCACCGAGACCAGGAAGACGGTCACCCAGGCCCTCGTCACCAGCCGACTGGACTACGGCAACGCCCTCTACGCCGGAACCACCGCCAAGCTCCAGAAGAGACTCCAGCGGATCCAGAACGCCTCAGCCAGACTCATCCTCGACATCCCCCGACGCAGCCACATCTCCGGACATCTGAGAGACCTGCACTGGCTCCCCGTCAACAAGAGAATCACCTTCCGTCTCCTCACCCACGCACACAAAGCCCTACACGATCAAGGCCCGAGCTACCTCAACAACCGCATCAACTTCTACGCTCCCAAACGCCACCTCCGATCAGCCAGTCACGCCCTCGTCGCCGTCCCCCGCATCCGAAGAACGACAACAGGAGGAAGGTCCTTCTCCCACCTGGCCGCCAAGACCTAGAACTCCCTCCCGACCGACCTGCGCCTGACCCAAGACCACCTCTCCTTCAGGAAGAAGCTCAAGACCTGGCTGTTCGAGCAGTAGCAGCACCCCCCCCCCCCCAAGCGCCTTGAGACCCTCCGGGTAAGTAGTGCGCTCTATAAATGTCCTTGATTGATAGATTGATTGATCATGTGGCCTAAAGCAGGAAAAGAAAATGTGTACCCTGTCTCCCAGATGCGTAATAAAATACATTTAAAATTTAGATGCAGTGGGCCCCTCATACCCCTGAGCCCTTGTGACACAGCACCTGCTGTATAAATAACAGCCACGCCCCTGGAATTGTGCACGCTCGTGCTGAACTCTGCAGGAAGGGCCCTCTATCTCATGAAACGCGCATCTCTGCAAGTCACTGGGTAGCTCCATTTTAATGGCAACCATTCTTAATTCCAATGGCTGCTGATGTTCAGTGTGTTCTTGCTGCACCTGAAAGATTGCCTCTGCTTCCCTTCGATGGCTGAACATCTCAAGCTTAAGGAGAGTCGGCAGCACAAATTACACGTGGTACCGACTGCTGTGGGGTGATGGAGCACCCAATATGTGCTATGCCACTTCAAGCGCGAGGACACATTTTTCGAATCCACAAGAATGACGATTTCAATCGTTGTGCTTTGCTAACTTTCCCGGTCTGTCTCATCAAGCTTTCCTAATAATGAGAACCGTACATGCTGCAGAAAATGAAACTGAGATTGGTGTTGTCAAAAACATGGAACTGCAAGCACATTGTTTGTTATCATTTTTTAAGAAAGGTGAATGAATGAATGAATGCGTTTATAGACCACACAGCTACTCAACAAGAGTGTCCAGGCGCTAAAATAGACTCTATCTACCCTGCTGATGCCCCAGTATGCAGAAAATCTGTTTTTAAGCTGCTTCTTAAAGAAAGATGGCTAGGTCAGTTAAGGAATAACCAGGTTTAAAGCAATTTCTTAAAAACTGCTAGGTTGGTCACAGTTCTGAGAGTCATCGGAAGAAGGTTCCAGGCTTGGTCTCCCTAGAACCTAAAGGAACAGCCGCCTAACCGGTCACGGTGCATTCTGGCAACGGAAGCCAGGCCCAAAGTGGATGACCTCAAGGTTCTTGGTGGCACATAATAAGTTGCTTTCCTTCTGAGATACCCTGCACCACTCCCATGTAGGGCCTTGAAAAATAGCACCAGAGCTTTAAACCTAATCCTCTTTTTTCTGCCAGCCAGTGTAATGCCTTGAGGTGCGGGGACATATGAGTCCTGAGCTTAAGCATAAGAACCGCTCTAGTAGCTGCATTTTGTGCCACCTGTAAGCGGTTGAGCTGACACTTAGGAAGGCCTAGTCAGAGGACATTTACGTGGTCCAGTCTTGAAGTAACCAATGCCCGGACTACAGTCTTCATGAGATCTGGTGGCAGAAGTGGAAAAAATGTCCTCAGCATACGCAGAAGGAGAAAGCAAGTGCCTACTACCGACTGGACTTGGGATCTCATCGAGAGAGTACCATCCATCATAATGCCCAGAAAATGGACAGTATTTTGTGCAGCGGGAGGAGGTGACATATCTTCAGGCCACCAGTGTTTCCACCTTTCCGAAGACGGGCGCCAAAAAAGATGATTTCAGACTTCTCTGGATTGCATTTCAATTGATTCCTCCTCAGCCACTTAAACACCTTCAAGAGGCAAGTTCTAATATTCTCACCCTCAAAGTCCACTCCCCTATTGCAGGTGAAAAGAAGTTGCATATCGTCGGCATTCAAAATTATTTTTGCCCTCACATGCTTCCGCAAGTGGTGCCAGATAGGACATATATAAGTTGAAGAGAGTGGGGCTCATATTAGAGCCCTGTGGAACTCCGACTTTCAGACTGGGGATGGAGGCCGCAAAGGGAGAAGTCCAAACTTCCTAACTTCTGTCCTCTAGGAAGGAAGAAAGTCTCTCTAATGCAGAGCCGCCTATTCCAAGTTCCTGCAGCCTGTCCAGTAGCCTATCATGAGGGACAGTAGCAAAGGCCACTGACAGGTCTAATAAAAACAGAATGGCTTTACCCCCCTGTCAGGGGGTCCCTACCTGCCACGGGTCGGGTGACGACATTAACCCGTGTTCCTTTCCGCCACAGCCTCACTTCGGACACGGCCCCTTTAAGGCAGCATGGGCCTTCCCGGAGGAGGGAACTCCGTCGCTGTCGTCACCACCCTCGTCACCCTCCCTCCAATCAGGAACGACGCTGGCGCTCATAGCGCGAAACCCGGAAGTGAACGCGGCGAGCGGATCGGGAGAACAGGAGCCGTCCAGGGAGCCTCGTGAGGACTGCGGTGCCCCAAGGAGAGAGAATGTGGAAGCAGTATCGGCCCCGGAATCCAAGAAAGAGGACGTCAAAGTCGTCTCGCCACAAGGAGAGAGAAAGCCGGGAGGCCAACGAGACCACGCTCCGCCCGCCACACTTCAGGAGGAGAAGTGTGGCTCCACAAGGTACGGGCCAGGTTAAGGGGACTGGTCTTCTTACAGGGAGGGAACGGGTAGGGGTGGTGGGCGGTCACGGGACCTGTGTAAATGCGTGAGGCGTTCTTCACACCCCCCGGTTGTGTGCACGCTCAGAAGTTTGCAGCTTTTGTGTTTTCACTCTGGTAACGGTCCCTGGTGATCCCCCTCACTCCCCGCTTCCTCCTCCTCGTTATTTAGTGTCTGGCAACACCAGTAACCCTGAGTATCTTCTTTCTTTAGTATCTTCTTTCTTTATTTCGAGTGCCTTATGGAGCCGGATACCTTTGATGGTTGAGAAGTGGACCCCTGCAGTAAGACCTTCCACACCAGCCGGACCAGGAAACCATACCCGTCCTGAACTGTGGACCTTTTTTGTGTTGTCTCAGAATCTCGAGACCCCTGTTACTTTGCGAGACTATTTGGCAAATAGAATAAAACACTACCCTATATCCCTTTGAGTGGAGCACATTCTCTTTTACGGGTCGTTTACTTTAACCCCCCCTCAGCACGTGTTCCACACCTCCTGATCAAGCTTCTCCCTAATATGTTCCGAGACCTCTAGCAGGGCGGTTTCTGTACTATAGTTGGCTCTGAAGCCCGACTGGCTAATGTGCAAGAGTTTATTATTTTCAGCGTAGTCCGAGATAACTGTATTCACATATTTTTCCAGCACCTTAGAGAAAAACAACAATAGTGAAATGGGCCTGTAGTTCGCTGACAATTTGGGGTCAGCAGAGGGCTTCTTAAGCAGATGGGAGGATTTCAGCATGTTTCCAAATAGAAGGCAAATGGCCAGCAGTTAAAGAGGAACTAAGTACCTTATTAACCATAGGATTTAATACCGTGCCAACCACACCCAGTAATTTTGCTGGACAGTGGTCGGCAGGGGATCCTGACTTAAGACGCTTTATGGTATCTAGGGATACTTTAGGTTGCAGCCAGGGAAACTGCAGGAGAGCAGGGTTTTCTCTTCAGGGGAGTTCCACAGCAGGGGCTAATTGGTCTGCATGATCACCTGGAGACCCCCTTGAGAAGGAATCCTGAAAAGTCACGATTTGTTCGTGAAAGAATGTCGCCAGTTGGTTTGTCCCTTCAGAAGAAAGAGGGAGACCTCTGGCAACAGATGACGGGGCAGAGAATGCTTTTACGATTTAAAAGACCTCCTTGCCTTTATTGCTAGACGACTCAATTTTATCTTTCAGATAGCTTTTATTAGCATCGTGGAATTTTGTATAATGGGACTTCAAGGCCAGTTTGTACTTATGTTTATCATCAGAATTAAAGTTTTTTTGCCATTTCCTTTCCAAGCTTTACAGGCGCTTTTTACTCTTTCTCAGCAGCTCATTAAACCAGGGTGCTGAAGGTCTGGCTTTCTTGGGAGTACGTATGGTCAAAGGACCTAACTCGTAAGCACTATGCTGCACCCAGGCATCAAGTTGAAGTGCATCCCTCTCAGGATTCCCTGATAGCAGGGGAATGGAGGATTCCAGCACCTCCCTTAAAGCTGATGGAGAGACTCGATGGAAAGGTCTGAAATTGCTTTACATTTTATTAGCAGGAGTCTGACAGCCCATCCCCCAACTAGTTACCCTAAAACTGATAAGGCAATGGTCCGACCATACCAGTAGTAGAGGCAGATCCACCTCAAGCTCTCAATTTGAGAAAATCTGGTCGAGGGTGTGGCCCATTCTGTGCGTAGGATGGGAGACATAGGAAGCAAGGTTAAAGACTGCGAGAGACTCAGTCAGAGAGATGACTTCGGGCTCTGAGGGTTTATACATATGGATGTTGAGATCACCTAACACCAGAAAGTGACTGTATCTAAGGACCAGGGGTGCAATTGCCTCATTAATGGATTTCAGAAATGAGGCTGCAGGAACAGGGGGCCTGTATTTAAGGGCACCCGCCAAGGATTGATGAGCTGATAAGGAGCAGTGAAAACGTAGGCATTCTGCGTCCTCCATTTCTCCTAAGGAAATAGCGTTACCGACATATTCCTGCTTAAAAATAATGGTTACTCCGCCTCCTTTGCCTACCGGGCGGTCTTTCCTAGGTACCTTACCCAGGGGAATAGCTGCAACGAGGGTGAGGTTTGAGAATTGAGTAAGACAAGTTTCCGTTAAAAACATAAGATCAGGGAGTGAGTCTTGCAGAAAGATAAGGATCTGAGATTCGTGTTTCTGCAGGAGCTTGTGTTTAGCAGCAGAGCCTTGAATTTCCCCCCTTGACTGACTGTCCTTGCCGCAGCACACAACACAGTTGGCTGTCCCTACTGGGGAACTCTTGTCACCACAAGTTACAACCCAGTTACAGCGCGCACATTTTAAAACTCCTCCAAAACCGCGTCATTACATGTGCAATGCGTAGCCCTACCGAGACTGAGAAGCGGAGCTCCGTCCTAGTGTTTGGGCTGCTCGGATCCCCTAGCCAAACCAGCAGCATGGCCAGCGCCGGACACCTCCGGGACGCTGATGGGTGCAGACGGGCTTGCCTTAGGCACGCCTTTGGCACGTCCGCACAACACCTCTGCTTTTAAACATGAGTGCTAGAGCGTGCCTAACCAAAAATGGCAATACTCAATGTCCTAACCGAGTAGAGACTCGGTGAAATCCTGGAAGTAACGGTCCCCACCTCCCAGCTGACATTAAATTCAACAAACAGTGAGTAATGCGATGCATCGTCACATACAATAAAAATTTGATTTTGAGATGAATTATTAAAGACAAGTGTAGCAGGGAGGGAGTGCAGGTTAAAAATTAGAAAGATGAAATTATATCACATTTGAAACCTGACCACCTGTCTAAGTAAATACCAATGCCTCGAAAGACTTTTAATTGTTAAAGCGTGTAGCCAAGAATAACGAGACTGGTTCAAATATGTGGTTGATAATTTTTTATAGCTGTGACTATTGTCAAGACCAGTGGGAAGGGGTGACGTAATGATCGGCAGGCAGCTTCAACTTTAGCCCCGCCCTTTCAATAGAGTCAGCGCTGGAGCTACGTCAGGCTCAATCACAGGTTAGGATTAATTTACCTATGTGTACTTAAATGCAAACGGTAACAAGCCACATGGGGTAGCTGGAGGCCTCCTGGAATATCCACACGCCAGCGCCTGCATACACCTACAGATTGGGACATGAGTTCAGTACAATCAGCCAACAAAAAACTAGACAAGGAGTTACAGGCAGGGGTAGGAAATGGCAGATGTAAGGGACATGGTAGGAACCAAAATTAGAAACGGGAGGGAATGTGGTGCTAGTGAAAGAATAGCGGGAGCCAGACAAACAAAACACAATGTAGCGCAGCACGATCAACATATACCTCAGCCTCTTAACCCCTTCCATCCTCATGACAGCCCATGGTCGTCATGAGTCACAGTGGACGTGTGCGCACGGGGCCGTCCGAACCACGCCCAAGAATGGAATGTCTAGCACCGTGGCGGAATTCGCACCGTAGCCAAGGTGTTAAAAACATCAACTGCTAGCACGACCCAGAGCTATTGAGTGACTCGCGTCTCTTAAATTCAAGCTGAGCTTAAACTTACACTTTTGTTCCAAATATTTTTTACCAAATATTTTTATTGAATTATTTCAAAAATAGAGACGGCAGTGAAAAGATGTAAAGCATACAAATATCAAACGCACAATATGGCGAAAGAATACCAAACACAATGAATGATGCCAATAATAATCCAGCAAATATATGTGAGAGATTGACAATAAGGTGCCAAAAGGACTATAACGCTAGAGATAACATGTAAATGTCAATACTACCATAATAATATAAGCACATATTACAAAATTGTATTTAGTAATGAAAAACCGTACAAGGGCTTAATGGTAACAGGAAATAAAAGATGGATAAAGAGAGGGAGGCATATAAGATTAAAACCTAAACAAAAGGTTGTTAGGCCAACAGGATAAGATCTACATAACAGTAGAAAAGCAGAGAGAAAATAGACAAGAGAAAAACGTTAGGGGAGGGAAGCGCCATGTGAAATTAGCTGCTATGACGAGATTGGGTAAGGCCACTTGGTGCATGGTTGTGCCACAAGGAATCTTGCTGTGCTGTTCTACGTCCCAAAATAGCAGGAATGCAACGTATCTAATAGATACAGCACATTCCACTACTTTTACCCTGCGCCAGCGCACAATAGGCTACCATGGGCCAATGCTGGCACCCTTGCACCACGGTGCAAGGGTGCCTGCATTGCGGGGCTGATTGATTTTGTGCAGGAAGGGACACCTTCCTGCACAAAATCAATCAATTCAGGCGATTTCCTCTTTCTATGTGTGCTGCAGAATGCCCGCAGCAACACCCATGGAACGCACCTTCCACACAGTGTTCGGTGTGAAAGGGGCACATAATTACAAGGCCATGAAAAGCCACATAAAATGGCTTTACGTGGCCATGTAGATATGCTGCTGCACCTTGCACCATCGGAACGTCAAAAAAGTGACGTTCCAGCAGTGCAAAAGTTAGTTCTGCAAGGGGCCTCATAAATTGGGTCCAAAGTTGTCCAGGGTGTACCAAATCGACTGTGAAGGTTCAGCAGACCTGAAGGAAAGTGACAAACGTTTATTGGTACGTCTAAGTTTAGTAACCTATGCACACCATGTGGGAAAGGAGATGTTATTTAGCACTGTCCATTGCAGTAAAATAACTTTAATTGCTCCTGTCAACAGTAGGACCAATAATGCCACTATCTTTATCAGGTAAGTCTGGAGAGTGGCTTAGTGTCTGTGGGCCCAACATGATAAGAGAGACAATTAGAGGATAAGAAACCTCAAAAACATTAGTGAATCGATCATGAACTTCAGTCCAATAAGTAGAGAGTTGTTTACATATCAAGAACATATGGTCAGGAGTAACAGTAGCTTCTTTACAGGACTAGCAAAGATCAGATTCAATCAGATTTAGCTTAAACTTTCTAGATGATGTCCAGTATAGGAAATTCGCAGTATAAACATGTGTCTGAGATAAAGAAGAAATTACTAAGAAGATTATTAGAGATGAGTGCCCAACCTTAGCCCGAAATGGGGGGGAGATTTGATATTTAAAGAAATTTAGACCATCGTTTTTGAATGGGCGAAGAAGATCTTACTAATGCACTATGGAGAACTTTGTATGTCTGTGATGCTATGGTATTGCATCTATTCATGTGCTGAATAAAAGGAATTAGATGTAAAAGGCGGCAATGTATCTAATTTATAGAGCTTCACTTTGATTTTTAGACAGATGTAGAAGTCCATTTTGGAAAAGTAGTATTTCTCCTGGAGTGAGGGAAAGGAAAGAGGGATGCCCCCAACAGGTCGGAAACCATGTTGAGGCCTTTAGCAGCCCAAACGGGGCCCACTTCGTCTGAGACAGTGGTTATAGTTTTTGGGTTATTCCATGAAAAGAGGACTGAGGATTCAGATAGGATGGGGGGCAAAGATGTATCCACCATATTGAGAGTGAGAATAGTATAATGAAAGATACAGGTGGAATGAGATAGCATCAGAGTGTTCATTATTAGCACAGCAAGCAGTGAGTATGGCGAGATAAGGTGGCGTTCTATCAAGAGCCAGGGAACTGATATATTGGAATGCATATCTAACCAACACATGCGATGTGCAACAAGAAAGGCCGTTTGATATTCGAACCAGTTAGGAAAACCACAACCTCCGATTGGATCTGCTCATTAACAGCTAATGAATCCGAGAGATTACTAGAAAACCAGGTACCAAGACACTTTATCATTTTTGGTTACCAGTATGGACTGGACTGCCCAATACGAGAAGAATGACAGTGGATATGGAGAGGCATAACCTCCATCTTGTCTCTATTTAAAATGTAGCCCGAAAATTGTGTGAAAGATTGAATCAGGAAAATTACTTTGGGGATTGTTGTTTCAGGGTTCTCTGAGAAAATAAGCATGTCGCCTCCATAGGCAGTTTTTTTAAATGTATGCAATCCAAATGTGGAATATCAGGAGACTCTTTAATCAGAAGCAACAGAGGGTCTGTCGCTAGAAGGAACAAAAGAGGAGACAGCGGACAACCTTGACCAAGTGCCTTGAAGTAGACAGAACGGGGAAGAGAGAGCCCCGGTAATTCTTATTCTAGCATTGGGTGCAGCATAGCACAACATAACCATTGAGGAGAAGGATTCGCCCAAATTATAACAGTCCAGAGATGCCTCAAGAATGTGCCAATGTACTTTATCAAAAGTCTTTTCAGCATCCAGAGCAATAGCTATAGTGGCCGTAGATAGATAAAGGGCAGCCTTCTCGATTATGGAGCAAAAAAGATGGGTATAATCACACACCAGTCTACCCTTGACAAACCCAGACTGAAATAATTTAGGTATCAGAGTTTCTAGATGTTTTGCGAAGATTTCTGTGCAAATGTTTGCCTCCGTATTCAAGGAAAGAAATTGGTCTGTAGTTCTTAGTGTTAAGATGGTCTTTCCCCTCCTTAGGGAGGACAACTATGGTAGCCTCAGGTGCTGAGCCAGATACAATACAGGGAAGGGCAACATAGTGGAACAGTGATTCCGGGGGTGGCAATATTGAAGCAGAAAGGGACTTGTAGAACTCAATCAGGAGTCTATCAGCACCAGGATCTTTACCCCCAGGGATGAGTTTAATTGCTTGAAAATTTCTCTGGAATCGATTGCCATGTTAAGGGATATTTTCTCTGCATCCAAAAGAGATTTTATGGGCATACCTAAGAGAAAAGACGCACAGACATCTTTTGTGCAATCTTCGGAGTGTAGAGAGAGGCATTAGAACTTTTCAAGATCTCTAGAATGTCTGGGATTTTAGTCTTTGTTGCGTCCTGGGACCTTTAATTGCTGTTAGGATAGAATTATTGTGTTTACATTTTATGTAAGCTACCAGAGATTGGCCTGCCTTATTTAAATGGAAAAATGTCTTTCTCTTTTTGGCCTGTACTTCCAAGTGTCCTCTCTTACTGAACATATAATGTTATTCATATTTGAGTCTCCTAATCCCTGCCATTAAAGTAAGGTCTTTGGAGTGTCTATATAGGGATGTCTTTTCTTTAATTGTCCTTTCAAGGTTGAGCAAAGAAGATTTCATGTCCTTATTCCTTTTACTCATCCAGCTGATCCCAAGGCCCCTAGTAGTCATTTCAGGGCAACACATAAGACCACCGGAAAAGAAACTAAACCAGTGTTTTCTTTTAAGAATTGTGAGATTTCTTTAGCCAGCCACAGTTTGTCCTTTTCAAAGTCTAGGAGCTCAGTGTTCTTGCACCTAGTGCCTCTCTCCGGCGCTTGGGGGGGGAATTTAAAAGAGACCGTACTGAAAGTGTGGTCAGATACTAAAATTGGTTCTATTGAGTAGTCTAGAGAGTCCTTCAATAGACCAATGCCAAGCAGAAAATAATCGATCCTAGAGAAGGAATTGGGGGAGGGGAGGACATGAAGTCATATTCTGCAGGGTTCTGCAGGCATCAGATGTCCAATACATTATGGGTCATGCATATATTGAGCATGGATTTATGTGCTTTAGGAGGTCTGTAGTGATATGCTGATTGCCTGTTAAGAATTACATTAGTGGGTAAGTTAAAGAATCCCCAGGAAAATACGTGCTGATTGTGGTAAGGCGGTACACTTGGAGGTAATAGTGTGCCAAAATTGTAGACCTTCACCATTGGAGGCATATATATTAATTGCATATAGTTCACCATTGGTGCAGCACTTACCCAGAAATATCACCAACCCAGGGGCCAGGTCACTCCGGTGCGGCCCATAACACCGAAGTACAACACACCTAGTCTCACACACACACACTTTAACCCAGACCCTTGCAACTATATATACACAAAATGGGTTGAGTGTTATTTTTTCCTATGACAGGATACCTCTAAGCACAGATTTTTAACACCATCATTTGTTTTCATCAATAATCCTACTAAACTAATCTATGCATCAATGTACCCCGCCTATTAGGTCGATGGACCAATTAGTTGAGTAAGTTGATGGTGATTGTCAAGACCAGCTTAACCTCACTACAAGAATACATTGATTTGCATAAATAATTGACTCTAAAGAATCACAAACACCTGAAATCATTTCAAAGATTTTATGTAATTAATTTGCATAAAAGAAAATTAGCATTTATTCTGTCATTATTAATTCTCACTGAGCATTGCTATTTATTCAGGAAATAAATCAAGAAAACTGTTTAATAAAAATCATGAAGAGAAAACTCAGGTTCACATTAATTACATAATTCTCTAAATAAAACATCAAACCTTGGTCAATGCAACTGAAAGTGAAATTCTGCATGAAAAGATCAGAGAAACCATAGTTAAACATGCATTTAATTCTAAAGATTTCTACACTAAAACCTGCCTACCCAGCATCTCTAAAACCCCAACAATACTTACTAACCAAGCCTCCTCGGACGCAGCCTCACCCAGGCTTAGTGTTCCGACACGAATCTCCAACCTACAGGGGTTTATCAGTGAGCAGTCTGGCATAGTTTCAGGCTCCCAGCATCTCTGCAAACAGCTGCAGTGCAAAGAGCATCTCCCTCTGCGATCAGCTCCAATGACATTAAACCCCAATTTTGCTCTGATATTCATACTGTATTTTCTGGCTCTCTACCCTCAAATGTTTCAACACTTTCCGGTTTCCTTTCTCTGATTGGTCATGACATTGCAATTATTAGCTTTCAGGATGTTCGCTAATCGACAATTTATTTGTTAATTTTCAGGATGTCCATGATTAACTTGCTGATTAAAAAGCTGACAGATACAAATTCGACTGTCCATGCATTTCTCAAACTTCCAGGTTGTCCGTGAATAACTTTGTTTGCAAACTGAATAATAAACGTTCGACAGTTCCTGTTCCTCACAGGCCTTTTTAAATGTTCATTTTCAGTGATTCAGCTGTTTCCACGTGGTCATTTTTTGAAGGCATTTGTCTTTTGGCCTTGGCAGACATTCAGCTGTTCTCGTGGTTATCATTTTGGCCCACATCCACTCACCAGCGTTCATATCAAAATGTCCTCGAATATAGTCAGCTGAAGGTGCAAAATGTTTTCAGTGAAGACAGAGCATAGACAAGCTTTCTCTCAGCAAAATGATGTAAGCCTTTCTAGTGCGCAGAACCGGGGAAAGCGAAGCCATTTTGGAATTAGCAACCCACCAAAACTACGATAAACAGAAAAAGAAAATGTAAATACACAGAATTTAAGTGCTTTCTGTCCCCCCAACCACCAGTGTTAATATTTACCCTTTAAAACTGTTACCTAGCAGAACAGCATCACACTGCAAGCCATTAAAAATAAAGCAGAAAAGCAACATGCAATTGCACAATGCACATTACGACACAGACATGCATTATTACACCACTTAAATGCACAAAATAGATTAAACATGCGTTTTACATCACTAATTAATATGTTAATCAAACCTGTTAGTGCAAAGAATTTCCCACATGTAATGTGTGTGTTTTGGTTAATGCACAGCAAACAAAATTAATATATTACTTTGTTTTGGGGGTGATTGATCTGAATGAGATACACAAAAAATCTTCTGTATCTCGCTCAATCAATTCCATCCTTTGATGATCACAAATCCTGAATACCTTGAACGATTTGTGAATCATCACCATATTTTCCACTAAATGTTATTCGATCAGACACTTCTTCTCAATAATTTTTGTTAGTTCAGAAAATTCTTTCTCATTTCCCTTGTTCTCGACAAAAATGTTATCTTTAGTTCTACATCTAAAATGTACTTATCCTTATGAACTGCAATTCTATCTACTGGTGGCAACTATTGGTACATTGTTGACAGTCTCATTAGGAAAAAAAATGATACAACATAAACACATCTTATACCTAAAGCAAAACATGTTATATTTACTATGGTATCTAAGTTATCCTATAAATCTAATCTACTAAATATGTACTGTCTGTACAAAGTGTGTTTCCACACTTGAATGACTTTCAGTCCTTTGCCCCTTCTTTTATTTTAACTACTTGGAAATGGTTCATCAAAAGAAATCGTCTTCATCTTGTGTGCTAAACCCATAATTGTTTTCTGTAATACTGTTATGGTCACTTTAAGTAATCCCTGAATTCATGCGTAAATCATCCCTATCTATGAGTTCACAGTCTTTGTTTGGATTTTCCTGATCATCCTTGCCTCCTCTAGTGTCAGATAAGATAACTATCAGTATTTCTGAATTTTCTTCTTCTTTGACCACCTCTCGTACAGTCACTCTCAGACTTTCCTGGCTATCCGCTTCCTCTTGTATATCAGGAAGTGCCATATATGTCCATTTCAGTGACTTGTACTTCAGATTTGGTCTCTGTGTCTGTTGTCTTAGTTCTGCAGTACTTTCTAAATCGTTGTCAGGTGAAAAATCATTAAGTCTTACACCATGCTGTACACTCTCACAGTCTGTTGGTCTTAAATCACCAGTTTTACAGTCTGTTTCTCTTGTGTTACCAGCTTCTGGTTGCTTAGCACCTGATTCTGAATCTGTATCCAAAATCTGCAGTCCATTTCTCAGTGGCCTGTCTTGTTGACCAGGTATATGTGTTTTTCTCATTCCCTGTCCCATTAGTACCTTGTACATATTTAAATATGTCCTTGTACCATTTGTATTTCTCATGGTCACTAGAACTAGGGGCAACACATCTAGCCAGTTCAAGACAGTGGAATCACACATTTTTGCTAATTTGATTTTCATTGTGCCATTCACCTGTTCACCAATTCCAGAAGCTTCTGGACAATAGGCACAATACAGTTTCTTTTTAGTGCTCAGTATTTCACAAATCAGACTGATAACTTTATTGGCAAGATCAGTTTCCCTATCTGTGTGTGCCTGTCCATAATACATGTGTGCAAAATGGGCAAACATACTATTGGGCATAACAGCTCTTTCATCTTGGTAGGCCCAAACATCATTCTCTTCTTTTTCTGTGCAACCTTCTCTTACCCATGTTACCTTTTCCTCATCACTTGCCTGATCCTGCACTTTCCTCACTTCTTCCCATGTTTCTACTGTTAGTAAGCATGTAATATTGGAAAAAAGTGTCTTTCTTCACCCATGTCTGATTCAAAGAACAATCTTGTTTTGTGCAATATTTTGCCAATTCGTCTGCAAACCATTTCCATCTGGTAGTCACTGCAAGCCATTACAAATAAAGCAGAAAAGCAACATGCAAATGCACAATGCACATTACCACACAGATATGCATTATTACACCACTTAAATGCACAAAATAGATTAAACATGCGTTTACATCACTAATTAATATGTTAATCAAACCTGTTAGTGCAAAGCATTTCCCACATGTAATGTGTGTGTTTTGGTTAATGCACAGCAAACAAAATTAATATATTACTTTGTTTTGGGGGTGATTGATCTGAATGAGATACACAAAAAATCTTCTGTATCTCGCTCCATCACCATCACTATGTAATAGTCTGGCTACAGATCATTTGCCCTCAGCATCCTGCTCCACTGCAATTATAGAAAGGCCAGATCATTTGTAATGAGTGTAATTACGCCATTCGTTTATAAAATCACAGGGCAGCAGGCCAGTGCGAAGGGAAAGGGCGTGTTTGTGACCATATTTAGTTTCTTGGAGGCAAACTACATTTCCATTGAGGCCAGTGCAGTAGTCTAGAGTTTTACTATGTTTCACTGGGTGTTTTAAGCCATTAACATTGAGAAATATTACTTTCAGATCAGGCGTCTTAGAAAAGAGAGGTGCATTATTGCAGAGATTTGAGCGGTGATGCCCAAAACAAAGGGCTGTTAACTGACATCATCTGAGCTTAAAGGGGTGAGTCCCATGGCACAGGGGAAAGGTTGAGGAAGTGAGGAAAAGGGGAAGAAAAGGAAGGGAAAAGAACCAAAGAAAGTAAACTCAAGAATCCTCTCCGCAAAAAGAGAGGAACAACCCTAAGGGATGAAATGTGAACCTATGAGGCTATGGGAACTTCTGTGTGACAGATGGAACGCAGGGAAACACACCGCACCAGCAACATAGTGAGCAAAAAAGTCCTTGAAATGGGATGAAGCTGCCAGCCAAACATCTGAACAAGCGTGAGAAGCTATCAAGATGAAACTCCTGATCAAATGATATCAATACAGGCATGGGAAATACAATATAAATTCATGAAAGAACACAGATTATATTATTAACATGGAACAATTGGGACCAATATGTGTAAGGCCATAAAAAACATAAGAAATAACATCAATATGAATAAACTTTATCCGAACATCTGGTCCAAAGGGAAAGCGATACTATCAGTGAACATATAAGAGAATGCAACACATTTTTGCAACAATGCCAAGAAAACAAACATTGAAATTATCTAGCATCCCCAACCCAAACCCCAAATCTCTAAGGACTTAAAAAAAAAAGTAATTAAGAAACATTTATGCCTTGAGGCATTCGTAAAACATCAAAATAAAGTGTAACTATAAGACACTTGTGAGACACATCAAATATACACTATAAAGTGATCAGGGTGAGAGCCGAGAATCAATAAGTGACAGCTTGTCACTATATAGTATACACAATGCGGTTTGGGTAAAACAGGGCTTTCCAACCTTTTCTGTAGTGAGAGCTACTTCTGATCAGTCAAAATCAGTGTGAGCTACTGAAGGCCAAGCCACTCGTGTAATGTTACCAGACATCCCCACTCCCAGTTTTATTGAATTTAGGCTTAATGTCAATAGGGACAAAGACTATGGTTTCAACAAAATACTTTGACGAGGGGAATTACGACAGGGCTGCCATGTGTGTCAGTTAGGACATGGTCTTTGGGGATTTATGAACAGGTGTGCTTATGAATGCTAATATATTTTTATTTGGTTTTTAAACTGAGAATTAAAAATAATGGTTCATCACCAACACCCATACACTTCCAATACCATACAAGGCACTTTGGTGCTTCAAAATTGAGGATGCCCAAGATCTATGAAATCTGTGGGGGGAAGTACTGCAGCAAAAATCCCCTGACTCACCCGACCAAGGTACATAAGTTTGCACTGGCTCCTAGGTCCTCCGTGCAGTTCTTAGAGTTCCAGAAGAAAGAATCCCTCGGGCGGCGTAGTTTTGGGAGCTGCCTGTCATCCTTGTGATGATCCTGCAGATGGAGCAAAAACACACCACTGCCGGGACTGCGCTGAATGCCTACCGGGGCACTAAGAGGCCCCCAAACCGTAGATCAGGGCAGAAGCTCTGTGGGGCTCTGTGTGCCGACACGGTGGCAGCTCCAGTGGTGCTCAAGAAGGCCCCGCTATGCAGCATGGTGCTCAAGCCATGCCCCCAAACTGGAACTAACACTTGTTAAAATGCGCTAGTCTTTTCCCTATATTTTATCAACCTGTTCTCCAAAACTGAAATTCCCTTATATCCAGTAACCTTCTTGCTGTTCTCTTGAAATTATATGTCTTTAAACGGTTTTGCTTTATCCCGAACCTTGGGGTCGATTAGGATGGCGGACGGACAAAGTCCATCCGCCATCCTGTTGTAGGAAGGGACCGTCCGCCACAGGGGCGGAGGTCCCGTGTGTCAAATTAGGAAGCACCTGCATTTTTAACATTGCGGCGGGCGGTGCTGAAAGCACCGCCCGCCACAATGCTGAAAATGCATGTTGTGCATTTCAAAGCACAACATGACAGGCACCGCGCTGTGCCTGCCATGTTGTACTTTGAAACGCATGGGGGTACCATGGGTACCCCCCATGTGCACCCCCCACCCCCCTTCACCCTGGGGGCCCGCAACGGGCCCCCAAAGCAAATACCGTATGCCTTTCCAGGCATATGACCGCCGGCATCGTAATATGGTTGGCGGTTTCTCGCAGACACCACCACCATATGTAAGCACTTTTTCCGCCGGTCGTGAAGGCGACTGGCGGAAAAGCGGCGGACAGTCTTGCCGTCTGCTGCGGACCCCCCAGCCATCCTAATGTGGCGGGGGGTCTTTTCTGTGAGGGTGGCGGACGGACTGCCCCCGTCGGGCCGGCGGTGGCTACCGCCAGCCCATCGGGGGCAATCCATCCGCCATCCTAATCGACCCCCTTGTTTCTACCTTCCAGATGTTCAGGAGTGTGTGTGTTTGCTTCCTGTTCTCTCTAGGTGTGGGTGTTTCAAGTCTCATTTCTTCCTGATTCACAACATTACTTTACCACCAATCACCTTGTTGGTAACTGTATAGCACTGCAGATATTGGGAGAAAAAAATTCTGCTAAACATCAACCACTATTCACAGATTTCATACACTGATCTAGCTTTCGGTAAAGTAGACAGTATTAGACTGTGGATTAAATTGCAAAATAATCGGGTATTCTAGCTCCCCTTTTACAACTGATAATGGGCTTACATAGAGATACCCTAGTTAGTGTATCGTTGAATGATGATATCATTAAAGAAAATCACTGTCACTAAATGCTTGAAACAAGGATGTATAATTTTACCGTTTCTCTTTTCCTTGTTCTTTTCGGACTGTCCAGTTTTCTTTCTAGGAATTTGATCCTTTCTGCTAAAATAATCATGCTATATGTGTACTATTTTCTTTTTTAAGCAAATATAATTTTATCTGGTATTTATAGACTGACAATAAAAATAACGGTTCATCACTAACAACCATATACTTCAATTTCACTAGAGTCTTCAACCTGTCTGCAGAATACAGTGAGACATTGCTTCATTTCTCCTCATCCACCACTTGATCGCTTATGGGTCTGTGCTAGACATTGTGTCCCCCTATGCAAATACTCATAGTTCTTGGAAGGATCTCCATGCATCATATCTTTTCTCCCATATCTTAGAGCATCCCCTCCCCTTGTACACCACTTTTCTGCGGGCCTACACCAATCAATATCTTTCTTCCAGTCATTGAGGACTGGCAACTCATTTGCATTCCAACGTCTGGCAGTGGCACAGTTTCTATTTGCAACAATTTGCCATCCACAACTTCAAATATTTTGGAGGCCACTTGGTTGAAGCCTCTTACACACATTTCTAAGAATTTTTTTCCCATTTTGTGTAGGAATATTCTAGAGTAAGAGGATCTATACAGAAGTCGAACCCATATCCTATTGTGAAATCTCGTGGGGCCCTCCAAGCCTCTTCCCACTCCCCCTCCTCCTCAAATTCCTCCACATCCACTTCTCAGTGAGCTTTAATTTTCCCAAGGACATCAGGCGAGTTATTCATTATCTTTTTGTACACCAATGATAAATGATATAGCACCTTTGGTCAGCATGTGAGTTAGTATTCTAACATCTAGGTGGATCACTGTTAGAATATCGAGGAGGAAAATATCGACCTCCAAAAATATCGTGGACAAAATATAGAATGCCAAAATATCGAATTCCTATCTACAAACAGGTAAGTACAAAAATATTAAATCCAAAATATTGTTGTAAATAATATAGTTGTTAAAAATATCTAATTTTTTTAATGTATTAAAAGTAATGTAAAATTAATAAAATATTAAATATAATTAAATAAAGCATACTTAAAAATACTTAAATAACCTTAAAATTTATAAATAATTAATGTAACTTAAAAAAAGAAACATGCATTTTTATTTTTTAATACGTATATATATTAACTTAATATTTTAAAAAAACAATATTTTTAGCAAAGGATAGCGGGAGGGTAAAATTTACTATTCCCACTCCAGTGAGTGCATCAGTAGGAAAGTGTTAGATAGCAGGAGGGTAAAAATTACTATTACCACTCCAGTGAGTGCAACATTAGGGAAAGCGTTGGATAGCGTAGGGGTAAAAATTACTATTCCCACTCCAGAGAGTGCAATAGTAGGGAAAGCGTTGGATAGCATAAGGGTAAAAATTACTATTCCCACTCCAGTGAGTGCAACAATAGGGAAAGCGTTGGATTGCGTAAGGGTAAAAATTACTTTTCCCACTCCAGAGAAAGCAATAGTAGGGAAAGCGTTGGATAGCGGGAGGGTAAAAATTACCATTACAACTCCAGTGAGTGCAACAGTAGGGAAAGCGTTGGATAGCGTAGGGGTAACAATTACTATTCCCACTCCAGTGAGTGCAACAGTAGGAAAAGCAATGATTTAATATTTCAATTTAAAACATTTTTTATCAATACCAATAAAAAGGTAATTGAAATTAATTACCAATTACAACATATTTAATAAATAATTAATTATAAATACGAATAAATATTATTTATTAAACATTAATTACCTATTAATAATTAATTAACAACAAATTAATACCAAAATGTAATAAGTAATGAAAGAAAATACCAATTAATAATTAATTAACAATACATTAATTATCAATACACAAAATAATTTCAATAATTACTTAATTACAATTAAATTACTTCCCACCCTATTCCCCTATAAACCCACAACCTGTTCCGAATAATAAATTAATACAATTAATATAATTATCAATTCATCAATTAATAACAATTAATGACCAATTAATACAAATTCATTACCAATTAGTAATTATTAACAATTAATTAATTATCAATACAAATTAAAATAAATATTTACTTAATTACAATTAAATTACTTCCCAACCTATTCCCCTATAAACCTACAACCCGCTACAGAACTAAAATGCAAAATTAAAGAAAAAATAATTATTAATTCAAAAAAAATTATTATTTAATTTACTATAATTAAATTACTTCCCACCCTATTCCCCTATAAACCCACAACCTGCTATGGAATTAAATTACGCAAAAATTAAATAACATAAAATTCATTACTTTAAAAAAAAGAAACATACATTACAAAAATGAAATACACTTTTAACACATATACTAACATACAAAACACTTTAAAAAAATCGATATTATTAAAAATTCGATATATTTTAATGCCTATATTATGTACTTCGATATTTTGACAATTGATATTACTTACCTGCATTTCGATATTATTAACCACTATATTATGTCCATTCGATATTATGTCCATTCTATATTTTGAATTCGATATGTTGTCCATTCTATATTTTTTTTAAATATTTTGTTTAGTTAACCATCTAGGTGCATGGATTCTTCCAGTATTGGCTCTTTTTTAATGTATGAAGCCAGGGTGTGTTTAACCTGTAAATATTCATACGTTTTGGAATCTGCCAGTTGGTACTCTTCCCTGATGGTCTCAAGGAGATCGTGTCTCTGTCAGCCGACGAGTCTTTCAATTTTGAAAAACCAATTAGCTGGTAAACCCTTCTAATTTCCTAAAATCTGCCAGTGCGCCTCTATCCCATAACAGAGTTTTCTCTCTGAGTATATCCCAAGTATGCTATTGTCTCCCTCCAGACTGATATTACTGTTTGAGTATGGACGGCCAAGTCTTTTGGAGGCCTTTTCCTATATAGTGTTGCCAGGTGGCATTGTGTATCTGTCAACCCTAATCACAGGTTCATACTGTGCTATGTACACATATTGTTATTTCTAGTTAGATAAATGTCTACATTTCTGAATCATTCCCTTACAATAGGCATCCCAGTCTGGCAGTAGCTTTGGTATTCCCCCTGTGAGAGAGTAATTGTTAGACCTGACATCCTTGCCGTGGTTTTCCCTCAAATCTTTTGCCTTCACTCCTCCTATTCTGCTGAATCCGTTTTTGATGCCTCTAAGTCTCTGCCCATTCTACCACTGCGTACCAGTGCTATAGTGCTTGTCCTCACCCTGAAAACCTTGTACAATTGTCACACCCAATTACCATGAGGTGGTATATTACATGCTGCTAGAGGGCCGGCAGCACTTTTTGTGCCACCCACTTAAGTAGCCCTTGAAAACCTGTGTCAGGCCTGCCCATTGTAGCCTGGGGGTGCAATTGTAAACTACCATTTCAACCTGGGAAAATAAACATTTTACCAGGCCTAAACCATCCATTTAAATTCATATAAATTACATTCCGGGTTGGCCTTAAGAAGCACATCAGGCAAGGTGCATTATATTTAAAATTTGGACATGTACTTTAAGTTTTACATGTCCTGATAGTGAAAAAACTCTTCAATTCGTTTTTCATTATTGCAAGGCCTACATCTCCCATAGGATAACACTGTGTTACCTTATTACACTTAATAAGTGATAACCTTTGCTTAGGAGTAGGTAAGAATATCATGTTTGGTGTCCGACTAATTGTAATTTAAAACCCTCTTCAAAGATAAAGTTGGATTTTAAGTCACAATTCTAACAATGCTGTATTTAGAAAGTTGGCGTTTTCTTCTCCTAACCATTTGGTGCCTGCAGCCTGTTTCTTGGGTCACATGAATTGCTGTAGTTGGCAGTTGGTATTTGTGTATTCCTTGTAGACAGCCATCCAATAGAGGGTCAGTGTGTTGGCCATCCTGAATTGATGAGAGGGGCGGAGCTGTCACCTATCGCCCTTGCACTTCAAAGACCCTGACTAAGTTTACACACAAAGGACATCACACTAGTCTACTGTGCCTTCAGACAGACTGGGATCAAGAAAGGGAAGCAAGAAATTCCAGACACCTCTGTCAGGTGAAGAATTAAGAAGTTTCTTCCGCCTCTAAGAGGGCACCAGATATTAAAAGGGGACCCTCAGGCCCACTCTTTAGTACACACCTTGACCTGTGGATACTAGAGAAGAAGGACTGTCCTTCTGCTGGAGGACTACCTTGCTGTTAGAAGACGACCCTGCTGCTTGAGGCTTGCCCTGCTGTCTGAGAAGGAATACTGTCCCTGCACCATTCATCCTGGGCTGAAGTGACTCCCAGGGTCAGCCGTCTGACCTCCGGTTCTGAGCTACAGGGAAACAACAAGCTCCAGTTGCCACTCAGCAGCTGACCGGCTGTACTGGAACCACCAGGACTTCCAACTGGACCTGCCTGAGGCCTGCTGCAGTGAGTTCCTGATCCCAAAGAAGTACCCCTCAGGTCCTGGACCCTTTGGAATGGCATCAGTGGGCCTCCTTCTAGAAGAAAAAGAGGAATCCTGAAGTTTTGAGCTCTTCTCGATCACGAACAGGCCTGCATACACCAAAATCTTGCACCTACACCTACCCCCAACAGAAAGCTTTGGTGAACCCGACTCTTCACGCTACAGTGACCGACAGCAATGACCGGCAACATGAGACCTGCCCATCGTGCTACCGGATCAACAGCCTGCAGCAATTGCCAAATGCAAAAACAACAATTGATGGACAGAATGCAGAACAATGTCATACATTCACCCCAGTACAGATATCTGGGCCATTGTTTTTTGCTCCCCTTTCCATTACAGTTTCAACCCAGTCATATGCAAATTAGACTTGACCCTGCGCCCAATGGGAACAGTTCAGCACGAACTGCCCAGCCAGGTCCTCCCTGGATGGGAAACAAGCTTCCTAGGACCGATTTCAGGGTTTCACCCCTCATCAACCAGGATAGCTTGACTCTAGTGGTAGGGAGAGCACGGGACCCACGTCTGGACATACCCGTCCCACTCAGGGTGAAAAATGTAAAAACAACAATTGATGGACAAAATGTAGAACAATGTCAAACATTCACCCCAGTACGGAGATCCAGGCCTAAATCCATCGTTTTTTGCTCACCATGCAATTCCAGTTTGGACCCAGCCATATGCAAATCAGACTTGACTCTGCGCCCAATGGGAACAGTCCAGTCCGAATTGCCAGGCCAGGTCCTCCCTGGACTGGAAACAAGTCAAGTCAAGTTTAGCATTTGTATAGCGCACTACTCACCCAGAGGGTCTCAAGGTGCTTGAGGGGGGGGGGGGTTACTTATCGAATATCCAAGTTTTTAGTTGTTTTCTGAAGGAGAGGTGGTTCTGGGTAAGGCGGAGGTGGGTGGGGAGAGAGTTCCAGGTTTTGGCCGCTTAGTAGGAGAAGGATTTTCCTCCCATGGTGGATCTATGGATGCGTGGAATTGCGGCAAGGGCATGATTGGACGATCGTAGTTGGCGGGTGGGGGTGTAGAAGGACAGGCGCGTGTTGAGGCATTCGGGTCCTAGGTCGTAGAGGGCTTTGTGTGCGTGGGTGAGGAGACGGAATGTTATTCTCTTGTTGACAGGGAGCCAGTGGAGGTCTTTCAGGTGACTGGAAATGTGAGCTTGGCGGGGATGTATATTATGAGTCTGGCTGAGGCATTTTGAATGCGTTGGAGTTTTTTCTGTAGTTTGGCTGTGGTTCCGGCGTAAAGGGTGTTTCCGTAATCCAGTCGGCTTGTGACCAGTGCATGGGTGACCGTATTTCTTATTTCGGTGGGGATCCAATGGAAGATTTTTTTGAGCATACGTAGGATGTTGAAGCATGATGATGAGACGGCGTTGACTTGTCTGTTCATCGAGAGGGAGGAGTCCAGGATGAAGCCTAGGTTACGTGCATGGTCCGTGGGTGTGGGTGCGTTTCCCTAGGCCAGTGGCCACCAAGATTCGTCCCAGGCGGAGGGGGATGATCCTAAGATGAGGACTTCCATTTTGTCTGAGTTCAGTTTTAAACGGCTGTTCTTCATCCATTCGGCTACTTCTTTCATCCCTTTGTGTAGGTTGGTTTTGGCGGTGTTTGGGTCTTTGGTGAGGGAGAGGATCAGCTGTGAGTCGTCTGCGTAGGAGATGATGTTGAGGTTGTGTTGGCGACCAATGGATGCGAGGGTACTCATGTATACGTTGAAGAGGGTGGGGCTGAGTGATGATCCTTGTGGTACGCCGCAGATGACTTCGGTGGCCTCTGATTTAAAAGGGGGGAGGCGGACTCTCTGGGTTCTTCCGGCGAGGAACGAGATGATCCAGTCCAATGCTTTTCCTTGTATTCCGACGTTGCTGAGGCGTTGTATAAGGGTGCTATGGCAGACTGTGTCGAAGGCTGCAGAGAGGTCGAGTAGGATGAGGGCAGCTGTTTCTCCGTTGTCCAGTAGTGTTCGAATGTCGTCTGTTGCTGCGATGAGGGCGGTCTCGGTGCTGTGTTTGGCTCGGAAGCCGGCCTGTGAAGGGTCGAGGGATTTGTTGGATTCGAGGAAGACGGCGAGCTGACTGTTGACAGCTTTTTCAATGACTTTGGCAGGGAATGGAAGGAGCGAGATGGGGCGGTAGTTCTTAAGTTCAGTGGGGTCTGCTGTGGGTTTCTTCAGGAGGGCGCTGAGTTCGGCGTGTTTCCAGCTTTCTGGGAAGGTAGCGGAGTTGAGGGAGCAGTTGATGACGTCTCGGAGATGGGGTGCGATAATGGAGTTTGCTTTGTTGAAAATGTGGTGGGGACATGGGTCGGTTGGCGATCCTGAGTGGATGGAGTTCATCAGGCGGATGGTGTCTTCAGTGGTGATTGGGTTCCAGGCGCAAAGGTTGTTGGAGGGGCGTTTTGGTTTGGATGTGGGCAGGGTGGATTGGTCTCCGGGCTGGTTTTCAAAGCTGTTATGTATGTCGGCGATTTTGTTGTGGAAGAATGAGGCTAGGAAATCGCAAAGGTCTTGGGAGAGAGTGATGTCGTTGGTGCCGGCGGCGGGGTTGGTAAATTCTTTGACGATGATGAATAGTTCCTTGCTGTTGTGGGCGTTGTTGTCAAGTCGATCCTTGAATGCTGATTTCCTGGTGGATCGGATCAGTTGGTGGTGTTTGCGGGTGGCGTTTTTGAAGGTGGCCAGGTTGTCAGTGTTTGGGTTTTTTCTCCAGGCTTTCTCGAGGGTGCGACAGATTTTCTTGGATTTCTTAAGGTCATCGTTGAACCAGGGGGCTTTTTTGCTACCTTGTTTGATTTGATGTTTTTTCAAGGGTGCTAATTCGTCTGCGCTGTGGGTGATCCATTGTGTGAGATTGGCGGCCTCAAGGTTTGGGTCCGATGAGGTAGCAGGAGGGTTTTGGTGAAGCGATGTGAAGAGCTGGTCAGGGGTGATTTTTTTCCAGTTTCTGCGGGGAATTGGTTGTGGGTGGTTGTGGGTCGTAGTCTTTTTGTAGTTGAAGTGAACGCAGCTATGGTCCGTCCAATGAAGAGTTGTGGTGTGATTGAAGGAGATGTGCTTGCTGGAGGTGAATATTGGGTCGAGCGTGTGCCCGCCATAGTGGGTGGGGGTGTCTATAAGTTGTTTGAGTCAGAGATTGGCGAGGTTGTCCAGAAGGGTGGTGGTGTTGCTGTCGTTTTTCTTTTCCAGGTGGAAGTTGAGGTCTCCCAGTAGAATGTAGTCCTCGGAGGGGATGGCGTGTGGGCTGATGAAGTCAGTGATGTCTTCGCTGAATTGTGTGCGAGGTCCTGGAGGTCTGTAGATGAGGGTGCCTCTGAGTGTAGTCTTGGGGTCGGTGTGGATCTGGAAGTGGAGGTGTTTGGCGGCTGTGAGGTTGTCATCGGAGCTGGTCGTGATGCGGATGGTGTTCTTATGAACAATGGCGATGCCTCCTCCTGTTTGGTTGATGCGGTCCTTTCGGATGATCTTGTAGCCGTCAGGGATGGCTATGGCGATGTCGGGCGTTGATGAGGCGTTCATCCAGGTTTCTGTAAGAAAGGCAACGTCCGGCGATGTGGTGTCGAGTAGGTTCCAAAGTTCAATGGCGTGTCTGTGGACCGAGCGGGTGTTGAGCAGGATGCACTTCAGGTGGTTAGTGTCGGAGCTCTGTTTGGAGTTTGTGGATTTGGTGTTGGTCTTGATGCAGTCGAACTTGCAGGAGTGGCAGGTGAAGGGTCCATGGGTGTGTCCTGGGATGGCTTGGTAGCAGTTTGGTGGTCGGCCGGGGTTAAGGGCTGAGAGTGTTGCAGCGTCGTACGTTAAGCGGGAGGAGTAGGTTTTGCGGGGGCCAGGGGGTCTGGCGCTGGGCGCGGTCCAGGCGCGGACGGGCGTAGACGGGCTTACCATTGGCGCACCTTCAGCGCGCATAGGGCGCGACCGCTGCGCATGAACGCTGCGCGCAAGTGCATCTGGCATAAGTGGATAGTGGGGGGGCGGGCGAGGGAGGGTCAGCTGGGAGGCGGGAGCGGGGAGGAGAGACTGGCCAGGAATCACAACAACAGAATGGCAGCACAAACAGAAAGCGAAACAGGGGCACAGCCTGAATAGCGCTATGATCTGGGCAGTGGTAGCAGCACAATCAGGCACAAATAATATTGCAGGCGATGCAAGCAGTGCAACAATGACAATAACCACCAATGAGCAAATCACAGATAATAATTATCAGCGAGCGCTACAATAACAGGCTACTACACCGGGCGCTATGAAATGTTACAGGCAATGCGAGCTCAGTGAATGAATAATTAATTAGCAGCAGCAAGCGCAACGATACCAGGCAGCAAGGAGGAGAGTGGCGCTGCAGAGTCAGGAAGGTCAGGGAGCGTGGGGAGCGACCGCTTCAGAGCAAACCAAGACGGTCACAGCGCTAGTCCAGAAGGGACAAGTCTTTTCTATTAGTGGGAGGGAGGGTCAGCTGGGAGGCGGGAGCGGGGAGGAGAGACTGGCCAGGAATCACAACAACAAAATGGCAGCACAAACAGAAAGCGAAACAGGGGCACAGCCTGAATAGCGCTATGATCTGGGCAGTGGTAGCGGCACAATCAGGCACAAATAATATTGCAGGCGATGCAAGCAGTGCAACAATGACAATAACCACCAATGAGCAAATCACAGATAATAATTATCAGCGAGCACTACGATAACAGGCTACTACACCAGGCGCTATGAAATGTTACAGGCAATGCAAGCTCAGTGAATGAATAATTAATTAGCAGCAGCAAGCGCAACGATACCAGGCAGCAAGGAGGAGAGTGGTGCTGCAGAGTCACGAAGGTCAGGGAGCGTGGGGAGCGACCGCTTCAGAGCAAACCAAGACGGTCACAGCGCTAGTCCAGAAGGGACAAGCCTTTTCTATTAGTGGGAGGGAGGGTCAGCTGGGAGGCGGGAGCGGGGAGGAGAGACTGGCCAGGAATCACAACAACAAAATGGCAGCACAAACAGAAAGCGAAACAGGGGCACAGCCTGAATAGCGCTATGATCTGGGCAGTGGTAGCGGCACAATCAGGCACAAATAATATTGCAGGCGATGCAAGCAGTGCAACAATGACAATAACCACCAATGAGCAAATCACAGATAATAATTATCAGCGAGCGCTACGATAACAGGCTACTACACCAGGCGCTATGAAATGTTACTGGCAATGCGAGCTCAGTGAATGAATAATTAATTAGCAGCAGAGTCAGGAAGAGTGGCGCTGCAGAGTCAGGAAGGTCAGGGAGCGTGGGGAGCGACCGCTTCAGAGCAAACCAAGACGGTCAAGCATCCTAGGACCGGTTTCAAGGTTTAATCTCTCATCAGCCAGAATAGCTTGACTCCAGTGGCATGGAGATCACGGGACCCAAGTCTAGGCATACCCATCCCACTCGGTGTGACAAATGCAAAAACAATTGATGGACAGAATGCAGAACAATGTCATACATTCACCCCAGTACAGAGATCTGGGCCTAAATCCATCGTTGTTTTGCTCACCATGCCATTCCAGTTTGGACCCAGCCATATGCAAATCAGTCTTGACCCTGCGCCCAATGGGAACAGTCCAGCCTGAACTGCCAGGCCAAGTCCTCCCTGGACTGGAAACAAGCATCCTAGGACCGCTTTCAGGGTTTCATCCCTCATTGGCCAGGATAGCTTGACTCCAGTGGCATGGAGAGCACGGGACCCATGGCTAGGCATACCCGTCCCACTCAGGTGACAAATGCCAAAAGAACAATTGATGGATAGACTGCAGAACAAAGTCATAAATTCACCCCAGTAGAGATATCTGGGCCTAAATCCATCGTGTTTTTGGTACCCATGCCATTCCAGTATGAGGCAGTTCAGGCTGGACTGTTCCCACAAAGAACAGGGTCAAGAATGATTTGCATATGGCTGGGTCCAAACTGGGGTGGTGTGGTGAGCAAGAGAATGATGGATATAACCAAGAATCTTGTGACTGAGGGTGAATGTTTGCATTTTCCAGTATACCATTCATCAATTGTTTCTTTTGCATAAGTCGCCCTAAGTGGGAAGGGTATGCCCTGACGGGGGTCCCATGCTCACTACACTACTGGATTCAAGCTAGTCTGGCTGATGAAGGGTGATGCCCTGAAACTGGTCCCAGGATGCTTTTTCCCAGTCCAGGGAGGACCTGGCGTGGCAATTCAGGCTGAACTGTTCCCACAAGAAACAGGGTCAAGACTGATTTGCATATGGCTGGGTCCAAACTGGGGTGGTGTGGTGAGCAAAATAATGATGGATTTAACTCAGATCCTTGTGACTGGGGATGAATGTTTGCATTGTTCAGCATTCTGTCCATCATTTGTTTCTTTTGCATATGTTGCCCTAAGTGGGAAGGATATGCCCAGACGTGGGTCCCGTGCTCACTATACCACTGGATTCAAGCTAGCCTGGCTGATAAACGATGGTGCCCTGAAACCGGTCCTAGGATTCTTTCTTCCGGTCCAGTGAAGATCTGTCTTGGCAGTTCGGGCTGGACTGTTCCCACAAGGAACAGGGTCAAGGCTGATTTGCATATGGTTGGGTCCTAAGTGGGGTGGTGTGGTGAGCAAAATAATGATTAATTTAACCCAGATCCTTGTGACTGGGTGTGAATGTTTGCAATGTCCATCATTCTGTCCATGAATTTGAATTTAAAAACACTTATAAAGCGCACGTACACTGAAACAGTTTCATGGCGCTGGTAAGGTCCCTACAAGAGAATAAAGAAAAGAGAGCTAAGTGCCAAAAGCCTGCTGAAATAATAATGTTTTTAACGACCTCCGAAACTCCATATAGGAGGGGGAGAGTCTTAACGGTAGGGGGAGATCATTCCAAAAGGAAGGTGCAAGTACCGCAAACTTCTGCCCCCCCGCCCGCTTCTTTCTAAATCGAGGCGTGGTTAGTAAGGCCAAGCTTGAAGAGCGAAGATCTCTAGTGGGGACATAGGAGGAGATTGCCGAATTGATAAAAGCAGGGGCAGTCCCCGCTCTTGCTTGGAAAGTTAAACACCCTAATTTAAACTTGGCTCGCTGTTTTATAGGGAGCCAATGAAGGAGTAGTGGGGTCGAATGGTGGGACCTTGATAGTCCAAAGACCAGTCGGGCAGCCTGGTTCTGTATCAGCTGCAGTCGCTGCACAGCATAGGCCGGGGCTCCATTATAGATAATATTGCCATAGTCAATTTTTGACAGGACCATGGCCATTAAAATAAGTTTTAAGGCAGGGGCAGAAAAAAACCTAGCAACCTTCCTAATCACTCGAAGTGTAAAAAAACAAGAGGAGACCACCGAACTAATATGTGAGTGGAGTGTTAATTGATTGTTAAGCATAATCCCAAGTGTTTTAACTGAACAGGAGGGAGGAGGGGGGGGGCCAAGTGAAGGGGGCCAAAAAGAAGGGGACCAGGGGTTGGCAGCACCGTCCATCAATAGTTTTCTTGCATATGTCGACCTAAGTGGGAAGGGTTGAGCGGGTCAAAGGAGTGAGGCCCCCAACAATAGGTGTTTGAGAGGATTTTATTGTATATATATGACGGGCTGGTGTTGCCAGGGTTTATTTCAGGGATAACACGTCTTACCCAGGTATTCCCTTCTTCGTGCCTTCTGGTTTCTCGTGGCTCTGGCGTGCAATGGGGAATTTTCGGGACCCAGGCTCCTCTCGAGAGAAAAAGACAAACAAACAGAGCATTGGTGGAAGGTTCTCTTTCCTAACCTTCACCATAGGGGGAAAGGAGTGAGAGAACACCCGGTGCTCTCAAAAGAAAAAAGGGATTGTTAGGGTTGTGTACGTGAGAGGGGAGGGTGGTCGGAATGGTCAGGGACATGGGGAATTGCTTGATGTTTTATCACTAACCTTCTCCTGCCTCCCGGCCCACCCATAAACCATGCACGCACCTGTGAGGACCACGCTCCTACTGGAGCATGGCTGGTGGAGCGTGGGAACGTTGGACTCCCGGCTCTCCCGACACTTCTGGGTGTTTGTCCTTGGCTGTCAACAGCAGTACCGGAGCGTTTTCTCCAACGGTTCTCGTCTCCTGCTCTCAGGCTTGGCTTTCGGCGTCTGTTCTCTCCCAGCGTCTTCTGGAGTCTTTCCTCTCTTCCTCTCATTGCTCCTCTTCAATTGGGTCGGGGTAGATGACGCTTGACCGGAGGGCGGGGTCTTCCGAGGATAGCTCCGAGTTAAAGGGACCTCACGCGGATGTAGGTGAGTATGTGTCCTGATGGGGGCTCCGCGAGATAAACCAGTTTTGGGATTCCTCTGGCTGTGGAGAGAGCAGAGAATCCCCGCTGTCAGATAAATGCCACCATTTGTCCCTTGTTATATTATCAGTATTAGGGGCGGAGGCCCCGTGACAGAAGGGTATGCCCAGTTGTGGGTCCTATGCTCACTACACCACTGGAATCTAGCTGGCCTGGCTGATGAAGGGTGATGCCCTGACACCGGTCCAAGGATGCTTATTTCCGGTCGAGGGAGGACCTGGCTTGGCAGTTCAGGCTGGACTGTACCCACACGAACAGGGTCAAGACTGATTTGCATATTGCTGTGTCCAAACTGGGGTGGTGTGGTGAGCAAAAGAATGATGGATTTAACCCACATCCTTGTGATTGGGGGTGAATGTTTGCATTGTCAGCATTCCGTCCATTAATTGTTTCTTTTGCATATGTTGCCCTAAGTCGGTAGGGTATGCCTAGACATGGGTTCCGGTCTCACTATTCCACTGGATTCAAGCTAGCCTGGCTGATGAATGGTGATGCCCTGAAACCAGTCCCAGGATGCTTGTTTCCAGTCCAGGGAGGACCTGGCTTGGCAGTTCGGGCTGGACTGTTCCCACAAGGAACAGGGTCAAGACTGATTTGCAAATGCTTGGTTCCAAACTGGGGTGGTGTGGTGAGCAAAAGAATGATGAATTTAACCCAGATCCTTGTGACTGGGGGTGAATGTTTGCATTGTCCAGCATTCCATCCATCAATTGTTTCTTTGGCATATGCAGCTATTGCCAAAGCAAAGCTCCAGCAACGACCATTCGCAAGGCCCACCAGGATCTTCGCTCAAGAGCAATGGCCACCCACGATGCCTAGGCTGTGTTTTTCCCTATAGCAACAACCGTCTGTGATGCTGTCCCTATGGCCTCCTGCACCACAAACTGAACTCTTTGCGCTAGACTTTAAAAGGTAACTTTTTCAGCTGGACTAACCTGGTACTTATTTATGGCGTACTCTCCATTGTGATCAGCCTAAACTTGTCACTCACCTTTTAAAATAGTTTTGGGCACTTCCTAGTCGCGCGCTGACTCCCCGTTCCACCGCAGCTAGTTGGTGCTGATTATTGTGGAGGAAGAAAACAGTGCAGAGCACTTCTTGGTGGTGCCATTAGCGGGCGGCCATCTTGGCAGGGTGACGATCCAGATTTCCTGGGAATCCAATCTATATTAGGGCACATGATGCTGTCGCGCAGCGGATATGCCGCGGAGGCGCCGAAGAGGCGCCTAAGAGAAGCCAGTCTGCGTCCAGCCGTGCCCAGGGCCCGTAACCTCTGACCCTGCCACGGGGAGCTTAATTACTTATGAACCCTCACTTCTATGTGAGTTAAGACCTGCTGTTAACTCTAAATGCCTACATTCTATGCGCCTTACTGACATTGCGACCCATTGCAAATATTGCAACTGGAAGCTATTACCTAACATCTCAGGTAGACATACTACTTATAGTTTATGGAAGATGTTCCTTCTAAACTGTAGATCACTACTTAAACATCATACTGAGATAGCCCTACTAATAGAAGAATTTAAGCCTGATGTTCTTTTCCTAACGGAGACTTGGCTTCAATTAGAACCCGACCCAGCTATTGTATGGGCAATTCCGCAAGGCTACACTTTAAAAAGAGCCGATCGTACTACTGGCAGAGGAGGCGGTCTGGCCATTATTCACAGAGATGTATATAAGTGTCGTATTTTTCCCACTACACTCTCAGACTGTGAAAGTATGTCCTTCTCGCTAGAATTTTCCCCAATAAATACCCTCTCGGGTATCCTGGTCTATCGTCCACCAGGTGCCTTAGGTCAGTTTATTTCTAACTTGGTTGACCTAGCTGCCAATCTAGCGTTCACGTCGGCTAATTTCACGGTACTGGGCGACCTAAATTTACATTTGGACAACCTTCTTGATCCCTCAACTAATAATCTTCGGCTGAGTCTTCAAGCGATTGATATGGTACAAAAAGAATTCTCCCCGACACACAGTAAGGGTCATTTACTGGATCATGTGTTTAGTAACATCGATACTCTAACCACTGAACTGCCTCTCCCCATGCCCTGGACAGACCATTATCTAATTCCTCTGACCTGGGTAACGGGAGGCTCTCTACCTATTCAAGAACCCAAAAAACAATGGGGTAGAAAGTGGTCTAAACTTTCCTCTACTCAATGGGAGTCTGCTCTTGCTGACCTTAAACCTGTGAAGGTCCCCAACCCCAATACTGCCAGTAGTAACTTCAACAACTGGATCCAAAACTCTCTTGATCTAGTTCTCCCCAAGGAACGCATGCAGGGCATAAAGAGGCAAAAAGTAGCCACATGGTTCACACCCAAATTGAGGGACATGAAACAATCCTGTCGCAGGTTAGAAAGGATGTGGAGACGAGATCACTCCCAGCACCGGAAGATAGAATATAGAATGGAAATCAGGCTCTATAAGATCGAAATCAAGGCCGCACAAGCTTTCTTTTACGAAACAAAAATCAATACAGCTGCCAATTCACCAAAGGAAATCTTTCAGATAGCCAAATCACTGATCTCCCCCCTCAAGAACCAGTATCTTTAGAAGGAGCACTTGCACGTTGTAATAATTTAGCAACCTTCTTCCACCAAAAGATCCAGACTATCTATGCCTCCTGTGTTTCCGACAACTCTGAGTCAGATGCAGCCGCAACTATGAGTCCCTTTATCCCAGCCACCTGCACGTTGGAACAATTCACCCCCCTGGATGCTGCCTCCTTGGATAAAATAATCCCCAAGGTCACCTCCGGTTCCCCTGGGGACCCATCTCCTCAACTCCTTACCTCAGTCATTGACTCGATCTGTCCAGTTATCCTCGACGTCATTAACAGCTCGATTGTCTCAGGCATAGTTCCTACATTATGGAAATGTGCAATGGTCAGGGCCCTTCTAAAAAAGCCCAATCTGGACCAAGGCAATTTATCCAATTACCGCCCTATCTCCCTTTTGCCCTGGATGAGCAAATTGGCTGAGAAACACATTAACAACATCTTAGCTGAGTACTTAGAGTCCAACAGCCTGCTGTGTACATCTCAGCCTGCTGTGTACATCTCAGACATGGGACTGAGACAGCCTTATTGGTTGTAACAGAGGAGACGAGGATCGTGCTGGACCGGGGAGGGACGGCCGCCATTATTTTGTTAGATCTCAGTGCTGCGTTCGACACGGTTAACCATGCCATTTTACTACATCGCCTTAATGGCATGGGAGTGTCGGGCGCAGCTCTGATATGGCTGACCTCCTTCCTGGAAGACCTCTTTTTCCAGGTCTTTGAGGGAAAGGCTGTCTCTACCAAGCAGCCACTCAGTTGTGGGGCCCCTCAGGGCTCTGCCCTGAGCCCCACACTTTTTAATGTTTATATGAGGCCCCTAGCGGAGTTGGTCCATCCTTTTGGCATCAGAATTGTCACCTATGCAGACGACACCCAGCTTGTGGTCTCATTGAACCAAGCTGAGGGGTCATCTGGCTCTCTGGGTCCCTGCTTGGAGGCAGTGGCCAGATGGATGGAGCTCTCCTGCCTCAGACTAAATGGGGGAAAAACAGAAATCATGTTATTAGGTAATCCATCACCTAACATTCTTGCCCCCTCATGGCCAAAGTGCCTGGGACCCCTCCCCCCTCCCAAGACACAAATAAAGAGCCTGGGAGTCTGGTTGGATAGCTCCCTTGATTTTATGGTTCAGGCCACTAATACCTCATCTACCTGCAATGGTTTGATGAGAATGCTCCGGAAGATCCTCCCTTTGCTTCCGTTTCAGGCGAGGAGAATGATTGTCCAGGCTTTGATAATCTCTCGCCTGGACTATGGCAATGCTCTCTATTTGGGAGCCCCTAGGGCCACAATCAATAAGCTGCAGGTTACACAGAACTGTGCAGCTCGACTGCTCTACCAAATCCCTTGCTGGCAGTCAGCCAAACCCGCTCTCAGGAAGCTGCATTGGCTTCCTGTTGCAGCGAGGATACAGTTTAAAGCTATGTTTCTGACCCAGAAAGCAATTTGGAGAACTGGTCCAGCTATAATGCATCCTTTAGTCACCCCCTATCTCCCCCACAGAGCTCTGCGCTCCAGCTCATTACATTTAGCCACTTCAAATAAGATAAACAAGGCCCGATGCTAGTAAAATTTGGAATTCCCTGCCCCTCACTCTCAGAAAGAATAATAATCTGCTGGCATTCAGAAAGCTTTTAAAAACCCACCTGTTTGGAACAACCTGTTAGCACTCTGCCCTGTTTGTTTCTCCGATTCTAGCCATCAGCGCTGCGAGGCCTCAGGGTAGTCTATACGCTATTCAAATATAATTTTCATTTCATTTCATTCATTTCACCTGTCTTGCACAACCAGACAACCGTGAGTGGCACTTTGTACTTTTAGTCACGATACATACCTTAAATCTTTCAAATTGCAGATCTCCGGTTCTACTGATTGGGTTTTTGTTAGTTTGGTGTCAAATAATGTATACAATGTTACTACATTTTTCTAAATTGGTGTGGATTTTTTTTTGCGTTGTGTATCTACTTTATTGTTGTCTGAGTGCTGCATGAATACTTTACATATTGCCTCTAAATTAAGCCTGACTGCTTTTGTGTCAAGTCTACCAACAAGTTAAGCACAGGTTAATTTTAGTGCCTTTCTGTGGTTCAACCCGACAGGGATTGTGTCTGCTGCTTGAGAATGGGCTTAGAGCTCCGCCTCAACCAGCACCCCATTTTCTCACATTAATATTTGTGTGAAAACAATCTAATACAGGGAGTCCATCTGTACACATTCTGGTGCAGATGGAAGGGCATTGGCTACAAAGGTGTGGGACAACCCGGTCTACTAAGAAGAAATTGCGATGACAGGCTTGTTATATGGGACTTACATTCTCCTGAAACCCACAAAAGAGGTATTTCGGGCTGTAGGGCAGTGCTGCGCTGGACAGACTGAAAACAACCATTTACAAAGGAAACCTTCTTTGTGGGATTGCCGGTGGCTAGCACGGATGGCAGGCCTTGAGGGGTTCCGTTGGTAGAACAATCTTAGCATTACAAAAATGGGGAATGTTTGGGTTAAGGGTACATTAGCTGCTTTCAGAACCTTCAGTCCGAATTCCAATTGCATACATCACAATTCTTCTGGTACCTCCATCTCCGACACGCTCTCTCTGACTATCACAATGACCTCAAGTATGTTTCGGAATGTAATCCACCGGAAGTGCCAAGGCTTATGGGTCCTATAGGGAAAGGGGTGATATCCCAACTTATAAAACTTTGGTTGTACACTCCCTGGACCTGATGGGCCCTTGAGAACATACTATAAGCAGTGGTGCGTCCCCTGGAGAAGGCATACTGGCGAGATGCCTGTTTGGCACCCTGTGTGTTGGCGATCTCTGCTGAGCTCAGGCTCATCCAGTTTAAATACCTTCACCAGGTATATCTCACACCTTACCAACTATGGAGGACCTGGTTGTCTCCCTTCCCTGCGTGTTTGCTGTTTCTGGTGCCTAAAGTGGATTTTTCCATATAGTGTGGGCCTGCCCCATTATCTACTGAATATTCTCGATCCTATCCAGGGTGGTGGGATCTGCTGTCGTGGTCAGTTCTCGAATCGCTCTGTTGGGTATCTTGGAGGATATGAGAGATCTTTGGGGGACGGGATGCTGGGGGGGTTGGGCACGTTGCTGGCTGACAGGGGCATAGCAAACACTGGACTCCACCAGCGCTTCGCCCTCTATGGTCTGGAAGCATGGCATGGAATGGTGTGTGAAACTGGAGAAGACTATATATACCGCACACTGGTGTCCCTGCAAATATGGTAAGGTCCGGCACAAGTGGTGGGCTTATTATTGTTTGAAGGTAGCTGAAGGATCCGAATAGTGGTGGGGGTTGTGTATTTACATTTATGAGACAAACTGGGGACGTGGGGTGTTATGCAATTAGTCAGAGGAAGAAAAGTAAAGTGAATTGTGTGCCCATGTTGTTGGGGTAAAGAGAGTGTCAAAGGAAAGGGTGTAGGCAGTGGTAGTTATGGCGGAGGACCGCCACTCCCCCCCTGCTGAAAGCCAGCAGAGGCAAGGACAAATATAATGATAATACACATTTTTATTATCATTTTATTTTGCATGCTGCCAGCCAAGCAAGGGGGTGGTGTGGGGACAGCCAGAGTGACACATTGCAGTTGCAGCACCTGGGAGGAGGGGAGATTTGTGGGCATAATAATAATAATCCACATTTGTAAAGCGTGAACAAGCACCCGTAAGGGTCTCAAGGCGCTGGGGGCCGTCAGGACGCTTATGCAAGCTAGTGCCCAGATTCACATGATGCTGGGCTAATCTGCCGCCGGTGATCGAACCGTGATCCCCAGATTCCAGAGTCAGTCGCCCTAGCCGCGGCGCCACACCTCTTCCACTAAGAGCACTGGGCACTGCTAAATGCGCCTGATGATTTTGCCGGCCCCAGAGGGTCGGCCAAACCGTCATGCACACTTAGCCATTCTCCACCTAGCTGTATTGTACAGCTGGGTGGAAAAACCAACGCTGTCTCCTACTCTATGTCTGAGCACCAGACTGAGGCGATCAGACCAATTCCAGCGCTGCTCACATGCTGGGAGGAGCATCGCTGGGATTGGGAGCTGGGAGCCTGCGCAGTGTGCATCAGGTTCCTGGCATGGGCGCAAGGATCGAGAAGAAGGCTGCAGCTGTCAGAGCAGGAAAGCGCAGTTTTATTTATTTTTTATTTGTCTTTTTTTGAGTTCCCCCTCCCCACCCCACCACTTCACTCCTGGGTGTTGGATGTCTAACACACAACAAAATGTAAATACCTGCAAATGAACTGTGCACATTCAGCACAGTTCATTGTTTGTAACTCGTAAGTGTGATGGAAGCAAACAATTTAATAGGATCAAAACAAATCAAAACCCTTCGCTTGGTGATGCACAAACGACAAATATCCACTAAAACCCGATTAGTAAAACTGCATATCTGTGGGAATTTAGTGGGCATTTCAATGTAAGGTGTGCTGGCTGTGGATGACAGTGCGCTGCCACACGATGCTTTAGTTACACTAAAAATAAATGCCCGCCTCATGTTCATTAAAGCTAGGTGGGTAATGAACGTTTGTCGTTCTGGGTTGTGGTTCTAAAAAGCCTGGCAAGCACTTGTTCAATAGTATAAAAAAAAGTAATCTTTGTGATTCTTTTAAACTCTATAAAGAAAGCTGGGTCTTGCATGAAAGGCTTTATAGGTTCCCACTTATGAATAAGATGAATTGGTATACTTTTCTAAAAGTTATATTTACGCATTCTGTCATGTAAATTGCACAAAAGCGTTTGGTTATAAGTAAAATCACTTTTACTTTATTTTGCAGAATGGGAACGAAGCTGCTGGAAACATTATTGCCAGCTTGCAAGTCTAAGATCCCTGCTGTGCTCCAACATGGAAATGATTACTGCTGAGTTTGCAGAAGGATTTGAAATGACTAGAGGGCAAAGTGTTGTGGCTATACGCGGGAATGCGCCACACACTAGCTGTGGAGGCATTTTAGCAGGGGGGGGGGGGCACATATAGTTATTAAACTAAAATGTAAGCCCAAATCATCCTTCATTGGCATGGGTTATGCACAACTAAATTATATTGCATGAGATGTCTTAACTTCGAGCAGATCATCATATGGGAATACAAATATACAATCTAAAAACGCTGTTTAAAGATCCTCAATTTATTTTGAATATAACGAAGAACAATTAACATATTTGAAATCTGATTTTTGTGAAAGCCAAGTGGAACAAGCATTGATAAATGCATTACGTGTTCCCTATGTGATTAACAACATTTTCTTTGTTGTAAAGTGTAGCTTGCTGAGTAGTTGTACAACTTATAGAAAGCCTGTTAAAGTGTTATGACCTGTTTATGTACAAAAAGGCAATATATTGTGATGTTACTAATGGTATAGTGCAGGGAAGTAATAGCAACATTTTTGAAAAATGGAAGAGGGAAATAATATAATTAATTCATGTAATAGCAACACAATTAGGTCAATTCCGATCCGGTAAAAAGCGCTCCGATTAGCTGTACGGAGCCTTTTTCCCGTACGAATCGTACACCTACAACGTCCCCGTACGAACTAGCATGTACGATCCTAACCCAAAGCGCCACTCCGTACGACTCGTACCAAACACCGTACAAATAAAAAGTACATACGGATTCACTCCGGCCGACGCTGTACGCCACGTCCGTACGTAAATTGGCAGCCATTTCCGAACCAGGAAGTACGATCCGTGTTGACGACACTCCGTACGACCCTTTTTCTACGGGAGCTGAAAACAGCCGTAAAAGCAGAGTTCGCGCCGAAACAGGTATGGAACGGCCCCCCGGGTACGGCTCGTACCCCCCATTATCGCAGGGGTACGCACCGTACCCCTGCGATCATGGGGTGTACGAGCCATACCCCCATTGTACAATCGGTGTACGTGCCGTACCCCATTGTACGATCGGTGTACGAGCCGTACCCCATTGTATGATCGGTGTACGTGCCGAACCCCCATTGTACGATCGGTGCACGTGCCGTACCCCATTGTACGATCGGTGTACGAGCCATACCCCATTGTACGATCGGTGTACGTGCCGTACCCCCATTGTACATTCGGTGTACGGCTCGTACACCGATCGTACAATGGGGTACGGCACGTACACCGATCGTACAATGGGGGTACGAGCCGTACACCGATCGTACAATGGGGGTAGGGCACGTACACCGATCGTACAATGGGGTACGGCTCGTACACCGATCGTACAATGGGGTACGGCACGTACACCGATCGTACAATGGGGGTACGGCACGTACACCGATCGTACAATGGGGTACGGCTCGTACACCGATCGTACAATGGGGTACGGCACGTACACCGATCGTACAATGGGGTATGGCTCGTACACCCCATGATCGCAGGGGTACGGTGCGTACCCCTGCGATCATGGGGGGTACGAGCCGTACGGTGTGTATATATTTGTGTGCTTTTCCGTACGACACGCCCTTACCTGACGTGGACCGTACGAATCGCGTCCTCATACTCCGGTCCGGATCGTACTCGTTGGGTCGTACGGCATGTGTACGAGTCATACGGTATGTGTACGAGTCGTACGGTTCACAGTTTCAGCCTTGCAATACGTACGGATCGCGACGATTCGGACGGAATGCGGATCGTACTTGGCGACTCGGACGGACGGGTACGATTCGTACGGAGAGGGTTCCGGATACAAATCGTACGGACGTTTTTTTTCCCGAATCGGAATCGACCCCAATGTGTTTAGAGGAGTTCTGACAACGTTTGGGCCCAGTGCCACTGTACCTGCTGCACCATCCAAATCATTCCAGATTGCCTGCAAACTAACTGCCTTCATGACTGCCTGTTTAGTAGTAAAATATAGCAATATTTGGTGTTTAGAGGGGTTATGACAACTTTTGGCCCCCAGTGCCACTTCACCTGCTGCACCATTCAAATCATGATCATGCAAGGGAACTGCACTTGCGACTGCCTGTTTAGTAGTAAAGTATTGCAATATTTGGTGCTCAGAGGGGTTCCTAGAGCTTTGGGCGCCGGTGTCACTGTACCTGCTGTATCATTGAAATCATGACCCTAGTGCTCGCAAGGTAATACACTTGTGACTGCTTATTTAGTGTTTAAATATAGCAATATTTGGTGTTTAAAGGAGTTCTGACAACTTTTGGTCCTGGTGCCACTGCGCCTGCAGTATCATTTGTAAAAAGAAATCACATTCTATTTCTACTATTATTAAGATTTTCTTTAGCTGTCATGCAATTGTATATATTGGCACCAGATGTTTGAGATGAAACTATCAGAGCACTGAAATTATAATGATTAGTTCACTAATAATAAGAAATAAGCATGCCTATGATTTGTACCTTTTTTATCACATAATTGGAAATTTCAACATAGCCTTGATTACAAGTGACCTGCCTTAAGAGTCATAAAATCTGACACTGAGGAGTTTGGAATTTGTTGGGTACACTTATTTAGGCCTATTGCTCGAATATTGATTACTGTACCAAAATCAGCATGTATTATTGTTTCTGGGGCTTTCATCTGGAAATTCTGGCAGGTTAATAATAATAATAATAATTCACATTTGTAAAGCGCACAATCACCCGTAAGGGTCTCTAGGCGCTGGGGGCCGTCGGGAAGATTAAGCAAGCTATTGCCCAGAGTCACATGGTGCTGGGCTAACCTGCCGCCGGAGCCGGGGATCGAACCCTGATCCCCAGATTCCAGCGTCAGTCGCCCTGGCCGCGGCGCCACACCTCTCCCACAGAGCTGGGGCCTGGCCAGGACGTGCATGGAGTAGGACGTGCAAGCTGGGGTCTCCGCTCCACAGAGTCCTGCTGTATCATTGAAATCATGACCTTAGTGCTTGCAAGGTAATACATTTGTGACTGCTTATTTAGTGGTTAAATATAGCAATATTTCGTGTTTAAAGGAGTTCTGACAACTTTTGGTCCCGGTGCCACTGCACCTGCAGCACCATTTGTAAAAAGAAATTAAATTTCTATTTCTACTATTATTAAGATTTTCTTTAGCTTTCATGCAATTGTATATATTGGCATCAGATGTTTGAGATGAAATTATCAGAGCGCTGAAATTATAAGGATTAGTTCACTAATAATAAGAAATAAGCATACCTTTAATTTGTACCTTTTTTATCACATAATTGGAAATTTCAACTTAGCCTTGATTACAAGTGATCTGCCTTAAGAGTAATAAAATCTGACACTGAGGAGCTTGGAATTTGTTGGGTAAACTTAGTGAGGCCTATTGCTTGGATATTGATTACTGCACCAAATCAGCATGTATTATTGTTTCTGGGGCTTTCATCTGGAAATTCTGGCAGGTTAGAGCTGGGGGCGTGGCCAGGACACACATGGAGTAGGACGTGCAAGCTGGGGTCTCGGCTCCACAGAGTCCCGCTATTGCTGCTGTTCTGTGCAGCTGGGCTTGCTGTCCAGAGCGGAGGGGCCTGTCCCCGTGCTGTGCTGTTGTGGAGACCCCCCTGTGCTGCTAAAGGGGGTATGGTGACGCTCAAGAGTACGGGTTCATGGCCTACGTGGCGTCCTAGCTGGCTGCCATTTTGTGGAGCCAGATCCGGTCTCAGACCAGCAGCTGGGCAGTGCCTTCTGGACCCTGAATCAACACCGCGGGAGCCTCTGGGGGCCCCCGGGATAGCGTCTGTCACTGGAAGTGGTTCGGCTGCTGTGGAGTGCCGAGACCTTCCCTGCGCTTGTCCCTCAGCCCGAGAGAGACGTGCCTCAGACTGGCGGGTGGGCCCTGAGAGGTCGACTGGCGGCACCGGTGAGATGCCCGGAGGTTGCGGAGCTTGTCAATAAAGAACAGAATTGCAAAGATGTGTCTTGCCACTGGACTGAAATGGCCTGATGCTTTGCCCCTTGTTTTGATGACCCTGAGGAGTACACCTGATAGAAAGACAGGATTAAGTCCTCATGAAATACAGATGGGAAGAGTAATGAGACAAGCATTTGTACCAGTTGATAAACTGTTGGCTATAAATGATGATATCATACTGGATTACAGCAAGAACCTGTCTGATGTGGTGACTTCGGTATTCCATCACGTTGGAATTGATGCAAACACAAAAGAGAAACATCCAGCTCATGATCTAGTCCCTGGAGATTGGGTTCAGCTAAAAGTGCAAAGGAGAAGAAACTGTCTAGTTCCTCGCTGGGAGAAGCCAAGGAAAGTAAAGCCTGGTTAGCACCACTGCAGTCAAGTGTGCTGGAGTGAAGAGATGGGTGCATGTGAGCCATACGATTCGTGTGCCTGAACCTGAAAATCCGCAAACAGAGGCGACAGAAAGCACTACTGATTCTGATTCTCATTCTGAAGGTGAACCAGATCGAAATCCAGATACTGAAGCTCGACCTGTTCGTCTACATCTGGAAATATCAGATACTAGTTCAGCATCTGAAGGAGAGAGTGAAATCTTGAAGTACCAGATTCTGAAGATCGACCTGAAAGTCGAGATCTGGTAAGGCCCAGTACCAGTTTGGACACTGATCACAGCAAAGAGAAAACTGGTAACCAGATAAGTTCTAAAGGACAGTTTGAAAGCTCTGAAAGCAGGAACGTAAATCTCGAAACTGGTGAGAAGAAAAAAACTCACGATAAGGATGAGCTTCCAAGTACCAGTTGTGGTGAAGTTTCTAACAGAGTAACTGAACTGATTAAAGAGAACATGAATTCAGTGGATGAAACAGACATTATAAAATACAAAATAAGAGGAAGTGATGACAAGTCTGTAACTGGGTCTGATGACAGTGATGATGAGACACAATTAAGGAGGAGCTCAAGAAAAAGAGCTTGGAGGTTGGAACGTGGAAATATAGAACCTGATAGTAAGAAACCACGCAAAGGAGACAATTGGCCTAAAGGAAATGATGGAATGAAATGTGAGCTGATCAACAAAGCCAAAAATCAAGAAGAACAAGTAAATGAGATAACAAGTCAAAAGGAGTTGTTGAAAGAAAGTAAAGAGATTTTGAAAAGGCAAAAAAGAGTAAGGAGACCAAATCAAAGGTATCAGTCACCTGAGTGGACATATGTTGCATTGCCTTTGATAGAGGAAATCAACAGCAGTCAAGAAAACCTGAATTACCAAAGTGAGTAAAAGATTAATAAAGGACAAAAGATTGTGTAAACTGGGAAAAAAAGATCTACTAATTATGTACAAATGTCAAAATGTGTTATTTTTAGAAAATGGTGTAGAATGTGGTCAATATGTACAGGGTTATTAATGGTAGTATGGTTAATATTAGCAATTGTGATTCCTTTTAGACCTGAATTTGAGAATACAAAGGCAAACGAGAGTGCAAAAGAAAAGGCTTATGAGTCGAAAAGTGATGTGAAACATGTATATAATCCTAATTTGCATAGAAATAATTCTATAAGTGATTTTTCGAAAAAAACACTTTTTCTAAACTATTGTCTGAATATGTGAAAACGATGGAAACAAGCGACTGTTACGTTTGTATGAAGTTACCCGCATCTGTATCAGAGGGCGTGACTTACCATCACCTCCCTTTGACATATGGGGTTACTTGTGGTGTGTTATCTAGTTTGTTTTACAAAACAGGTAAATCAGAGTATTCTTATTCTAATTCTGATGACACTTTTGCAACTTTGAAAGTTGTACCAGAACTGAACAAAATTAAACCAGTCAAAGTTTTTGGTGAATATTTTTTAGAAAAACAAGAACTGACTTTTGATTATGCTTTCAAGCATAATTTGACTTGTAAAATGCGTAATGAAGAGAAAGCCTTTTTGGACATGGTTGGGAAGGGAGAATCCAATACAAAAGAAAATCAACTGCAAATAAAGCAAAATCAATGTGAACTTTTGAGGATGAAAATATTGAGGGAAATAATGTGAATGTGGCAATTAGTATTGATACACCACAAATAGGAAAATTATGTATTTGAAGAGATAACACTTTGTATGACAATTATTTTGTGGGAGCAAGTCAATGTGAAGATACATATATTATAAAAGGGGGATGGGATTTAAAGGTAGAAATGATTCTGTTTTTCCTGGAATTTACTTTTTGTGTGGTAATAAGGCTTATTATAGATCACCGGACCACTGGTATGGAACATGTTATGTAGGTTTGGTCTTTCCTAAAATATTTCATGTAGATAGAGGAACTAATGGAAGTCATGAGATTGTTAAACCATTAACCCGTAGAAGAAGGGAAAGTATATTAGGAATAATAGGTTATGTATTTGGTGCATTGAAACCAGCAGTGGGCATATCTTTTAATGCAAACAAAATTCAAAAGTTGTCAAAGATAGTAGATCGTTTATCAACAGACACAGCAGGAGGATTTTCAATGGTAAATACTGAAATGGTTGCTATGAGAGCTTTGGTGATGCAAAATCGACTTGCTCTTGACATGATATCGGCAAAAGAAGGAGGAGTCTTTGGAATTTTTAAAGTACAGCACTGTTGTCCTTAAATCCCAGACAAAAGTCAAAATATTCAAAGGTATATTACAAATATTACTGAGTTGCATAAATAAGTTGATTCACTGGAGGTTGAAGGTGTTCTTGAGAAACTCGGTAAGAGTTTTTCAGCTGTAAAGAAATGGTTTCTTGAAATAGGTAGATCAATAATAGGGAAAGTGTTAATTCCACTGACTGTAATGATAGTTATGATATTAATCCTAAGATTAGCTTGTAAGTGTAGGAGAAGGAAAGGAAAAATATAAAAAAAGTCTATAAAAAAGAAAGTTGAAGAAAGTAAAGAAAGAGAACGTGAGAAAGGAGAAATAGAGTTGGAAGAATTTACAAAGAAAATGTACAATGATAGAAAGAAAATGGAAGATACAAGAGTTTAATTCAAACTAACTAAAAAGAACATGAAACATGTTTATTCGAAATTCTACAAAAATTGTTGGTGTAATTTGGTGATAAGATCACCAAAGGGGGGAATTGATGGAGCGAGGAAGTGACAAAAAATTTTGTGTACCCCTCGTGAAGTCAGGTTTCTCATAACTATAACATGTATTAATCAAGTGGAGTGCAGTACTAACCAATGAAAAGAAAAACATACACAGAAAAGTACACGTGGGATACTAATTTGCTTGTGTTGCAAACGTTAATACATTAATCCTGTGAATTCATCATACTAATATAGTGCAATGATGCTTTTTAAGTAAACAAAGCTATGCATGTATGCTTATTATAAGTATTCATTGTGGCAAAACGAAGGAGATTGGTAGAAAACAATGCATTTTTTCACTGCTTGATACTAGGTAACTACTAACAGGGTAAACTTAGAATAGTGGGAGGTAAACAGAAGGGCTTTACTTCGAAATCTAATGTTTAATTGTGTTTGTTTCTATAATAGTTCCCGTAATGGCCCATGCGGCCTAATCAAAAATTGAGGTTTTGTGAGACTCCGATAGAGTGTAACTCTATGCAGGCGCGACTGTGCTTGAGAGATGTACAAGCAGCCTGTGCCTGGGCTACTGATGTCAAGGTCAGCGTGGCCCGGAAAAGCAGAATGGTGCCAAATGAGATGCTTGGGTTCAGAGCCTGAGAAAATTTTGCAAAGTATCAAAATTAAGGACAGGATGAATGTGTTACAAACATGAACAATTATGACCACATGAGAATTATGGAAGTGACTCCGCAAAATTTGGACAATAAAGAGATGAGGTGATCTTCACCACCCCTCGCATGGACCAATGAGAAATGAGTGTGGAGCCTTTACTTTACCTGCCTTGTCCCTGCTTGCCGCCACTGCAGGGATTCTTTTGCTGCCTTGTCCCTGCTTGCCGCTGCCACTGCAGGGATTCCTTTGCTGCCATCACTGCCGGGACCAGCATTGCCGCAAGGAGGGAGCCTACAACTCCCAGGCTGCACCACAGCAAGCGCAGCTGCCGCGAGTGAGGGGGAGGCGTGTTGATCGTGCTTAAAGCGCTGCCTCGCCCCCTGTAGCTTGGGACGCACGTGGGATGCAGCCCGGATGAAGCCCGGACCAAGGGCGGGCCCGTGTGAGACTGAAGGAGACTGGACTGGGCCATCTCATTAACACCTTCACCGCGGGGCTAATTACCCCGCGGCGCTTGGGGGGCAGGGAGGTGCGCGCAGTGCCACGGTGCTCGTGACGAGCTCAGCTCGTCATGCTGCATGGTGGCGCAGTGCTCATGACGAGCTCAGCTCGTTATGACCACGCTTGTTTGTTATAACGCTCAGCAACACGGGGGAATTAGCCCCGCGTGTGAGCGCCGCACGTGTCATGACGAGCTCAGCTCATCATGAGCACAGCGCCACCGTGCCTCATGACGAGCTGAGCTCGTCATGAGCACGGAAGGGGTTAACATTTGATGTGGCGTAAACCGTTAATCCCACTTTTTGCTGTAGACATTTGAGTTGGCTTGTGTTTATCCTAGTGTGTTACAACTTGGGCCAATGAGCAAAGGGAAGCGAAATGGGGTGGAGGCCCTGGAGTAGTGGGTATATTGGATGCCTTTCTCTCACGGGCTGAGTCGGTATTAATCCACAAAATCCAGTTGACTAAAAGGAGACTCTCATTAGAACCTATGAGTCACCCCAGTGGAACTGTATCATCTGTCCCGTTCCCCCATTCCGGAACTTAACGGGCCATCTGACAGCCCTCCCCCACGGAGTCAAACGCCTGTAGTGCTCCAGCAAGATGGTTCTCCCCCGCTAGGTAGTTTAGACTGCATTTCATCTACATCTTGTGAACCCTCCACTAAAGTAGTTACACGCCAGCAAAGTACTACACAGGCTATGGGAGGGGAACACAATCAAAAAAAGAGGAAAGCGCGTGGTCTGCCTAAAACCACGCACCAGGCTTCAAAATTAGCAAAACGGAAGTCCGTAACACAGGGTTGTGAAGGAGGAGCACAGGACGTATTGGGTTTGGATACTGGGAGTAATGGAATCACTAACAATGTTAACACTAATTATGAGTCTGATCTCCTGAAAAAAGCTTATTGCCCTCCTGGATCCGGTACTGATAAAATTATCAGGTATTGAAGAGAGACTGGCCAAAATAGAGTGGCACTTATCTAGTGCACCCCAACCACCGACTGGTACAGGGCAAGCTGGTATCATTGAAGGAAGACAGGGAAGGTCTGTTGAATCTAGAATACGACCTAGAACAGTTACATTATCTCCAAATGTCAGGACTAGGCCCATAGTGGCTAACCCCAAAGTAAGCCCTTACCCAACCATTCCCACAATACATAAGGCAGGTTCCCGGGTTTCTCAGGGAAGAGTGGCGAATGAGAATATGTCCCTGCACCTCCCCCCTGAAGCAAATCCTTAGCCAATGTCCCAAAGCTTTTTTCCTGTGTCCCTGAAAACTGGTCCTCATTAAAGAACAAGGCTATGCACCTGCTGAATGCTAGATCAAGGGTAGGGAATGCATTATTTAGTGAAGTTAAAATGATTCGAAGAATTCCCTGGGTGGGTACATCTAGAAAGGTACTTATGGGTGATTGTGTAGTTATAAGCTTTAGGTCCAGACACTTGGTTCAGACTATTTTGACAGGGCGGGTACTGGGTATGTAACCAAGGAAGACATTAGTATACTCCCCCTGGGGTTTTTCTATCAGCCTCTTGGTGAACATGTAAGAGGCAGGGGAGTACTGATGGATCCAATCCCTGACCAGGGCCCTTATAACTACACAATCCCTACATGTAACAGGTTTGAAGCACTTTCTATATTGGAAGAAATAGACTGACTCAGAAATAAAACATGGTCTTTTAGTCCAGATACACCCCCCTCCAGAGATCAGTGTGTACCCGACGGTGTAATAGATACCCAAAATAATGGAGCATATACTCCAACCACATTAACTAACACCAGGATAGAAAGAACTACAAGTCCTAATTTGGAGGGTGAGGTAGGGTGCAGTGGTCGTTTACAAATAAGTACCACGCTGGGCGAAGGGGAACTTGGGTGTAGTTGGCCTGTTACGTGTAGAGCAAGAAAGTCACACGTTATCCCTGACCTAAAACATCTTCTGTGGACTGGTTCACTTTTGTTGAAGACCATGATATATTGGTCTTCCAGGAAACCTGGGCCCTGGATCAAGTTTACCGACAGGGCTTTATAAACTTTTCAAAAACTGCACAAGGAGGGCAGAGGGGGAGACCAATGGGGGCCTAACAACATGGGTGAGTCAGTCAGACCAGTATAGGGTGGATGAACTATATATTGATACTAGGGATATACATATAATTAGAATACAGATGGCAGAAGTCCCCAATTTGCTGCTCATTAATGTTTATGCGAGGGGTATGCAAAGTGGGAAAGCATCTCCTATAATAGCTCTTTTAGATACGTTTTTAGATGAACATAGAGGTGTAAGCAATGTGATAATTGCTGGAGATTTTAATTGCTCTTTCGAACCCCTAGATGACAACGATGATAATCTTAGTGGTGAGGAGAACTGCTTGTGTAACATACCGCACTTAGATCTACCTCCCATTAAAAAAATGGACAGGGGCTGCTCTACAGCTGAAAGCATTCTGTTTAGAACAGGGGGTCGGCTTCAGATAGGCAAGGCTCTCCAACGTTTAATAACGGCCTACGTAGCAACCACATTGATTTTATCCTTCCTAACAAGGAATTTTGGCCCTCCCTAGTAGACATGGACGTTCGAGAGCGGACAGAGAGTGACCATAACCCCCTAGTACTCTCCATGCAGATCAAAGGCATTACTACTGTTGCTAGCTTGATGCCTGGACCTGCTTATGTTGAAGTACATTTATCTAATGACACAAGGAGGGTTAAACGGAATAAAGTCATCAAATAAACAGAATACTTACGCAGATGAGCGTGTTAGTGGCCCCAGCGTCTACCACTCTTCTAAGTAGTGCAATGCAAAAGGAGTTGAATGCAAAGGTATCACAGGTCTACAGCGATTTGTTTAACAAGCTTAAAAGCTTTTTTACTAATATGGTTAAAAAACCAGAGTTATTGTAGCCACAAAGCCGCTTCTTGGTATGGTCAATCCTGTTGAAAAGCTTGCAGAACATTAGCCAATGCAATAAGATCAAAGAACCGGGGAGATATAAGACTGGCCAGAGTTGAGTACAAAAAGGTCCAACTAAAAGCAAAAAGGGACTGGGACGAACAATACTGGGCAGAGTTGCTTGATGCCTGTTCAGCGAGAAGCATGGCCATGTTCTGGCATCTAGTGCTATGGGGCCGCGGTGAACCGACCCCCACACCAGTGAACCATGTAGCCCCAGAAAAGTGGAATTTCATTATAAGGCCCAGTTCACAACTTCTAACCCCGCCCAGGAAAAATGTGACCTGCCCTCCCCTGAAACCATTCTGTTTTTTACTAAGAAAGAAGTGGAAATAGCTTTAAGAGCAGTCCCAAGAGTCAGGGCACCTGGGTTGGACTGCATTCCGGCGGACCTGTTCCTTTACGACACAACCAATTGGGTAACATATATACAGCTCCTTGTGAATGCCATTGCTAGCGGAGCACCTATGCCCGATACATGGTCAGAAGCAGAAATCCTCCCAATTTTTAAGAAAGGAGACCGTTCAAACCCAGGTAATTACAGGCCGATAAGCCTCATTGACTGCGTACAGAAAGTTTCAGCTAGGATGGTATTAGGTAGAATCCAGGCTTGGATGAATGATTCTGACATTTTGTCACCCCTGCAGGTGGGTTTCCGTTCCTGTACCAGTACCATCAACCAGGTCTTCAGGTTTATTTTAGTATACTGGCGTGTGGTAATTGTAGGCGGGGGCACCATCTACGCAGCTTTTATCGACCTCAAGTCGGCTTTTGATCTTGTTCCCCGAGAAAAAATGTGGACATCTTTTTTAGAATTAGGCATGCCACATGAAATATTGGCTTTTCCGGTTAACCTCCATAAAGACAATCATGCGCAAGTATGCTGGAATGCGCAGGGGAGTGTTACACAAAAGTTCCAGATATCTAAGGGCGTGAGACAGGGGTGTGTTTTAGTACCCACTCTCTTTTCCCTGTATATAAATAGGATAGTTAAGTATTTCCAGAATTTCCCTACGGATGCACCCACTCTAGCAGGATTGAGGATACCTCTGCTATTGTTTGCAGACAACACCCTGATATTATCAAAGACACAAAAGGGTCTACAGTCTGCCTTGGCACAATTCAAGGGGTTTTGCCATGACCATGTTCTCATAGTGAATGTTGAGAAAACAAAATGTTGTGGTCCTTCATAAACATAAGGTTATCAAAGGGAGAGTGGAAATGAAGGAAGGTGTTCTGGACAAACACAGAAATGTACATACCAGGGGGGTAACTATAGCTAGTAAACTTAGCTGGAAGCCTCAGATTAATCAACTAGTACTTAGACATGCTCAACTGTCGGGCGCCCTGCTGAAAGAGCAGAGCGTTTCATACACTAAACCCGTTGCTCCAGTTTTAAAAATGTATGAGTGTAAAATCAGTGCTTCGGTGTTGTATGGGGCCGAGCTGTGGGGCTTCGACAATCTGGCCCCTTTAGTGACAGCGCAAAATACATTTTTAAGGGCACTAATTGGTCTCCCACAATCAACTCCCTTACTGCCCTTGTTTGTAGAGCTTGGATGTCACTCTATTCAAGACAATTTAGACAAGACGCATACTGGAGGAGGATCTATGTTACCCTAGAGCTCACCCAGTATGCACAAGCGCTGTTGGAAGTTAGGGAGGCTGACAGTAAGCAAAAAATTCATTGGCTGAGACTTGTAAAAGTCACTCTCTGTGAGATTGGGATGAGCAGACTATGGGTAAACCCAGCCGGAAATCCCTGTCCCTCAAGGAGTGAATTCAAGGCAGCTTATTGGAACATGATTAAAACCAAGCGCTTAATACAAGCACAAGGTTGAGTACGAATAGTACTAGGACCTCATTACCTCCCCTAAAGATTGGAAGCTTTACCATCAATTTAGGGTGGTAACGCTTCCTATCAATGTATTCGCCAGTAAGTGGAATGCAACAAATCATAATGAATGCCCCTTTTGCCCAACACAGAAGGAATCAATTGCACACGTTTTATTTGCTTGTCCAGCCTATTAATCTCCAAGGCACAGATGGCTAAAACCCATCCGTTCGAACCTGGGGACAAGGCTCAACAATGAGGCACTAAGGATTTTAAAAACTAATACTACTGAATCAATTGTGGTTGTGGTTGCGGTTGCTCAATTTTTAGGTTGGATGTGGGCTATACGAGCAAAGGAGAGGAGGCATTGATATTCGTTGTGTCTTTATAATACGTTGGGTGCACTATAATATTATGTGCTGAGTTGTATTGATTCTAATATATTATATCTGGCTGATTGTACTGAGGATTTCATGTCCACTTTTATTAGCTCTGGTTTGGAGTTTTCTTAATGATTTTTAGCATTTTGTATTTATTTATTATTTTAGGCATTTATTCACTGTGGACCTATTACTACTATTTTGCATAATATTCCTTCAAGTAACATTTTGCTTACACTGATGAAATGTAATGTATCGGTATGGTTTAACTCTAAATAATTAGTATATTATGATGTTTATGATTTTTTTTTATAAAGTTTTCTTTGTTAAAATTGAATTGTCTTTTATGATGTATTTCGAAATAAAGACTAAATGACTTGACTTGAGTGTGGACCCTAAAGTTTCGAATTTTAGTTAGATAGTTAGTGAAAAGGGATATAAAAGAGGCCACATGCTGTCGGACTGATCGATTTTTGGGTGCAAAGACTTTGAAATTTTCTTGACTTTAACTTTTGATGGGATTGGAGTCCTGATGGGAGGTAGACATCGAGGAAGATAGAGAGGCTGTTTTTGGAAACTTGTGTCATTTAATCCTGTAATATGTCTTTGAATTATCTCATTTATGAACTATTTTGCTAATAAATGTAAACTAACTGAATGTATTATTTCCCTTTATTTGAGTAATTAAAGAAATAATATAATCGATTGTTCTGAATAAAGATTAAAATCTTAACCATAAGGTCATGGCAGAATAATTAAAGAGAAATAAAGTTAATTAAAATGGTGAATTAAGCTGGTCTTGATTTCCATCAACTAACTTTTAGTAGCTGGTCCATCGACCAAACTAGTGGGGTGCCTTAAATGCTGTTTTATAAAATTTAAATACCATGGTGATATTAGTCAAATGCAATGTATATAAAGTATAGAATTTAACTTAGATGAATTAGGGTACTCCGCTGTCAAGCAGCTCGTCCTTTAAGTCTCACTGATCTTGGGAGCAGTGTGAAATGTGTGAATAGATGACTCGCGGTGCTATGGGCCCCACCGACGAGTGATGTGTGTTAGCTCCTGTGTATTCCGTGATGGTTTGAAGGGTTGTTTGAGAGCCGCGCTGGATCACAATCAATGAACACCAGCTCACTAAAAATTCTAAATCATTAGTTTGGGCCACAACCATGTGCTAACTGAAAGTTGTCCTCGGAGATCTTACTATTCAACCCTCAATGTCTGCTTTCCATTTCAAGATTGTCTTTTTTTCTGCTGCCGTATCGAGCAGTGTCTCTCATTGCTGTTCACATATTTGTTTAAAAGAGACCAATGAGTGACCACTTTGTTAAGCATATGATTAAGACTCATTTGAGTCGAAACACATTATGCTACCTGTTCTGCCGAATAAAAGGATTTTTACTAAGGACGACCGGTGGGGTCGTTTGCATGTTTCTGGAGAAGGAGTCGAAATTTAGTTTGGAATATATATAAATATATATCTCAAAATGTTTCAGACTTGCAAAATACAACACTTGTATGTACACTCAACCATGAAGAACATCTCATCCCTGTCTACGTACTACCAGCCCTTTTAATACCTCTAGGTTGGAAAGGACATAACTTGCCACCTTACATACCACCATGCTGAACACGTTTTTCCAATCTATGTACATCCCAATCTGCAGAATACATTTGCCTGGAAGAATATATCCTATCTGTCTACATACAAACCACCATACAGAATACATCATTCCTATCTATGACACTCCACTTTGCAAGATGTGTTATCCATGTCAGTGGATACCACCCAGCAGAATAGATCCCCCCTGTCTTTGTAGATACTATTCAGCAGAATACTTAATTCATGTTCATGTGCAGACCAGTCAACAGAATATAGGACCTTTATTAATGTACATAGAAGGCTTTGACTTTGCAAAATGCTTCACTCCTCTCAATTACCTACCAGCCTACAGAGTCCCTCAACCGTGTCTATGTACAAGGTGCTCCGAAAGGAGTATCTCTATCTAGGAGCAACTCACCCATCCTCCATACCACCCACCCGAATATACCTATTTAAAAAAATACTTTACTCCTATCCATGTACCTAACACTCTAGAGAGTACTTCACCCCCTGACTGTGTACATAACGTGCACTAGCCCTACCTCTGAACATACCACCAGGCAGAACATAGCTACCTTTCAGAATACATCAAGTGTGTATGCGCATATCAGCCTGCAGAACATATTATCCATGTCTATGTACTTCCATCATGGGTTTACAGCATATGTGTGTGCACGCCACTTATCACCAGGCCCTCTGCATCACACAGTGAGTCACAAAGTATCTCTGCTCTATGGATCTTCGTGACTGAGCAGCAACACGTGGCAGCCGCTGTACATAGACAGGTATCTAGAACGCTGACAACTGCATAAATCCACAATGGCCAAGGCACGTTCCTCTGGACTGAAGAGGACTGCAGATTTGGAATCCATGGCAACCCACCTCCAGTCTCCACAGTGTGCTTCTTTGTCTGTCAAATATTTCCTCTAATAAGCCCGCAAAGACCCTTCCAATACTGTCTTTCCTTCTCATTAGCTTTTTGGTGAAGTAACCGTATTAACTTCTGTTAGCATCCCCCCACCCCCTTGAATGACTGCGGCTGTGCACTGCTTTTATGGTGTGTTAATAGTTTAATGAAAAACTCTTTCGTGACACGATTCTTCAACCAAACCTGTCACCAATGATTGTTCCCCAAAAAAGTAGCCTTTTTTTTTTTAAAGAAATTCTGTGCAAAAAAAGAAGATATAACATTCGCACACCTACTTGCATAAATGCCACAAGTGCACAGTGCAACACACTTCCAAAATGTATGAAAAGTGCTCAGTGTGCAGCATGACAGGCTCGCAGTTAGTGTGTAAAAAGATGTTTCAATGGGACAGATCTGTGCTTACAAAAAATCATAGCTGTCATAGTGACTTACAGACTAGCTACCCCACCACTAAGTCACCCCCGCTTGAGCCTACAGATCCTCCACATCCTTTCCAACCTAGTTGTCCACCAACATTAATTGACCTCTGTGGCTGGCCCCCCTCAGTTATCCTTCCCCCAGCCTTCAGACTACTGCTCCTCCTCTACCCTAACCATAGCTTAAATTATCTCTTCACTCCTACCAACTGCCCAGAGCTTTTCCACCAACCACCCCATTTATGAGGCCCCGTGTTACACTTTCAGGCCGCCACAGCGTCACTTTTCTGACGTTGCGGTGGTGCAATGTGCAGGGGCATATTTACAAGGCCCGTAAAGCCACTTTATGTGGTTTTCATGGCCTTCTAAACATATGGCCCTTTAATGCTAAATAATGCATGAAAGGGACGTTCAATGGGTGTTGCTGTGGGTGTTCTGACACAACACCCATGGAATCTGAAGCATTCACAGATTTACATAAAAAATTATAAACGTGGTATTGCGTCAGAATCTACCGCCACCCCTAGAGGTGGCATTAGGGAAGGCGCAACAAGGAGAAATGTTTTGATTTGTCCTCATTTTTTCCTTTTTCTATGTGTGCTGCAATAGGAAATCACCTGAAGTGATTGATTTTGTGTGGAAGGTGTCCCTTCCTGCACAAAATCAATCAGCCCCGCAACGCAGGCAACCTTGCACCATGGTGCAAGGGTGCCTGAGTTGGCGAATGGCAGCCCATTCTGCACCGGCACTGCGGGAAAGGACAGGAATTTGCCATATCTCATAGATATGATGCATTTTTGCCCTTTTGTTTTGACGCAGGGTCGTGCAGCAAGATCCTTGTGGCGCTGCCCTGTGCCAAAACCTCCTAAATAAAGCCCCAAATCCGGTACAGTACATAAATCTAGCAGCCTTGCTTACCCCACTCAGGTGTCGATCTTAATTTATCAAGGATGTCTGCAAACAGCAACCCAATTTGCAATCTGTCCAACTAACCTGTAGTAACACTCCGAATTCCACCATCACACCAGGGGATAAACTAGATACATACACAACAAACCTCCTTTTCCACAAACAAAATGTTTAACAAACCGAACAAGAGAGTAGGAAAAAGTCTGAATACCTTAAGGAAGACAGCAAAACATACATGTATCACAGCAACACTTTATTTTACAGAGAGGACGGAAGAAACACACTGGTGTGCCCTGAAAAGGATGTGGAAGCATCCAACTATACAACAACTCAATACCCCTTAAGCAACACCCCTACAGTGCAATTCAGCTAATAAAGCCAGGAGTACCTTTTTAGATCTCACCTAGGCAGTGCGCATGCGCTGCTCTAGGAGGGCCTTTAGCCATTATTCTTCACTTTTCAAGCACTGCACTCGTGCTTGTGGCGGCATCCACCTTGCGGCAGCGAGCAGCGGTGCGCCACAAGCACAAGTGCAGTGCTTGAAAAGTGAAGACTGCTCTCCAAACCGCGTGCACGCGCACCACTCGCGGGCTCACCTCCTTCTCCCCCTCTCTCTCACAACCTCTCCGTTTCACGGCACTGCGCTTTATGTTTCATGAAGTGCGGCCACTCACTCGCTCCGCCCTCTTGTCTCCTTTTTGCTCTCGCACTCTATGCCAATGCTTGTTCTTCTTATTATTAATTAACGAAAAGGAGTGGGGGAAAGTAACAGATATCACCGAAACCTTCACCAGTGACGCAGTGCAAAGATAGGCTTTTACTAAAATAGAAATGGCTGTGTATAACCCTATTCCCCCTGCCAACCCCCCACCCATCCCCCCGTCCCCATCAGACTTTTCTGTCGTCTGAGTTTTTATTACCCAGGAAGCCCCTAAGGCGTCTATATGGCAGGTCAGTTCACAGCGTTGCTCTTCCCCGGTCTTCTCTCCCCTTCACGATCGGCTCTGTGACATAGACTGCTGTCTGTACCAGGTCTGAATCTCACGGTTTGTGTTCCTCGACCAGGCGCCTCTCTTCAGAAAACCTCCTCTGCCAGTCCTTTGGTCTCGAATCTTCTCTGTTGTTCGGACAGGGACAACGTTCTCTCCAATGACTCGAGATTTGAAAGGTCCACGCTCTCTGAATCCACTGTAATTCGTGCTCATGATGCGATGACGGGAACATGCATGGCCAAATAGTTTTTCACCCGAAGGCAAGTGAATATTTTGTGGATGTCTGTAATTTCAGACAGCTGGTGGAAGGTGCAATTAGGCTTTGATGAGAAGGGCTGTCAATCACTGCTCCTAAGGACGAACAGAAGCATCTTTTAAACAAGCATTGGCATGGGCAATACGTCTCGCCTTTGGGACCTGCTGTATAACTAAATACTTATAAGGTCCCAAAGGAGAGACCTATTGGCTATGCCAATGCTTGTTGATTTTACCACACCACTCAAATGGCGAAGGTGGGTTGTTTCAAATCTTTAGTTTCTATTACAATGAGATGATGCAACAATGATAGACTCTAACTATTGATAAAAGTGTCACTTTTACAATGGCACGACTGTGCTTACAACAGTGCACAATAGAATACAAAAGAGTTTGAGCTTAAGAGGGGAAAATGGGACACAGGAGCGCCCTCCACTCAAATCAACTAAAAAAAAACAAATAGCCCCAATATCCAATACCCAAAAAAACAGGAGTAAATGTTAAAAGGCTCCTCCGGTCCCAGCCAACATTAGCAACCTAAACAGGCTATATTTCAACTCAAAGTCACTAAAAAAGAGGGGTGTATGTATAAGAGCATATGCTGTCAAGGGACAAATCTTACTTAAAAGATAAAAATATTCTTAAAAAATATATAGGAAGTGCCTCACGGAAGCAACCACCAGAATCCTGCGGGCTAATGCTTGCCAGGTGCCTCATTTCACCAAAGATGGCCTTTCCTATACAAGCAGGAAAAATCTATAAAGTGTGAATGTATCTCTCTATTCTAGGTGACAGTAGTGAAATGATCCCAGCTAAACTCTTACAGCACACTCCTGCACCAAAAATGTAGATGGGTCCTCATACTAGGAGAGTTGGTCTATTACTCTCACAAAAAGAGGAAAAATAAAAAAATTAGTCCACATGGCATTTCTGAACATCTTTTTCATGTGTGTGCCCCGGGCTCAAGATTAAAAACCAAAGTGACATGTTTAGACCATGATATTAAGAGCCTTTTGGAATTTGTTCCTGCTTTTTAGGGTGATGGATATTGGGGCTATTTTTTTTTAGCTTACACTAGAGCACACCTGGCGTATTGTCTTACAGGTTAACCTGTCTTTTTAATGATGCATAAGTTAACCTGGCCTAAGTTACCTTTGCAGACTTTCAAATCTAGATGTCTAAATTGGCTAGTCTCACTAGACTTTGTTAGTCCAATGACCATTCACAGGACCCACAGGTTCTGCTACATCCCATCTATACCGCTCGTTATGCCTTTGCACCTACAGATTAGCCGGAGTTTATTAACTCACGATTCCACTAGTTCACTTAATCCTCCCTACTAAACTGGCCCACACATTCAGGAACAATGGACAACCCTCCGTTCAGCAACTTAACAAATCCCCACCCTTGCAAAACGTCCCCAAATGGATTTTGTCCCCCCAATAAAATACTTTAAAATAATCAGGAATTTTAAAAATAGCACCTCACATCAATTTACCACATCACTAAACTCCGCAGATCATATAAACTACCTTTCAATACTGCCCACGCTGGTCTTCCAACAAACGCTTAAGCCATCCTTAATTCCAATCATCTGCATTAACTTGGAATAATAAGTGGCCACTACCAACTCTGGGCATGACATATTCTTAGTGCTAAATAAATCTCCCCATGTTCATGGAAGAAAATCCCTTCTATCACCCAAAAAATGCTCTTAACCCTATTGCCTTTCCTTCTTGCCTTGTCTATGGCCTCTAGCCTCAAATCCATACCCTTCTGAGCAATAGATACATCCATATAATTCACATCCCAAATAAAAGCACTTTGCCCTCTCACAAATCCCTCTTCATTTCTTTCAATAGTGCCACTCAGGAAAACATCTCAATTATTTCCCACGAATATATAATTACAACATCTTGACACCTCCAACTATGTTGCCAACAGATGTCCCCAAGAAGTACCTCCATTTTGCCTCCACTGTACCCAGCTGCTGCCTGAAACCCTGCCTTTCCAATTGCTTCGCTTCCCTCTTCAATACTGAGTTCCATTATTCAAATGTCGCATCTTCCTTCGTCTGACCCTTGTAGGCAGCATGCATTAAAATACAATAGAAAGTTGAAAAAAATGAAAAAAGTGAATAAAATCAAGTAATACTAGAGAAATGTAAGTTCTTTCTCTTTTTAAACAGGCAACTTCACTAAGAAGACCACTGAGGTGAGATAGGTTTGAAATGTCTGCCTTTCAACAGTCTTTATCAATATCATTGTGGCTTTTTTTTCGATCCAATTCCCAAAGATGATCCTAGGAGGTCATACCAAGGCCCATAATCATAAGGTCTCACTACCTTTTTCAACCTCCTTTACCAATTTAGTCAATTGCTTCCGGAATAACACTTGCAGACTTCAGATTTGCTGGCAACACCAAAACGCTTTTAGCTCTTTAAAGGAGTTGAAAATAAAAATGACAAATTTCCTCTAGAATGCCCATCATCTGTGTGTTCAGATAGATAACCATAACTCCTACTTCCAAACCTCAATAGTAACTGGAGTAGAATCCATGACCCATAATTGCCATTAAACACCGCTTCCCTCGCTTTCCTATCCCCTCCTACTACCTCTGATTTATCCAGTGAAGCGAAAGGCGGACGTTAACCCCCACCCCCTCCTTACGAAAGGTGCAAACTGCCATAGAACCTAAAATTTAATTGAATACCAACACACCTCTCCCACCTGATTGGGTGAGGTACCAAGCAGAGAAACATTAAGCCAATGTCAACATGGTGAATGTGGTCACATAGATGCAGGGCTGGCTTTAGCGCTGGAGGCACCCAGCTCGACAATGTTTGTTGGTCCCCCCCCCCCAATGACTACCTCCACCACAGATTACCTTACTATCGCCCTTCAACAGTACCCCTCATGTCTTTACAACCACTCTCTCCCTCAGATGCATTTAATTAGTGTTATAGTACCACTCATACCAGTGTAAGGTGTCAGCGCACTTAACATCACACACACTACACAGAGACAATTAATCATAGGTGTGCAAATCAGTGTATAAGAAATGCTACGTAAGACAAAGGACTACAAGGTGTAGGAGTCACATGTCATCCAAACAGGTAGACAGTATAGCTTAACAGTGCTTGGTCTGGAGAAGCACAAACTCAGAATTTAAAATGTAACACCATGTTTGGGGGTTCTCTTTAATATTCAGAATTGATTTCTATCTAAATGAACCCTTTTTCCAACATGAGGTTAATGAAAGGTCGAGAGAAACAATTATAACGCTCTAATCTATACATTGTAGTTTGCATGCAGCTCTTTGATGACGGTTAATAGCTCACTGTTCTATGTTAGGATGTTAACTTATAAACTGCAAGAAACCAAATAATATCTCAGACAAAAACAGTAACCGACTGACCTATTTGCATATTATGCACTTTGTGATTTGCATGGTACACGCTCTTTGTACCAGGCAATTTAACCCAATGCGCTACCTAACAATGAGGCAAAACCTCCACTAGACAAATCTCTGATCCATCTCTAGGTAGAACTTTTTTTTTTTTTTTTCAAAACTGTACTCTAGGTAGAACTTTAATCACCAGAGTTATCTTGACATTTTTATTGTTGCCTGTAAATTGATGAAGGCCAAGAATGCGGCAGCAGGAAACTTTCAAACCATAATATACTTGCAAACAGGACACCCCCACAGGAAGTCAGCGCCCAGTGCGGTCAACCCGGTCGCACTGTCCTAGAGCCGGCCCTGCCTAGATGTTTTCGACTGTAGGCGATACTTTATATCTGGCTCACCATTACACTTTCTCTTCTTTACCATGGTACCTATACAGACCTTTATTTCACCAAAATGTAAGGCTAGCGGAAGTCGCATCACACATTCCTTGACATCATAGATAGCGATATCATAAGAGCTATGATCCTAACATTAAACACCCCATGATAAGTGCTCAACTAATATATTAACACAACAGTTAATAGCACAAATAAAGATCTATTTCAAATACCACCTCTACTTTAATCGGGATGTTTACAGCATATGCCAGCAAAACATTTAGCTTTTTTTTGGTTCCAAGTGTAGATATAGTGTCAGAAACTAAAGTGTGACAGTAGGAACCAAAATTATTCCTACCACAAATGGGCATGATGTAATGGCTTTATGTTACTGGCTGGTAACCTCTAAATACCTTCCATGGTTACCAGACCCAAGCCAGCCCAACAATGGTCACTGATGCATTTCTAATGCCATGTTATACTTAAACATGTTCCTGAAAATAAAGTTCGCAGTATACAGAACTTATAAATGAGGACATTCATTTATCTTACTGTAACCGGCATCATTTGATACCTGCCCAATTCATAGTCCTCTTTTGTCAACTCTTCTTTCGCCCAAACTCCCCTTTGCAGTGATTTATACACTTCAATAAAGTCCCATTTTCATATATTTGACATTTAGTTTGGCACATAATCAGCAGATGCAACCGCTTCCATTAACTCATTCTATTCATTCCTTCAACAATGAACTACTATTCTCCTTACCTGTCTTCTCCTCAAGAACCTTGCCTCGCAGGGCCTTAACCATTTTTAGCCACATCTTCTGCCACAACCTACTCTCTGTTGTTTGCCTTTCTGTAAAACCCCTTTCACCGGTCATGTTGCAGTGCCCCTTCCTGAAACACTCTTCACCTTGCCATCTCGAACACTGTCTCTCACTCCTCATCCAGTGCTCCAAAAAGATCTTTACTCTGGGCCCTTGTTCCGGCCCTTCCACAAGCCACTCCATTTGCCTGTGGACACGTGCATTGCCATCTGCATCGAGCATGTCTTTAGACCTGCACTCAGTAAAGCTTTCTGATGCCCCGCTCCCCCTCTTGTGTCGCTTGCACTCTTTTATCCATTGCTATCCCTCCCTACCTGTCTCCTGTGTGTTGCTACACCCCAAACCCGCACGACCCTGCTCCAGCACAAGCCTCAGGGCCTCTGAATCGAAAAATACATTCTCACTGTCTTCAAAGTATCTTGAGTGATACCTTTAGAGCGTCAACATCAAATGCTGTCAGCTAGGTGCAGTGCAGCCCCACTTTCGGTGTTTGGTTCCACCAAACATTTGACACCTCTCAAACTGCTAAATATTCGCTAACTGCAACTGTGTAGCGCATTTCCTAGCACGCAAGAGAGTGTGTCTTTTCCAATGGATTAGAATGATTGTATGTTTTTTGATTTATAGATTGATGTGCATAATCTTTCCAAACATTTATTTGGAATCTGGAGCTGAGTGAAATGCTAAACAAGTTCTGAAAATGTGGCTCTGCTGTACAAAAGGACCGTGTTCTCACACTTCGCAGAAGAACGGTCCACAAATTGCTGTATAATTGACTGGGTTTCTGCCGATATGTGTTGTTGGTCTTTGTTATATGCAGTCAGCGGGCGGAGGAGTGCCTGTGGTCACTCCAGATGTGTACAGGTGCGACAACGTAGCCAGGTGTTTAGAGGGTAAACAATATATGTTTCTGGGTAATTGTTTCATAGATATGTAGAAGAGGTTCCTTGAGGCACCAGAATGCCCCTCTTCATGCACACATCCCCCCCTCTCCCCAACCACCATGCCCGGACGCACACTCGCATGTGTGACAAACCAAAGTGGAAGCTGTTTGTGGGCCATATGTACCATTCCAAATTGTGATCGCAATTGGGTTTAGTGGTATGTATTAATGAAAAACTGCCTCGCAAAATAAAGAATCGCAAAATTTGCGATTCCCTATTTTGCAATTCCATTTAAGGAATCGCAAATTGCGATTCCTTAAATGCAATGTAAGAAACACAGAAAAAGTGCAATTTGGCCTTAAGGAATCGCAAATAATCACCAACTTCAAGTTGGTGGTAATTTGAGTGTTCTTTGAAAAATGCATTTTTTTGCATTTTTCAAAGTGCAATGTGGCGCACATACATGCTCTTAGGGCATGTATGTGCGCCACATGTGCACCCATGTGCACCCATGCTTCTTTCAGGTGCCACCGCTCCCTAACAGCACACCTCCATGACGCCAGAATCCAAGAGAAGGCCCTGGCCTGGACCACGTCCTTCCTCTCCAGCAGAACCCAGAGTGTCCGCCTCCCACCCTTCCGCTCCAAGACCACCGAGATCATCTGCGGCGTTTCACAGGGATCATCACTCAGCCCAACGCTGTTCAATATCTACATGGCACCACTCGCCCACGTCGCATGACAACATAGCCTCAACATCATGTCCTACGCCGACGACACCCAGTTGATCATATCCCTCACCGAAGACCCCCACACCGCCAAAGCCAACCTCCACAGAGGAATGAAGGCTGTCGCCGAATGGATGAAGGACAGCAGGCTGAAGCTGAATTCAGACAAGACGGAGGTCCTCATCCTCGGCCCCACCCCCTCAGCCTGGGACGACTCCTGGTGGCCAACATCGCTATGAACGGCCCCAGAACCCAGCGACCACGCACGCATCCTGGGGGTTATCCTCGACTCCGCCCTCTCCATGATCAAGCAGGTCAACTCCGTCTCCGCTTCCTGCTTCAACACCCTACGAATGCTCCGCAGGATCTTCAAATGGATCCCCCCGACACGAGAAAAACCTTCACCCTGGCCCTGGTCACCAGCAGACTGGCCTACGGAACGCCCTCTACGCAGGAACAACAACCAAGCTCCTGAGACGGCTGCAACGCATCCAGAACGCCTCAGCACGACTGATCCTCGAGGTCCCCCGACGTAGCCACATCACACACCATCTGAGAGGCCTGCATTGGCTCACCGTCAACAACAGGATCACCTTCAAACTCCTCATCCACGCACACAAAGCCTTACACAACGCCGGACCATCATACCTCAACAACCGACTCAGCTTCCACACCCCCACCCGCAGCCTCCGCTCTGCCAATTTCGCTCTCGCCACAGTTCCACGCATCTGGAAAGCCACGGCCGGCGGCAGATCCTTCTCCTACCTCGCCGCCAAGACCTGGAACACTCTCCCTACCAACCTACGTCAGACCCAGGACCTGCTGGCCTTCAGAAGACTTCTCAAGACCTGGCTTTTGGATCAGTAGCTGCCCCCCTCCTCCCCCCCCCCACCACCTTGAGACCCTCATGGGTATGTAGCGCGCTTTACAAATGATAATGATAGATTGATTGATTGATTTTGACACCCTTGCAACATTGAAATTGCATTCTCAATTTGCGATTCTCTAATTGCTAATCGCAAATTGAGAATGTCTTCCCATTGGGGAGGGTTTCCTTAATTGCGAAGCGCACTTTGCAATTTGCAATTAAGGAATATGTAGGATTCGCAAATCTTTTAGCAAATCTTACATACATCTTGTTTTGCGATTCTCAAATAGCGATTCTCTAAAATTCGCTATTTGAGAATCGCAAAACCAAACTTTCATACATATGCCACTTAGCCACTGGACCCACTACCATCCTCGCGCTGATACCTCTAGTGTCAAACATACTTAAAGATTTGGTGGGAAACCATCATTTAGAAAGACAGACAGAGTGTGGGGGCAATGTAGTAGTCTGCTAACAGGGCATCTCTATTGCAAACATGGTTTCTTGTCACCTCACACATCATGAGGATTTTAAGGGCAGGCTGGTGTGCACACTCAGCAAGGAGTTTTGCCACTATTAACATGCTCGGTAATAGTAATCACCATCTCTGTATAACAAATCTTTATTAAAATGCATTTAACACTTGTATGTCTAACTTCCAAGCTTTACCTTTCCAACTCCTTCCTCCCCTTATGTGTTGTATAGATTTTATTATCTTTCTCAGGTAAGTCTAACCTTTGGTCTATCTAATTTTTCATAAAATAGTGTGAAACATAAAACACTCTTGAATAAACCGTCACTTCCTCACCGCTGTTCGGGCACTGTCCCACATTATTATTGTTGGGTATTAATGTAGTTCCCCAAGGAGAAATGACCATTGCAACACAGGTATTACATTGTAATGCCTTTACAACGGATCCATTACAACGTATATGCCATTACAACACCTGCTATTACAGTGCATGCCTTTACAACGCAGAATGTATTACAACACATACCATTACAACGCAATTTTAGGTAAGTGGTGTAAGAACTGTTGTTCAATTTTTTTTGTTAGTTTTTACTTTGTGTTGTTAAATGTAATGCATTTATTGATTTAGTTATTAATTTATCATTAATTTAATAATTTTATTTAATTTGTAAAAGTATTTTTTTACAAATACTCTTGGGGGTTGTAAGTGAAATATGGATTTTGGGTGGGGGAGTGTATTAATACACAGACATTAATTGTAATGCCTAGGTATTAATTTTATTATATTTCAGAATTAATTTAGTAAGTTTAAAATATTTTAAAATGAATACTTATGAGGGTGTAACATCCACCCTCTGGCATGGGATGCAAGGGAAATTGAGGGTTTGTGTGGTGGTGTATATTAATACACAGGTATACATTTTAATACCTGGGTATAGGTTTGTTTGAAATTTAATATTAATTTTAGTAATTTTAAAACAACTAAAATTGACACATATGAGGGTGTACCACCCACCCCCTGGCATGGGATAAAAGAGAAAATAGGGTTTTGGGGTGGGGGAGTGTATTGATACACAGGTATACATTTTAATACCTGGGTATTAGTTTGTTTGAAATTTAATATTAATTTTAGTAATTTTAAAATAGGTAACATCAATACTTATGAGGGTGTAACACCCACCCTATGGCACAGGATGTGAGGGGAATAGGGGTTTTGGGCGTGGGAGTGTATTAATACCAAGGCATTTATTTATTTATTTTATTATTTTATTTAAAAGGTTTTATATAGTGCTGGCTAGACCCGGAGGTATCAGAGCGCTTTACATGAGTATCAGGATCAAAAAGTTATGGGAGATACCATTCTTAGGGAAAGTGAGTGGGTTTATTTCAACAAAAAACGAGGGTCCCCTTTCCTTATTTTGTAAGGTAAAGTCTAGAGTAGCCTTCTGCTTTAAGCCTACTCTGCTACCAAACGGTACAGTACATATGGGATAGAGTCAAGACAGATTAACAAATTTACATGAACAGTATATACCCCTTTCACATCTGGTATTATACCTTCCTAGGTGGACAAGATCAGCAAAAAACAATAAGGGCAAAAATTGCAAAGGAATGGGTTATATATCTGTTTTATTTATCAAACAATTGTTATCTTTTCATTATTTTTTGTAATAAAACCAACATCATATTTATTAAAAAACAATACAGTACATAATAAAACAATTTGTTACAAGAAAAACTGTTGACGCGGCGTTTCGGTGAAAAAGATCGTCACCTTCTTCAGGACAATAATTTCATGTTAAAAACAATCTAAATAAAGAATATAAAACATCCATTATTGAAAGAACTAAACTGTAGTTCAAACATGCCTTTGCTTACATTTTACTAAAACAATATGCCCATCTGGAAATGTCTATTCCGTCATACATACTCAATTGGTTCCCTATTGCACATCACATTTTAACAATGATCTAGTTCTTCAATATATATCCACATTCATTCTAAACATGTTCCTATTTTGCACTAACATCATTTCTAAAACAAACATTTCATCTTCAATGGACCTCCTATAGGTTTTTAATACACTTATTTACAATTGGTCATTCTAATATTTGTTAGTCTGTGGACTCACCCAACGGGCATTTACTGACTAAAAACTAAGCTGTTAATTCATCTGTCTTTCCTGATCATAAAGATATAATAACATACCTCAATCAATGTTATTAGTTTGCAGCCTGATTCAATCGGCTTTTGATGATGTTGCAGTGATTTCATGTGGTTCACAAAGGATACTATAAACGCAAAAAAGGGCTGATTAGATTGCTGTTTATAATTAGTCAGGAAGGATCTTATTCACTTGAACAATACTTTGTGTTGAGTTATTAATACCTTAAGATGTAGTTTTGGGTTTATTCCTAATCCCAATTGAGTCCCTTTGGTTTTCCCTCTTGGTCGGTTGGTTACAGTTACCACCAACTATCAAAGTCAAGATTTGTTATATTATATTAGCAAATCCCGTTTATTGATTTTACATCTATCATGTTTAATAAGATATTTCTGGGTTAAAAATTAAAGCGGTTAGTACCTTGTATGGGACCTCGACTCTCCTCAGTTTTTAATTTGGGATCCAATCGAGTTATTCATATCGAATGTTCCTTCCTATAGACATAATGCATTTGTAATTTTAGGAGAAAATCTGGATTCTGCGGTTTTCCTAATTTAAAATTCAACACCTCCTTACATTAATTTAAATTTGAGGTTATCTACAGGACGATCGTTTCCCCGTTTTCTAAGCTGTAAATGACAAATAATTGATAGTAACCTCACGTTCTCTTGTTTTTAATATTCCAACTTTAAATTCTATTGTTGTTGGTCCTATTTCCGGACATACCCATCTCTTACCTTGGGGGTGATATTTGAGACCTTCTCTTCACATTCACCTTTTCTTTAACCTTAGGTGTATGTCCTTTTTGTTTGTAGACTCATACATCTATAGGGAGGGAAACATGTCCTCATAGTTAAAGGGCCCTCTTTTTAGATCCCTCTGATCACAGACCCCTAGTTATCTGCCCCCATGTGACTTACTTGTGTTTTTCTGACTAGGTGCTCTCCGCGTACCGTCCTGTTGTCCTCTCTGGCTGCACATGACTCTTGGTTGCTGGCATGCCTCTCTTTATACAACTCCTAATTGGTACTTGGACCCGTAATTGGGGCTAATTTGTCTTAATTGTTGCTTTACCGCGTTTTCATTGATTTCGCGGGGGCCATCTTTGAGTGTCTAACTACGGTATCTGATGTTCATGCCTCTGTGTTGAGTTTGTAATATTCCCTTATGCCCAAGTTCACAAGGAGGTAACTTCCTTGTTCCTTAAGTTTTTATGTATTTCCGTTTAGTAAGATAATTGTGACACTTTTATTTAATCGTATCTAACATTTTAGCGGTCTTGTTCGTCATGACTAGCATTTCACCCGTATTACCACCTGTTCAGTTTTGTAATATGAGTCATGGTTAAAACAAATTGGAATTAAAATTTCTCCCGTTCCTGTCCCCACAGTTCATTACCTGCATTTGTTGGAATACATTTTGTCGACAACGCTACTGTTAATAAGGCGGCCATCTTTAGATGTATGCCGTTTTTGGCAATTGCTTCCATATTTAGCTCATCATTTGTCTGTCTAGTCTACTGTTGCCCCCATTCTAGTTGTTGATGTTTGTTTTATACTTTATGGGAACCAGAAAGTGAATTTAAGTTACAAATTTGTAGTTAATCAGTTCGACTTAATTTTCATTCCTCGACCTATGAGACATTTTTTGATTAACCGGACATCATTGTTTCTGATGCCTTATGGTGATGGTTATTGATATTATTATTTCTCTTATGAACTACTCCGCGCAATTCCTATCGTGGCGCCTGCACACCATGTTTTTTCATGGCAGCCATCTTTAGATGTCTCATTTATTCATTCTTTTGTGTTGTGTTTTTTGTTCTCACAGTGAATGTCGGTCGGTTCGACCTATTTCACATTCCCCGACCTGTCAGGAATTTGTTAGATTAGCCATACCCGCTCTATTGGTGTTCCTATCGCTTATTTCCCATACTAACTACTCTACGGTTGTGACTATCGAGTCCTGCACCGCGTGTTTATGCATGGCAGCCAGATTTGAGTGACTTTCCTATTGGTTATTTCAAATTATTGGCTTATGTATTGCCATCTTCTCGCTATTCCAATGGGGAATTATATTAAATGCATTGTCAGATGGTCCAGTAATTCGGCGAAACTATGTTATTGTACACATCTCTTGACTGAATTCCAGTGCTCACAAACTTACCAGATCTAACTTGGAATATGTAGTCCTTTCCATTCTGGTCATGCAATCCAGGAACCATGTTAAGACAAGGTTTAACCTTGTTCCTGGATTGCATGACCAGAATGGAAAGGACTACATATACCAAGTTAGATCTGGTAAGAGTGGTAAGAGTGTGAGCATAGTTTCACGGAATTACTGGACCAATTCTTTTTGTGACGAGTTTTAAAAAACAAAGTATACTGTATTCACAGCAGTTTGACCACGTGGGAGTTTGGAGAACACAGATGTCTTGGATCGCCGAATGTAATTTGTCAACAATATGGATTTTTAAATGGATTTTTGTTCTATGCAGGATTTTTACAGTTGAGGAACTTTGGACTTTTGGATTTCGAGAATCTTTTGTCTGATTATGGATATATTTACAATTTATGGACAGTGGATTGCAACAATGGGTTTGTTGTTGCGTTTTTTGCAAACAACCCTTACTTTTTTGGAATTTTTTGGGGTTATGCGTTTGTTTAGCTTACACAGTATATTTTGCAGCAATGATTTTGCTGGAAAATATGGCTTTGCCAATCTGTGTCTCTTTTGATAGTTTAGCACGGTATTAGGATTGCATCATTGATTATGGATTGGTAATTTTGGATTCTTGGAGAGCTCAAGACTCTTAGTGAACTCTGGAACTTTACGAATCACCAAGAGTTGAAGAAAGTAGACAACTCCAGGTAGGAGACCCAACATTTCTTTAATTTGGATAATATTTGGAAAAATGCCAACCTAATTTTTCAAAATGAATTGCAGAATAGTATGATAGAATAGGGGTTTGGGTCAGTTAGAAATGTAGTATGTGTGCAATATTGTCTAGGTAGTCTGAAGGGATGTATGATGGTACCTCGCAAACGCTTACATCGTATGCCATTACATCAAAATTGTTACATCGCATGCTCCCTTAGATCGCGAGTAATCACAACGCATACCATTACATCGCATTTGTATAGCAATGCATGCAAAATACATTCACTCCACATACAGACACCCCGCATGCTTTTAGGTTTAAAGTAGTTTATTGCATTTTTATGAGAAACGATACAAACAAATGAATACAGTCATCGCAAAGAGGTAGTGCAGAGTTTCCGCCCCAGGAGCGCCATCAGTATGTCAGATATTACAATCGGAGCAGCCTTCAGAGCATAGAGCCAGGTGTGTATGCGGTGACGACAAATTCAGGAACCAACATCCCCTACCCCAACTCCCCCCCTCCCAGCCCACCCCCCAAATCCCCTTCCCCCCTCCCCCCGTGCTGTGCAAATGTCCTACACCCCTATCACTTCTGCGATGTATCCGCCCCTCCCGTCAGGCAATCCTCCCGAGCAAACTAGGTGGGCGGGTCAGTCAGGGACGTCAGGCGCAGTAGCCTGAGATATCGGGGACAAGTAATTTCTTTGAATTCTGACTGTAGTAAGGTATGGAAAGGCTGCCACAGCTCCTCAAACTTATCCACCTCGCCCGCCACCATGAGGGATAACTTCTTCATTCCCAGAACGTGCCATAACCTATGTAACCAGCCAGTAGTGGTGGGAAGTGTGGTGGTGCGCCAATAGATGAGTATGTTCTGTATCGCCGAGCCCAAGGCGATCGCTATCTGTCTACCCTTTCTGGACCTCAGAGGATACATCAAGCCGTTAGGTAACCCAAGCAGGACATAGGCTGGGAAGCGAGGCAATTCAATGTCGAAGCACTGGTCTATCTCATCTAAGATCTCCTTCCAGTAGGGACTCAGTAACGGACAATCCCACAAGATGTGTGTAAGTGTGCCAAGCTGTCCACATTCTCGCCAACAGGTGCTTACAATGTTGCGATTCATTTCATGCAGCCTCTGAGGCGTATAGTACCAATAGGTGGATATCTCAGTGAAAGTTTCAGTGAGCCCAGTGTGGTATGCAGAGTGACGCGCCCGGTAGGAAATGTGGTCCCAATCCGCGTGACTCAGCGCCCTTCCCAGTTCTCGCTCCCAGCGCTCCCGCCCGGGGTTGTAAATGAGGAAAGGGGGGTTGTAAGAGTCTGTATAGATCTGAGATGAGTTTGGAGTCCGAGGAGCGCGTCGCCAGCCACATCTCATAGGGTGTGAGTATCCGGTCAGCTAGGCCCCGCACTTGCAGCTGAAGCGCCCAGTGGCGTACCTGCAAATACCGGATTCGTTCAGTCTCAGGCAGGTGGTATTCCCGTCCGAGGTCCTGAAACGATACGGCGCCCTCCGGGCCATATATGTGAAACAAAGCACAGCATCTAGCCGCCCGCCAGAGCGTGAATGCTCCGTGTTCCGTCCCAGGTTGGAAGTCGGGGTTCTCGACCAGTGGTGTAAGTGGTGACGGGAAGGTGGTGAGCTCATGCGTAGCATTCACAGCATCCCAGACTCGCAGTGGGACTTGCGTGATAAAGGACGCGTAGAGGTTGGGGGGACGGTGAGCTCTGCGCATGAAGGGTATCTCCTGTAGGGTCCTGCCCGCCACTGCCTGGTCCTGAAACAGCCAATGCTTATCAGATTCCCACTTGCTCCATTCTACGAAATACCGCAATTGCGCCGCCTGATAGTACTTGTGTAGATCCGGTATGCCAAGTCCTCCCGACTCAGGTACCAGCGTGGACAAGGCTCTCTTGAGTCTGGGTTTGCGGCCCTGCCAGACAAAGCGTGCGATGTCGGCCTGAGCCTGTCGGATCCAACCCTTCGGTGGTTGAAGCGGTAGGGCCCTAAACAAATACAATACCTGCGGTAAGAGAGTCATCTTCACCGCGGCAATCCTTCCCAGCAGCGACAACGTTCCTTTGCTCCAGCGGGACAATTCCTCCTTAATTTTCCTGCCTAAGGCTGCGTAATTGGCTGTCACCATGGCAGGCAAAGAGGGTGCCAGTAATACGCCCAAGTAGGGAACCAGGTCCTTAGACCAGCGCATGGGGAAGCGTCCTTGTAACTCGAGTCTCGTGGCAGTGGTCAGCGAGATGTCTAGGGCTGCCGATTTCCCCATATTCATCTTAAAACCCGCCACGGCGGCGAAGGCGTCCAACTCGGCGATGCAAGCGGGAAGCGCCCTTCTTGGGTCATCAAGCATTAAGATCACGTCATCCGCGTATAAACTAATGGTGTGAATATACCTTCCGATCCGAACGCCAGTCGCCTCCGGATTCTGACGAATCCTCTGGGCAAATGGCTCCATGTAAAGAGCGAAGAGAAGCGGTGACAACGGGCACCCCTGTCTGGTGCCCCTTTCTATCGCAAATCGTCTGGAGCTGCAACCATTCACTCGTACCACCGCGGACGGAAATCTGTAACAATTGAATATGAAGGTGCGAAATTTCTCACCTATACCCAGTTTGCAAAGTACTCTCTCTAGGTATGGCCAATGTACACGGTTGAACGCTTTCTCCGCGTCAACCGAAAGCAGCATTCGTTCCCCAGGGATACGGGAGGCCTTCTCCAGGATATGGACCACCCTTTTAGTGTTGTCCACCGTTTGCCTACCGGGGACAAACCCCGCCTGGTCCGGATCCACCAGCCCCGGCATATGAGGTGCCTGACGCGCCGCTAGGATCCCTGTGTAGAGCTTGAGGTCCACATTTAATAGTGAGATCGGCCGGTAGGAGCCGCATTCAGTCCGGTCCTTCCCTGGCTTGGGGATAACCGACACCGTTGCCCGGAGAAGGTAGGGAGGGATAGCCCCCGGCTCAGAAAAGGAGTTGAAGAGCCGCGTCAACAGCGGCGCCAGTTCCGGGCAAAACGTTTTATAGAAAAGTGGGGTGTAACCGTCGGGACCCGGGGCCTTCCCATGTTTGAGTCGGGAAATAGCCGTAATCACCTCCTCGGTCCGAATGTCCCGCTCCAAGTGTTCTGCCTGTTCCGGGGTGAGGGTGGGGAGTTCGACCGAAGCGAGGTAGTCAGCCTCGGCCAGTGCCGAGGAGGGCTCGCCCATATATAAGTCGGCGTAATATCGACGCAACCCGTCCGCAATCTGGCTATCCTCCGTGGCCGTCGCCCCGCCGGAAATCGATAGCTCTTTAACCCGTTGATTCTGGTGTTTTACACGAAGCTTGGTCGCTAAAAGTCGGCCGCACCTGTCGCCACCAGTGTAATACGCGTGCTTCAGGCGTAACGCTGCGTACTCCGCTCTATCCATATCCAGTGCAGATAGGAGTTTTCGGGCAGCTTTGAGTTGCCTCCAGCATCTAGGGACTCCCGTCCTCTGATGTACCTGTTCCAGCTCCCGTACCTTGCTAGTAAGTTTGTCTCTCTTTTGTTGTCGTTCCCTATTCTCCGCAGAGGAAATGGCGATAAACTCACCGCGGAGCACCGCCTTCAAGGCGGCCCACTGCGTCGCTCGAGTAGTGTCGCCATTATCATTGTGCTTCTGATACTCACTATAGTTGTGAAACGTGTCTCGCACACGTTTCACAACCGATTGCTTATGCAGCAGGGTATCCCGGAGGCGCCAGACCCCTCGTGAGGGAGACACCGGCGGTAGCTGGAAAGTGCCCGTCACTGGAGCATGATCTGACAATGTAAGAACCCCTATGTCGGAAGCCGTCGCAAATTCGTAAATCGGTCCCGACACCAGGAGATGATCTAGTCTCGCGTAGGTCTTGTGCGTGTGTGAGTAGTAGTAGTAGGCCTGGGCAGCAGGGTGTAGGCGCCTCCACAAGTCATGCAAATCGAGATCTCCCAAGCGGGATTTACTCAGCTGCGAGATCTCTCCTGCTCGTGGGCGTCTCTGCGCTGATCTATCTAAGGAAGAGTCAAAGACAATATTCAAGTCCCCTCCAATGATTATGTGTCTATCTGGGGTAGTCGCTATGTCTTCTAGGGCCGAGTGTAGAAACCGGTCTTGGTGGTCATTGGGACTATATATCGAGCCTACAGTAAATATCAGACCTCCCATCTTGACCCTGTACACCAGGAGCCTCCCCCTCTGTTCTGCCACTTTGTGCAAGACCTCTCCTTTAAACTTTCTAGACACTAAGATTGCAACCCCCGCTGTCTTGGTAGCCCCAGAGGAAAAGAGCTGTACCGGGAATTTCGGTGACCTCATCCTGTGGCAGTCTCTGGCTAGGAGGTGAGTCTCTTGTAAGAGACAAATGTCTGCCTGGGTGTTTTCAAGTAGGGACAAGACTGCTCTACGCTTGACCGGGTTGTTCAGCCCTTTCACATTAAGGGTAACTATCTCAAGGGCCATTAGTGACCAACGTAAGGGCAGCGCTTAATGAGCCTGACTCTTCCCCAGGGACGTCAGTAGTGACAGTAGTGTGAAATGGTGGTGCGGGGTGTAGCAAATGCAACAACCATACAGCACAATACCCGAAACTCTGTAAATGTGGTGTGAGGTCAAAGCAAGAGCAACAGCAATACATAACAGCACAGTACAAACCCCGAATCCCCCCTCCCCTTCCCTCCAAACTTCCCTCAACCAGCCCAACTCCCCGCTTCCCCTCACCCTGTCTAGTGGCCTGCCCTCCCTCTCACCCTCCCCCCTCAATCCCAACCGTTCAAAGAACACCATTGTCCCAGTCTGGTCCGGAATGGACAAGTCCGTGGAAAGTTATTCGAGTGGACGTCCAGCCACCACCTATGCCCTCCCGGTGCCCCCCCCCCGGAACCCTCGCACCTTCAATAATGACGAGGCCAAAACGATCTCCCCCCGGAGTATGCTCAGGCCGTCAATGCTATATCACCAGACGACGTGTCTCTGGATACCTCCCGGATTGCACTGTCCATTTCTGCTCGGACCGTGGGCGAGTCGGGTCGCAAAGGTAGGGGCGTGGATCGCCGCCTCCGAATTGTCTGCCACCCATCCCTGGCGTTGCGTCGGCGGTGAGGCGTGGGAGCGTCTTCATCCGTTGCGGTGATTCCCAGCACTCCGCAAGTGTCCTGGAGAGACCGAAGCTGATGCAGAGTCCCGTTCCAACGGAAAATGAGCCGAAAGGGGTGGCCCCAGGAGTACTGCGTGTCATGTTCTCACAAAAAGTCTGTGGCAATTTTGAATGACTTGCGTTTCTGTAATGTCATCGCTGATAAGTCCTGAAACAGGGCCACCTGATGTCCCCGGAAACTCAGGGGTTGCCGTCGCCGCGCCTCGCGGAGAATCCGCTCCTTCAAGGGGAAGTCCGGTAGGAAGGCCAGAATGTCCGGGGGCAGCGCCGAGGCCCGTCGTGGTACGCCCACTCTGTGTGCCCTGTCAATTCTCACAGGGAAGTCTCCGGATTCGCCCAGTATGTCGCGAAACAGGTCCCTCAGGTAAGCGGCTACGTCTTCCCCCTCTTCGTTAGATGGAACGCCCTGGACCCGGATGTTATTGCGCCTGGACCTGTTCTCGAGATCCTCAGCGTGGGCCTGGAGATCGATCTGTTGGTCTCTGAGTCGCAAGACCTCCTGCTGCATGTGCGCTATCTCCTCATCTCGGGAGTGGACAGCTTCTTCTATGGTGGATACTCGTTCTCCAAGGGAGTCAACCTCTCTCCTCACCTCCCGGACCTCCCCGGCCACCTCCTGTTTCAACGTTTGGAAGTCCTCCCTGAGGGTGCTGAACAACGACTCCAGAAAAGATCTGGTTACCGAAGGCTCCCCCCCCTCCGCGCCTCGAGAGCTGGTCGGGGGGCTTGAGGCAGGCTGACCCCTGTCCTGTCTCGGGCGCCTCTGCCTAGCATTTCCGGTAAGGTGCGGTCTCCTTTCTTTCCCCCTCTGTTGCCTGACATCTTGGAGGTGGGGACGCGCAGCAGGAGGGAAGGCACCTACAAAGTTTTGCGTGATATGGAGATGCAGAGGCCAAGACTCACGCAACTGCACCCTCCGGGGCGTCCCCTCCCAGTCCAACCTCAACCAGCGGGCTCCCAGGACCCCAAGGGTGCCGACTCAGGAAAGGCTGCAGCAGTCCGCTTTCAGTGGCAGGTCGCCCCAACTGCGCCGTGGAGTAGGAGTAGATGTCTTGTGGTGGTGACAGTAGAGTAATCCACCTCCTCTCCGGGGGCGAACCACCGCGTTGTCAGGGCACTAACCTCTTCTTCGGGCCGACGCCCGTGCTACACCACTCCTGCCGGAAACAGGGCTGTACCCCTCCGTGCAACAGCGCGAGGTGCCTCGGGCCGGTCCCCCTCCTGGTCGCTGCTCGCCACCGCAATCACCGCTCTACTCTGTGCGGAGCCCAGGGATGTCCTACGTCCGCGAGGGGTCCACCAGGGGAACTCCCGTTCCAGCAGCTGGGCTCCGGCTCCGCGGAGGGGAGGGCGAGGAGGCAGGGGCCAACCCCCAGTCAAGGCTGTGGGCTCATGCGCCTACTCCGCGCCACAGGCCCGGCCGAGAAGATCACTCAGGAGCTGAGTCAGGGCGGGGGTCAAACGCCGTGCTCGTGGTCATCGGGGCATTCCTAGACTCCCCCTGGCATCCGTTCGTCCCCACCGACCCGTTGGGAGCCTGAGAGGGGGTCCGGGGGACGGCGCGTAATGCAGGCCTTCTGGCCTACCTGATCCCCGGTCTGGCTTAGCAGCCCTCTGCCGGCTCCTCCCTCTCGTCACTCCGGCCGGGGCGCCTTCGTCCTGCTGGGTACCTCCGCCTCCTGACCTCACCGGTGGCCTGTAACGGGAGCGCCTTTGAGCTGCCAGTCCCCGCTGTGTCGCCAAAGCCCCTCACAGGACCTCCGGCGGGTCGCGGCTGCCGGCTCTTCGGGTCTCCGCCGGTTCCTCGGCCAGCCCTCGCTCTGGGGACTTCTCCGGCGAAGCGCCGCCGGATTCGCAGGGCACAGGAGGCTGCGGGCTGCGCCGCTGCACGCTCGACTGCACTGGGCGTCTTATCCGCTCGATCCGGGGGAGATCAGCGGTACAGGGCGGTGTAGGGGCTCCGGGGTCTCGGGAGCTCACGGTGAGAGCGTCCTCTCAGCCCGCCATCTTGGCCACGCCCCCGCATGCTTTTAAATAGCATTTTTTACCCGTATGCGCATTTCCCTTCACCCGACCCTAAACCATAATCTTTGAATTTTCAATAACGAGCATCGTGATGAATATCAGGGTTTCTAAATTGTTTTCTAAACTCTGTGACAATCTATGATCATTCTCGCGAGTGTATTATCTACTGCCCAACTTTTTAATTCCAATACCTATGTAACAATTGTTTTCCAAAACAACATCAATGCTTCAATTAAATCACCAAATATTCTAGCTATTTTCGACGATTTTTTAAACACAATAAAACACTCTCAACTGTAGGTTTCTGTTAAACTCTGGCAGTTGAAGTGTTTACACTCTAGCTCATACTCATTTAATTTGAAAATAAATAATTTAGTAAATTACATATTTTGAAAAATGACTACGATTGACTTGGTCGTGCTTTTGTGATATTACACACTGAAATGCAATTCATTGCTGCTATCGTCGCAATGCCACTGCGATACACTAAATAGACTTTCCCTTAAATACCCTGATTCATGAGGGATATTACATTTGAAAACATCACAAACTAAATGCTTCTCTTTAGTTCCCCCTTACGGATTCCTGTTACATCATTTCTCCTTCCTTCCAATTCCACAGCATTTCTGAAAGTGCAGTCATCTGACACCCAACTTTATCCTACACCCACATACACCCTCTGTGAGTCCCCACAATTGTTTTCCATCCATTATTTGACATCAGATTTAACTGCCCTTTGAAGGAGAGACGTCACTTATTTTCCCTCTGCAGTGTTGTGCATTTTCATTGCCAAACCTGTGTCATGCATGATTGCCACTGGGTAATGGGTGTGCAACAGATACACATCTAAGTGGATCCATTGGGAATAAGGAATGTGCCAAGAATTATATGAGCTACACACCTGGACCCACAACAGAGCAGATGCACCATTCCTAAAAAACATTTTTTTTCGATGCCTCCATATTATCCTACTTCTCCATCATCACTACTGTTCCAGTCCCAGGTGTACTCTTAGGTACAGATGTATGGCATTTACGCACATTTTTAGTTCAGATCTAGTCATGGAATTAAAAGCACCCTTATCGGAAGCCATTGAACTTTTTTGTATGTAAGAGAATCTAGAATAAGTTGTTTCACACAATGGTTGTGTTTAGTTTGAAGATAAAAGCAATAATAAAGTTGTTCCACTTTCAAGCTGAGGTTTTATTTAAATTGCATATCTCATGTAAAAACGGCAGGCGTTGCATAAATGGGATCAGGCTGGTCCGCGCCGATTAAAATGACCGCATACCTACATATGATGTCCATCAGGTATGTCCAAAATACTTCAGAACAATATGAGTGGATTTATGGGCATTTTCCAGCATGGTCTGGAATAGACCATGGTGGCACTGCCAAAGGTACGATTCCTGAGCACGTCAACTTGTGCCAGGTGCCTACTGAAACATTTCAAATTAAAGTCCGATTTCATGTGCCAAACGTATATCTGCAAACATCAGCATTTGAGCTCTTGATGTCAGACAGCAAGTGTGATTAAATCCGAATAGCAGACATGTTGGAAAAGCACATTGTTCCACCTTACATGATGCCCCGAGGCCTGGTGAGCGTTGTTGTGTTTTGAGGCAAAGGAAGTTCCCCCGGGCTCTATGGCCCAGCGATCAGTTTTACGTGCTCCCACAGGTATTGAAGTACGAAAAGACCCTGGGAGTGTTCAGCATTCTGGCATCACAGTGGATGACAATGAGAGGTAGTCTTATTGCTGCAGGCAAGGTGACTGGGACCTCAGATGCTGTAAATTCCTTGTAAGCACCTATACTACCATTAACCCCAAATGCACCTATACTACAATTAACCCCAAAATAGGACCTTAGTTCTGTCCCACTGGAGAGAAAAAGCTGTGATAAGAAAATGTAACATGCAGGGGAGGAGCTACGTGCCTGAGAAAGATGGCTGCGTAGGCTCTCGGCTCTGCCAAGTCCGTCCACCAGCCCCAACATTCTGCAGCCCATCCTGTCCCTCGAGACCCGAAATTGACACCGGAGGCCCGTGCGGAGCGTCTGGAACTAACTCCAAAATTCCGGAGGAACCGGGAACCGGAGTTGAGCCTGTTTCAATTCTGGGCTTGCGAGGAGCCAAAGCTGGGGGCTGGAGTTGCCGCTCTGGCCGCTCCCGAGTTCAACAACAAGGGTGACCCAAACCGGAAGTTGCTGGTCGGGTCCGTCTGAAGGGGAGCTTTGAAGGCGGCGGCCGCCGCACACAGCGCCAGTGAGATTGCGGGACCCCCTCCGCAAAGTAAAAATTGAGTCACTGGGGGGGCCCTGGGACCGGCGGGGCTCCGGAGATTGGCAGGAGCCAGCGAGCTACATCCTGACCTCAGCGGGGGTGAGTGTGGGTCGGGGTTACGCTGTGGCCCCCCCGATCTTTCCCCCAGTGCTCTGGTGCCATCTAACAGCAGAGTGGGACATGGCACAGCTAAGGGGTCGCCCCGGTGACTTCCAGGACACCTGTCTCCGTGCCCACGAGTTGGGGCAGACTTAACTGTGACTAGGTGACCAGGGGGAGAGCGTTACCCAACTGGGGTGCGGTAAGAGGAGCGGTGACACACCCGGTGCCGAGAAGTAAAGTGCCCTGAAGGGGAGCGCTAGCAGTGAGGGGTGTTTTGGAGCAAGTGACGACCGACTAAGGCTGGGCGGTGGGTGGCGTGGAGGCCCCCCCCTGGTGAAAGGTTTGCCCGGGAGACCCTGTTGGGGAGAGGACTGTGCCTGGGACCCTGGAGTGTTGACATTTCTGGCGCGGAGTAGTCGGACTGGAGACCGGACTGTGCAGTGAACACCACGCGAGATGGCGTCCAAGCAGGATGGAGAGAAGCACTCCTCCAGGGGACTGAGGGCCCCAAAGTCGGTACGGTCTAATAAGTTGGACTGGTACACTTTGCCGAAGGGTTTAGTGGTCGGCTCGTGGTCTTCCACTATCGCCACCGTGAGACACCGGATCCGGGGGTGGAAGTCACGTTGCACGACATCATGGCAGCAATAGATGGTGTTAAATCCTCCCTGGGACAGCAAATGATGATGCTGGATGCCAAGCTGGACACAGTGTCCATTGAAGTTAACCTAATAAGAGCAGACCTTATCAGGGTTAACGAGAAGCTCAAGTCACATGACATCAAGACATCCAGCCTCGTAGACAATGTGGCCCAGCTGCAGCAGGACGTGCGTACGATTATGAAAGCAGGGCCCGGAGAAACAACGCCCGTATTTTGGGGGTGCCCGAGAAGCCGGAGGGCCCCACCCCGGATTTATTTGTGGAGGACCTCGTCCTCAAGCATCTCCAACGTAAAGGCCTAAGTAATTTTTTCACCATTGAATGTGCCCAAAGGGTTACGGGGGGAGGCCGAGACCTGGAGCCCCGCCGTTCCCCATGATCGCCAGGGTCCTGAACTTTAGGGACAGAGACGTCATCCTGCAAGCAGCAAGGTCTGGAGGCCCCATCCAGTATGAGAACGCTGCCCTTTCCTTTTTTCAGGATTTTACACAGGCAGTCCAGAAGCAGCGTTGCAATTTTTGGGCTGTCAAGAGGAAGCTGAGCGACAGGGGGTTGAAGTACGCCATGATGTTCCCAGCACGTTTTAGGGTGGAGGTCAACGGGAGGGTTTGGTTCGTTGACAACCCAGATACTGTGGCTGATTGGATAGACACTCTCCCTCTCGACGGAGCAGGAACTCCAGACTGATCAGAGGAGCAGGAGATAGTGGAACGGGAATAAGACTGACTTTTATCCTTCTGGTGTGACTTGAACTTGTCAGGTATTGGTGACTGTGAAGCCTCTGGGCTGGCCGCATGGCTCTCCGGAAGTTTGGTTTGTTGATGGGACTGGGGGCTCGGGGGGGATCCAGTTGTTTTAGAGGGGGTTCGGGGCGGGGGCAGTGAAGCCAACCCCTCGCCCTTTTTCTTTCTTTGAATTGTTAGGGGCGACAGGCACACTGCATTTTTCCAAGGGCAGTTTGGATCCCAGTGGGCAGGGCAGCGGGGTGGGGGGGTTTTGGGGGGGGGGATGTTTGTTTCTCAGGTTTGTTTCTCAGGTTCAAATCACTCAGGCCAAATCACTCAGACCTTCCCGGCAAGTGTGCCATCACAAACTATTTCCCGAGCAACTGCGCCATGGCTTAAATTGTAGCTGTCCGAACGAACCTAGTCCGCTAAACCCAGGTTATGCTGCAAATCCATCCAGGATATCTGGGGCACAGGACTTCCCCCTTCCCCTGAAAGAAGTAGGCTTTCTCATTAATGCCCGTTCCCTGGCCAAAAACAACTTTGCTTTCAGAGACTTTGTATCTGAAAGAAAACCTTCCTGGGTCTTTGTCACCGAAACGTGGAGCTCAGACTCAGCAGGCCCCGACCTGATTAACGCCCTCCCTTATGGTTACTCCATGGTGAGACAGGACAGAGAGGGCCGTAGAGAGGGTGGAATAGGCATTATATATAAAAATTCCTTCACCTGTCGCATGGAGTCCCTTCCTTCTCCCCAGAAATCTTTCCAGGCCCTTTTCTTCTCCCTCAGCACCTCCCCTAAGGAAAACTTTGCAGGTATCCTTATCTACAGACCTCCGGGCTCTAGGTCTTCGTTCGCCGCCGATTTACTCGAAGTAATCGAACCGTTTATTAATAGGCCCTCCCTGACTATTCTTGGAGACTTAAATTTTCACTTAGAAAATTTCAACTCGGCTGATACGCTGTCCCTTGTGGACTTAATGTCCTCTCTCAGCCTTTCCCAAAAAGTGCTATTTCCTACCCATTCCGCCGGCCACATATTAGATGGGGTGTTTACGAACGACCCCAGGCTAGAGATTGGCTCCCCTTTGCCCCTCTCCTGGTCGGATCATAAAGCAGTCCCCCTGGAATTCGCGTCAGGCTTTCTTTCCGCCCCTTCCACGGATACAAACTGTTGGGTCCTGAAGAGGAGTTACAGGGGCCTGTCTAACGAATCCCTTGGCCCTCTCATCGCCAACTTCAAGCCTCCCCTTCTCAGGACATTGATACCACTGCCCGCGAGCTCGCAAGCACTATCTCTAGGGCTGTGGACACTCTCGCCCCACTTAAGTCCCACTACTGTGCCAGGAAACGCCCGTCAGCGCCCTGGTACTCAGATTCCCTTAGATTGCAGAGACAGGAGTGTAGGAGGCAAGAAAGGCTCTGGAGAGCCCAGCCTGACGCTGACGGATGGACCAAGCATAAAAATCTCCTTAAGAGTTATAAAGCGGCGGTGTTAGCCGAAAAGCAAACTTACTTTTCCAATCTAACCTCCTCCTTCACTTCCCCTGGAGACCTTTTCAAAGTTGTAGATACCTTATCTCTTGTCCAACATCCTGATCCCATAGTTCCCTCGCAAGAACTCTGTGATCAGATTTCCACCTTTTTTCACACTAAAATATTGGACATTTACACAGCACTCCAGACTCATAATCTCACCCAAGTTCCTCTTCCCAGTCCAGAGCATATCCCAGTCCCCAATGGAACCTACCCCAGTTTTCCTCTTCTTACGGCTCAGGTCCTCGACAAGCTCCTGGACTCGATCAATTCAGGATCTCCCCTCGACCCCTGCCCGCTCAAAATCCTAAAAAACTGCAGGGATACCTTACTTCCCCCCTTGCTGGAAGTTATGAATAGGGCTATCTCCAGCTGATTATTTCCCGCATCCTGGAAGACTGCCATCGTTAAGCCCCTCCTGAAAAAGGCCTCCCTGGATCCTGGGACCCTGAAGAACTTTCGTCCCATTTCCCTTCTTCCTGCTCCAGCCAAGATGCTGGAGGCTCATCTGAATTTCCATCTTAGTGCCTTTCTTGATTAGACCTGCTTGCTTGACCCCTCTCAGCATGGCTTTCGAAAGGCGCACAGCACTGAGTCAGCCCTCACAGTGGTGGTCAATAACATCCGCGCTAAGGTCGACAGAGGTCAGACTACTCTTCTGATCCGGCTCGACCTTACAGCCGCATTTGACACCCTGTCCCCTACCATCTTGGCCTCCCGTCTCAGGGAGACGGGGGTGGAGGGTCTGGCTCTGAGCCCCCTCACTTCTTTCCTTAACCGCATGCGTGCGGGCGGAATTCCGCCCGCACGCTGACTTTTATGGATTCGCATGTTACGTGACGAGCTGGGCTCGTCATCAGCGTAGCAGGAGGCTACCTCATGACGAGCCCAGCTCGTCATCAGCGTTGAAGGGGTTAACCATCGGGAGCAAAGGGTCAAATGGGGTGACTTCCTTTCCACCGCAAAGCCTCTGCAGTCTGGGGTCCCGCAGGGCTCTTCTTTGAGCCCTACGCTCTTCAAAATTTATGTGGCCCCACTTGCTAGGCTTGTCAGGGCTTTTGGACTGGAAGTGCTCTCGTACGCCGATGACACCCAGATCATGGTCTCTCTGTCGCAATCCGTCGAGACCACGGCCCTAAACTTTAGAAACTGCATGGAAGCTGTGGCAGGTTGGATGGCCTCGAACTTCCTCAAGTTAAACGGGGAAAAGACTGAGATCCTTGTCTTTGGTGGAAATAAGGAGGTTTGGTCAGCCGACTGGTGGCCACAGACACTGTGAACATGCCCCCAGCCTTCTCCCATCGCCCGTAATCTGGGAGTCATATTTGACACCTCACTTGCCTTTGACAAGCAAGTTAACAGAACTGTCTCAACCTGCTGCGGGGTCCTAAGGGTGTTAAGAAAGCTTACCCACTACCTCTCCCCTGACGCCCGGAAACTTGTTTCTGTTGCCCTCCTATCCTCGCGCCTAGACTACTGCAATGCCTTATATCTTGGCATGAGCAACAAACTAATCCATCGCCTGCAAGTCGTCCAGAACGCTGCAGCGAGGTTTGTCGTCAATGCCCCCAGACGTTCTTCAGGAACCCTGATCAGGAAAAATCTTCACTGGCTCCCCGTGTATGCCAGGATAAAATTTTTAATCCTTACCATTACCTACCGGGCTCTTCATGGTGCTGGTGCTGAGGGCATCAGGTCCCTAGTGTCAACCTACGCCCCTGGTAGGGCCTTGCGCTCTGCCAGCCAGAATTTGCTAACCGTCCCTCGAGTTGCTAAAGCGAGATGGGGAGGCAAGGCGTTTTCCTCCCTCGCCCCTAGACTTTGGAACGAGCTCCCCTTGGAACTCAGGAACCAAGAATCTTTTGTCCTCTTCCGAAAGGGCCTTAAAACCTTGCTCTTCACTGAAGCCCACTCTTAGGCTCCTATACTCCCTATATAAGTACCTGGCTATTTTCCATCATCTGCGCCTTGATGCCTTCGGGCAAAGTTGCGCACTACAAATCTCCATTCAAATCAAATCAAATCAGGTTGGGTGGTTTGTTGGTCGCATCAGCACAGTATTCTGGTTCAATAGATGAAATGCAGGGGTATGCCAGCAGTACCGGGTAGACGATGGGGGTAGAGAAATAAAAATGCTGAGTTGGAACATTAACGGGTTGGGGGACAAAGTTAAACGGAGTGTAGTTCTTCAATTCCTCAAAAGGCAGGCACCAGACGTGGTCCTGCCTCAGGAGACACATCTCATTGGAAACTCATGCAACGCACTACACAGAATAGGGTACAACTTGGTCGCACACTCAGGGTTCACATCGGGTTCCAGAGGTGTGGGTATTCTGATTCGTAAGGCATTTCCATTGGCAGTGACTTCCACATGGGAGGATGGGAGGGGCAGATATATCGGAGTCACGGGCATGTGGGAGGGTCAGCACATATGTAAAACACAAAAGTGTCAAAGGGTCTAAAACTAAGACTATGTGTGGTACATTAGACTAAAGAGGACTGTGTCAACCCATTAAAAGACTAAAAGAGAACATAAATGAGTGTCCTGTGAACCCTAACAGGATACCCATCAGTCACCACTCGGAACCGCCCTTCATCATTTGGGATTCCTGTACTTCATATATTGGGTCCACTATCGGAAAGGATAAAAGGTCAGATGGTGTAGCCTTTAATTCACCTGATAGTGACCGATATGTTTAGAGAGTCAAGAAGTGCCAATAAGTAAATATGGGGGTGACTGATTTGCAGTGCTAGTGAAAAAAATGTGTTTAGTGAAGATAAAATTGGGTGAGGGAGCAACAATGAAAACTTTGTATTCTGTTTTCTTGCTCGCTCCTCCAACATTAAAAAGGAGAGCAGCAAAGGTAGATTAAACAAATATCTACCTGAAAATGGTCAACATGTTTCAGCAATACAGAGGGACAGATGAGTCCAATGCTTTCATCAGGACCTGGATAACTAAAGATGCTACTGCAAAGGTATAGTGAAGAATTAAAAAGTGACTATATCATTGACATACTGCAACAGGAAAAAAGATCACCTGGGTTCCTAGGTGTTGTATTTGCTTGCTGGTGTATTATATGTCACTAATGGGAAGAAGAAAGACACAGACAAAAAATAGTAAAACAACCACAAACATAGATATATTAACGTGTAGTGAATCCACATTTAACTATAACCCTATTGTTTAGTAGAAAAACACATTGGTTCTGCCATTCTTGAACATGAAGACACTTAGATGTAGTTCTTATATGAAACATCATGTACTTCGTCTTACCATTTTAGTCGAAGTATTTGACCCCACCTCACCTGGCAACGGCTCAGGGATCAAGGGAGGCACCGCTCTAATAAAAAGGAAGCAAGAACAAGTGCATGTGATTGCTTCCATGCCAACTAGAAGTTATACACACCAGTACTCATAGAGATATATGTCACCAAATGATTGTTTCCAAAAATTATGTGAAGAATACATAATAGAAAAGACCCAGGTTCGTAATGGAAAAGTGAGGGTCTTGGTTAGAATCAGTAGTGTAAAGTTACATGAAGACTTAGCAACTGCTCACTTTTTGGAAAAACAACATCGTCCCACAGCGTTTGTCTGGACTGTCCTCGAACAACCCTATATCCCTCCCCACATTACAGATTATTCCACCTCTCTTTTACGCAAAGAACAAAGATGGGTGTTCAAGTTGGGAACTAATAGAGTTGGATTAAATGATGATACACCTTGGTCCACTCTTTAATTAGTGCGTGTGCATTCAGAGTGATCATGCTTTCTGAGTTGCTATTTACAACTTCCAGTGTTATGATTTCGCCGTCAACATGATCTGAATACCATATTCCTCTAAACATGATTTGATTTGCCACTCCTACTGTTATGATCTTGCCATTGACATGATCATAACAGTGAAAACCCTTGACAGTTCAGAGAAAAGAGAACTCTGTACGTTTCAATATTTTAATATTTTAACATTTTCTATGAGGAAAAGATGACTCTGTATGTTGGGAAACCCACGAGTTTTTGCCTTCGGTTTTTCGTCCGTTTGCGGGCGGAATACTGTTTACTAACTCTGTATCTAGGCAACTAGTCATATCACGTGATCGCACATATGCCCAATAGATCCCACGGCATGGTCCGCTCACGTGGTCAGTCATAGACCTATCAGCGACTGACTCATAACTACCGCCAGCCCGTCTGACTTCTCATTGCACGATCCGATCACATGATCGGCAGCGGACCAATTAGCGAACTGCTTTTAACCGTAGCCCCTTCTCCAGTTCGGTACCTCCCCAACCGGCTTGGAAGACGGCGAAGAGGTACCGACGGAGAGGTGAGGGACATGATCACGGTTCATTTGGCATTTTTGCTTTTTGTAATATACTTTGCGCTGCGACCAGGTTAAACTCGGCTCTCATTATATTTCTAGAGACCGGTTATTCATTCTTGGCGTTACAACGCAGATTTAGTTAAACGCTAAAGAACCATGCTTGATTATGGCTTCTGGGCAGCAGTTGCTAAGTCTTCATGTAACTTTACACTACTGATTCTAACCAAGACCCTCACTTTTCCATTACGAACCTGGGTCTTTTTTATTATGTATTCTTTACATAATTTTTGGAAACAATCATTTGGTGACATATATCTCTATGAGTAATGGTGTGTATAACTTCTAGTTGGCATGGAAGCAATCACATGCACTTGTTCTTGCTTCCTTTTTATTAGAGCGGTGCCTCCCTTGATCCCTGAGCCGTTGCCAGGTGAGGTGGGGTCAAATACTTCGACTAAAATGGTAAGACGAAGTACATGATGTTTCATGTAAGAACTACATCTAAGTGTCTTCATGTTCAAGAATGGAAGAACCAATGTGTTTTTCTACTAAACAATAAGGTTATAGTTAAATGTGGATTCACTACACGTTAATATATCTATGTTTGTGGTTGTTTTACTATTTTTTGTCTGTGTCTTTCTTCTTCCCATTAGTAACATATAATACACCTGCAAGCAAATACAAAACCTAGGAACCCAGGTGATCTTTTTTCATGTTGCAGTATGTCTATGATATAGTCACTTTTTAATTCTTCACTATACCTTTGCAGTAGCATCTTTAGTTATCCAGGTCCTGATGAAAGCATTGGACTCATCTGTCCCTCTGTATTGCTGAAACATGTTGACCATTTTCAGGTAGATATTTGTTTAATCTACCTTTGCTGCTCTTCTTTTTAATGTTGGAGAAGCGAGCAAGAAAACAGAATACAATTTTTTCATTGTTGCTCCCTCACCCAATTTTATCTTCAGTAAACACATTTTTTTCACTAGCACTGCAAATCAGTCACCCCCATATTTACTTATTGGCACTTCTTGACTCTCTAAACATATCGGTCACTATCAGGTGAATTAAAGGCTACACCATCTGACCTTTTATCCTTTCCGATAGTGGACCCAATATATGAAGTACAGGAATCCCAAATGATGAAGGGCGGTTCCGAGTGGTGACTGATGGGTATCCTGTTAGGGTTCACAGGACACTCATTTATGTTCTCTTTTAGTCTTTTAATGGGTTGACACAGTCCTCTTTAGTCTAATGTACCACACATAGTCTTAGTTTTGGACCCTTTGACACTTTTGTGTTTTACATATCGAGTTAGGGAATGTGTCTCTGTTTGGTCTCTAAACTCCATTAGGCCCTCCTTAACCTTTTCGTTTGTTAGGGTCAGCACATAACCTTCCTATCCATCTATGTTCCACCGGGGCTACAGGGCACAACATTAGCAGATTTGGGGACGGTCCTACTTTCACTCCTTGAGGGACTTTTGCTTGTATGGGGCGACTTTAATGCAGTCGTCTCTGGAATGGTGGACAGGTATACCCCACGGGAAACGGGCAGGTGATGCGGTGGCTGCCAGACTTTATAGACGCAATGGGCCTAATTGACAGTTGGAGGTTACTCCACACAGATCAAAAGCAATATACTTTCCACTCTGGGAAACATGATAGTCTCTCGCGACTGGACTACTGTCTGGTCCCTGCTGCACAAGCTCCATATATAACAGAGGTTACGCATTTAGTTAGAGGCATCTCAGACTATTCTCCACTGTGGATCAATATAGTCGTAACCCGGGGCACAGCGGGAAGGGTGGCTCCAATAAATCTGTGGTATCTGCGTAATCCCAAGACCCGCAAAGACCTAATTGCCAAACTAGATGAATACTTTATCAATAATGTGGGATCTGTGTCTTCCTCTGGGTCCCTGTGGGAGGCCTTTAAAACTGTTATTAGGATTTTAGGTTGGCAATTTTATAGGGCGCGACTATTGAGGTTTATGGCTATGACACGCATGGATTGTATAATTTGGTATTGCGTCACCGCGTCATCACTTGTCTTTAACAAGTATGAATCCACACACCCCGCAGAGCACTAACTCACCACTGACCCACCTAGCCCCGGGGGCGCCACTAACTGTTCTGACCTGGAATGTGAGAGGACTTTGAGATAAGGTGAAGAGAAGCCTGGTGTTAAACTATTTAAAGCGATGTGCCCCCGCAGTGGTCCTCGTCCAGGAGACACACCTAGTGGGCTCCGCCTGTAAGGCCATGGATAGATGGGGGTACAAAATGGCGGGTCACGCCGAGTTCACCTCCGGATCGAGGGGTGTTGGGGTACTGATTAAAAGAAACTTCCCATTCATAGAGCAACACACCCGGGTGGACGACCAGGGTCGCTTTGCAGAAATCACATGCCAATGGGAGGGTGAACTATTTAATTTAGTTTCGGTATACATTCCCCCATCCCTGCATGCACAGGCACCCTCCGCCCTCACTGCTTTTTTGCTTGCACTGCCAGATGCGACACTATTAATGGGCGGCGACTTCAATGACATAGTGGACGGTACGTTAGATAGGCACCCGACAAAACCAACATCACCTCTTAGTCACTGTTTTCCTGGTCTTATTGAGGCCCTGGGACTCACAGACACCTGGAGATATAGACACCCCTCGACCAGACAGTACACTTTCCATTCAGGGGTACATAACTGCCTTACACACATTGGCTATTTCCTGATCTCAGCGGAAGGTTTGGAGGGAGTAACCGAAGTAGATATTCGCCCTAGGGGAATCTCCGATCATTCACCGATCCTACTGCAATACACACGCCACCGGGCCCTTCGACGTAGAATATTTCCAGTGCACCCTAACTGTCTACATGTCCCTAAGGTGCTGCAGGGTCTTACGGACGCTACGAAGCACTTCTTTCAAGATAATGCGGGCTAGGTAGACTCTGACAGAATATTATGGTAGGCCTATAATGTAGTTCTACGAAGACAAGCAATAGTGTCAATTACAGGACATAAGCGGGAAAAAAGGGCAGAACTGGACAGACTTGAGGCTGTGCTGGATGATGTAATGGCACAGCATGCAGCTCTCCAACGCCCCGCCTTACACAGGCCATGCTCCTTAAACAAAATGAATTTGTAGCATACCAGAGGGAAATGGCCATAGATAGCCTCCAAGCCACGCGTCACAGGGTATCCAAGCTGGGAGACAAAGCCGGAACAATGCTAGCCTGGTAAGACAAAAAAGAAAAAGCGAATAGAGTGATTGCGCGACTGCGCACACCCGCTGGTTCCATGGTGACGTCCCCTGTAGATATCATGAACACCCTGGCGGATCATTTTGATCAAGTATATGCCCCCCGCACAGCTTTCTCGGTGGAGGGGGCACACGTGTACATAAAAGATATAGCCATGCCGCGCCTCACATCTGAGGAGGCCCTCCTTCTAGAGGCCGATATAACGACCAACGAACTTCAGACGGCCATCTGCTCCCTCGCGTCGGGTAAGGCAGTGGGGCCTAATGGGCTTCCAATTGAATGGTATAAGAGGTCTGCGCAGACGCTGGCCCCTTATCTCTTGGGCATGTTCCGAGACAGTCTTCAGGCTGGTGAGCTGCCACGCGATCAGCGGTTGGCCAGGATAATAGCAATACACAAACCGGGCAAGCCCCCAGCGGACTGCAGTTCTTATCGCCCATTATCCTTAATTAATGCGGAACCGAAGATACTGGCCAAGTTATTGGCTATGCGACTGACTCCACACCTCTCATCTCTAATAGGCCCGGACCAGTCCGGATTTTATGCCCCAGCACAGCACGGCGCTTAATCTGTGGCGTCTGCACGCAGTGATGGCTCGGAACTCCTACATACAGGAGCCCGCAGTTATCCTCTCTCTAGATGCCAGTATGGCATTTGACACAGTGGAGTGGCCGTACATGTTCGCGGTGCTGCAACACTTGGGCTTTGGTCCCAAATTTTGTGCCTGGATCCAACTACTCTACAATAATCCCCTAGCGCACGTGGCAGCAAATGGGCACATCTCTAGAGACTTCCCACTTGCCCGGGGTACGCGGCAGGGATGCCCGCTATCCCCTCTATTATTTGCGTTGATCCTGGAGCCCCTCGCGGCATGGATCAGGTGGGAGCCCTCTATTCGAGGACTCCGGTGGACTGATGTTTGGGAAGACCGAATATCGCTGTATGCTGACGACGTATTGTTGTACCTCACCTCGCCTCGCAAATCAATTCTTGAGTTATTGAATATCTGCAAGAAGTTTGGCAGAGTATCTGGATATCGAATCAATTGGGCTAAATCTGTCTTGTATGTGCTGGTCGCCCCCCCCCGCTGCTGCCCACGGACTGTCCACTACGGATCACTGATGAAGCCTTCAAATATTTGGGCATATACGTTTCGCCTGATCCGGGTGACTTCTATGCGAGAAATCTGAAGCCTCAACTAGACCGTTTTAGGCGTGACGTGCGGGTATGGCGGAGCATTCCCCTCACGATGTTGGGTAAGGCAGCCTTGCACAAAATGATGGCGCTCCCGCGTTTTCTGTATGTGCTTGAAAACACGCCATTTCCGGTCTCACCAGGCTACTTCAGGGCCATAGCAGCGGAGGTTTCTGGTCTTTTGAGGGAAAGCAAAACGGATTGCTCAGGATAAACTAATGCGCAGCTGGTATGATGGAGGAATTGCGCTTCCCAATGTGCAGCTTTATTACTGGGCAGCACATCTCAAACTCATACATTTTTGGTTACACACCCCGCAGACTGAACCGGCATACCATGCGGATAGGCAAAACCTGGAGGATAAGGGACTGATGGGCAGTCTATACGGTCTGGGCAGACCTGCAGGTTTGCTGGGCCCAATGGAACATACGATACGTCTTTGGTATCAAGCGCAGACCCGCCTTAAGTGTGGAGGGACCGTTATGCAAATGACACCGCTATGGGACTCACAGCGACTAGGCTGCCTTGGCAGAAGCAAAGTATTCCGCAACTGGGATAATATTGGTCTCTGTACGGTGGGTGATCTTTGGGAAAAGGGGAGGGTGGTCGAGTTTACGCAGCTGCAAGCACAGTATGATATGGAACAGACTGAATATTTTAGATAAAGACATGGGGGAGGGAGCACCGCGGACATATCCCAGCTGAATTACCTTTATTGCATCTTGGTAGATATAGTTCATTGTTATTACTCGTTCGATTCAAAATTCATAAAGTTCAAGACCAGTGTCATTATTCTTCTCTCGCGTATCCCTAGACACGTGTTTCAGGCTTCTGCCATCATCAGTAGGGAAAATATCATTAGGTCGCCGGACATGCTGCCACAATCTTTTCAGGACCATCACCACTCCAAGGCATGCAGGCACTCCCTGTGCTCGTCAGCTCGCGGCTCACAGGAGCCATTTTACATAAAGACATGGGGGAGGGAGCACCGCGGACATATCCCAGCTGAATTACCTCTATTGCATCTTGGTAGATATAGTTCATTGTTATTACTCGTTCGATTCAAAATTCATAAAGTTCAAGACCAGTGTCATTATTCTTCTCTCGCGTATCCCTAGACACGTGTTTCAGGCTTCTGCCATCATCAGTAGGGAAAATATCATTAGGTCGCCGAACATGCTGCCACAATCTTCTCAGGACCATCACCACTCCAAGGCATGCAGGCACTCCCTGTGCTCGTCAGCTCGCGGCTCACGGGAGCCATTTTACATAAAGACATGGGGGAGGGAGCACCGCGGACATATCCCAGCTGAATTACCTCTATTGCATCTTGGTAGATATAGTTCATTGTTATTACTCGTTCGATTCAAAATTCATAAAGTTCAAGACCAGTGTCATTATTCTTCTCTCGCGTATCCCTAGACACGTGTTTCAGGCTTCTGCCATCATCAGTAGGGAAAATATCATTAGGTCGCCGGACATGCTGCCACAATCTTCTCAGGACCATCACCACTCCAAGGCATGCAGGCACTCCCTGTGCTCGTCAGCTTGCGGCTCACGGGAGCCATTTTACATAAAGACATGGGGGAGGGAGCACCGCGGACATATCCCAGCTGAATTACCTCTATTGCATCTTGGTAGATATAGTTCATTGTTATTACTCGTTCGATTCAAAATTGATAAAGTTCAAGGCCAGTGTCATTATTCTTCTCTCGCGTATCCCTAGACACGTGTTTCAGGCTTCTGCCATCATCAGTAGGGAAAATATCATTAGGTCGCTGGACATGCTGCCACAATCTTCTCAGGACCATCACCACTCCAAGGCATGCAGGCACTCCCTGTGCTCGTCAGCTTGCGGCTCACGGGAGCCATTTTACATAAAGACATGGGGGAGGGAGCACCGCGGACATATCCCAGCTGAATTACCTCTATTGCATCTTGGTAGATATAGTTCATTGTTATTACTCGTTCGATTCAAAATTCATAAAGTTCAAGACCAGTGTCATTATTCTTCTCTCGCGTATCCCTAGACACGTGTTTCAGGCTTCTGCCATCATCAGTAGGGAAAATATCATTAGGTCGCCGAACATGCTGCCACAATCTTCTCAGGACCATCACCACTCCAAGGCATGCAGGCACTCCCTGTGCTCGTCAGCTCGCGGCTCACGGGAGCCATTTTACATAAAGACATGGGGGAGGGAGCACCGCGGACATATCCCAGCTGAATTACCTCTATTGCATCTTGGTAGATATAGTTCATTGTTATTACTCGTTCGATTCAAAATTCATAAAGTTCAAGACCAGTGTCATTATTCTTCTCTCGCGTATCCCTAGACACGTGTTTCAGGCTTCTGCCATCATCAGTAGGGAAAATATCATTAGGTCGCCGGACATGCTGCCACAATCTTCTCAGGACCATCACCACTCCAAGGCATGCAGGCACTCCCTGTGCTCGTCAGCTTGCGGCTCACGGGAGCCATTTTACATAAAGACATGGGGGAGGGAGCACCGCGGACATATCCCAGCTGAATTACCTCTATTGCATCTTGGTAGATATAGTTCATTGTTATTACTCGTTCGATTCAAAATTCATAAAGTTCAAGACCAGTGTCATTATTCTTCTCTCGCGTATCCCTAGACACGTGTTTCAGGCTTCTGCCATCATCAGTAGGGAAAATATCATTAGGTCGCCGGACATGCTGCCACAATCTTCTCAGGACCATCACCACTCCAAGGCATGCAGGCACTCCCTGTGCTCATCAGCTCGCGGCTCACGGGAGCCATTTTACATAAAGACATGGGGGAGGGAGCACCGCGGACATGTCCGGCGACCTAATGATATTTTCCCTACTGATGATGGCAGAAGCCTGAAACACGTGTCTAGGGATACGCGAGAGAAGAATAATGACACTGGTATTGAACTTTATGAATTTTGAATCGAATGAGTAATAACAATGAACTATATCTACCAAGATGCAATAGAGGTAATTCAGCTGGGATATGTCCGCGGTGCTCCCTCCCCCATGTCTTTATGTAAAATGGCTCCCGTGAGCCGCGAGCTGACGAGCACAGGGAGTGCCTGCATGCCTTGGAGTGGTGATGGTCCTGAGAAGATTGTGGCAGCATGTCCGGCGACCTAATGATATTTTCCCTACTGATGGAGGTGGTGGAGTTGGAGACTGAAATATGTAGGCTGGAGGGAAAATTGGAGCAGGATATGACGCGGGCTAAACTGCATCAGTTGAGCCTGAAACCGCACGATTATAAGGTGTTGGGCACTGATAGGGCTAAGGTTCTTGGTAGGGAGAAGGAGGGTAGGCTTTATGACCTGGGGGATAAGGCAGGGAAGCTTATTGCATGGCTAGATAAGAGAGACTGGGCCTGCCGACTGGTCCCTGAGCTCCTAACGGAGGAAGAGGTACGACTCACCGAACCGCAGGATATAGTGGATACATTCGCTGACCACTTCCAGGCGGTTTATACATCGGTCTCCACTTGCTTGGAAGCTGACTCCCATCTGTTACTCTGTGACATACAAATCCTGTGTCTTTCTCTTGAGGATCGACAGTTTATGGATAGCACACTGACAGCGGACAAGATTGCCCTGGCCATCCGTTCATTAAACTCTGGTAAGGCACTAGGCCCCAACGGGCTACCTATCAAACTCTATCAACTGAAACCGGATAAACTCACACCTTACTTGAAAGAAATGTTTTTGGAATCCAGAGACATAGGGATTCTCCCTAGAGATCAGAGAGTTGCTTCGATAGTCCTGATCCACAAGGAGGACAAGATCAAAACGAACTGTGCCTCGTACAGACCTATCTCTCTTCTAAATGCTGAGCTGAAGATTTTGGCCAAGCTGCTTGCAAATAGACTGGTAAAAGTCATCAGCAATCTGGTGCACCCAGACCAATCGGGCTTTATGCCCCATAGGAATACGGCTCTAAATCTGCGTAGATTGCATGGGGTGTTGGCCAGAGCTCATACTCTGCAGGAGCCAGCCATAATTGTGTCGCTTGACGCAACAATGGCTTTTGACATGATTGAATGGGCATATTTATGGGCAGTCTTGGCAAACTTTGGGTTCCGCCCCGGGTTTATCGGATGGGTACGTATGCTGTACTCGGAGCTGCTCGCTCAAGTAGTAGTAAACAATAGAGCTTCGGCTCCCTTCTTGCTGGGACGGGGCACCCGTCAGGGATGCCCGCTGTCCCCCCTTCTTTTCTCATTGGCTTTGGAGTCTCTTGCTGCTTGGATACATTGGGAGCCTTCGATTAGAGGTCTGCAGTGGTCCCCTGAATGGGAGGATCGCATATCTTTGTATGCAGATGATATACTGCTTTATTTGACCTCTCCCCGTAAGCCCCTTATTGTGATCTTTGATGTCCTGGCCTCCTTCGGGAGAAACTCAGGACTTTCCATCAACTGGGAGAAATCCTTGTTGTTTGTATTGAAGGGAGACCCCCCAGTCCCTCCGCGAAACTGTCCTATATAGTTCAGCACAGAAGGGTTCAAATATTTGGGAATCTTTGTTTCCTTAGACCCCTCGATTAGGTATTCCCGAAATCTTCTTCCCCCTCTTCAAAGGCTTAAGAGTGATATTTCCAACTGGAAGAAGCTTCATCTTTCATTGTTGGGTAGGGCAGCCCTCTTTAAAATGATGGATCTCCCTCATTTTCTCTACGCTCTGCAAAATACCTTGGATGTGGTGCCATCAAGATACTTCCGTGAGATCGAGAGCCTACAGCGGAGTCTATTGTGGGAAGGCAGGCCCCACATCGCTTTGCACAAACTAACACTTTCTTGGTATGAAGGATATCAAGAGATAATACTGGGCGTCCCAACTGGTGGCGATTAACCACGGCACATATGGCCGGGTCGATGACCCTGGATACGCTATGGATAAATGGCTTCTTCCAAGGGGTAAGTATAACAGAGCCTTGTACTCTCGACCTAATAGACTGGCGTTAACGAGGCCAACTAAACACTCGGTTCAGGTCTGGCATGTTGCCACAGGTTCATTGGGTTGGAAAAATAAACTGACCCTGGCCATCCCACTCTGGGACTCCGAATAGCTTGGCAAGCTATGGAAGACGAAAGGTTTCGATAAATGGGATCTTATAGGAGTCTCTACGGTCAAAGATGTCTGGGGGAAGGGGAGAATTAAATCATTTGAGGAAATGCACGTGGAATATAAACTAGCGAATTCCGAATACTTCCGTTATGGGCAGGTTTGTCACTCCCTTCTCTCAGCGCTACCCGGGGAGACGGAGCCCCCAGAGGCCTCCCCTCTGGAAGACAGGATACTGGACGGACACCTTCCTGACAAAACGATTTCCTTGATATATAAAAAACTGATCAACCACAGACCTAACCCCCTTGGGGTGCTAAGGGACAAATAGATGCAGGACGGGATAGAGCTGGATGAAGAGGATTGGCAGACAGCAGTGTCCTCCCCAAGAGAAGTTGCAATCCCGGCTCGCCTGCGACTAGTTCAACTTAAAATTCTGCATAGGATCTACCTCACAGGACCCCGATTAGTGCATTTGGGACTCTCAGATATATGCAAACGACAATGTGGTCTCGTTGGTACCTTTATACATATCATCTGGGAGTGTGAACACATCACCACATATTGGCGCAACATACATGACACTACACATAAAGTCCTTGGGGTCTCCCTGTCACCGGAGGCGAGGAGGTGCTTACTCAACATCTGGGAGCCTACTGACTTGAATACCTCACAGACGCAATGGGCTACTCTGGGTTTCATGATTGCCAAACGAAATATAGCCCAATTGTGGGGAGTGGAACAATCTCCCACCCTAGAAGTATGGGAAAACAATTTAGATTGGTGTATGTTTAGGGAGAAAACTACATATCTTGCGAGGGGACACCCTCGAAAGTGGTCATTGGTTTGGGGGCCTTGGAATAGTTACAGAGGGTAAATTTGTACACCACCCCTGAATGCTGTTCTGGATGATCCCCCCTCCCCGTGAGGTTCCTATACAATCTCAAGCTTTGTTTATCCTGTGACCCCATGATGTATGCTCGGCTGCTTTAACCGACCCTCTGTAATGTGATTTTTGCTGATGCTTTCTTTCAATAAAAAGAATTATTAAAAAAAAAAAATGTCACATGGACATTATGTGACAAAAAATTCAGCCGGTGAAGACATTGGAAAAATTTGGAAGATCATCTATACACAAGCATCTAAACGCTTGTTATCAGAGGCAATAGAATACAGTCAAAAGGAAGAGGGACTCTGAAGAGGTGGTCTTAACTTCTGTCACCGCATTACAGAATGCCATCCCGCCTGGACCATCCATCATTCATCTACCCACCCTTTCATCTGTCCATCCGTACATCCTTTATCCGCCCACCTTTTTACACATCCATCCACCCATCATTCATCCACCCACCCTTTCATCCATCCATCCATCCATCCTTCATCCATTCACCGTTTCATCCATTCACCCACCCATCATTCATCCACCCACCTTTTCACACATCCATCCATCCATATATCCACCCATCATTCATCCACCCACCCTTTCATCCGTCCATCTGTATATCGTTCATCCATCTACCCTTTCATCCATCCATCCACCCATTATTTATCCATCCACCTTTTCACACATCCATCCACCCATCATTCATCCATCCACCACTTCATCCATCCATCCACCCATCATTCATCCACCCACCCTTTCATCCATCCATCCATCCACCCATCATTCATCCACCCACCCTTTCATCCATCCATCCATCCACCCATCATTCATCCACCCACCTTTTTCACACATCCATCCATCCTTTTGTGCCGGACAGTTTTCCATCCATCCACCCATCATTCATCCACCCACACTTTCAACCATCCACCCACCCATCATTCATCCACCCACCCTTTCATCCATCCATCCATCCACCCATCATTCATCCACTCACCTTTTCACACATCCATCCAATTATAACACGTTTTCCCGTCTGTGCCGTGTGAAACACCTTATAATAATAACATTGCGTGATGCTTACAATGATGAGGTGCCAATGTCTAAATAATAAACAATGCTATTATAATAAGCATTGCTATTATCACATCATAATAACATCAGCATTTAGCATCACGAAACACCTTACAAAAATAATTATAACATCATAATAACATCGCGTAACTGTATTAATGTACTTTTGTGCCGGACAGTTCTCGAGGAACAGTGGTTAGCAGTGGCTAGTTTCCCGTCTGTGGATGCTATTATAACATCATAATAACATTGCGTGACTGTATTAATTTACTTTTGTGCCGGACAGTTCTAGAGGAACAGTGGTTAGACTGCATCACGAAAACGGACAGTTTTAGAGGAACAATGGTTAGTTTTCCGTCTGTGCATGCTTTTATAACATCATAATAACGTCGTGTGTACTTTTGTGCCGGACAGGTTAGTTTCAATAACATCAACATACAGTTCATATTATATTCTAGAGGAACAGTGGTTAGTTTTCCATCTGTGCATGCTATTATAACATCATAACAACATTGCATGTACTTTTGTGCCGGACAGGTTGGTTTCAATAACATCAACATACAGTTCATATAATAACAACGCTTACAATGCTTACAATTTTAACATCGCATTAACTTTTACATCGTGAAGTTGCGTTTACATCGTGAAGTTGCGTTGTTCTGGCTTACGTTGGTATGCCTTACGATTGCAATGCTTACAATTTTAACATCGCATTAACTTTTACATCATAAAGTTGCGTTTACATCGTAAAGTTGCGTTGTTCTGGCGTATGTTGGTATGCCTTACGATGCAAACGCTGCTGTGCCTTACAATGTATCACTTCCTTGCGATGGGTGTTCGCTGCCTGAAGCCACCATCAACTAAAACTGTTGAATTTGTCCCAATAGTTGCTCTGACATTTCTTTTGTTCTTTTGAAAATTTGTGGATTCGGACTACCAGTCAATGACTGCGCTATTCTCATTTCTTGGAAACTTTGCTCCCTCCTCCAAATTTCCAACAAATGATAGAAGTTTGGGTGAGGTTTTTCGATTGATTTGCTGTAGGAGTTGTGTCATCCCTCTATGGCATTATTAGTCTTTGCTTCTCCCTCTAAGCAGGTCAAGTACCAGTTCCACCATTTCACTGGAAAGCTTGCATTCCTTCTGCAACCCGACCTGCTTAGATAGCCAAGCCATGTGTGCTCAAAGTAATTTAGTAAAAGTACCAAGTTGTCTTTGTTATAAAATAGTCAGATTTGGTAATTGACGTGTAGTATTCATCTACACTATCAGGAAGAGCAAAGCATAATGCTGTTAGTTACTTTAACTCAAATAGCAGTTTACTGACTGATATGTAATCCTCAACTAAGGGTGTTTTTTGAATTTTTTGTCCAATAGACCTCTGAAAAGTGAAGAAAAATCATTGAATTTGGTTATCACGATATGTTATGGTGTTAATCATGGGGAATTCAAAATCAATGATCACTTTTCTAGGACTTTTATTCAGTGTATTAGAGGTTACCACTGTTACAAATTCAGTATATGTTGAGGTTTGCTTATCAGGGAATAAACTGTACACTAAAGGAACTGAAGTGTAATTATTGTTGGAGTGAATAGTGTCTATTTGGGTAAATGGATGGGGTGTAGATTTAAACGTCCCATCCATCATCCAAATATCAATAGTCTCCAATTTTACAAGGTTATGGGGTGTGCTAAAGATTAGTGGACCACATGTATCAACCAATTTTGCGCTTGCAAACGACCCGCTTCACAGAAACGGCCTGTTTGCAAACGCAAAAAAGGCTTTTTACATATATCAAACTCTATTTTGCGATTCGGTATTTGGAAGGGGTGTGTTCCAAATAGCGAATCACAGCGGTATTTATGAATGTTTTGTGACCGAGAATGCGGTCTCAAAACATTCACATTTTACCAGCTACTTCAAGTAGGTGGTAACCCATTAGCAAAGGGAAAGGGTCCCCAGCGGACACCTTTCCCTTTGGGGATGGCAGCGACAAAGTTTTTTCAGAGCAGACCAGTGCCTGCTCTTAAAAAATGAAAAGAAAACTTTTCATTTATCTCTTTTAAATGCAACCCATTTTCCTATAAGGAACACAGGCTACATTTAAAAATATATGTTTGCTTTATTTAAAAGCAATCATGGACATGGTGGTCTGCTGATCCCAGCAGGACACCATCCTGTGACTTTAGCGATTCCTAGGGTGTAGCAAATTGCAACCTACCACCTTTATATCCATGTAAAAGGGTATTCCTGCAGCTAAACAACCAACACAACATTTCAATCAACACATACTCCGAATTCATGGCATACCCAAGATTATCACTGATAGGGATATCCAGTTTGTATCCAAATTCTGGAGAGCTTACACTAGTGGCTACATAACGATACGCAACCAGTTTCCATCCAAAGACAGACGGACAAACAGAGAGAACTAATCAGAAGTTAGAACAATACCTTAGGTTGTTACTCACCCTTCTATATGAATATGGCCTGCACCCAAACTCTTTGATAGAATTCAGGTATATAGAGGTACCAGCCATGAAAAATATTGTCCAGCATTTGGCCCAAGTTCATCGAGTAGCAGTACAAAATCTGACTCATGCTAAAGATTGCTACAAATATTTTGCTGATAAGAAAAGAAGGAAAGAACCCACTTTCCAAGTTGGAGACAAGGTTTGGCTCAGCACAAGAAATTTGAAATTAAAAGGCGATCACAAGTTCCAACCATATTTTGTTGAACCATACCCCATAGAGAAAATCATTAATCCAGTGACATATTGTTTGACACTCCCTGAAAAGTACTAAAATTCACCATATTTTTCATGTATCTCTATTTAAAAAGGTCAACCGGGTTTGAGAATCTCTGCTCGCCCTGAACCATTGGTCATGGAAGGCAGAATAGAATATGAGGTTAAAAGAATTCTTGATTCTAAAAAGGTAAAGGATGAACTTTACTACTTAATTGGAATGGCTTTGGCTCAGATGAAAGATCTTGGGAAAAACATAGGGATGTTCAATCTTCACGTTTGGTCAAGGCCTTCCATATGAAATTTCCAGACAAACAACAATAGGAGGAATCCTCCTTCAGAGTGGTTACTGTCAGGATCCCTAGGAGGGTTCCTGCAGCCCATTCAATGTTAGCCAGTATCTCTATTGGCAAAACTTACAAAAGGTGGCAGAGCACTAGAAGGAGTAATAATTGGAGGGTGAGCTGGCAGCGCTGGAAATTCAAGATGTCTCCCAGCTCAGCCTCTCCTGCAGTGCACAAGTTGTTCATTCCAGTCACAATTGTAATGTGAAGCGCGTGTTAACAAATGCTCACTTCACCTGACTAAATTAATGAGGAAGCAGCTATCCACAAAGTTTTCCATTGTGTTAAATAGAAAGGGTAAGAGCTTCTGGTTACTTCATTATAGACTTTTCGGTTTCGGTTCGGTGCGGTTATTCTCCCTGAGTATCGTCTTGCTACTGAGCATGTATGTAGTGAGGCGGAGTAGTGCTTTCACGCCGAGTCTGTTAACCAAAAACCTGAATAATAATTAAGAGGGTAGGTTAAACACAGGAATAGTGTTGCAATACCGTGCAACACTTACTGAGAGAGCTGTGTCTCTCGCTTTGAGGCTGTCAGCCAAGCTCCTAGTCACTATCAGAGAGGGAACCGGTTCACAAATATAATAGTGTTCCATAGAGTGCTTAATTAAAAAGAGTAGTTCCTCCCTCTCAACTCCTGTTTCCACATTGAAGTATTTGGTATCAAACAAAAACTAAATGAAAAGAAAAATAATTTGTGATAACTTACCGGCACATTCTTTCTATATTTTGAGCTAAGAAAACCAAGCAATAGGCAAGAGAAAGAAGAAAGCTAGGCTTAACTGAGAAACATATTGAGGAGAAATTACCTGAATAAACAGTTGTTCCAGTTCCTTTCTTGCCGGATCATTCAGACATGCAAGTACTTCCTCTGAAAGAAAAAGACAACAAAATGTATAATTGCTTAATACTTGAAAATGCAATGAATGATTCACTTACACTAACGTACAGCAGATGTCAAGAAGAAAGAAGTGTAGAACAACAAAGAAGAGGAGCAAGAATCTTAAATTTGGGTATGATATAACCAAATGAGAATAATATTAGAATGTTAGAATACTAAGGTAGAGTAGGAGTATACATGTTCTGTTTCTATCTTTGCAGTTCAAAACATCACAAGAAGAGTACCATAACTGAAAATATAAGTGAAGACAGAAAACACCTCTTTGGAGAGGAACCACAATTGTTTGTCTCTCTTTTCTTTTCTCCCCATTCCCTTACCCCCCTGGGGGCTCTGCTGAGTTTAAGTATACTTTAACTTGAGCAGTTAGTGTTGTTGGAGGGGTATTGGGAGACAACGTCTTTCTCTTCCCACTCAAGTCTGTCATACTAAGTTTCTGACAGCTCCACTAAAGAAATCAAAGTACTCAATCACACAAGAAATGGACTGGAGCCACCCTTTCTGACCTAATCAGACACACAAGTGAAATCTCGACCAGAGAGAATCACCCGGATCAGTGTAGTTTCTCCTTTGCGCAAAACGATCCACAACCCTAACCACACCTTATTCTCAGACAATATGTCCTCATCTCTGTAGTGCAGCTGATGATACCTCATCACTAGCAGCACAAAACTTAGCAGACAAATTACAACACAGTGTATTCCACACTTATATATCTAACCTGTGATCTTAGGCTTCGTCCAGCCAGATAACAACTACAACTGCGCAGAATTAAGAGCATTCACATCTATACCACAACTAAAACATCATTGCATTGCTCCACGCCATCTCAACCAAATTCCGCAAGTTTGACATATACAATTACAATGTGTAACCCTATTAATACTCATTCCTCTGCTGTTACAACTCTTTTCTGAACCACTGAAATTCCGCTGATCCTCCGAATCCTTACATGGGCTTTAAGGGCTTGAACTGGGTTTGGGCAAGTCTAGTATTTCTACAGGGGATACTTCATCTCCCTTTGCTTAAGTAACTGGCCATCTGACAAAGCTATCATCTGAAAGAACACTGGGCCTTGAAAAGTAATTTCTTAGTCAGATCATCAAGGATTTCCCCCCCATTGGTCATATGTACCTTTGTTGGTTGATGTGAAGCATTGAAAGGGAGTAGACATCAATAATACATTTCTGATTTGTGAAGACAATGTGACTCCACAATAAGGCTCAACAGTCACCAAATATAGTTAAAAGATTTACTTTGGATTACTAATCAATCCAGTATATATGCAAACCAAGAGGAGGAGCAATAAGTACAGCAGTACAGCAAATAAGCTGAAATATCTCAATAGATTCAGTCGCAGTAAAATGAGATGCAGAATTATGATAGTCACCACAATTAAGAAACAGATTCATGCAAACAGGCGTTCCAAGTGGCAAGTTAGGTGTCCAGGTGGCTCACAATTAAGAAACAGATTCATGCAAACAGGTGTTCCAAATGGCAAGTTAGGTGTCCAGGTAGGCACCTGGACACCTAGCTTGCCACTTCCCTGTGGCTTCCAATTCCTGCTTGTTCCCGATTGACCCAGTGACAGTGCAGCTGCCTTAGTTTTCCTCACCAGGTTTTCCCACTGATCGTTCTTCCTGCCAACAGGAGCCCTGCCCACCCAGGACATACTTAATGCATGCCACAGAGCGACATGAGCTGCGGTCGTGGTACTAGTGCACCAAAGGGGCACCAAAGACAGGCTCACTCCGCCCAGTGCCATGACCCCCGGCCATCCCGACCCCAAAGATACACCATCGCTGAGCTCTACACCCTTGACCCTGGACACCGCAACAAACACTACCACGGTGTCTACCCACAGTAGGAAATTTCAACTGCACCCACTGTCACTTCACCTGCCATTGCACATACACCAGCCCACAGACCAGACCCACCCCAAACACACCACAGACACCACCTGAACAAAAACACCAACTCGCATGCACCCTTCTCAACACATGCTCACTATGCAAATCCACTGAATTATGGGACCTCATTGACACCCTCGCACCCAACATCCTCTTTCTCACTGAGACCTGGCTCAACCCCACATACGCCCGAGACATTGCCACAGTGATCGCCGATGGATATAAAATCACTCACCAGGACCAACAAGCCGGGAGGAGGAACAGCCACCATCCACAAAGAGACCATAAAGTGTACCACTGCCAACAACACCACCACTCCCATGGACCACCTCAACTTCAAGCGCCACACAGATGTCAAGACAACCATCAGAGGCACCTTCGCATACCTACCCCCCAGGTCTGCACTCCAGCTTCTTCGCAAACTTAATTCCAACCCTAGCCCTAAGGACTACATCTTCTTCTGCGACCTAAATTTCTACATCAACGACCCCAACAACAAAAACACAGCACAACTCCTCGACAGTATAAGCAGCCTCCGATTGACCCCGATCGTGCACACCCCCACACACAACACAGGACACATGCTGGACCCAATTTCCACCACAAGCAACCGCATCAAATACAACCATGTCACAGAACTCACATGGACTGATCACTCCATCATTGACTTCCGCATCTCCAGCCCCAGTACCACCACCCCAAGATGAACAATGGCCTCCACCAGAGTAGGAACAAAATCCCAGAGACCAGCTGGGTGAACGCCTTCAACAACTCCAACCCTGCTACCACCATAATCCTCGAACAGGGAGTGAAAACATCAACGCCTGGATCACCAATTGTGCAGACAGCATTTTTCCTATCAAGAGCAACATCCAGAGAAAATCCTCCAAAAAGGCCAGCTGGTACGCCCAAGAACTCAGAACAGTGAAATGGGACAGTAAACAGTTTAAGAGGGGATGGCGCACCAGCAAGGACACATCCGACAGGCAAGCCTTCAGGACCTGCTTCAACCTCTTCCACCGCCTGATGAGGGCAACAAAGAAGACAACCCTTGCCGCATGAATCAAAACCAGCGCAAACACCGTCAAGGAACTCTCTAACCCGGCTGCCAAGAAAATATCATCATACCCTCACAGGAGCTGTGTGACAACCTCACCCACTTCTTCCACAGCAAGATTGCAACCATACACAGAAACTTCAAACCCCAACATCTACGGACTATCCAGAATGCATTTATGTTGGAGTGGTTCTTTTTTTACTTTTTGGAAGAAAACATTGTGAAAACATATCTGGCTAGTGGCAAAAACGTTATTTATTGGTTCCCCTAGTCGATATGATTAAAAATTGGGGATGGTGAGAGACTTCTGGGCTGATGTTCCTAAGTTTCTTAATGTATACAGCACCTAATCGGTCTGTTCTTTTGTTATGTACGTGGGTCCCGTGCTCTCCATGCCACTGGAGTTAAGCTATCCTGGCTGAAGAGGGGTGAAACCCCGAAACAGGTCCTAGGATGCTTGTTTCCAGTCCAGGGAGGACCTGGACTGGCAGCTCGGGCTGGACTGGTCCCAATGGGCACAGGGTCAAGATTGATTTGCAAATGGCTTGTTCAAACTGGAATGGCATGATGAGCAAAAAAACGATGGATTAAGACCCAGATCTCTGTACTCGGGGAATGTATGACATTGTTCTGCATTCTTTCCATCAATTGTTGTTTTTGCATTTGTCACCCCAAGTGGGACGGGTATGCCTAGACGTGGGTCCGTGCTCTCCATGCCACTGGAGTTAAGCTATCCTGGCTGAAGGGGGGTGAAACCCCGAAACCGGTCCTAGGATGCTTGTTTCCAGTCCAGGGAGGACCTGGCCTGGCCGTTCGGGCTGGACTGTTCCCATTGGGCACAGGGTCAAGAATGATTTGCATATGGCTGGGTTCAAACTAGAATGGCATGGTGAGCAAAAAAACTATGGATTAAGGCCCAGATCTCTGTACTGGGGGGAATGCATGACATTGTTTTGCATTCTGCCCATCAATTGTTTTTGTATTTGTACTCTTCTATGAGATAATGTCGGTGTTGGAAAAGGGGTGATCCCGCTGTTTAATATGTGGCAATGCTTATTAATCATTTTTCTCACTGGATTGGACGCACAATTGTAGGTTGTGATGCATATCGGGCGAGCCTCTTTTCCTTTAGTGTGGGAAGCTTTAGTAGGGCCTCCCTACTGTTGTTCTTAGCATGTTTCATGGCTTTTTGTACAATCCTGTGCTGATATTTCCTTGCTTCCAGTTTGGTAGCCAGGACTGCAGCCTGTTTGTTGTAGTCACTCACTTTAGAACAATTGCGCCTAAGTCTCAAGAAATGCCCATAAGGGAGATTTTCCCTCAGGTGTCTCGGGTAGAAGCTGTCAAAAGAGAGAAGACAATTTTTTGCCATTGGTTTGAAGTGGGAAGTAGTTTTCAATCCACCTTCATCTGAGAAAATGTTTAGGTGTAGGAAGACTATTTTGGTTCCTGATACACTGTAAATTTAAGGAAAGCATTCTGTCTATTGAGCCAGAGAAGGAATTATTTTGCTTTATTTTCAACACCTTGCCAAATGACTAGTTTGTCATCTACATAATTTTTCCAAAGTGTGACATTGGTAACGAAAGGGTTCTGTGTAACTAGAATCTTATGTTTTTCAAGGTGGTGTACATAAAGAACCACTATACTAGGAGCAAAAGTGCTTCCCATGCTGGTCCCATGTTTCTGTAGATACAAGGTGTCTTCGAACTTAAAAAAGTTCTCTGTCAGGGCATACTTACAGCTTTCCATAACTACATTGAGTGGGGTTTGATACTCCCAATCTACTTCGAGGAGGACGTCCTCTATGATTTTAAGTGTGTCTGTATGTGGTAGACTTGTGTAAAGGCTTTCTATGTCTAGTCCAATCTGCAACTGTTTGACTGGGTTGAAAGGTATGTTCTGCAGGATTCTTAACACATCTTTTGTGTCTTTGAGGTATGTATCAGTGCCTTGTATGATTGGTCTAAAAAATGCATCAGCAAATCTCTAGAGAGGTTCATGAATTGACCCTATACCTGAGACGATGGGGCGTCCAGGGGGTGTGTTCAGTTCCTTGTGTATCTTGGGAATTATGTAAAAAATACAAGGTTACTGGATACTTATTGATTGTGTGTATGTAATGTATATGTGTTTTGAGTTGTTTTAAGTGTTTTTTATGCATATTACTTACAATATCTTTCACGGTTTGCTCAATTTCTGATACAAGAGAAGTATTTCACCATTTACTCACAGTGCACAATGTACAAAATATAAAACTAAAATGAGGCCCACGGGCGTGCATTTTTTAAATTCTCTTTTCTTCACACACCCTTGTAGATAACAAAAGAACAGACCGATTAGGTGCTGTATACATTGATCTATACTTGATCTATCTTTATTTTCACTTGAGAACAAGGTACTTGATGACTGAAGGAGTGGTAACAGAGAGTAATTCCCTTAGGTCCTGATGAAAAGTCTTGGGGTAGGGGTTGAAACTAGTTGACCAGAGAAACTCAGGGACATCAGCCCAAAAGTTTCTCACCGTCCCCATGTTTTAATTATATTGACTAGGGGAACCAATAAATACAGTTTTTCTTACTTGCCAGATATTTGTAAAAAAATGTTTTACATAAAAGTAAAAAAAAAACACTCCAACATAAAAGCATTCTGGATAGGCACAGATACTATCAGTGCTCCCATGTATCCGTCGGTCGCAGCACAACCCTTTACGTAGCAGATTAGCGAAGAACCCTATGATGAAGCATGCCACCAAGGGGTAACCCTGGTGGGTAAAGGTTATTTAAAGACAAATTTCTCTTTCCCTTTATGGTTTTTGACGCAATATATCTTTGATAAAAGAGTAACTCCTTTTGGTTACAAGCATTTACATTTGGAGAATGAGTCTTCTTTGTTTTTACCTCTATCTCTCCTTTTTGATGCTTTTCTAATGTTTAAACTGAACATTAGTGGACACATGTAAAAATCTCTAGTATCTACAGTGACTACATTGCATTAACGCGTTTAAATGCTTTACACACACCAATAAATTAAGGCACACAGTGAATATAATTGTTAAATGCAAGTATATAACTGCATTTCTGTGCCATGTAAGAGTGGAGTGTAAACTGCACTGCTCCGAAATTAACACCAAGTACCAGCCCTCACCAAGTCGCACACCATAGAATGGGGCCCTTCCACCAACATCTCGCCCCTCAACTCCTTACCAACAGCAATAAAAAAGCAGCCATTTTATACATCAGTTTGAGTTCAACTGACACATAATCGAGAAATACAACCAGAGGGGGGCATGTTACCGCACACATTAACATCTTGTTCAGCTCAGAAATCACAGAATGGCAAAAACTAGCGTCACCGGGACACTGTTTTGACAAATGCAGAAAACCCTGAATGTGGGGTGCTACAGCTCTGTGTGGTTCCTGTCTGGGTTCATCCTGTGTAACCTCCCAAGGGTCATATATAATGTGTGAAGAAACTTGTAGTGTATTAGCCGATGACTATAATGGAAGGACACTGAGCAGTGTGAGTACAGCAATATCTCCACATATCTTCTGGCCATTGTTTGTGGATTTCCATTGCCCATTTCTCCGTGGCTGATACACGCACATTCGCCCAGTTGTCACCGAGCCATCTGCACAGTTTAGTCATACACTAGCTAATTTAACAAAATTTGTAAGACTGAGCAGTTCAGCTAACTTTTCTAGGAAAGGGGTTTTCCAATGTTGCGACATTACACAGAAATGTAGCAGGCTGCATGAACTGATTCCTCATCTGAAACTCCAAGTTCTGAAATAACAGGCAAACCTTTGTTAATGTGTGTTTTTTGGGGGGGATTCACAACCTGCTGCTTCATTTTGGGGTCGGGTAGGGTAGTTCCGAGTTTTTTTCAAGTGGGTTTTCTAGGGAGTACAGGACTGAATATGTGAATAAAATGTATTGTATAGCAATAATATAATCCCAAATACAAGAATAAAATAGTAGAATCAGCATAAATATCAGAAAAATAAAAAATAAACCATAAATTTAAGAGACCTAGGTTACACAAAATGACGATACACAAAGTCTAAAATGTCATACACTTCCCAATAAATGGGATATCATTGGTAGAGAAACAATATCTAATTGCTTCATGAATTGTTCTACAGTTTAATTTCATTAATTTGGGCTTCAAGTATTTTTTTTTCAGGGGTAGTAAAAATGGACACGGACACACTATATGTTCTAAGGTTTCTTCCTTATTGCCACAGAGTAGACACTGTCCCCATGAATGACACTTTTTATTCCATGACCCTTCAAATTCCGCAATCGGTATATAAAAAAGGCAGAACCTCAGTTACTTAATTTTACAAACTGGATTTAAGGTATAGGAAATATATCCCTAAGGTGTGTTCAGGTAGGTGTCAGAGGAGTAATCTGAGTGTTTATAATGCTGTAAGTGGGCTAAATCAGTCTGTAGATTGCTTTACAAGGCATTTCCAAGTCGACAGTGACAGTTTAAATAAAGCCGATAAAGGAGGTAACTTATTATAGCCTTATAGTCCCCCGTAGCGGGCTATACTGGCTATTAAAGGCCCGCTCCTGCGTTAAAGGTCCGAGCCGAAGGTGAGAGACTTTAACAAGGGACCGGACTTTAATAGCCGTTATAACGCTACTACTAAGGGCTATAAGGCTATTAGAACATTCTGCCACTAAAGGGCAGAATGTTCAAACTCATTAAACAAAGGCTTCTCGAAGCTCGAGGGGATTTAAATCCCCTCGAGCTCCGAAAGGCCTTTGTAAACATTGGAATGTTGCTCTGTGGGCCTTTACCGGCCTGTAGAAGGCTCCCAACATTCCAATGTTCTAATCTGGCTTAAAACTTTTCTGATACGTGCAATATTCATTGTCGAGTTAGAATCACTTAACAATTGCAATCCATTATATCTATATTATTTCAATGAGTTTTCTGTGGCGTTAGGACAATCGCATAAATAGTTTACACCTACACCAGTTTGATTTAGGGCTAATGAAATTAAGGCAAACTCCAGACCAATGTTACAATGAGGAGAAGAACTGCGAAGGGCAAGTAATGACTTGATTTTATTATTGTAAAGTTTATCCAACTCAATTACAATTTTCATGGCTAAATACCATGGACGAATGGAGAAGGGTCGGGATTAGCTTGCTATTGAGAGCTGTAATTGTTGGAGACATTGCTTGACCAACATAACTTTGAAAAAAATGATTCAACGATTGTACAATTAGTTGGGCTTTTATTCGTTGGCTAGATGGTTTGCACATGTGAAGTTCTTGTCAATTGTTCGGCCAAGATAATTATAATGTGCCACTTCTTCTAAAGGATCACCCTCGAGTGTAAAGCCCGGGTACACTATTTTTCATCCAAAGCACATTATTTTGGTGTTATTGCAGTTGACCTACAGATCATTTAACTGATTAAACTCGGATAGTCTTGACAATGGATTATGTAATGCTCTAGAGGTTAGTGAAAAAGTACAATATCTTCCGCATAGGTTTATTGCCTAATTTTGGAGCAAGGCCATCCGAGGGACCCAGAAACAGGGATAGGTCAGCCATATTTAAAGACAATTACTAAGTACTAAGACACACCCCTGTTTTAAGCCACTTGCGATGCTTGTTCTTGGTGACAAAACTACCCTTGGAACCTTTATTTTTAACCAGGTGCTATAATGCAATGCCATAAAAAAATATAAGAGCGTTTGATCCCAGCTGATTAATTTGCTCCACAGTTTGGCCCTGTTAACTTTATCAAAAAAAGCTTGTGAGTAGTCAATATAGCTTTCAAATAATGACCGGTGCCTTTTCAATGTTTTGTTCGCTAGCAATTTAAAAGCTGTGATGTTATCACCAATCGAGCAACCTGGTCTAAACCCAATCTGAATAATAGGGATAAGTTTGCTGTTAAAAGACCAGGCATGCAGGTGACATAATAGAAGGTTGGCAAAAAGCTTCACTTCAGCATACAATAAGGCAATGATATGATAACTTTGGTCCTTTCTTGTAAACTGGATGGAATAAGGCTCCTTTCTAGGATGGACGAGTTGGACTTGACTGTAAAACAAACAAAACAGTTTACTTCTGCCTTCTGCCTAAAGATTCGTGTCAACTTTCAATATGTCAATGGGAATTCCGTTGGGCACAGCCGCCTTAGATGAACGTGACTTCTTTATTAACCCTCATATTTCTTTGGTTGTAATTGTAAACTCCGGTTTTCAGTATGCACGTAGTTATCTTATTGTATGTATCTTTAATAAACGATTCACATTTGACAAATGGGATAAAATGATCAGTTGCAGGGCGCATGACCCAGACCTATGGCTGATCAGGGGCCAAAAACGCTTAGAGTTATTTGATTTAATGCAAGATGCAGGTTCGTCGATGATACGTCTTGTTGGGCGAATCGGAACTTTGAACTTTCTTCTGATAGCTTTAAAAAAACTCTTTTATACTTGAATTTCAAGGCATAGGACATTGTTCCAGTAACAAGTGATGTAGTTGCCTCTGGTACTCCGGCTACAGCGCTATACTGGCATTGTTGTGCAGAATCTTATAGGTAAATTTCGCAGATCCTAATCATGAGGTCATACAAAGCAAAACTGGATTGAAAAAATAATCCCAGTCTTTTAACCACTTGAGGGGATACGTTTCAGCGATGGTGTCCCAGTTCTTTACTTTCTTAATTGTGAAATCCTAGGTTCCAAGTGCCTTTAATTTATGAGTCAATTCCACATTTATTTAAGTTGACAATACAAAAATCAAATAGAAACTTACACATATATTGATTCTTAGATCGTTTATGGATCATCCAATTATCAATAAATGGTGATGAGATGCCAAAAAAAGGGGTCTGGTAAGTCTCCATGTAACATCTTCTTCTCATAGTTAAATAATAAAATATTATTGAAATCTCCAGTGATCAGCATCGTAGCATTAGGAAAAAGATCTAAAATAGCCTCAGTTTCCTACAGCAGGCATGATATTTTTGATTTATCCTTTTTCAAGGATGGCAGAAAATAAACATTCAGTACTAATAGCTGATTCTGCCTTTTATTGCCTAATAAAACGGGTAGCACAAATAGGATATAAATTATAAAACTGAGGTTTTTAGTGTTAGGGAGTTTTTTTATCAAGATCATCAATCGTCTAGCGGGATTGCCCATTTTACTAGGAGAAGCACTGATTTTGTTTGTGTGGTACAAGGACTGGGTAAGTGTGCCAGGTTCCTGCAAATAAATAACCTGAAGTTTAGATTGAAATTAAATGAGACTAGGGCTGCCTGGGGCTTAAGTGGTGCTCAAACCCTGCAATGTTCCAAGAGCAGATTGCTAAATCGGTTGACAGTAAATAAGGAGTGGTTTCTTATCGGCAAATGGATCTCGGGGTACTCCACTCGCTGGTAAATCTGCCCAGATCTCATGATATCCTGCGACAGTCCCTTTTGAATATATGCACATTTAAATTTCTATTCTGTAGAAAGTTAGCCGACCTAATAGCACTTATCTTTCTCCGATATAGATCAAGAGGTTGGGATAGGCTCCTGCTCCCTGTGGAATCGGGCATAGGTACTGGCCCTAGGGCCGGCTGGGCCCGGACGGGCACAGCCGGCTTGCCTTTGGTTCACAGGGCAGATAGACTCCAGCGGTTTGGGTAAAGATGGTACATGGTATGGAATACCGCTAGACCTGCCATCAAGGTATTAATCCGGGCCAACACCCTCTAAATTCGTAGCATTAGTTGCTACTTTGCAATTGGGTGTTCCCCTCAAAGAAGGTTAATCTTTAGCAAGGTCAATTGTGATACCCTATCCCAAAGGTGATGTTAAAACTGTGGCATAATTAACGATATAAAGTAACGGCTCTGGATTTTCTTCAAAATTGTCATCTGTGTTCACAGTTTGGGATCCCAAGAAATTCAATTACGTACTCTGTTTATCATTTTTAAATATAGGAAAGAGGTTTGTTGACTTCTTGGAGTGATTAGATGGTTTGGATTCATTCTGCATAGCCTTCTTACTTAGTCTTCATAACTTTTTTAGACGCTGCTTGCTGACATACGTGATATACGAGACTGAGCTGTACCGATGCAGACGGTCTTTCTTACGCGCGTCGTGCTGTAGTACTGCGACTTACCAGGAAATCTATCAACATTATTATACCGAGCCTGGGTACTAATGGTATCACCCCTAAGATGTTATATATTTTCCCTGGAAGCGCTTCCACAATATTTATTTGAGCGGAACAAATAAGTTACATCTGGACAGTTCTACTTCAGGCACTGTTCTATCCCTGTCCTTGAGACAGTTGGATTGATACGAGGTTTCCTTTTGCCCCAGGCCTGATGAGGCCCAAAACATATGGCCTGAAACGCGTCGACTCCACAATTTGGAGAAGCCCTTCAAAACTTTATATGAATTAAAAAGAAATTATTGCACATTCCAATTCAGACAGAGGGTTGAAATTTCCCCTCAGTTGTGTGTTATTCTTGGGGCTATCTTCTTTTTTTTATGGATTGCCATTGATAATCATTGTTTTGGATTTCTCTGCATCCGTAATATCAAAAAGGGTAACAAGGAATGAAGTTCATGTACAGATATATGTATTGTTGTGTTTTTGTAAATATAATTTGTGTATGTATAACTGTTTGTATTGTCCCATTTAAAATATATAAAAATACTAATTTGGACTACATTTTGGTGTTGGTTTCTAAATTAGAATACGTAATTGGACAAAATTATAGTCTATGTGAGGGATTAATTCAATTTTCCTTCAGGAAATAATTTCTCTTCCTATCCATTCCACAGCATTATTGTTGTTTTTCCAGCTTGTTGACATACAGCTAAAGTTCTCTTTTGCTAAAGTTATGTGCGACTCAGTTATATTATCAGTTGTTACAATGCTTACTAACTGATACTCTTATCAAGAAAGACTAGCCTTTGATCTGAATTAGAAGGCATAGTGAGAGAGGAGTCCGTAGTGAATAAATTCCCTCTTGCTCCTGATGGTTTAACATCAGAAGATGGGGCGTTGATGTTATTGTTAGTTAAGTTATCGGTGGGGTCTGTGGGTCCTGACCTAAATTATGAGCTAAACTGTGAGAGGCTTCCACAGTGTTTGCCTTCCCTAAAGCTCCTAGATGGTTAGTATCACTGTGTCCTTTGAGTGAAGCCAGTGAGGTGTGTCCCTCCGTGATTGCTATGTTGGCTGACCTCCCCCTGAGCAATCGCTTTACCCCTCTTGCAGATAATTCGGCTACAAGCGATCCCAATATTGAAAAGGATATGGACCACACAAGCATATCAGATACAAGGCCAAATATGCACCCTTCTCAGGAGCTAAGGGAGGCCGCCAACGAATTCACATGTTCCTTTTCTGATCTCCAAAGGGAAATAGCTGTCTTAAAAAGTTCCATCGAGACCTTAACTACCCTTGTGTCAACAATCTTTCACAAATTAGAAGAATATACTAGACCTCAGTGCCCTCCACTTGTGCCAACTCCACTCAACCATGCCAAAATGGGGATGGGGTCTGTAGTGTCCCTCCCCAAGCAAACTGGTTGCAATGCCCCGTTTAAGACTCTGTCCTCCAGTTTGGCCCACTTGATTGTAACAACAGGGCCCCTGAGAATGTACCGTCTACCAATTGTAGGCCTCTGGTGGACCAGGGTGGGAAACATAGGGGTGTACCTAGGGACCTAGTAGGAAATAGGACACTGGCAAAACAACAACCCCAGGGTTCGAATGGAAGTGGTAGCAGGGCGACTCTTCCCTCTTACTTTCCCCAACCAACTCATATTATACATACCACTCCCGCACCTACACCTATTTACTTGACTAATATTCCCAAGATGGCAACAAACAGCACTAGATATGAGGATGGAGATACCCTTAAAGGCAAAGTTAGACATTGACTGAGGCATACCAGGGGTTGCAGATCCATAATAAGGAACAATATAATCCAGGCCAAAAGAAGTGTCATTGATCACGGCCCAATTTATGCTATAAAGCTCATTTTAGTTAGTGATCACTTGGTACATAATCTAATGGCCTTGGAAGCTAGATCTTATCCACCATTTTTTACAAACATTCGGCTGAAGCAAAAACATCCTTCCCACAACCGAACAAGTTAAAACTGCTCCCTTGTTTCCTGGGGATTCACCTATTTTATCACTTTCCCAGAACGATTGACTTCTTTTTCCACCTTCCGCCAGGGCTTTCATGCACAACACTGGTTTTTATGTCACCTTCGAGCCACTTGATTGGGCTGAGTCTCATGATGCTTGCGAGGAGGATAAGGCGTGGAAGGTACCACCTTTGGAGCTTAGTCTTGTGAGAAGTTGGCCTGGTATATGATGTTCACTATTCTAATGAGGACCTTGCACCAGTCCAAACAACCCTTATGGTGATGGTTGTAAAGTCAATCTTATAGACCAGCTATGGACAAAGCAGTCTTAGGCTAAAACTTCAGAGAGCATGTGAAGCAAGCTGTTTTACCATATGTAACCCCTTTAATACCAATGAAAGGACACCACACAGGTTATATATAAAATATATATGTATTTATTACTAACACAACCCCTCTGAACTCTTTAGGAGGTCAGAGGACAAAGCACATAACAAGATACTTAATTATCATACAATAAGTTGCACAATATACAGTAGAGCCCTAGGGGCACGTAAAACCATATACTAAAATAGTGGTATAAGAACCATATCACGGACAAGGAATAGGCCTAGTGCCTAGGGAATCGCTGAGGCTATACTGAAGTAACAAGAGTTAGGAAGCTGGAGGCCCACGGGAAGCGTGTGCAGTGTCTACAAACACATGCGAGTTACCATAGGGATACAATGGGAACGTAAGAATTGGAAACTAGTTCTTTTAGGACACTTCCGGCTGGACTAGGAGAAAGCTACTGAAAACTAGGACACTAGGATAGTCAATACCCACAGGAGCACCGAAGTACTCGCGTTACCTCACCCACAGGAGCCGGGTGCATAGGTGTCAAAGTGTGTCGAGTTTCGTCGCTGAATCCTATGGAGACCTGTGAAAAGATGCTGCAGGCGACCAGGAGAGAAGTGTCCGGTTGGATCCAAGGGAGGATCGAGGATGAAGAGTACCTGAAAGCAGAGGAGACAGAGTCTGGGTCACTAGCCAGCGACCAGGAAGGAACCAGGAAGGAACCAGGGGATGTCGCGAAGCAATCAGGTGATGTCGTGAAGCTTGACTCTGCAGCCACGTGGACCAGGAGGCGTCGACGACAACCAGGAGTTGGATACAGACTGTCCCACAAAGGATCTCGCTGTTGGCGGCATCGGCTTCCAGATTGGAGTCAACAGGCTTTGGCAAATGCAACCCATGTAGGAATCGAATATTCGCTTCGGGTTAGACCAGCAAGGTTTATGGGGCTTCTCCTTTGCAGGGAAGCAGGGGCCCACCTGGAGCAACCAGGCAGATGGTTCAGATTTGAAGGTTCACCGTCACAGAGGCCACTAGCCAATGGGCAAGTAAACAGGCAGATGCGTCAAGCACAAAAACACTGGCAGGCCCCACGCGGCATTCATGGAGTGTGGAGGGCTGTGCGTCGGTGCAGAAGGTGTTCAGGCTGGGGCTCCTCAATGCACAACTTCGAGGGTGCCTCAGAAGTTGCACAAGTAGCAAAGAGCAGGCTTTTCAAGATGGCCGATCCCACGTCTCTCGTCGCCTCCATGGGTCTCAGCTTTTCTGTGGCTGTGGATCGGGGTAAAAGAAGTCTGGAAGTCTGGCTCTTGTCAGACTCTGTGCTCGGGTTCCGGCAGGAGCATCGACAAAGTAAACCGCAGATTGCTGGATGGTGCCTGTAGGTACAGGGTGGTCACTCCTTGACCACAAAGGAGATTCTTCAGTCTTCTAGTTGCAATAGAATGTCGAAGGTCCAGAGTTTCGTTTCAAGTTTCAGTTCAGGATAAATCTAAAGTCTCTTGACTCAGCTCCTACCTATATACCTCCTATGGGTGGGACCAGGGAAGGGGGTGGTTACAAACCTTTCCCTTTTTCCAGTTTCGCACCAGAGCTGGGGCTGGAGTGCCCCAGCAACTGGTTTGAACCGGGCTATGCATGGGCTTCCTTGTGTGCCCCAGGCAGTGTCTCATTTCATTCAGCCCTCCCTGCCCCAATACACTATGGCCTGTCTGGGGTGGTGCTAGCACCTCCCAAGACAGGAAACCTATTGTCCAAGCCTCCCTCACTGAAAGGACTCCCAGCAGCAGGAGGTCAGACTTGTGTCTGTGGCAGCAGCATCCATTTTGTGATGCTGAGGCAATGGTTAACTTTAACCGGGATTAACAGGAACAACATGTCTTCTCCCTCTAGAACGGTGGAATGCTACCCCCGTCGCCAAAACTGGCGAGGGAGTAGTATTCCAAGCGTATGACACCTTACACAACATGTTTTGATAAAGCCAAACCAAAGTTAGCAATAACCGCAAGGATTATAATGCACTTAAGAGTATATGGTATGGCTATATCATAGAACAGCTATAAGGACATGGTTCCGAAAGCTGCAGACAGGCTCAGCTCATGCTAGAGCACCATCTCACATAAAACCAAGCACTCTGCCTCCAGGATTGTTATGGCCTGCCATAGGAGTGACTTATAGGTATATATGTGTCTATATATAATGGTAGGTATAGGAATACTATACCTAAGCAAGGGGTGATTACACGATCTTGCCCCAGCTGAGTGATCAGCCAGTTGTGTCAATTTGGATGGCCAGCCAGGGGTGGCATAATTCATGCTGCAGCCCCTGGTAGGCCTTGGATGCACCTATGCCCTGGGTACCTATGGTACACTATACAGGGGCTCACAAGGTGACCCAACATCCAATTGGAGATGTACCTAAAGTACATGGAGTCCATTTTACAGTGAGAGCAGATATCCTGGGACCCTGATTAGCAGGATCCCAGGCCAACTAAATTGAAAACCAGCTAAACACTAGGCAAAAAATCTGGTGTAACCATAGTCAGGTATCCACCTTCCATCCACAACCCCCCCCCCCAAACGAAAGGAGATAAGGCTATCCTTGACCAGGTAAGCCTATATTGCCTAAGTGCCCATATAAGGAAGTACCTGCACTAGCACGGTTACCCCCTGTCTCATGGTTCACTAAGCAATCCCTCACCCTAGGGGTATCAGAGGCTCTCCGCCATAGGGAATCTCTACCTGTGGTGTGTTTTGGCAAAGTAAAAGGCTGATGTTGAGATGGAGTACTGAAGTGAGGCTCCACTAATGTAGGGCTCAGCTTCCACCATATAGGCCTTTCTTTCCATGACTGAGTTGCACTGTGCTCTCAGGGTCAACCTCTGGCTACCTACAGCTGGATGCTGGGTCCCTTTTGTTGGCTTACTGGAGGGACAGGTCAGGTGTGGGGCCATTGGGTCCCAGGTTTGGCTGTGCCCAATACAGTCCATCTGGGGAGGTTCCTAACTAAGAATAAGGGAGATCCCTAAGGAGGTTTTAGAATTTTCACCTTGCTAGGGCTGCTAGCTTTGGTGCCCCTAATCTGCTGATGGGGGTGTTCTTTTGGACAGGGGGCCCTTTGGGGTCCACTGGCCTCCCTGACCCTGACCTCTACAGCCCTGGGCTGACTGAGGCAGGGTAGAGAAGGGCAGGTTACCTGCTCCAGACTGGGTCCCACCTTGTAAGGGTCCACTGACATCAGATGCTCTGTCAGGCCAGGCCTGGCTACCTCTGGGGCAGTTTCTTCACAAGGGGTAGGGTCAGTTCCCTGAGGAGGCTGACTCTCACCTAATGTCTGGTGGGAGGAAGACTTTTCTTCCTCCCCAATACTCTCTGTCTGTGTGGAGTGATCCATAGTTACAGGCTTCACAACACAAAAATCTGTTTGAGTTTGGGCTGTGACCATCACAGCCCTGCCAACCTTTTCAGGGAAGTCTGCTTGAGCTGGGGCTGTGGCCATCACAGCCCCACTAACCTTTTCTGAAAGACCTACCATTTTGGAATGGGTTTCTTGTTCTACCCCAGCCCAGGCTGAGATCTCTATATCATTTCACAGTAGACAATCTACAGGCAAGTTTGTAGACACTGCAACTCTCTTTGGGCCAGTGACACCTCCCCAGCTGAGATTTACTACTGCCATGGGATGATCTTTCTGCACTCCATCAATGTTGGTCACCGGATAGGTGAACCCAGGTAAAAGTTGTCCTGAGGGGACTAGACTGTCAGTCACCATAGTGATGCTAGCCCCTGTGTCTCTGTAGGCTTCAACTTTCTGGCCATTGATGTGGGGCTCCTGTTTGTACTTGCCCAAAGTGTTGGGACAAGCAGTAAAGTTGACAAAACCCCATGCTATCCTCACAGACTAGAGTTTCTTGGTTAGAGGACCTGGTTAGGCCAGAGTCCACCTGAGTTCCCCAAGAATACCCAGCCACATTTGTGGGGGCACTCCCACCACCTGGGGGATTACTACTAATAGTAACAGGAGGTCTGGGATTATTACTTGGTGGAATGTTTTCCTTATTGTTGGCCTTTGGGCAACTGCTGTCAGTCTTTCAGTGGCCAGGCTATTTACAGACATGGCAATAAGGTTTCTTTTGGTTAGAGGAAGTGTTCTGGGACCCACCCCCACCATTGGAGTTTTGGGGCCCTGTAGAGGACTTGTCTTTTGATTTATCCCCACCTTTCTCTTGAGGCTTGGTAGAATCTTTCTTCTGGTCACCACCCTGATTTGTAGGCGTAATCCTGGTTCTGACCCATTTGTCTGCCCTCTTACCCAATTCTTGTGGAGAGGTCAGATGCTGGTGTACAAGCTGGTTTTGACAATTACTAAGGATCTGCTCCCTCATAATCAAATTGGACAATCCTGTATAGTCCTGTACTTTGCTGCCCAATAACCAGCCCTCCAGAGCCTTAGTAGCACAATCTACAAAATCAGTCCAGTCCTGAGTCTGTGTCTTTTGGGTATCCCTGAACAACAACCTATATTGCTCAGTGGTTAAGCCAAACCCATCAATTAGAGCACTCTTTAGGGCTGAATAGTTTTTAGCATCCTCATCACTAACTGTGAGGAGCTTATCTCTACCTTTTTCTGAAAAGGAGAACCATAAGATTGCTGCCCACTGACTTTGGGGTACCTACTGTACTTTGCAAGCCCTCTCCAAAGCAGTAATCCACTTGTGGATGTAATCCCCAACTTTGTAGGGTGGGAGAATCTTGCTTAGGTTTCTAGTATCATAGACCTATCTTTATCCTTTGGGATATTGCTGCCACCAGTGGGTTCTAACCCACACAATTTGTGCTCTCTGGCAAGGGCAAGTTTCTCCTTGGCGAGGGCAGTTTCCTCCCTCTGGATCCTCAGATTGACTTCCTTCATTCTTGCCTGATGTTCTCTCCTCTGAGGAGAAGTCATTCCCCTCTGAGCAGAGCCATTAGAGCCTCTTAAAGCATTAGAGTGGAGAGATTGCCTAGAGTGGGATCTTCCCCTCCTATACCTCTGGCTAAGTCCACTTAGAGGCCTGTATGGGGCTAGCCCATTCACAGCCCCATGTAGGCTTAGGTTAGCCTGGCTAAGTATACTAACTTGGACCTGGCTGTCTACTTCCTCCCCAGAATCTTCTGCCTCCACATCCTCATCATCATCTATGATTGTAGGGTCAGTGGCATCTTCTGCTGAGGGTAGGACCTCATCTGCATTCCCTGAGGGGCCTGGATTAGAGGCTTTCTGAGCATCATATCCTTCCATGTGCTCTATCAGGTGCTTGAGGGTAGGGTGAGAACCCCGTTTTAACCTTCTGGAGGTGCACAAGTGCCTTAGCTCTTGGAAAGTTAGGGTATCATATCTGGAAGGTATCCTTAAAGGATCTGCCTCCACTGGGAGAGATCCACTTGGTTCTGCTCTCAGAGACATGATCTAGTGAGGTGTGGTGTGTGCACCTACCTACACTAAGTGTTTCCTACTAAACCTCTCTAGGAGTTGTAGTCAGGGTGTGCTAGGCCCTTTGGTCTACAACTAAGTTCCGTAAAACTTAAGTATTATAAGTCTTGTTATATGTACCTATAGGTACCTAATGTGATCTTTCAAATGATATCCCAAGATTACAATTGGTAAAACAACAGCAAGCTCTTATCCCAACCGCTGCACACCAATGTGAGAAGTTGGCCTGGTATATGATGTTCACTATTCTAGTGAGCACCTTGCACCAGTTCAAACAACCCTTATGGTGATGGTTGTAAAGTCAACCTTATAGACCAGCTATCCTAGAGGTAGCATGGACAAAGCAGTCTTAGGCTAAAACTTCAGAGAGCATGTAAAGCAAGCTGTTTTACCATATGTAACCCCTTTAATACCAAATGAAAGGACAGCAGACAGGTTATATATAAAATATATATGTATGTATTACTAACACAACCCCTCAGAACTCTTTATGATGTCAGAGGACAAATCACATACCAAGATACTCAATTATCATACAATAAGTTGCACAATATACAGTAGAGCCCTAGGGGCACGTAAAACCATATACTAAAATAGTGGTATAAGAACCACGTCACGGACAAGGAATAGGCCTAGAGCCTAGGGAATCGCTGGGGCTACACTGAGCTAACAAGAGTTAGGAAGCAGGAGGCCCACGGGAAGCGTGTGCAGTGTCTACACACACACGCGAGTTACCATAGGGATACAATGGGAACGTAAGAATTGGAAACTAATGGCCAGATGTAGGTCGGTCGGTAATGGCCAAAAATCGGTATTTTCGGCCGTTACCGACCGGTATTTCAGAAATGGTATGTAGGGCACTCAATTTCACAGAATCGGTAAATTTACCGATTCTGTAAAATTCCGAATCGGTATTTTTACCGATTCGGTAAATTTGATATGTAGGTGGGACTCTTCTGAGTCCCACAAGCCTTACTGAATCGGTATTTTACCATCAAATCCAATTTGATGGTAAAATACCGATTCCGGTGTGCATGCACATGTGTGCATGCACACCTATGCCATATGACAGGCAGACCTGCCCTTAGGGCAGGTATGCCTGCCACATGGCACCCGAGCCTCTTTTGGGGGGGCCAGAGGGTGTCAAAGTGACACCCCTTGCATCCTTGTGAAATTCGGTATTTACCGATTCGGTAAATACCGAATCGGTAATGCCCATTCATTCCTATGGGCTTCAAAGCCCATAGGAATGAATGGGCATTACCGATCGGTATTTACCGTATCGGTAAATACCGATTTTCCCCGATTCGGTATTCCAGCACATCTGGAATACCTACATACCCACCCCTCTGATTTACCGATTCATAATTACCGAATCGGTAAAATTCGGTAATTATGAATCGGTAAATCAATCCTACCTACATCTGGCCCTAATTCTTTTAGGACACTTCCGGCTGGACTAGGAGAAAGCTACTGAAAACTAGGACACTAGGATAGTCAATACCCACAGGAGCACCAAAGTACTTGCGTTACCTCACCCACAGGAGCCTGGTGCATAGGTGTCAAAGTGTGTCGGGTTTCGTCGCTGAAGCCTTTGGAGACCTGTGAAAAGATGCTGCAGGCGACCAGGAGAGAAGTGTCCGGTTGGATCCAAGGGCGGATCAAGGATGAAGAGTACCTGAAAGCAGAGGGGACAGAGTATGGGTCACTAGCCAGTGACCAGGAAGGAACCAGGAAGGAACCAGGCGATGTAGCGAAGCAATCAGGTGATGTCATGAAGCTTGACTCTGTAGCCACATGGACCAGGAGGTGTCGACGACAACCAGGAGCTGGATGCGGACTGTCCCACAAAGAATCTCACTGTTGGCGGCATCGGCTTCTGGATTGGAGTCTACAGGCCTTGGCAAATGCAACCCACGCAGGAATCAAATATTTGCTTCGGGTTAGACCAGCAAGGTCTATGGGGCTTCTCCTTTGCAGGGAAGCAGGGGCCCACCTGGAGCAACCAGGCAGGTGGTTCAGATTTGAAGGTTCATCGTCACAGAGGCCACTAGCCAATGGGCAAGTAACCGGACAGATGCATCAAGCACAAAAACACCGTCAGGCCCCACGCGGCACTCGTGGAGTGTGGAGGGCTGTGCGTCGGTGCAGAAGGTGCTCGGGGCTGGGGCTTCTCAATCCCCAATGCACAACTTCGAGGGTGCCTTAGAAGTTGCACAAGTAGTAAAGAGCAGGCTTTTCAAGATGGCCAGTCCCACGTCTCTCGTCGCCTCCAGGGGTCTCAGCTTTGCTGTGGCTGTGGATCGGGGTCAAAGAAATCTGGAAGTCTGGCTCTTGTTAGACTCTGTGCTTGGGCTCCAGCGAGAGCATCGACAAAGTAAACCACAGATTGCTGGATTGTGCCTGTAGGTACAGGGTGGTCACTCCTTGACCACAAGGGAGATTCTTCTGTCTTCTAGTTGCAATAGAATGTCGAAGGTCCAGAGTTTTGTTTCAAGTTTCAGTTCAGGATAAATCTAAAGTCTCTTGACTCAGCTCCTACCTATATACCAATCTGAGGGGCTTGATTACCTGCTAGGTCCCTCCTATGGGTGGGACCAGGGAAGGGGGTGGTTACACCCCTTTCCCTTTGTCCAGTTTCGCACCAGAGCTGGGGCTGGAGTGCCCCAGCAACTGGTTTGAACCGTGCTATACATGGGACACCTGTGTGCCCGAGGCAGTGTCTCATTTCATTCAGCCCTCCCTGCCCCAATACACTATGGCCTGTCTGGAGTTGTGCTAGCACCTCCCAAGACAGGAAACCTATTGTCCAAGCCTCCCTCGCTGGAAGGACTCCCAGCAGCAGGAGGTCAGACTTGTGTCTGTGGCAGCAGCATCCATTTTGTGATGCTGAGGCTATGGTTAACTTTAACCGGGATTAACAGGAACAATATGTCTTCTCCATCTAGAAGGGTGGAATGCTACCCCCGTTGCCAGAACTGGCGAGGGGGTAGTATTCCAAAGCGTATGACACCTTACACAACATGTTTTGATAAAGCCAAATCAAAGTTAGCAATAACCGCGAGGATTATAATGCACTTAAGAGTATATGGTATGGCTATATCATAGAACAGCTATAAGGACATGGTTCCGAAAGATGCAGACAGGCTCAGCTCATGCTAGAGTACCATCTCACATAAAACCAAGCACTCTGCCTCCAGGATTGTTAAGGCCTGCCATAGGAGTGACTTATAGGTATATATGTGTCTATATATAATGGTAGGTATAGGAATACTATACCTAAGCAAGGGGTGATTACACGAGCTTGCCCCAGCTGAGTGATCAGCCAGTTGTGTCAATTTGGATGGCCAGCCAGGGGTGGCATAATTCATGTTGCAGCCTCTGGTAGGCCTTGGATGCACCTATGCCCTGGGTACCTATGGTAAACTATACAGGGGCTCACAAGGTGACCCAACATCCAATTGGAGATGTACCTAAAGTACATGGAGTCCATTTTACAGTGAGAGCAGATAGCCTGGGGCCCTGATTAGCAGGATCCCAGGCCAACTAAGTCAAAAACCAGCTAAACACTAGGCAAACAATCTGGGGTAACCATAGTCAGGTATCCACCTTCCTACAAGTCCCGTCAAAAAATGGTCACAAGCATCCTTGCAGCTGAATGCTATCTGCCTGGAATATAGGCTAAGGGGAGCCAATGGGAGAACCAGTTCCAATAAAGGAGGGGGGATGACCATTTCGGGAACGAATGGGGCTAGCAGGATAGATTACTTATTAGTGGACCTGACCCTATGGCCTCTGGAACGGGATATGGTCATCATTCCATCTTGTGAAAGTGACCACAACCCCCTTAGCTTGACATTTGAACACCCATGGAGCGAAAGCGGGAGGGCCACTTTGATCCCATTGAGTACTAAGGAGGTAATCCCCACTAACGACAAACTCCGGCTTAAATGGGCTGTTATTATGGCAGATGAACCCAAGACCAACCTAATTAAAAATGATTTAGAAAAGCACTTCGAGATTCTGTCAGCAGCAACCAATGACATTAATACTCAAATTAGCTGCAGTATCCGGCTTAGGGACATTTTTGACCATTTGGCAAGTTATTTTTATGCTCACGAGCATAAGACCAGGCCAAAACAGGGGAGACCACCAGGATCTAACTTGTTGTACAATAGGGAGTGCAGGTTGCTGAGACTGAGACTCTTGGCGGCCATTAGAAATATGGATGCCCTCAGGATACGAGAAGTCAGAAAGGAATATAAACAGGCTCAATCTTAAGCGAAGAGAGAGTGGGATGAAAGGAGATGGGAAGAACTAGGGAAGGCCACCCTGCATCCTGATGGCAGGATGTTCTGGTCTCTTCAATCTAAGGGCAACTTTGAAAGCTCGCCCCCATTGACTAATAACATCCCAGCTGATAAGTGGAACAGGCACTTCAGCAACCTCTAGTCTCTTATTAATACTTATAATAGATCCTAGTTGCTTTTTGAAGTAGGTCACTCAGTAGGCAACCTTTCTTTTACCAAAGAGGAAATTCTGTCTTCTATATATGCTATTATACCTGCGAAAGCGCCAGGACCGGATGGTATCCCTGGAGACCTTTTCCATGAGGATAGGGACAATTGGACATCTTATTTTATGAAACTGGCCAATGACATTGCTGGCGGGGGAGGATCCCAGCCTCATAGAAAGGGGCCAAAGTTGTACCAATCTTTAAGAAAGGGGATCGGTCAATGCCCTCCAACTACTGCCCGATCAGCTTGATCGATTGCGCCCAAAAGGTCTTCTGTCGCTCCCTCCTGGTCAAGATCCAGGACTGGATGGATGAGAATGATATCCTCGCTCCTCTCCAGGCAGGATTTCGTTGGAAGACTCGCACAATTGATTAAGTATTTCGTCTTGTTACATTATACTGGAAGGTAGTTGTGTTGGGCAAAGTTAGCCTGTACCTTGCCTTTATAGATTTAAAAACAGCCTTCGACCGTGTGCCCAGGGACTCACTCTAGCGGGTGCTTAGAGACATGGGAAAGCCCCTGGCAATACTGGAATTTGTATTCAGGTTACATAAAGATCATTTTGCCCAAGTGAGATGGGGGAATCAGGGACAGACCACTGAGCCTTTTCTGACACAGCGGGGGGTCCGCCAAGGATGCGTATTTGCACCAACCCTCTTCTCCCTGTACGTCAACCAGGTAGCCAACCTTCTGTGTTCTACACCTGCTGATGCACCATCTTTGGCGAACCACAACATTCCCACCCTATTATTCGCCGACAATACCCTACTGATTTCCAAAACCCCCATGGGTCTTCAGAAATTACTAAACCAATTTAAGGCCTTTTGTGATGAGAGGGGCTTGGTCATTAATACCACCAAAACCAAGTTAATGATGCTGAACCCTCACAAATCCTTCAAGGGCTCTTTGTTGTTGGACAACGTTCAGCTTGAGAGGGTCAGTTCATTTGACTATCTGGGTATCAAGCTGTCTGAGGGAATGACGTTGAAGAATCATCTAGGAAGGCCTTTCTGAAATTCTCACAGCTTACTGGGGCCCTGAGGCGGGAGCAATGTCTATCTTACACCAAGCCAGTGGCTCCCGCTCTCAAATTGTACAGCTGTAAGGTTGTGAGCAGTGCTCTTTATGGGGCAGGGTTGTGGGGTACAGCAACTGCTAAAGACCTCGCATTTGTGGAAAATAAGTTTATTAGAAATTTGGTATTCCTTGCTCATAGTACTCCTCTCCTCTCTCTTAAGCTTAATCTGGGTATCAAGTCTATCGATGACCTTGCGAGGCTTCGCCCATTGTTGTTTTGGCACCTGCTGGTCACCACTCCTGACTTGGCACCTTACACTGCAGCCCTTAACGAGGTCTCAAATCTGGATTAAATATGTAGATGTCCTCTTGTCCAGCATTGGTTTGGCAAATCAGGCTATTGGCAATTCACCAACTTATTCTAGGGGCCACTTAAAACATATGTATTGGGTGTGGGTTGACCAGAATAACTTCCAGAAAAGGCAACATGGCAGCCTAACAGACGCAATTATCGATTTAAAAACTAATTGCCATTTGGAAAGCTATTTTGACATCATTAAGGTGCCAGCTGACAGGAAACTCTATACACAGTTTAGGTACAGTAGCTTGCGAATTAACGCCTTTAATAATTATTGGCAGAATAATACATCTCAACCCAAGGGCTGTCCCTCCTGCTCATGCCCAAAGGAATCCATAGGCCATGTCTTTTACGCCTGTAAAGCTTATGTACAACAAAGGAGCAAATGGTTATCTCCTGTGTGCAGGCAATTAGGGACTCAAAGCTCCAAAGATGCCTTGCACATACTAAAGTCAGATGCCAGACCCCTCTTTGCTTGTGTTACTGCAAAATGTTTGGGCCACTTTTGGGCGATAAAAAGGAGGGCCCAGCTATCAACAACGTCTGGCACCGTTTGAAAATTGGTGACTGCTTTGACCTGATAAGTGCGATCTACGACCCATTGGCTTATTTACGTTGTAAATAGTTGATTTTACTTTTATATTTTATGTATTTTAATTGTCACTTATTGTCAATTTTTAACAAGGGCATTCTTTAGGTATAAGGGGTAATTAATTTTAGCTGTTCCTGGCTGTAATCTTGGTAACCTAGTTGTATATCAATTGTCAATGCACCAGCACTTTAACTTTAGCTTTTTAATGGCTGTGGCCGTATAGCCCTGGTTCGCTTTGCTAGAGTGTTTTTAATTGTGCATTATTTTGGAAATGAATTATTCATGCCTTTCGATGCTGGTTTATTATGTCAACCTGTGTTCTTTTACGTGTTTATGGCCCATTTGTCTCCTGAATGCTCTCCCTAAATTCGGGTTGTACTATATGTGAACTGTGTGGTTGTTCTTTTATGGGGTTTTTTACCAACCGAAATAAAGAATTTGATTGATTGATTGACTAGTAATATGTCTTCTGTATATAAAGAGAAGACTAGTCGACCCCTTGAGAATGCCAGCACCCCCTGTTGATGGTGCTCTCTGACCCTGCATGTTAATAACTCCATGGCCAGAAGTAATATGTACAGAAGCGCAACAATAGCTATAAATTTCGAGCTCCAGCCAACCCTGTCCAATATGAGACATATGTCACCCAAACCAAGGAGTCAAATGCCTTTTCGGGATCTAGAATTACCGCCACAGCAGGCAGCTCAGGGTTAATTTGATGGAAAAGCGCAAACAGCGTGCATATTATTTGCATTTTTTTCTGCCCGGAATAAATGCAGTACCAGCCCATCAATCAAGGGTACTAATTTATTGGCTACTATACATGCCAGGATGTTAACGTCTATACTGAGTAAAGACAAGGTCGATATGACTGTGCCATTAGAGGATCTTTCCCAGACTTCAGCAGGGCCGCTATTATCGCCTCTCATCTAGCGCCTCTGTTTACATCGCAAGCCTAATGGGGTAAGGATATCACAGATGGCTTTATAGAATTCAGCTGTAAGCTGTCGGCTCTGGGAGCTTTACCAGTAGGGAATTTATCTATAGCTGTTTTAACTTCAACTAAGTTTATGGGAGCTCCTAATTGCCCTGTCAGAAGATTCTAGATACACCAGCGTAATCCCCCTCAGTGTAATTAAGCAAATCGTGCTTGTCGGGAGTCTCACTGGCTGTGTATAGTCGCTTGTAATTGTAAAGATGCTCGCTAACAGCGCGATAGTGCAATAGAAATAGATTTATTTCATAATACCCTGACACGGATGTATGACGTTACAACGCATACTTTTACATCGCATGCCTTTACAACGCGGTATTTACAATGAATACCTTTACAGCGCATAGTGCTTTGGGGCGCTGGATAGTGAATAGTTTAATTTACTACTTCAACTCCAGTCCCCGTGGACACTAGGGAAGGTGTTGGACAGTAAATTAAACTTATTCCCTATCCTAGAGCGCCCCCCAGCGCAATGCGTTGTAATGGTTTGCGTTGTAAAAGTTGCGTCGTAAAGGCACTGCGTGGTAAAAGTTGTGTTGTAAAGGATGTTTCCCCCCAGACACTGTACAGAGAATGAAATGCTCGTTCAGTCAGCAAATCTTACGCCAACTGCCAACGCCACCTATGCCCAAGGTTCTACTTAGCGCCTAACTACATCACAATGCTTTGGGCATAGAAAGACAGTGTCCCCCCCATGGTCATACACAGTTCACCATTAAAGTTAAACCCAACACATCTCCGTTTTTTCGGAGGAAAACATTACATTTACAAAGGAAATCCTAACGTGCATATATAGAATGTATCTAAGATAAAACTTAATCCTACATATAACAATACTTTCCTGACTGGAACCAAAGAATATTAAAACAATGCATTCCAGTGTAGAACAAAAGAATGCACCCACATAGGTACACAGTGGGAACATCACAATGCTTACTTGCAAACAAAATCGTGCAACCTTGCAGGTCTTTTCACTTTTCACACACGTGTACTCGCTTTGTTTTCTATTTGAGATTGCACAACAATTTGTGGGGCTTTATTGTTCATGGCATCCTCCCCCACCTCATCATTGCTAGAATGTGGAACACACTCCCCTCGATCACTCTGCCCTACAGGTTCCCCTAGTTCTTGTCTTGTAGTATCCTCAGTGACAACCTCATCCATGTCCTGTACTTCTTGACTGCAACCCTTCTCTGTCAACCTGTCAAACCTATGATTGGCAGTAGACGTATGGTGGTGTGTCAGTGTCTGATGTGGTCTCTCCTCCCCTTACACAATGACAAAGCAGAGAAATGCCATAATTTCCCATCATTCAACAACACAGAATTGTAAAAGGTTTTTCAACCACCAAAGGTTGTGAAAAATGACTTTGGCCTTTCTTCAAAATGCCACTCCTTTTTACTCTTACCCTATCACATATCTTAGGGGCAGATGTATCAACATAACCATTTGCGATTTCTAAATAGCGATTTTTAAGGAATCGCTATTTAGAAATCGCAAAATGGGATGTAAGAAAAAAATCGCAATTTATTAGCGATTTCTTAATCTTCCTTATTTGCGATTTTGCAATTTGCGAATTCACAATTAAGGAATAATTTCCCATTCATTCCTATGGGCCAGGAGGCCCATAGGAATGATTTTGAATTTAATCTCAATTTGCGATTCGCAATTAGCGAATCGCAAATTGAGAAGAATTTCAAGGGTGCAGGGGTGTCTCAAAGACACCCTGCTGCACCCCTGAAATGTACATGTGTGTGCATATGGCGCACATACATGCCCTATGGGCATGTGTGTGCGTCACATGCCACCTTAAAAAATGCCAAATCGTGCATTTTACAAAGAATTCTCAAATTACCATCAACTACAAGTTGGTGGTAATTTGCGATTTCTTAACCAAAATTCGCAAATCAAAAATGCTACATACATAGCATTTAAGGAATCGCAAAAATTTGATTCCTTAAATGCTATGGCAAAATAAGGAATCGCAAATTTTTGCTATTCCTCAAATTGCGAATTGTTGATGCATGCCAAAACATGCAAATAGACCGTTTGCGATTCGCAAAGGCCGAAATTCTGCGAATTTATGCCTTTGCAAATCGCAAAAGGCTTGATACATCTAGGCCTCAATGTGCATAGGTCTGCTCCCATGTTTTACATCATAATATTTCATACTCACATCCTGTGCATGCTTCAGTTTCTCTTGAACTACTTGTGATGACCAATTAGCCTTCTTGATTGTAACCATTCATCCAACGTTATCTTTAGAGATGGGTGCTCTCTCCCTCATTATCATAAAAGGGCTAAGACCAGTTAATTTGTAAGGAGTAATATGGTAGGCCCACATGTTGTTTACTATCCCCTTCCTCCAATCCAAAACATTGTTATTAGCCAGTTGACGTTAATTATGCGGTTAAACCTTTCCACTGCACCATTACCAGCCAGATGGTATGGTGAAGTGGTCTTGCCGGTAATACCATTATCTCTTACAAACTACTTGAAAGTATCAGAGATGAACTGGGGACCATTGTCACTAACAATGCTTTTAGGCAGTCCTTCTTTCAAAAATATATTTTGTAGAAATTAGATAATAGACCTTGCATCGGCTCTGCAGACAATATCCCCTTCCGAACACTTGGAGAAATGGTCCACAAGTAGCACAAGATACTTCTGTTCACCAGTCTCCCAAATGGGACCTGCAATATCGATGCACAAGCTCTCCCAAGGCATACTAGGACTAGTTGTAGGGTGTAAGGCTGGTCTTTAGGTAGTGTGAGATTTGTCCGAATTCTCACATTCTTTACAATTCCTCACCTTCCTCTTAAGTTCTAGATCAAAACCTCGCCAACAGTAAGAACACTTTACTATTAGTTTTCCTGATACCCAAATGCCCATTGTGACATATATCCAAAATCTTTGATCTAAAACATTCTGGAGGAATCACTTTACCATTCCTCATCACTAATCCTCCCTCCAGAGATAACTCATACCTTAATTCCCCAAAGGTGCTATAAACCTTATGAACAAATAACTTTTCAGGCCAGCCATCATTGATTCTTCTGCCAACTTTGCACAATGTAACATCTGCATTCTGGGCTCGTAACCACTCCTCTTGAGAAATGCTAGGTACCTCCTCCAGAGTATTTGCAACACAGAAAGTTTCCAAATCTGATTCACATCCCTCCATCAAGGACAAAGGCATGCAACTCAAAAAGTCTGCAACTATATTCTTCACCACAGGCACGTACTGTACCCAAAATTATAGTCCAACAATCTGACAGACATGCGTGCATGATGGGGAGAGGCACTATGCAAACTTTTAGTGGTTAGGGTCTTCATGAGCAATTTATAATCACTCCTTAGAGTGACAGTACCTCCAAATGTACTATCTGAAATGCTCCAGACGCAAGCTAGTGCCCCCCTCTCTAAGACCAAGTATTTCTCCTCAGTAAGGGTAATAGAGAGAGACACAAAAGCAATGTTCCTCTTCAAGCCCTTTAAATCCATCTGTGTCAATACTTCACCAATGCCTCTTCCACTGGCATCAGTGGTTACCACACTATGTAAGGTGGGTTCACAACCTTGCAGGGGTGGTGCATCAAAAATATATTTTTTAATGTCCCTAAATGCCTTTTCACACAAATCAGTCCAGTCACACTTATTCTTAAATTTAAGAAGCTGTCTCAGATCGTAGGTTTCACTAGACAAATCCTGCACAATCTTGGCGTAAAATTCCACCAACCCGAAAAATGCCCATACGCCATGTTTTTTTTTTTGGTGAGGGAGCATCTTTTCTGGCCCTCAACAGTTCCTTTTTTTTTAGGTTTAATACCTTCTCCGGTATTCTCATGGCCAAGCTAATTGACTTTTCTTGACGCAAACTTGCACTTGCCTAATTCTGCTGTAAGACCCTTATCTTTTAGGAGTCTCATAACATGTGCCAATTTACAATCATGTCCCTTCCTGCTCTTCCCCATTACCATGATGTCATCCTGAAAGTGCAACAAAATCAGTCATATCTTTAAAGATCACCTGCATTATTCTCTGGAACATAGCCGCGGCAGAGGCAAAACCAGACGGTACCCTCTTAAATCTGGAACACCCACATGGCGTCACAAACATGGTAAACTTTTGCTGCCAGGGTGCAGAGCAATTTGATGGCACGCCACAGTGAGAACAATGGTAGAGAACCACTTGGGCCCACTGGTGCTTGACAACATCTCACTGATTTTTGACAAATGGAACTGATAAATCCAAATGTTCTTGTTAAGATCTCGAATGTCAACATATAAACGCAACTTTCCAGTGACTCACCAGGCTCAATTGCGCCAGCTTTTTTTAAACTTAAGTAGCTCTTCTTCTACCTCCTCTTTAATAGAGAAAGGGATATTTCTAACCTTGTGATTACAAGGCACGGCCCCCGGTCTAAGCTGTATTATATGTTGGAAACCCATAAGATTCAATTTTTTCCCTGAAAAAACTTTAGGACATTTTTGGGGAATATTAGTACAGAAATCTCCCTCAACCTGTAGAGAGAAAACAGGTTCAGAACTATTGGGATCTAACACAATACCCAATTCCCTCTGATCTATCCAACCCAGAACGGATGGACCAATAGCTGACACACACAGCTTTCCACATGCTTCTCTACTTGAATCTGAACAATAATTTTCTGTATTCAATCATATTGAATGGTTTCCCTGTAAACGTTTTGGGCAAAATGTCAGGTTTTTCTAAATGGTGCCAACTACTGGCACAAACCTACCTGGCCAAACCTCCTCATTAACTATAGTATAGGGCAAATCTGAGTCTATCAACACCCCCAAAGGACATCTCACATACAGGCTTCTCCCTCTAACTCTGTACTCTCAGAACGTCATCATCAACATGTAATATACATACATTCATATCCTCCTCTTCAGAAGATCTAGATTCACATTCACCAGTAAGATCTATGTATTTTACATCTCATCTTTTGTTTACATCTTCTGACAAACTTTAAAAAAATGTCCAATTACCCCACACTTGGAACACTTCTGCTTGTGTGCAGGGTAACTTTTATCATTGGACCATTGGTATTTGCTACCACATTGAAAACATTTTTTCCCAACCAACATTTTAATTTTAGTTGCATTGACCCCTTATTAAAATTAGACTCCTCCATGGATTTGTGAGAAATGATTTTAAAGTTTTTTACCCTGGCGACAACAGAACTCTCATTCTTGTTGGTTTTCACCTTCTCCTCAGATAACACAGCTTTTGCACACCTCCCCTTTAACTCAGAACTCTTGACAATATCAATGACATCCTGAATAAAGGATTTCCCTTTGGCCCAAAGTTTGTCCTGAATATAGGGACTCACAGCTTGCATAACAATCCGATCGTGAATTAACTTCACATGGAGTGTACGAAAATGGCAAGTAAGAGCTACTTTTTTAAGTGCAGCCACAAAATCCTCAATGGATTCTTCTTTTACCTGCTGCCTATGGAAGAATTTATAACGGTCTACTACGACACACACCGTGGGCTTGAAATAGTTGATTAGGGGCCAGATGTAGGTAAATATATTTTACTGACTCATAAATACCGAATTTTACCGATTCGGTATTTATGAATCGGTAAAATATAAGGAGGGAGATGTAGGTAAATCCAGATGTGGATTTACCGAATCTGTAAAAGTCGGTATTTACCGATTCGGTAAATACCGACCGGTAATGCCCATTCATTCCTATGGGCTTTGAAGCCCATAGGAATGAATGGGCATTACCGGTCGGTATTTACCGAATCGGTAAATACCGTATTGCACAAGGGTGCAGGGGTGTCACTTTGACACCCTCTGGCCCCCCCAAAAGAGGCTCGGGTGCCATGTGGCAGGCATACCTGCCCTAAGGGCAGGTCTGCCTGTCATATGGCACAGGTGTGCATGCACACATGTGTATGCACACATGTGCATGCACACCGGAATCGGTATTTTACCATCAAATTGAATTTGATGGTAAAATACCGATTCTGTAAGGCTTGTGGGAGTCAGAAGAGTCCCACCTACATATCAATTTTACCGAATCGGTAAAAATACCGATTCGGTATTTTACAGAATCGGTAAATTTACCGATCGGTAAATTTACCGATTCTGTAAAATAAGGGCCCTACATACCATTTCTCAAATAGCGGTCGGTAACGGCCGAAAATACCGATTTTCGGCCGTTACCGACCGACCTACATCTGGCCCTAGATCTTCTAAAGCATTACGTGCACATTGCCTTGACCAGCTTGTCTAGGTTTTTTGTCAATACGATTGTATACATTCATTCATTTTGCACTTAAACAATGTAACCAAATTTTATTTTTCCTATCCAGTGTTAAATCCTCCTCATCCTCAAAAGTTGAAATGTAATTCTTGAAATACCTGTGCCACTCTTCCCACTTGAGTGATGCTTCTCTTGAGATTCATATAAATGGTTGTGGAGGGAAAAGGTCCCATATATTGCCACACTCCATACTAGCAAACTTGCCCTGAGAGTGTACTCCACTAAGTAAGGAGAAGTGAATGCACTGGTTGGACACTTGGACTCAAAACTACTAGTACCCCAACGTGCATGAAAAGCTCAAGTTCAATAAAAACAGGAGAATACTACAAATAAAACACATGTTACTGCTGTACCTGCACAAATAAACTGAAAATCATGAATGCTGCTTGTTGAGCGCATTGCAGGACAAACAAACAATCTGCCTAAAGGATCCACACTAAGGGGTCGATTACGATGGCGGACGGAAGGGCGACCGCCGGCCTGGAGTAGGCGGAAAATGCCTTTTTCCTGTCCGCCTGCCGCGGTCACTCTGTCTGCTATATTAGGATGGTAAATACTGTCAAAAGACCGTACGCGGCGGAAGAGCACGCACCGCTGCGGAACTACACCCGAGCCCGCGGCGGACGTAACCAATCCAGAGACACTGCCGTACGGAATGACGTCTCCGACCGTCCTCCAAATCACGATGGCAGAAAACACACATAAAATCGCTGCGGAAAAACAACCTGCCTGAACACGACGGATTCCCCACAGCGAAGATACAACACATTGCAGAGATACCCACCACAAGCAGATCGCCGTCATGGACCCAGCGCTACACGCATTTCCAATACTCTTCGTGCTCCACCACCAGCAAGTCATGGACCATCATCGACGACGACGCAGGTACGCCAACCCACCAATTGCTGTCGGAAGGGGAGTACCTGCCAGGGCTGTGACGTTGGAAGGGGGAGTGTCATGTTTGAGAAACTACATTGACGATTGCACCAATATATCAACAATTGAAGTACACAACCAGGAATGACAACGACAAACCAGTATACATGATTTACTTGCTTTATTAAACATAATAGGTGTATAATCTCAGAGTATTCAAGAGCATGGGCACTGGGTACAACAGAGCAGGTACATCACTGACAGCACATGAGAGGGCAGAATACAGTATCAGAACAGCAACAGGGCATTGTGCCCAACAGAGAAGGTACATCACTGGCAGCACATGAGAGGGCAGAATGCAGTATCAGAACAGCAACAAGGCATTGTGGCCAACAGAGCAGGTACATCACTGGCAGCACATGAGAGGGCAGAATACAGTATCAGAACAGCAACAGGGCATTGTGGCCAACAGAGCAGGTACATCAGAGGCAGCATATGAGAGGGGCTAAATGCATCAACAGTCCATTGCACAGAACAGGTACATCATTGGCAGCACATGAGAGGGGCTAAGTGCATCAACAGTCCATTGCACAGAACAGGTGCATCAGAGGCAGCATATGAGAGGGGCTAAGTGCATCAACAGTCCATTGCACAGAACAGGTACATCAGAGGCAGCATATGAGAGGGGCTAAGTGCATCAATAGTCCATTGCACAGAACAGGTACATCAGAGGCAGCATATGAGAGGGGCTAAGTGCATCAACAGTCCATTGCACAGAGCAGGTACATCACTGGCAGCACATGAGAGGGCAGAATACAGTATCAGAACAGCAACAGGGCATTGTGGCCAACAGAGCAGGTACATCAGAGGCAGCATATGAGAGGGGCTAAATGCATCAACAGTCCATTGCACAGAACAGGTACATCATTGGCAGCACATGAGAGGGGCTAAATGCATCAACAGTCCATTGCACAGAACAGGTACATCATTGGCAGCACATGAGAGGGGCTAAGTGCATCAACAGTCCATTGCACAGAACAGGTGCATCAGAGGCAGCATATGAGAGGGGCTAAGTGCATCAACAGTCCATTGCACAGAACAGGTACATCAGAGGCAGCATATGAGAGGGGCTAAGTGCATCAACAGTCCATTGCACAGAACAGGTACATCAGAGGCAGCATATGAGAGGGGCTAAGTGCATCAACAGTCCATTGCACAGAACAGGTACATCACTGGCAGCACATGAGAGGGCAGAATGCAGTATCAGAACAGCAACAAGGCATTGTGCCCAACAGAGCAGGTACATCAGAGGCAGCATATGAGAGGGCAGAATGCAGTATCAGAAAAGCAACAGGGCATTGTGCCCAACAGAGCAGGTACATCAGAGGCAGCATATGAGAGGGCAGAATGCAGTATCAGAACAGCAACAGGGCATTGTGGCCAACAGAGCAGGTACATCAGAGGCAGCATATGAGAGGGGCTAAGTGCATCATCAGTCCATTGCACAGAACAGGTACATCTGAGGCAGCATATGAGAGGGGCTAAGTGCATGAACTGTCCATTGCACAGAACAGGTACATCACTGGCAGCACATGAGAGGGCAGAATGCAGTATCAGAACAGCGGCAGGGCATTGTGCCCAACAGAGCAGGTACATCAGAGGCAGCATATGAGAGGGCAGAATGCAGTATCAGAAGAGCAACAGGGCATTGTGCCCAACAGAGCAGGTACATCACTGGCAGCACATGAGACGGCAGAATGCAGTATCAGAACAGCAACAGGGCATTGTGCCCAACAAAGCAGGTACATCACTGGCAGCACATGAGAAGGCAGAATGCAGTATCAGAACAGCAACAGGGCATTGTGGCCAACAGAGCAGGTACATCAGAGGCAGCATATGAGAGGGGCTAAGTGCATCAACAGTCCATTGCACAGAACAGGTACATCAGAGGCAGCATATGAGAGGGGCTAAGTGCATCAACAGTTCATTGCACAGAACAGGTACATCACTGGCAGTACATGAGAGGGCAGAATGCAGTATCAGAACAGCAACAGGGCATTGTGCCCAATAGAGCAGGTACATCAGAGGCAGCATATGAGAGGGCAGAATGCAGTATCAGAACAGCAACAGGGCATTGTGCCCAACAGAGCAGGTACATCACTGGCAGCACATGAGCGGGCAGAATGATGCAGTTTCAGAACAGCAACAGGGCATTGTGGCCAACAGAGCAGGTACATCAGAGGCAGCATATGAGAGGGGCTAAGTGCATCAACAGTCCATTGCACAGAACAGGTACATCATTGGCAGCACATGAGAGGGGCTAAGTGCATCAACAGTCCATTGCACAGAACAGGTACACCATTGGCAGCACATGAGAGGGGCTAAGTGCATCAACAGTCCATTGCACATAACAGGTACATCATTGGCAGCACATGAGAGGGGCTAAGTGCAACAACAGTCCATTGCACAGAACAGGTACATCAGAGGCAGCATATGAGAGGGGCGAAGTGCATCAACAGGCCATTGCACAGAACAGGTACATCATTGGCAGCACATGAGAGGGGCTAAGTGCATCAACAGTCCATTGAACAGAACAGGTACATCAGAGGCAGCATATGAGAGGGGTCGCTCACGGATCTAAATAACCTGTTGCCGAGGATTGCTCCACAGCTTGAGTGTTTGCGCTCCGATATCCCTGTTCTGCTCCCTGAGGTACATCAGCTGGTGTGAGCGCTTTCCGCAGTCGGCGGAAAATTAACACGCTCCCAGCACGAAAGTGCCCAGGTTGAGCACTCTGTTGCTTGCCTACTGAAGGGAACCTACCGGGGGACTGCGAGGCCCAGCATTCTCCACTCTGCACAGCTGGTGCCTCTCCCCCGGCGGCCACGCCCCCCGCCAGCAGCCTTGATAACCTTTTGCGACACCCGCTCCGCGGGTGCCGCTCACGGATCTAAATAACCTGTTGCCGAGGATTGCTCCACAGCTTGAGTGTTTGCGCTCCGATATCCCTGTTCTGCTCCCTGAGGTACATCAGCTGGTGTGAGCGCTTTCCGCAGTCGGCGGAAAATTAACACGCTCCCAGCACAAAAGTGCCCAGGTTGAGGACTCTGTTGCTTTTCTACTGAAGGGAATCTACCGGGGGACTGCGAGGCCCAGCATTCTCCACTCTGCACAGCTGGTGCCTCTTCCCCCGGCGGCCACGCCCCCCGCCAGCAGCCTTGATAACCTTTCGCGACACCCGCTCCGCGGGTGCCGCTCACGGATCTAAATAACCTGTTGCCGAGGATTGCTCCACAGCTTGAGTGTTTGCGCTCCGATATCCCTGTTCTGCTCCCTGAGGTACATCAGCTGGTGTGAGCGCTTTCCGCAGTCGGCGGAAAATTAACACGCTCCCAGCACGAAAGTGCCCAGGTTGAGGACTCTGTTGCTTGCCTACTGAAGGGAACCTACCGGGGGACTGCGAGGCCCAGCATTCTCCACTCTGCACAGCTGGTGCCTCTTCCCCCGGCGGCCACGCCCCCCACCTGCATGTATTTCATTGACGTCGCTCCTTCACGACGCGGGACGCGTGCAGGACGAAGCTCGGGGCGAAGACCGGGCAAAGAGCGGGCCGTTTGAGGCCGGAGGAGGCCGGAGGAGGCCGGGCTGGGCCACCCCCCTTTTCTCCAACTTTCCCAGATCGATCATCTATGACTCGTAAAGCGACAAACAAGTAAGCGGGACACAGGCCTGTTATTCGTTTGGGAACTGTTTATTGCAGTCGAAAATGCCTTCCTCTAAAAATTCTATTCAGGCCAAAAATAACATTACAACATTGACTGCCATTGACCGCATGCTACAAAAAACTATTGGTGCGGTGACAACTGCTATCGAGCAGTCGGAGAGACGCTTGTCCCTGCCTCTATCCGGACTACCTCCCTACTCCATCATTAATTTATCAGAGACTATTGATAACACACTGGACTCATATTTGTTGCCATCTTTTGTTGTCCTTCCACATGTGGCTAGTTCTTTGACCCCAGAAGCTGATACACCCCCTGAAGCTCCAACTAGTGTTGATCCCCCCACAATCCACTCAACGGCGTTAATCGATAGCCAGGAGAACACGGGTGGAGTTCTTCTAGGGCAGGGGGATGCGGCCTTGTCACTCTTGCACCACTCGTCTGAAATTAACAACATTGCAGACATTAGCATCCCGCTCCAACTCCGCGAGTACTCTAGGTCCCCCACACCTACTAGGGATTTATTAGGTAATAATCCTTTTTCTATAGAGGGGGCGAAATCCCTGCCTCAACCTACTCCTCCTGTTCCCGAGGGGAGTAAAACCCATTCCCCTCCGAGAAAGAGGAAGCGAGCGGCTGATATTCCTCTAGTGAGAAACGTTAAATCGAGGAAAAGACCAGAGAATAAACAAGGGAAAATTACGATACCCTCGGGGGAATTGAAGACAAAACAACCCTTTATCTTAAACACTCCTGCTATCCAACCTTCCTTTGTTAAGGAGGTTGTTGAAAGCATACAAACCCTAATGCAATCCCTAGTACTTCCAATTGTACACAGGTTAAAAATAATCACTGAAAAATTGGGAGAGTTGGAAAACAATACACACACTAACACTGAACTCTTAATGGAACTAACTAAACAAGTACCTAAGAATGTCCCTGTTAGACAATCTAATCTTGTTACAGCTTCCCTGACATCAGAGGCAACATATGAGAGGGGCTAAGTGCATCAACAGTCCATTGCACAGAACAGGTACATCAGAGGCAGCATATGAGAGGGGCTAAGTGCATCAACAATCCATTGCACAGAACAGGTACATCACTGGCTACCCAAGTACGTGGGTCAAGCGACCTGTCCCAAGGACATTAATAATGCAAGGGTGGTTACATTCGTCAATCTACACACAAAGTAAAATGACATGTGAGTGATGGTAACTAAACCTCACACCACAGAATCTGGTGGACTGCTTGAACTACTCGCCTCGGACACACTTCCAGCACCAGAAACAGGAGTGTGAGACACAGCCACCGATCTACTGACTGACACATGAGCCATAGACCCAGACACACTGCCAGCACCAGAAACAGGAGTGTGAGACACAGCCACAGATCTACTGACTGACACATGAGCCATAGACCCAGACACACTGCCAGCACCAGAAACAGGAGTGTGAGACACAGCCACAGATCTACTGACTGACACATGAGCCATAGACCCAGACACACTGCCAGCACCAGAAACAGGAGTGTGAGATACAGCCACAGATCTACTGACTGACACATGAGCCATAGACCCAGACACACTGCCAGGACATGTCCCTGTACAGTGACCAACAAATACCATGCCTGCATCTGACACATGAGAGTGGCGGACACACACAGCTCCAGTACCTGCAACAGGAGAGGGCAGAACTGACACAGTGCTACTACATGATGCATGACAGCGAACAATAGACACAGTGCCACTATCTGACACATGAGAGTGAACTGCAGCTGAGCCACTAGGACCACTGAAATGATGAGCCACAGGGCTGTATGGGCCAGGAGGCAGGGTGGCTCTGGGAGCTGGGGACAGCTGTACTGGAGCGACATTGGGGTGGTCAGGTCTCACTGGTGTGTGTCTCCATTTCTTTGTGAAATGTAGGGGCACCCCGGACATGCCTGGACTGGTAAGTGGAGTGGCATCATCAGACATCAAAGGTGGATCATGTGCTTGTGGTGGTCTGCTCTCTGGGGACGTGCTGGACCCTGCCTGTTGTTTGCTGTGGGCCTGCCTTCTGCCCTCTGCATCATGTGTAATGGGGATGCAACAACAGTGTACTCCTTCCTCTGCTTCTGCGGGGCGTGGATGGGAGTAGAGGTATGGGGGGACTCCACCGCTGACACATGTGTTGTACGTTCCTTCAACAACATCAGCCTCAGTGCAGCCAGGGGTGATGTATGACTGTCCTTGATGGAGCTCTTGTCTATGGGAGAACCCCTGGGCCTGGGATGTGGCTTGGCCGTAGGAGGTGTCCTGTCTCTGGAATGTCCCTGATCCCTGGGCGGTGCCCTGTCCCTGGGTGCAGACTTGTCGATTGTAGTGTCCCTCTCCTTTGAAGCGACCTTGCCCTTGGGAGTGTCCCTGCTCTTTGGAGGTGCCCTTTCCTTTGAAGCGTCCTTGTCCTTGGGAGTGTCCCTGCTCTTGGGAGGTGCCCTTTCCTTTGTAGTGCCCTTGTCCTTGGGAGTGTCCCTGCTCTTGGGAGGTGCCCTTTCCTTTGTAGTGTCCTTGTCCTTGGGAGTGTCCCTGCTCTTGGGAGGTGCCCTTTCCTTTGTAGTGTCCTTGTCCTTGGGAGTGTCCCTGCTCTTGGGAGGTGCCCTTTCCTTTGTAGTGTCCTTGGGAGTGTCCCTGCTCTTGGGAGGTGCCCTTTCCTTTGTAGTGTCTTTGTCCTTGGGAGTGTCCTAGACTTGGGAGGTGCACTCGCCTTGGGAGTACCTTTTGTGGGGGATGCCTGTGTAGCATGTGAAGCCATTTCCCCCAACACCCCTTGAGGATCCTGTGTATCAACTCCAGTGTAGCTCACGTCGTCTTCGGTGAAAGATTTCCCAGTCCTAGGGAATGGTGTCTGTGCCCTCCGTGCCCTGCCTTGTGGCTGCTTCTAGTGAAATAACCTGAATATGAGGCCTGGTCTGAAAATTCACTCTTCCCTGAGATATCAAGTGGTGTGGATGGTGGTACAGAAGTAGCACCCTGTCTATGCGACTGTACAATGGCTGAAGACACAGTGTTTGCTAATGACTGAACTGTTCTGTGGAGACCAGCAACATCGCCATGCATCCCCTCCATGAATGCCACCACCTGCCCCAACTTCCTATCGTGGAATGCATTGATCATGTTGGTCTGCCCTACACACAGCTGTCGCAGCAGATCTACTGCCTCAGCACAAAGTGCACTTTGTGTCACAGGGGCAGGCTCTGCGGTGCCTGCACCGAAGGCAACTCTGCTCCCCCTACTCTGGCGAGCACGAGCAGTACATGTTGCAGTGGGTGGCAGTGTGGGCCCTGTGTGCTGTGTCCCGACTGAAGGTGTCGATTGCCCACTCCCTGTCTGTGACAAAAGTGCTGACTCACCAACACTGTCTGAAGATGAGGACAATGGTGTTTCCACTTGTGAGTCCTCTGGTACGGTTCTGTCCCCCTCTCCGTGGCTGCCCTCTTCAGTGTCAGTCTGCGTGTGTGTGATTTCGGATCTGGATGCATTGCCACCACTCATCTCCGTAGTCTGTAGGTCCGTGCCCTCTGCCAAAGCTGAAAGAGAGAGAAAAGAGTTTTACCTAAGTGCCACACTCACGTATTGAAGGTTACAAAATCACAACTTTCCTTACAGTCGAATAACATGTATCACCCATCCTGCACACGACCCACCCCTACCAGACATCCTCATAGCAAAGAACCGGTGTTGGCTGTGAAACATGTACATAATACAAACAGGGCAACTGCATGCAGACCAGCACACATGTCATGCCATGGGACCACAGACCTCAAGGGCATGTCCTGGAACCCTCAAATACAAAGCAAGTGGTATGTCCACCTGGCGGACATGGAGGCTACCGCTCACTCCGTTAATGGCACCTACATGCAATTGCAGCTAAACAAACGCACCATGGATGTCACTACTGTGTATGAGTCTCACCTGGTCAGGCTGAGCAGCGGAGTTCAGCGTTGCAGCCATTCCGGCGTTCATCGAGGCCACGCCCCCTTCTTGAGGCCACGCCCCCTTCTTGAGGCCACGCCCACCGCCGAGCATACATAAGACGCTGAATACAAGCGCCGGTTGATGCATGTTAGTTCTCCTGAGGCGGAAGCCGGGAGTGTGTTTTTGTAACTTTTTAATATTTGAGAGTCACTTATAGCCTGTTGTATTATCTTCCCCACCCCCCCTCCTGGCACTTTGATTATGGGCACTAGTCTCACCTGGTCAGGCTGCGCAGCGGAGTTCAGCGTTGCCGCCATTCCGGCGTTCATCGAGGCCACGCCCCCTTCTTGAGGCCACGCCCACCGCCAAGCATACATAAGACGCTGAATACAAGCGCCGGTTGATGCATGTTAGTTCTCCTGAGGCGGAAGCCGGGAGTGTGTTTTTGTAACTTTTTAATATTTGAGAGTCACTTATAGCCTGTTGTATTATCTTCCCCACCCCCCCTCTTGGCACTTTGACTCTGGGCACTAGTCTCACCTGGTCAGGCTGCGCAGCGGAGTTCAGCGCTGCCGCCATTCCGGCGTTCATTGAGGCCACGCCCCCTTCTTGAGGCCACGCCTCCCTACCTTTGTCATCCGCACTATAAATCATGTGCTTCTTTCGGAAGCGCAGCGGACGAGCGCAGCGGGAGCACGGTTTGCGCGCCGAAGGCGCGCCTAAGGCAAGCCCGTCTGCGCCCGTCCGCGCCAAGGTAGCGCCATGCGCCAGCTAAGCTGCCTGTTTTGGTTTATCCGACCCTGTACAGCTGCCTCCTGGTCCCCCTTACTCAAGAGAGGCGCTTCTTCTTATGGGTGAGCACTTTGCGAACAAAGGTACAGTTGCTTTGTCACACACGGCACTTCCACGAGTCGACTTTCTGAGTAATGGTCTTTTAAAATGTGGGCTTTTGAATGTGAGGTCCTTACCTAGGCACAGCACCGAGATCCAGCTCCTGATCGAAACACATGAACTAGATATTCTCTGCATGACGGAGACATGGACTCGTCTTGACTGCGCGGTGGACCCGGGATTTGCCTGTCCCCCTGGGTTTAAATTTCTTCACACTCCTAGACCGAGTGGAAGAGGTGGAGGGGTAGGCGTCATTTTCAGTGCAGCCTGCAGTATTAAGGTTGTGGTTTTAGACCCTATTGCGGGCACAGAGCTTCTTGGTTTATCTATTCTTGCCCAATCTGGCACGGCGGTTACGGAGATAGTTTGCTATCGCCCGCCTGGGGCGTTTAGCCTTCAACAGCAACAAGACTTGCTGACTACCCTCACTAACATTGCCTCCTCCCACCATAAGCTGATCATCCTTGGGGACTTTAATCTTTGGTGCAACGGCGCCCTTGACTCAGGTCTTGGCAACCTACTCCAAACTTGTGAAAGCTTCGGCCTCCACCAGCTGGCGTCCGGGGCTACTCACAAAGCTGGACACCTCTTAGATTTGCTGTTTGCCGCCCCTGACCTGGTGATGATGGGGGAGACCTTACCTATGGAGTGGACAGACCACTCACTGGTTAAATTCTTCTTACATATGAACGGTGGTCTCTACAAGGGCCCTGCAACGACCAAGGATTTTAAGTGCAGAGACTGGAGGGCTCTTGCACGTTTGCATTCCTCTGGCAGGGTTTTCCACACTGAACAGTCTTTTAATGGGGAAAAGCAAATAGAAGACAATTATGCCTCTCTCTGCAGTAGCATCACAACCATCCTTGATGCACATGCTCCGCTAAAAATCCGTAGCTGTAAAGGAAAAGACTCCGCTCCCTGGTTTAATGACAATCTAAGAAACCTAAAACTGGGTTGTAAACAAGCAGAGAGAAGATGGAGACGGGACTACAATGAAACTTCTAAAGAGATGTGGAATAATAAGGTAATGATCTATAAGAGTCAGATTAATAAATCTAAGGCAGAGCACTACGCTTCTGTGATTTGCAATTCCACCAACAACTCTAGGAGCATTTTTAATATACTTAACAGTGTTACTAATCCTGAGTGCTCCAGAAACGCTATCAGCCCCTCCCAAGATCTATGCGACAATCTTGCTGGATTCTTTAAGGATAAAATTGACCTTATCCTTAAGGACTTGAACACTCCAGATCGTACTCCGTCCTTAGACACAGGATTAGGGCCTCTCACGGCATGGGCGTCTGGCCCGGCCATGACCACAATAGATTTCTTATGTGAGTTCCCGCCCCTGACATATGAGGCCTTTTCAAAGCTATTTTTTTTTTGTGCAAAGGTATCTACCCAGGCAGAAAATTAGGACTGAAAGCTGGCTATCGAAAAGAACACATAATTATGAAAAACTCAATGAACAAGCAATGAACTGAAATGATATCAAAAAGGATGATTTTTAATATAAAAAGAGAGATATATATGGATACAAATGATTCAGTAAAAAATAATTACATGATGTGGATAAACATGACTTATTCTAACACTCCATCATAATCAAACATGTAAATATTCATAAAAAATTGAATGAACGACTTTTTCTTTAAAAATAATTTCTCTAGTACAGAAAATGTATAAGGCTGTGTGTCTACGCGTTTCGACAAAAAACATTTGTCTTCATCAGGACAGTTCGGTATCAGCCAATTTATCTAAAAAAGATAAAACAAAATCACAAATAGTTCACAGTACATTGCAAGTCCTAATAATTATATATACAAAGGTTGAGGAAAACAATGGATTATTTCCTTTTTTCTTTTTTTTTTTTTTGAAACTTTCTTTTTCATTAACTGAGCCAGACTTACATCAAAGTGCAACACAGATTCTAAAACACTGATTTGGAAACCACTAACTGAATGATAAACATCACATCCATGACAATGATGGAAAAAAGCCCCAGAAAAAAACCTTATTGCAGAAAATGATGTAACATTTAAACGAAGCTAACATTTTAGAACTCCTGTAATTCCAGAGTTTTATACTCGCTTCTTATTCAAGATTTATTTTATATATTCCCTGCCTCGATGAATCATGCCTATATGTAGTTTTATGTGTCTCCAGAGGAATATTATTATATATACGCATTCGGTTAAGATATTCATATACGTTTTCATATAGCAGCAATGAAATTACATCTGTTTGTTCACATTTACATTACTGAAAATCCTTACCTAAGTTTAGAGAAAATATATAGAGTATCAGATTCGTAGTAGATGGGGCAGGTAAGGCACCTCTCCTATTACATCCGGGGATGGTATGTGATTGCTATTCAACAAGAAAAATACGTTCTTTTAGATATTCTATAGGTAAGTCTGGTTTTATTAAGATGTCCTTTTTTATTAATATGGAGCTCGTAGTGAATAGTGTTCTTACCTGTCTAGGCAGTAATCACTGCTGCCATCCTACCAATGCCAGCATCTACTTCTTAACGTCTTTAAAAGTATAGAGTAGGCAACCTCGTAGTTCTCTTTAGGGGCCGCTATTAAAACGTGAGCTAAAGAGAAAGATGTATTTTTCTTTATTGCAGTGACTGTTCAGCGAACTATTCACAAGGCCTATGCACCAAAAATACGTAACAGTTCCTTAATGATATTGTTTACCTTTTCGTCGAGGTTCAGGGGAGAAAAACTAGGAAAGCGGATGACCATGGTGATAGCTTTTCTTTCCTTTTGGTTAAAAAGGCGGCTATATCTCAAAGAGCAGCTATAAGATAGTAAAACAAAAAATTTTTTTTTTGTATAGTATGAAAAAATTACCTCTGGGATAGTTTATTAAAAAATTATATAAGGAACCTGTTCTCATGAACCTATTCTCATAGTTATTTACCTGTTATATCATGCTGTATGAAAGATAAGTGACGCCGGGCTTAAAAAGCAGTCTCTCTCCGTGCTACTTGTGATCCCCAGGTAAAGGCGTTAAGGAAGTGCTTGCGGGTTCAAATTATCCCTGTTAACCGTTACAAATAAAAAAAAAAAAAATTTTGTAATAAGACCGCTCTAAGAGTTAACATGAGTGGTCTAGAAAAAATAGCATTGTTGTTAATAGTTTACCTGTTATCTAGTGACCGCAGAGAAAGAGCAAGGCAGAAGACGGTAAGCCAGATGGTTTTCGGCTCCGATCGTGTCTCAGGCGATGGTATGACTCAGAAGAGGTTGCCTGTTTGGGCGATATAGAAACACCCTATGTTGAATTTAATTAACTAGCGGGACAGTTTCTAAAGGAGTAAGTAACAATCCCAGCTGATAATTAAGGCTTGGAAGGGATTGCCTATGCGGACGTTACAAGAAAACTCCCATTTGATTAGAAAGCGGGAGGGTGTCAAATACGCTACTAACGGGATACCTATTACAGGTATGGCCACAGTGACAGTGCCCGCTAACCAAAGAGCGGTGTATAGAGCGGTATATAGAGCGTGGTCGACAAAGACCTTACCGGTATGTGGGACGCGAATGTCACAACAGCTCTGCCCTCCTCGGCGGTTCGTGCAGGAAAAAAGGAATTTCCATAGTCCTTTTTCTACTGCTATTTATGCTCAGCTTTGGCACCGCCCTCATGTGGGTTGTGCCTATTATTTAAAGTGACAATATCTTACAATAGGTACTGTCTCCGTGTTTACTAATTATTGTGGCTGACATGCAATCAGATCTGTTTAAAGGCAACATTAATTACAATTTTTATATAAAATAATGTGAACAAAGGGCAAAGTCGAAAGCCTTATCATTTTACTCAAAATATAAAGGTCGACGTTATTGTGATGCAGGGAGGCGATTATCCATTATATTTTGATTTGAAAAACAGTGTTCTAATACCATTATATGGTGAAGAAATCTCTCAGTACTTTCATATAATTGCGTTTTCCCACGGTAGGTCTTGATTCAATCCATGGGCAAAAGTTCCCACTTTTGAATGACTTAAACATTGATTCAGTCTATTCTTCCTTTTTTGACTAATACTGTGCATGTTATTGATTCATCTTTTCTCCACTTGATTTCTTCTTAACTGTTTTCTCCATTCCTTGATTGGAATTGTATCAAAAATGTGGATACTGTGGTAATGTATATATGATATTGAACAAACTTGAATATCGTGCAAATGTACATATGAAATGTACATATGAAATGTTTTGATTTGTGTTTTATGTAGTAGTGTTGCAACTTCGTATAGTCGTTTTTTGAATAATTGTTTGTATATGGTATGTCTTTTTCGTAAAAATTATCTTTCTGACTAAAAAGAAATAATTCAAAAGGTATAAATAAATAATACCATACAAATCTTCAATCAAAAGGTGATTTGTTACTCCAACTAAGGAGATGTTGTAAAGTATATGTCCCAGCACTTGTGGCAGTGTGTGTCGTCTCTTGCACACCCCCACTGCCCGTACATCACGTGCTATGGTCCTCCACACGGCCTTGCGAAGGTGCAGCTTGACCTACCATGATGGGAGACAAGAGGGAAACGTCAGTGGACGGTTTGACATTCACAAACATCGTAGAAACACGTATCTTCATGCAGCCATGCTCAGTACAACACATGTGAAGGTCCCACAGCACACCGCCAAGCTTGCAGAAGCCAGGAGTCAGTGACCACCTCATGCCCACCAACATGTTCCCCACTGCACTTACCACCTGTCCGGAGGCACCGTAGATCCGGTCATAGTGGCTGAGCACACCGTCCACAAGGACTTCCTGCTCCGCTGGGGTGAAGGGACGAGACCGGGTCTCTCGCACTCCCTGCATGGCAACGTTCACCACTGTGGCAGTACCGAAGCAGTTGTTGGATATCTCAGCAGCAACAGTTCGAGGTGATGGTAGCAGGCAGCAGTTGTTGGATATCTCAGCAGCAACAGGTCGAGGTGATGGTCGCAGGCAGCAGTTGTTGGATAGCTCAGCAGCAGCAGGTCGAGGTGATGATCGAAGGCAGCAGTTGTTGGATATCTCAGCAGCAGCAGGTCGAGGTGATGGTCCCAGGCAGCAGTGGCTGAAAGCAGTGAATGTGTGCTGCCGAAATTCACACATATATAGGGCCCAGAGCTCATATCAGTGGCACACGTCTGCAGCTATTGGTTTTCCCGGGATGCCACATTCAAAAAGAGCCAATGAGTGGCCCTGGTGTGGCGGTGCACGGCTTCCGCTATATTTGAATGCGCATACGCGCCCCGCCTTACCTATTTCTATTGGCTACATGTGCACGGATCGTCACGGTCACAGATCTGCAACCGCATGTGCGCGCTTTCGCCACGGTGTATCATTTGAACAAAATCAAAGCCTGGCATCGCCATGGCGATGCACGCATTACGCGTGGGCGGTGCAGGCTAACACATACTTTTGAATATGCAATTCAAAATGTCAGTTGATATCCCACCTTACAGTCACATTGCAGCACCCACCACAGACCGCCGGTCCAGGCCAGTCACCCACCGCCGGTCCAGGCCAGTCACCCACTGCCGGGTGATGGCCGGTCACACACCGCCGGGTGGTGGCCGGTCACCCACCGCCGGTCCAGGCCAGTCACCCACCGCCGGTCCTGGCCGGTCACACACCGCCGGGTGGTGGCCAGTCACCCACCGCCGGGTGGTGGCCGGTCACCCACCGCCGGTCCAGGCCAGTCACCCACCGCCGGTCCTGGCCAGTCACACACCGCTGGGTGGTGGCCGGTCACCCACTGCCGGTCCAGGCCAGTCACCCACCGCCGGTCCAGGCCAGTCACCCACCGCCGGTCCTGGCCAGTCACACACCGCCGGGTGGTGGCTGGTCACCCACCGCTGGTCCAGGTCAGTCACCCACCGTCGGTCCTGGCCGGTCACACACCGCCGGGTGGTGGCCGGTCACACACCGCCGGGTGGTGGCTGGTCACACACTGTCGGGTGGTGGCTGGTCACCCACCGCCGGTCCAAGCCAGTCACCCACTGCCGGTCCTGGCCGGTCACACACCGCCGGGTGGTGGCCGGTCCCCCACCGCCGGTCCAGGCCAGTCACCCACCGCCGGGTGATGGCCGGTCACACACCGCCGGTCCAGGCCAGTCACCCACCGCTGGGTGGTGGCCGGTCACACACCGCCGGTCCAGGCCAGTCACCGACCGCCGGGTGGTGGCCGGTCACACACCGCCGGTCCAGGCCAGTCACCCACCACCAGGTGGTGGCCAGTCACACACCGCCGGTCCAGGCCAGTTACCCACTGCTGGGTGGTGGCCGGTCACAAACCGCCGGGTGGTGGCCGGTCACACACCGCTCGTCCAGGCCAGTCACCCACCGCCGGGTGGTGGCCGGTCACACACCGCCCGGTGGTGGCCGGTCACCCACCGCCGGTCCAGGCCATTCACCCACCGCCGGTCCTGGCCAGTTACACACCGCCGGGTGGTGGCCGTTCACACACCGCCGGTCCAGGCCAGTCACCCACCGCTGGGTGGTGGCCGGTCACACACCGCCGGTCCAGGCCAGTCACCCACCGCTGGGTGGTGGCCGGTAACACACTGCTGGGTGATGGCCGTTCACCCACCGCCGGTCCAGGCCAGTCACACATCGCCGGTCCTGGCTGGTAACACACTGCCAGCACCTGTTGGTGTGTGACCGGCCACCACCCGGCAGTGGGTGCCTGGCCTGGACCGGCGGTGTGTGACCGGCCACCACCCGGTGGTGGGTGACTGGCCTGGACCGGCAGTGTGTGACCAGCCACCACCCGGCAGTGGGTGACTGGCCTGGACCGACAGTGTGTGACCGGTTACCACCCGGCGGTGGGTGACTGGCCTGGACCGGCGGTGTGTGACCAGCCACCACCCGGCAGTGGGTGACTGGCCTGGACCGGCAGTGGGTGACCGGTCACACACCGCCGGTCCAGGCCAGTCACCCACCGCCGGGTGGTAGCCCGTCACATACCGCCAGTCCAGGCCAGTCACCCACTGCCGGGTGGTGGCCGGTCACACACCGCCGGGTGGCGGCCAGTCACACACCGCTGGTCCAGGCCAGTCACCCGCCGCCAGGTGGTGGCCGCTCACCCACCGCCGGGTGGTAGCCCGTCACATACCGCCAGTCCAGGCCAGTCACCCACTGCCGGGTGGTGGCCGCTCACACACCACCGGGTGGTGGCCGGTCACACACCGCCGGTCCAGGCCAGTCACCCACCGCTGGTCCTGGCTGGTCACACACCGCCAGCACCTGTTGGTGTGTGACCGGCCACCACCCGGCAGTGGGTGCCTGGCCTGGACCGGCGGTGTGTGACCGGCCACCACCCGGTGGTGGGTGACTGGCCTGGACCGGCGGTGTGTGACCGGCCACCACCCGGCAGTGGGTGACTGGCCTGGACCGACGGTGTGTGACCGGTTACCACCCGGCGGTGGGTGACTGTCCTGGACCGGCGGTGTGTGACCGGCCACCACCCGGCGGTGGGTGACTGGCCTGGACCGGCAGTGGGTGACCGGTCACACACCGCCGGTCCAGGCCAGTCACCCACCGCCGGGTGGTAGCCGGTCACACACCGCTAGTCCAGGCCAGTCACCCACTGCTGGGTGGTGGTCGGTCACACACCGCTGGGTGGTGGCCGTTCACCCACCGCCGGTCCAGGCCAGTCACCCATCGCCGGTCCTGGCTGGTCACACACCGCCAGCACCTGTTGGTGTGTGACCGGCCACCACCCGGCAGTGGGTGCCTAGCCTGGACCGGCGGTGTGTGACCGGCCACCACCCGGCGGTGGGTGACTGGCCTGGACCGATGGTGTGTGACCGGCCACCACCCGGCAGTGGGTGACTGGCCTGGACCAACGGTGTGTGACCGGTTACCACCTGGCGGTGGGTGACTGGCCTGGACCGGCAGTGTGTGACCGGCCACCACCCGGCGGTGGGTGACTGGCCTGGACCGGCAGTGGGTGACCGGTCACACACCGCCGGTCCAGGCCAGTCACCCACTGCCGGGTGGTAGCCGGTCACACACCGCCAGTTCAGGCCAGCCACCCACTGCCAGGTGGTGGCCGGTCACACACCGCCGGGTGGCGGCCAGTCACACACCGCCGGTCCAGGCCAGTCACCCACCGCCGGGTGGTGGCCGGTCACACACCACCGGGTGGTGGCCGGTCACCCATCGCCGGTCCAGGCGAGTCACCCACCGCCGGTCCTGGCCAGTCACACACCGCCGGGTGGTGGCCGGTCACCCACCACCGGTCCAGGCCAGTCACCCACCGCTGGTCCAGGCCAGTCACCCACTGCCGGGTGGTGGCCGGTCACACACCTCCGGTCCAGGCCAGTCACCCACTGCCGGGTGGTGGCCAGTCACACACCGCTGGTCCAGGCCAGTCACCCACCGCCGGGTGGTGGCCGGTCACACACCACCGGGTGGTGGCCGGTCACCCATCGCCAGTCCAGGCCAGTCACCCACCGCCGGTCCTGGCCAGTCACACACCACCGGGTGGTGGCCGGTCACCCACCACCGGTCCAGGCCAGTCACCCACCGCTGGTCCAGGCCAGTCACCCACTGCCGGGTGGAACCGTGTTCAGGGAATTGGTAAGCCAGTTGTTGAAATTTACATCTGCTTGCAGTACATCAGGTTCTGCATCAGGGGTGGATTGCTCAAGGGCTGCGATCAGATCTTCCACCGATAGCCTCGGCCAATCTCTTTGAAGTATACGGGGACAGGTGGCCATATTCTTTTCAGGATGGATTTCCCAGGAGAAAGGAACTAGAAAATGGTCAGACCAGGGTAAGGGCAGAGGGGATTCAGCCATCAGCTGGGGAATGTTTGAAAAGATGGGATCCAATAAGTGGCCTTTATTGTGAGTAGATTCCTTATTTAAAAGATCTAGTTCAAAGGTTTTAAGGTTTGAAATAAGATCAGCAGCAGCTTTATCGTTAAGATCGTCAAAGTGCAGGTTCAGATCTCCCAGAACCAGAAAGTAGGAGGCGCGGGCTGCTGCTGCTAGAGTAGTTTCTAATAGGGAATCTAAAAAAAGTTTTAAGCTACCCGGCGGGCGGTAGATGAGAAGTCCAGCGAGGGAAGACGTGGGTGTTAATTGGATATTGAAGGCTGTGCTCTCTGTATCTAAGATTCCGCCTTCCTCCAATCTACATGTCAAGGATTCTCTGTAAATTATGGCGAGACCCCCACCTTTCCCTTCATTTCTGTTCTGCGTCTGAATGTTAAAACCGCTGGGTAGGGCAGAGATGATGTCGAAATCTGTATGAGGGGATAGCCAGGTTTCCGTGAGGAAGAGCAGATCGAGGTTACTATCTTCGATCAGCAGATTGATCTCTACCGCATGTTTTGGCAGAGATCTACAGTTAAGTAATGCCAGCCTCAGGACTCGGCCCGTCTTCTTACCGTTAGTCCCCACAGATATATGATCGGGGCAGACTTGGCAGCGGCAGAGTGGGGCAACCGTCCAGTCCCGCTGATGGCACCCTGGATCCCCGTGGTGTCGTAGCGCCAGCAGTTGCTGCCTTGAGAATTCAATAGGTCCCGATGGAGCAACGGGCATAGTGGCTGGCCCTAGGCCCGGTCTGGCCCGGATGGGCCCAGACGGGCTTGCCTCTGACGCGCCTCCGGCGCGCCATCGCGCCCGCTGCGCGGACGGGAAGTAGCCTTCATTTTATTGCGCCCGGGCGCTGACCCTACTTTCTTCCCAAAGATGGCGGCCAAAGTCGTCGCCCTTCGGGAGCCTCTTTGAGACCGAGTGTGGCCCTGACTCGGCCCTCGGAATGCTGGACGCAAAAGAGACCGATCGCCCCAAGTGTCCCAGGCGGGAAGGTGAGGCTGTGCAATTAAGCAGCTAAAGTGCAATTTCTTAAAAACAGTCAATCTATACAATAACAAGTTTTAAAATTTTTAAAAAGAGGGTCGGGGGCCTAACTCCCGGCTTTCCGCCTCAGGAGTGCTCTGAAATTAATGATTGTATCGTGAAGGCTCCTCGCTCTTGTGGCTCTGCTTTTAAGCGCCCGGGCCGTGATTCGCCCGGCCGCTAGAGCGCTGACCCTACTTTCTTCCCAAAGATGGCGGCCAAAGTCGTCGCCCTTCGGGAGCCTCTTTGAGACCGAGTGTGGCCCTGACTCGGCCCTCGGAATGCTGGACGCAAAAGAGACCGATCGCCCCAAGTGTCCCAGGCGGGAAGGTGAGGCTGTGCAATTAAGCAGCTAAAGTGCAATTTCTTAAAAACAGTCAATCTATACAATAACAAGTTTTAAAATTTTAAAAATGAGGGTCGGGGGCCTAACTCCCGGCTTTCCGCCTCAGGAGTGCTCTGAAATTAATGATTGTATCGTGAAGACTCCTCGCTCTTGTGGCTCTGCTTTTAAGCGCCCGGGCCGTGATTCGCCCGGCCGCTAGAGCGCTGACCCTACTTTCTTCCCAAAGATGGCGGCCAAAGTCGTCGCCCTTCGGGAGCCTCTTTGAGACCGAGTGTGGCCCTGACTCGGCCCTCGGAATGCTGGACGCAAAAGAGACCGATCGCCCCAAGTGTCCCAGGCGGGAAGGTGAGGCTGTGCAATTAAGCAGCTAAAGTGCAATTTCTTAAAAACAGTCAATCTATACAATAACAAGTTTTAAAATTTTAAAAATGAGGGTCGGGGGCCTAACTCCCGGCTTTCCGCCTCAGGAGTGCTCTGAAATTAATGATTGTATCGTGAAGACTCCTCGCTCTTGTGGCTCTGCTTTTAAGCGCCCGGGCCGTGATTCGCCCGGCCGCTAGAGCGCTGACCCTACTTTCTTCCCAAAGATGGCGGCCAAAGTCGTCGCCCTTCGGGAGCCTCTTTGAGACCGAGTGTTACCCTGACTCGGCCCTCGGAATGCTGGACGCAAAAGAGACCGATCGCCCCAAGTGTCCCAGGCGGGAAGGTGAGGCTGTGCAATTAAGCAGCTAAAGTGCAATTTCTTAAAAACAGTCAATCTATACAATAACAAGTTTTAAAAATTTTAAAATGAGGGTCGGGGGCCTAACTCCCAGCTTTCTGCCTCAGGAGTGCTCTGAAATTAATGATTGAAATGCGTTATAATGATGCCCATGGGAGGACACGTCGAGTGGTGGAACGTACTTTTGGACTGCCGAAGTCTAGGTTTCGCTGCCTGGATAAAACCGGAGGGGCCCTACCATACTCACCAGGCAAAGTATGCAGAATCGTGATTGCCTGCTGCATGCTTCACAACCTGGCCTTGCGCAATAACATTGAACTGATCATGGACCCTGAAGACCAACAGGTTGCTCGGCCTCCCATCCCACCCATGTCGACTGATGAGGATAGTGGTGAGGAAGAAGGTGTGGACCAGAGGCGTCAGCTCATTGATCGCTATTTCCCTTGAATGTGAGTAACTACCTCTTGTGCAGCCAGACAATGCGTGATGTATGTTTGCTGGTGGAGTGTGGATGTGGTGTGTCTATGCTGCCTGTTCTGGTATGTTCTGTTTGCAAATGTGTGTGGTAGATGGTGTACATGCAATGCTCCCTGATGTGTGTCCTGTGATCCACTTAATTGGTGATGAGTGTGGTTTGTGGGATGTTGCAGTACAGTGTGTTGTGATGGGTGTGAATCACTTTCCTGACCTGTGTTTGTTGTTCTCTCATTATCCCTAGGTCACTCCCACAGAGGCATGATTCTCAACAACATTGATCCCTGCACCTGGTAACGTAAAATTCTAAGACAATCATGTGATTAAAACATGGAGGCCACACATCATTGAGTGTTTACGTGATGTTTATTAACAGGTTGAGGATTGATGTTGGTGCACATTTACAAAGAAGTATTGGGGGGAAGTGAGAGTTGAAGGTCATGGCAGATGAAAACACTGTGGGGACACCACATTGTGTGATGTCAAGCTAGTCCAACAGACGTGTGCCAATGCTTGGCATTGTGGGGCAGGATAGTTGGCAGGGTGAATGGCAGACTCAAGCAAGGGTGAAGTCATTGGCGGCCCCTCTTAGAGCGGGTAGATGGGGCATTACCACTGCTCTCACCGGGATCCAGCCTCGGACGGCCCCTCCGTCTTGGAGCCGGAGCGGAGACAGCTGTGGGGGCAGGTTGGTCAGGGGCCACCTCCCTATCCGTGGGCTCAGGTGTGGATGGCGGTGGTGTTGGTGACCCGTCCCGCTGGGCACTTGGGTGAGGGGGTGGTGGTGTGGCGCGGGATAACCAGTCCCTCCACAGAGCAGTTTGCTGGCCCATGAGGTCCACAATTTGGCCTATGCGTGTATCAATGGACCGCAACAGATGACTGCTCTCTTGTGAGTCTTGGTGGGCCCGATCGGACTGTGCCTGCGACCGCTCATAGGAGGCATGGACTCTGGCGATGGCTTCCATGGTTTCGGCACCAGGATGGGGTGGGTGTCCTTCCTTACCTCGCCGGAAAACTGCACTCCTGGTTGTGAGCTGTGCCCTCACCTGTGTCCTCTCACGTCCACTCTCCCTGCTTGCCTGGGATGTCGATGGCCCATCATCGGCCGATGGGTCAGGCAGGGTGGCACAGGCAGGAGTGGTGGTGGTGGTGGTGGTGGAGTTGGTGGTGGTGGTGGCTGCACAGGTCACAATGGCAGGTTTTGGTGTAGTGACACAGGCCAAGGTGGTGGAGGCAGGGATGTCCTGGGAGCCTGATGGCCCCGGAAGTCTGCTTGGGCCCGCATCGTCCTCTGCACCCGAGCTGGCAATGGGATCGTCCCCAGAGAGTCCGTGCTGTGAGGGGGGCGACTGGTGCTGGCAGTTGCTGCTTTCGCCAGTCAAGTTGCGATCACCTGAGGGACAAGATTTTCATGATCAATGCTGTGGACATGACATGTTATTGGTACCAACATTACAAATCAATAATCTCTCATACCCCAACCCCCACCACCCTCCCTGTGGACATGGGGGCCTGTTGGGAGTTGTAGTGCTGGTCTCTCACACACCCCACCCACCACCACCCTCCCTGTGAACATGGGGGCCTGTTGGGAGTTGTTGTGCTGGTCTCCCACACACCCCACCCACCACCACCCTCCCTGTGGACATGGGGGCATGTTGGGAGTTGTAGTGCTGGTCTCTCACACACCCCACCCACCACCACCCTCCCTGTGGACATGGGGGCCTGTTGGGAGTTGTAGTGCTGGTCTCTCACACACCTCACCCACCACCACCCTCCCTGTGGACATGGGGGCCTGTTGGGAGTTGTAGTGCTGGTCTCTCACACACCCCACCCACCTCTCACACACACACCACTACCCTCCCTGTGGACATGGGGACCTGTTGAGAGTTGTAGTGCTGGTCTCTCACACACCCCACCCACCTCTCACACACACACCACCACCCTCCCTGTGGACATGGGGGCCTGTTGGGAGTTGTAGTGCTGGTCTCTCACACACCCCACCCACCACCACCCTCCCTCTGGACATGGGGGCCTGTTGGGAGTTGTAGTGCTGGTCTCTCACACACCCCACCCACCTCTCACACACACACCACCACCCTCCCTGTGGACATGGGGTCCTGTTGGGAGTTGTAGTGCTGGTCTCTCACACAGCCCACCCACCTCTCACACACACACCACCACCCTCCCTGTGGACATGGGGGCCTGTTGGGAGTTGTAGTACTGGTCTCTCACACACCCCACCCACCTCTCACACACACACCACCACCCTCCCTCTGGACATGGGGGCCTGTTGGGAGTTGTAGTGCTGGTCTCTCACACACCCCACCCACCTCTCACACACACACCACCACCCTCCCTGTGGACATGAGGGCCTGTTGGGAGTTGTAGTGCTGATCTTTCACACACCCCACCCACCTCTCACACACACACACCACCACCCTCCCTGTGGACATGGGGGCCTGTTGGGAGTTGTAGTGCTGGTCTCTCACACACCCCACCCACCTCTCACACACACACCACCACCCTCCCTGTGGACATGGGGGCCTGTTGGGAGTTGTAGTGCTGGTCTCTTACACACCCCACCCACCTCTCACACACACACCACCACCCTCCCTGTGGACATGGGGGCCTGTTGGGAGTTGTAGTGCTGGTCTAACACACACCCCACCCACCATCACCCTCCCTGTGGACATGGGGGCCTGTTGGGAGTTGTAGTGCTGGTCTCTCACACACTCCACCCACCACCACCCTCCCTGGACATGGGGGCCTGTTGGGAGTTGTAGTGCTGGTCTCTCACACACCCCACCCACCACCACCCTCCCTGTGGACATGGGGGCCTGTTGGGAGTTGTAGTGCTGGTCTCTCACACACCCCACCCACCACCACCCTCCCTGTGGACATGGGGGCCTGTTGGGAGTTGTAGTGCTGGTCTCTCACACACCCCACCCACCACCACCCTCCCTGTGGACATGGGGGCCTGTAGGGAGTTGTAGTGCTGGCTGCTTTGCCAATATGCAAGGCTGGAAACGTAGTGCATCACTGACAGAAGATGCTCTTTAAAGTGTGTGCATCACTGAAATGGACCATGCACTCTAATGACGATTGAACCGCACACCAGTGCACTATACAGCGTTGATACGTGAGTGCCTCGATCAGAATGCGGATGCTGTTTAGCCACAAAATGGGCACCAATGTACAGCCTGCTGTCTCAATTAACAAGCATTTGCAATGCAATAGGTCTCGCATTTGCGAGAGTTTAAGCTATTAGCATTATAAATGACAATGTCTTTTATCCATGTAAATAAAAGGCAATGACATTTACAATGCCGATAGCTCAAACTTGCATAAATACGAGACCTATTGCATTGCAAATGCTTGTTTTTTCTACTTTGGGCAGGTCAGCATCATGGCTGATAGGAGGGCCTTTGTGGCTGGTGATACTGACACATTAAATATTTCTTACTGGGATTCTGTTGCAATAACAAGACTTTGTATGCTGGAGAGAGGTTAAAGAAGCGTCTGTGCTAACCACATTGTACAACAATTCAGAGTTGTGTTGTTTAAATATATAAGCCTGTGTCTGAAATCAAAATGGAAACATATAGTTAGGCTTTTCTATTCTTGTAAAAACATCTGTCATATAGAAAGATCGGGTTTTACCGGTTTGTAAAATTTGCCTTAGTTGTAACACTGTAGAGGTCAAGAAAGGTTGCAATTGTTTGTCACTGTGTGCAGTATCTAAATTCTCTTTCTGTGTGTGTTGATACTTTAAATCCTAACAGTATACATTTATCTTGAACTAGCTCGACTAGAATTGCATCGGCAGTCATAGAGCTGTTTATCCTGGGTTAATAGTGATCAATTTGTGTGAGTTTGTAACTGTGACTCTGCAAAGAGAAGCGCTACAATATAGCTACAATGTTGCTATATTTCTGCTAAAGTCTCGTTGTCTTCAAATAACCTTTTGTTCGTAGGATCTTAAGAAGACAAACTGGTGAGAGACGGGTTGTGCAAAGCTCAGAGAGACAGGCAAGTGACTTCTTAGTGAAGAGTGGTGTCCTGAATGGATTATTAACGCATGCAAAAAGAAAGGTGTGGTTCAGGTTTCACGCGAGTCACAAAGTGGTTGCTGTTGAAGGTAGGGACAGATTATGAACACTCAGGCGCCGTCACATCTTAGACCAGAGCTAAACAGAATAGGGATGATAAATACCAGTCACAAGATACCACACTTCTTTCCCCTAATGGACAAAAACGGAAACGCACAAAGCTACTACACCAAATTCGATATTAGAAAAAAACGCCGAATAACTAAAGCTGAAACGCGACCGCGTCTCAGCTATAATTGAGGAGTCCAATCAATTTGAGCATGTTTAAAGGTTGTATATGCACATAACTAAAAAATAGAGAGGCGTGATACCTCATGTGTGAATAGGACTATCTCTTTGTGTACCACTCAGATTTATGAGTGTACACCAGTATATGTAGTTGTTAGGATATTGTAGAAATTGTTTGGAGTATATGTACATTTGTATGTTTGTTTTGTAATATTTATGTATGTATGTATTATTGTTTGTGTTTTCTTGATTAAATGATGTGATCAATTGGTGTGTCAGAGATCTGCCCAGTGGCATGTGTATTTATCTGAATTATTGGTATTTGTCTTTATAAAAATTATTGATAACGTCAGGGTAATTAATGGTACCTTGGACGAAAATAAATGACCACAATAGGTAAAGTACAATCATCTAACAGAAAATACAATTGAAACACGAGATAGAAGCCCGGGAGTGGTGTGTGTACGCACGTGCAGTCTGCTCATTTTCAAGCAAGCACTCGTACTTGTGGCGTGCCCCTGCTCGCTCCCGCAAGTTGGATGCGACAAGCATGAGTGTGTGCTTGAAAATGACCAGAGCGACGTCTAAAGGTCCTCTATGCATCGCATGCGTTCTGCATAGGTGAGGCCTAAAAATGGGCACGAGGCATACCACAGATCACGGCGTTTCAATTAACTTGCATGACAATGTGTTCCAGTGACGTGGAACAAAGAGTTCCTTGCCCCATCTATTATGAAATAGCCTGTGATGAACTAACACCCAATAAAGGAATATAGGCCAGACATTTGCATATACAACACTAAGGGGCCTATTATGATTGCGCGGTTTTCCCGCATCCTCCGGGCTGGCGGAAGCCAACGTCGGCCCGGAGGATGCAGGAAAACCGCCGCAGAGCCTCGAAAGACCCACCGCCATATTTGGATGGCTGTTGGGTCTGCATTCCGTCCGCAGCTTTTCCGCCGCGGTCGCCTTCCGACCGCGGCGGAAAAGCTTTAACATGGCTGGCGGTGTCTATCAGACACCGCCAGCCATATTAGGATGGTGTAAAAGGTATGCTTTTCTGCGGCGGCTTTTCCGCCGTGGAAAAGCATACGGACCTTCACTTCGGGGGCCCGTTGCGCGCCCCCTGGGTGAAGGGGGGGTGGGGGGTGCACATGGGGGGTACCTATGGTACCCCCCTGCATTTGCGTGCACAAAGCAGCAGGCACCGCGCGGTGCCTGCCGCTTTGTGCACGCAAATGCAATGCATGCATTTTTAACATTGCGGCGGGAGCAGCTTCAAGCTGCACCCGCCGCAATGTTAAAGATAGAGGATGTGACCGCCACCCTGGCGGTTACATCCTAATCTGCACGGAGGGAACGCCGCAGCCCATGCGGACGTTCCCTCCTCCTCGGCCTCTTAGTATATGGCCTTCATGTCTAACATTTCCTCCATCCATCCTCCTCCACCAACCAGGCAAACATCAGTGTAATCCCACCATTTAAACAGCAAAACCAGAACAACTATATATAGCAAAGAAAAAAGGAATTGTCAAGAACCGTGTGGCATTACATGCCATGGGACGATGAGCTTAACCCAACCATTCCCCTCACAAGCCAACTGCTTTTTAACATAAATAGAATGGGCAACTACAAGAGCCTGCATGTGAACTTTTACACTGGGCCTTAACTGAGTAGGCTACTATCTACTTGGCACCTTCACAACATAAAACATATGGACACAGCAACACAGGGTCATTCTCCAGTCTCTCATCCACCTCATCTACAGATGGCAATGCACATCAGTGGTTACCATCTGTAGAGAGAGTCCAATAGTTTGACATCAAGGGCCACGTCAACTCAGTCATTGTCGGTGAGGGTATAGGAGGTGCCTGGTTGAAATTCTACCTTGGTGTCATCTCTCTTTTCCAGTGTTTTTTTGGCATGGCGTTTAACAATATGTTTCTTTAAAAAAAACTTGGATGCTTCTTCTGGTATTACATAGACATGGGTCTTGTCATCCCAGTGCATTCTCATTTTAGCAGGGTATAGCATGAAGTATTGAACGTGTTGTGTGTGTGTTTTTAATGGGTATGTAAGCTTTTCTCACTGATTGTAGTGACTATGTGTAGTCAGGGTAGGAGGACAGCAAATTGCCCTGATGTCACATTTCACATGTCTCCCGAACAAGTTTCAGAATGGTATTGCAGTCGCAAAAGTTTACAAATGTCATGATGATCTGTGTGAGTGGTGCCACAGGAGTGGGTCTTGGTCCCAGGTATCTAAGGGCCCTTGCATCCGCGAGAAAGGCAGGCTGAATTTTTTTTTTTTTAGCAGTAGGTTTTTCATGGAACTTTCCAAAATATCCAACATTGTAGCCTCTGGAAGCTCATCAATATAATATTGCACCTATGAGACCTCGACTTTAGTATCATTTTTGCCTGTACTCCCACAAGTGTCTTTTTCAGCATATGAGCTTTCTCTGACATGGCTGAACAACTGTCTTCTACATCATTTGTATGCTGCTTAGAACCAGCCAGCATATCAAGCTGAGTAGTAGGGGTGTCCTATTTGCCTTTAATGTTGTTGAGGCTTTGCTTCATCTCAAGTAGTGACCTCACTGTTGACCTCCGCCAAGGTCGCACCATATGACTTTTGGGATTCTAATGCAGACATGGTGGTTGGCGTTCCTTTTTGTTTGGTCTCAAAAGGAATCTTGCTCTGCTTGGCATGGCTTTTACTCATGGTTCATTGATGGCATGCCAGCTGACAGGGGAGATGAAAATTTACCCCGTGTCTGCAATGTGGCACTGTATCCCCAGTGCCAGCATATATGTCCCTTATGATCCTTACAGTGTTTATGTAAATCCAGTAATGTGCTCCATGCGGCAGGGCTTGTGAGATATCTGGTGTCGGTTTGGTTCTTATAGTGACCTAGTTGCGCCTGACATAATCTGACAAACTTGCTGATATAACAGGAAAGAGGCTTTCACTTGTCACGGTCTGTCATTGTTCGGAGGTCTTCACAGTCATATTCTGCATGCCCTTTGAATCTCTAAGGGTTGGTTTTTTTTTTTTGTTTAAATTTGTTTATTGGGTTTTAGGTTGCTTTTACATGAATAATACGACAGTGTGCATTCGATGCTAAATGATCATTACAAACATTGGGCTGATAGAAGTACAATAGGGCTGCGGTTCTTGTTAGGCATTTCACAGTGCAGGGTCGTTGTCATTCTTCCGTCCTTGTCTGTGTGCCTCGGTGGCACGCATCCCGTGGATTCCCAGCTCGTCGACAGAGTTCACCACCAGCAGGATCGCTCTGTATATGTTATACTATCTGCTGCACCCATAAGGGGGCTAGCACTTGTCATGTCGGGTATTGTGCGGGTGACGCCACGGGAATCTAAGGCTTGTGGGTGATACATGATATTATGTGATACATGAGATTTGACAACAACTCCTGAGGCAAAGCAGCCGGGAGAGCGCACTGTGTTTACTTGTGTTTTTAAAACTTTACCTGTAATTTTATACCTTGCTCTTAATTCTCGTCCATCTGCTACACGCCGCAGGGCACCTGAAATACTTAGAGGCACGGGTAGCGGAGTCCAAACGCTGCCGCGTCGCCTTCCTCCATTCACCCCCCTCGGCCAGCACCGCGAGGGCGCAGGCCACACCCCCTCTAAGCCACGCCCCCTCCGCCAGCGTATAAGACGCTGAATACGAGCGTCTCATACCAGATTTGACAACAACTCCTGAGGCAAAGCAGCCGGGAGAGCGCACTGTGTTTACTTGTGTTTTTAAAACATTACCTGTAATTTTGTACCTTGCTCTTAATTCTCGTCCATCTGCTACACGCCGCAGGGCACCTGAAATACTTAGAGGCACGGGTAGCGGAGTCCAAACGCTGCCGCGTCGCCTTCCTCCATTCACCCCCCTCGGCGAGCACCACGAGGGCGCAGGCCACGCCCCCTCTAGGCCACGCCCCCTCAGCCAGCGTATAAGACGCTGAATACGAGCGTCTCATACCAGATTTGACAACAACTCCTGAGGCAAAGCAGCCGGGAGAGCGCACTGTGTTTACTTGTGTTTTTAAAACTTTACCTGTAATTTTATACCTTGCTCTTAATTCTCGTCCATCTGCTACACGCCGCAGGGCACCTGAAATACTTAGAGGCACGGGTAGCGGAGTCCAAACGCTGCCGCGTCGCCTTCCTCCATTCACCCCCCTCGGCCAGCACCGCGAGGGCGCAGGCCACGCCCCCTCTAAGCCACGCCCCCTCAGCCAGCGTATAAGACGCTGAATACGAGCGTCTCATACCAGATTTGACAACAACTCCTGAGGCAAAGCAGCCGGGAGAGCGCACTGTGTTTACTTGTGTTTTTAAAACTTTACCTGTAATTTTGTACCTTGCTCTTAATTCTCGTCCATCTGCTACACGCCGCAGGGCACCTGAAATACTTAGAGGCACGGGTAGCGGAGTCCAAACGCTGCCGCGTCGCCTTCCTCCATTCACCCCCCTCGGCGAGCACCGCGAGGGCGCAGGCCACGCCCCCTCTAAGCCACGCCCCCTCAGCCAGCGTCACTTCCACCAACCAACTAGAAAATGTGCCAGGGCCGGAAGCGCAGCGGACGAGCGCAGCGGGAGCGCCGTTTGCGCGCCGAAGGCGCGCCTAAGGCAAGCCCGTCTGCGCCCGTCCGCGGCCGGACGGGGCTAGGGGCACGACTCCATGCCAAATTCACATCTTACTCTTCTGAGGAGATTACTATTCTCCAAGGCCAATGGCCACTCTCAGAATCCGTCCGCAGGCACATTGCATCATTAGGGCTCGCCCCTACTTCCACCCCAACACCGGCGCCGTCTTTGCCGGCCTCACCGCCACACTGTCCCTCCCCGCCTGATCCCCTCCCCCCTTCTCCTTCATTATCCGTGCTTCTACTTAATACCAGATCCGCGGTCAAACACCATCATGAGCTGTTTGTCCTGCTCGACTCCGAGAAGCCTGACCTTCTGCTCTTGACCGAGACCTGGTTCTGTGACTCTTCCCTCCCCGTTCTCTTGGCTACTCTCCCCCCCTCCTACGTTGCCTTACGTGCTGATCGCCCGGCGGGCAGGGTAGGCGGCGGAGTGGCATTAATCGCTCGGTCTGAATTGAACTTTCAAACCCTTCCCTTCCCCCCCATCCACCCCACTGAATTCCTTGTAGTCCGTTCCCTTTCCACCTCCCCCCCCATCACTTCCCTTTTGATGTATCGCCCACCCCAGTCTTCGTCTTTGTTCTTACCGGCATTTCAAGACCTACTGGCCACCCTGGTGGTCAACTACGCTTCGGTCTTAGTGCTAGGCGATTTTAACTACTGGCCCTCCGACCCTTCTGAGTGTTCGGCTTCGAAGGAATTCACAGAATCCCTTCTCTCTCTGAACTTTGTTCCGCACGTCTCTGTCCCCACCCACTTTCACGGCCACATACTTGACCAGGTGTGGACTCTTAACCTTCCAGTTTCCCCGGTGACTGTTTCTCCCTGCCCCTGGTCCGACCATGCCTTTATCTCTTTCTCCATTCCTCTCAAACAGGCGTCTAAAGTCCCACACGCCAAAAACACCTGGGCGCGGAATTGGAACAGAGTTGATCTTTCCTCCTTGACCTCTCTGCTTCAGAACTCCATTCCGACCCTCTACGGCCTTTCATCCGACTCACAAGCCAAGGCTATAAATGCCTGGCTGGCTGAAGGTTGTGACTCAAAGGCTCCTTTGTGTCGCATTTCCATCCGACGACCTAAGGACTCTAACAGGTGGTTTAACGACAACCTAAAAAAGTTAAAACTGACCGTTCGACAGGCAGAGAGGCACTGGAGACAAAATTATTGCCCCTTACTAAAAACCCTTTATCGCACATCACTTGCCGAATATAAAACAGCAATCCTCGCCGCCAAAACCACCTATTTTTCAACTAAAATAACGTCAGCAGAAAATAAACCTAGAGAGATTTTCGGTATAGTGAATGACCTAGCCTTTTCCGACAGAGCCTCACCCCAAATCCCCCCATCCCAGCCTCTGTGCAACCAACTAAACACCTTTTTCCTGGATAAGATCGTAACCATTAAGGCCAACATCCCTCCCCCCTCGTCTGCTTTCATCGATCCCTCCCCCCCCACTGTCCAATATCATCTTACCACTATTCCCCCCCTCACTGAGGAAGCATTCCTGGAGATACTTCCCAAAGTAAAATCGGGTTCTCCGGCAGACATCTGTCCGGCACGAATCCTGCAACAAATCTACTCTCTCTGTCCTGAACCCCCCATTACTTTCCTCAATAGTTCCCTAACGCAGGTAGTAGTGACCCCTGTGCTCAAATCAGCCACCATAGTGCCCATTCTAAAGAAGCCTGGCGCTGACCCGTCCATCTCAGCCAACTACCGCCCCATTTCCCTGCTGCCCTATCTGAGCAAGGTGCTGGAGCGCCATGTCACCGCGGTACTCAGTACCCATGTAGAGGCAAATGGGGGTTTGGCTTCCCGCCAGGCCGGCTTCCGCCCCAGGCACTCGACCGAATCAGTTGTGGTATCGGTCCTAGACAACCTCAGGAAGGGAATGGATCACAACAAACACCAGGCGCTGGTGCTCCTCGATCTCTCCGCCGCCTTTGACACGGTGGACCACACCATCTTACTGTCCCGTGTCAGGGCGGCGGGAATCGAGGGATCAGCCCTGGTCTGGCTTTCCTCCTTCCTGAGGGACCGCACCCAGTCGGTCCGGCTAGGAGATTTCACGACCACCTCACTCCCTGTCACCTGTGGTGTCCCTCAGGGTTCCTCCCTTTCCCCCCTACTGTTCAACCTTTATATCTTTCCTCTCATCTTTGCTCTTCAGCAGCTGGAGGTCACCGTGTTCAATTATGCGGATGACCTCCAGCTCATCTTTGACCTATCTTCCTCTCCCCTCTCTGTCTCTAATTTCCAGTCCATTATGATTTTCATCAGGGACTGGATGAACCACAACCATCTCAAATTAAACCCGGATAAAACCGAGTTGGTTCTCACCGGTGGTTCTTCCAGTCCCTGGAACTCTCTTTTCTGGCCCTCTTCTCTTGGTCCTGCCCCCACTCCTTCAACCACGGTCAAAACTCTGGGTGTCAAAATGAACAACCATCTCACCCTCCATTCACAAATTAGCTCTGTAGTCTCCTCCTGCTTCCTTACCCTCCGAACCATCCGCACTGTCTCCCGTTTCTTTTCCCCCCAGGCACTCAAATTGATTATGGCCGCTCTGGTAATATCGCGGCTGGATTATGCCAATGCCCTATACAACGGCATCCCGGCATACAGCCTGCGGAGGCTCCAAATGGCCCAGAACCAGGCGGCCCGGCTGGTCTATGGTCTCCCACGTTACCATCGCTCCACACCCCTCCTCAGGGAGCTCCATTGGCTTCCTGTTAAGGAACGCTCCCTTTTTAAAACAGGCTGCATGGTCTTCCAGGCCCGCCAAGGCACTGCCCCCGCCTTCATCTCCTCGCTTATAAACGAGTATGTACCAACCAGAGAGCTTCGCTCCTCTTCTAAGTCTCTCCTTCAAATCCCACGTTTCAAACACAAAAAGTGGGGTGGAGCCAATTTTTCCACCTTGGCTCCTTTATTCTGGAACTCCCTCCCCGACCACCTTCGCTTTGCCACTCATTACGTTTCTTTCCATAAAGATCTAAAAACGTTCCTTTTCAAACAGGCCTTCTCCGTGTAAACTGGCCCTCTCGCCCCACGACAGGCTTATTTTACCTCAGTTGCTGGACTCTTCATTAGCGCCAAGAAACCGTACGGTGAACGCTGCGCTTTATAAATGTTTTAAATTATTATTATTATTTTTTTATGTGCCCCCGCGGTGATTGTGTGTGTAATCAGTTGTTTGGTAACGTGTACAAGTCGCATTCTGTCTGATTCAAGCTTGCCTACTTTCCCAGTAACTATGGGGGTGAACTAGTAAACTCGGGGGTGGGGAGAGAGTGAGGAGGGGGGCGGGAGGGGGGAGTTTTCTAGGTCAATGCACGGAAGTACAGTATGTGTGTTTGTAAATCGCTGGGTATAGGTCTTTGGCTAGCACCAGAGGTTCGCGATTGGATATCGGGGGGTCAATGTTCGTGGTCACCTCATGTCGGCGTGTAAAGTCCATGATATGTTTATGGAGACAAGGGGGTCGGTGCCGTCAGCCGTGGTGGGGACTGAGTGGCAGTGGGGGACTCCTGAGGGCATGTCGTCTGTGTGAAGGTGTATAGTAGTTGGGCCCACTCCTGGGATATGGGATTTTTACGATGTCCCCGCACCTCCTCTTCCCATAGTATCTCCTCTTCCGCTTTACCCCATTTAAGTACTGCACCTATCCATGCCGCCTCTGGTGGCCCCGCCGGGGCTCTCCAGTGCATGGCGATACTGCGTTTTGCTAAGAGAATTGCTAGTGAGAGGAATCGGTATTTTGTTTTCTCAGTCTTCCGTTTACGGAAAATTCCGAGTGCGCATGCCTCCCATGTGTTCATGACTGTAATGGTTGTGGTCTCTTCTAGGGTTCGGTGGATTGTGTCCCAATACTGGCGGAGGGAGGGGCAATCCCAAAACATGTGCTTGAAGTCTGCGCCTGGGGTTCGGCATCGGGGGCATTCGAACTGTGTGTCTGGAAAAAATCGTTGAAGGCGACCCGGTGTGAGATAGGCCCTGTGGAGGACATTGAACTGTATATTGCGGAACCTTGCGTTCCTGGAGACTTTTTTGGGATATTCCAGGGCAGACTTCCATTCCCCGTCGTGGACCACTCTGCCCAATTCCGTCTCCCACTTCTGGCGTAGGGGCTGGAGGGACGGGAGGATTAACGAGCGCACCGCCCTGTAGAGCCAAGTTACCAAGTGCCTCCCCACCCCCATGTGTAGGATCGAATGAATCACCGGATGTGTCGCTGGTTCGTCGGCCCCAAGGTTCCATTGTGTCTCGCTGCTGTCCAGTAATTGCCTGTGTAGCAAAAACTGTCCAGGGGGTATGTCGTATCGGTCCATCAGTTGCTCAAACGTCAGCAGCTGTCCGTCCTCGTACAAAGACCCGATCTCTGTGACCCCTAGGTCCGTCCATACTCGAAGTGTGCCCGGGGAGTAATACGATTTCCTGCGAGGGAAACCCACCAGCGGTAGCAAAGGCGAGTATGGTTGTTGTGCTTTAGACATGCGGTGTATCCGCATCATGCACGTTCGGGCGACAGACACCAGCAGGGGACGGGTCCGCTGGGGCTTAGTGCCCGGTAACAAGAGTCTGGCGATCGCTGCCTGCGAGAGAGGGCCGGTATTTGTGTTGGTCTCTCCTGTGTGGCGTCCCGCCGTCCAGTATGATAGCCACTGGAGTTGGGCCGCCAGAAAATACGCCTCAAAGGCTGGTGCTCCCAGTCCCCCCTCCGTGGTAGGTAGGTAGAGTGTGGTGAGCGCCACTCGTTTCCGGCCCCCTCCCCATATCAGGTCTATCAGAAGAGTGTTCAGTTCACCGAAAAATGATCGGGGTGGAATCACTGGGAGATTCGTGAAGCTGTATAGCAGGCGGGGGAGCATGATCATTTTCGCCAATGCCACTCGGCCTATGGGCGCCAGTGGGAGTGTCTTCCAGAAGGTAGCCGCTGACCTTAGGCCGGCTAGCGTCCTGCGGTGATTTCCTGTGTATAGGTCTTCTGGGGCATGGTACAGTCGTATTCCCAGGTATCGAGGGGCGTCGGCATTCCAGGCGAGAGATTGAGTACCCATTCGGATCTCGAATGGGGCCATATGGGGGCTTAGTGGGTATATGGACGATTTCCCCCAGTTGACTCTTAGCCTGAGACCGTTGCAAACTCCTCCAACGTTGTCCAGATGCCCGTCAGGTCGCTCGTGGCATCTCTAACGTAGATCAGGAGGTCATCCGCGTACAGTGATACGCAGTGTCACATATGCGCTAGGGGGATACCCCAGTCTTCCCCCTCCTGTCTCAGGCGTATCGCCAAGGGTTCCACCGCTAGGGCGAATAAGAGGGGTGACAACGGGCACCCTTGTCTGGTCCCTCCTCTAAGGGTTGGTTGAATGACAATTTACTGACTTCAGGTATGAATTGGGTCAGGAAAGGGATCATGTCATCTCCCAATCAATTAATGTGTTGATTCGCTATTCTACCTGGTGCAGTCTGTCCTTAGTGGACTGCAGTTGAGGGCCTGATAGAGCTAAGTTCTTGTGATAATGTGTTCAAGGTTACTTCTATCGTGGGCATGGATGTTCTTAGGGAGGTGATATCTTTCCAAATAGACCTGATTGTGACTTCTTTCGGTGAGTCCTTGTCGTCAATTATTGTTTTCACTGCTTTCCCTGTGACTGGTTTGGTGAACAGCAGCTGTTGAGCGGGTTTGGACATAGCTTTCCTTGAGAGTATTGGAATTGAGGCTTTTGGGGAGAGGGGGGTGTTCAGCAGAAGGTCAGCTCAACAGTCTGTGCTGTTGTGAGAGACAGAAGCTCTGGGCATGATACATGGTTTTGAGTACATTTGGCCCTCCATTGGTTATCCCCCTCCAGTGGGGGCGCTTGCATTTTTTACTCTATTGATGGATTCCATTTTCAGTCATTACTAGTATCTTTCATCCAGATGTGCTTCCAATGTCTACAGAACTCCAACTCAGCATTTTCACCTCATAAGGAAACTTCCAAAGATACAGAGGGTCTGCACAAACTAGAAGAAGACAAAAGAAAAGAGCATTGTTACCAAACTCTTCAACACTTATACAAAAAAGAAAACCTAGATAGAAAATAAAAGGCACGCAGGAGTGCCTTTGATTTGCACTACAACTGACAGAAGTGTAAGGGAGCATCCCTAAATGGAAACCATGGCTGATGAACCCCAGAAGCAACTGGCATAAAAATCCATACAACTTACAGGAGCCAGTGCACACATTTCGATGCCGTCAATGCTGCTCTTCGACCCTGCAGCGGCAGCACCTCAATGGAAGATTTTGGTATGGTGTCTAAATAACAATTTCCACACAACTCGAGAAAACAACAGTACAGTGAAATGATCCTCATGGCTCACAATGGGGGGCATGAGAAGTTGTATAAACTCTTCATAAACCTACCTGTGGCAGGTGAAGACGATGACTGCAGCGGGGCAGTAGTGGTGCTAAGTACTCTCTTCAACCTGCAACTAAACCCGACTTGGAGCACTTTAAGTTCCGCTAGGCCCGTCTGTGAGAGGGAGAAACCATTGGTGGTTTCCGCATGAAGGTGAGGGCATTGGCAAGCACCTGCGTCGACGACGATCAGACTAAAGTAGCTCAAGCCCAGCTAATTCAAGGGTGCTGCTACCAGGAATAAAGCTTGGAGATATTCTTGTCCTGGCATGATGGCACGCAATTCTTTGCTTAATTTTAACAGCTGCCACCCGAAGTCCTTACGGGATAATTTGCCCTATGGACAATTTTTGCGTATACAGAGAAACTGCTCCAATCGTGTATCCTTTGAAACACACGCCCTGTGTCTATCTAGAAATTTGGCACACAAAGAATATCCCAAAAAATTGATTCAGCTGTCTAAAAAACGAGCCGCCAACAACAACCGAGACAGCTTGCTTGAAATCTTGCCTCCGAAGCCCAAGACCGAACGCATGACATGCGTGAGTACATTTGGCACATTTTCCAATCAAATCACTAAGATTGTGAAGAGACATTGGGGTATTCTCAATACTGGTCAAGACACTTTGCCTCTCCCGCTCTTCGCTTACAAAAGAGCACAAAATCTGAAGGACAAATTAGTCCATACAAGACCCAGGAGTGAGGCACCGAGAGCTGTGGGAACTCTGTGGGCTATGCCTGCAGTCATAGGACACTATCCATGTGGACAATGTGCGGCTTGTCCCCAGACATCAAAAACATTAACCATTGATATTGGGTTAGAACGAGTTTGTGAACAACGCAGGTTCACCAATTGCAATAGTGCAAATTTAATCTATCTCATCAAGTGTCCGTGCAATAAGATGTACGTCGGCATGACAACCCGCAAAGTTAAGCTGCGAATATCAGAACATAAAAGTTCCATACGGTGTAACAAACTAGCCACCAAACTCACAAGTCATTTCCTAGCGGCACAGCATCTCCCTACAGATATAAGGTGGACCGTTTTGAAACAACCAGTAATTCCTGCACACATTGCCGATATAAGCATGTTCCTATTTAAACAAGAACAAAGATGTTATGTTATGTTAAATTAAATTTATTAAGCGCACGTACGCCCATAGGCTTCATGGCGCTGTTGGAGGATTTGCAAAGACATAACATATAACAGAGAGAGCCCAAATTAACTATGGGTAGGCTTGCCTAAAAAGCCAAGTTTTGAAAGCCTGTCTGAAAGCCAACAAGTCTTCATGAAGTCTCAGTGTCAGAGGCAAAGAGTTCCAAAGGGAGGAGGCCAAGAAGTGAAAAGAACCGCCTCCCTGGCGTTGTTTCCTAATGCGAGGCACCACCAACAAGTTCTTTTGACCTGAGCGTAGAGTACGAGAGGGGGTGTAACTCACAAGCAGGCTGCTAATAAATCCAGCGCCCTTACCTTGTAGATGGGTGTATAAATTACAAACCCATAAATCAGGATTGAACGATGACATTCCGTGGATGTCACTGTAAACCCCCAGTTGCCACATGATATCAACAATAATAATAACCACTTAGGTGTCATCCCAGTGCAAAATATTTGTATTCCCTATAGAATTTATATATACTACATCAAGAGCAGACCAGGTCAGGGAATGGTGTGTTAAATATTCCCCTTGACCCTCCACACCCTTTATGTTTTCCCTATAGAATTCACAATCAGCTGAGAGGGAATCTTATAAGTTGCTCATTTGATGGGGACCCCACACCTATAAATATCTTTTATTAGTGGGCGTTGAGATTGAAGGACACCATTAAGGCCATTTGACCGTTATAAGAGTCCTGTGATCAACAGGTTTCTTTACAGTATTGCATGTGTGCATGAGCTGATATTCGTAAATACACCATTTTTGTGGCCATTAAATCGTCACACATTTTACTGTGAGAGTACTTAAGACACACTAATTACACAGAGCACCATTGAGAATACATAAACTATGGTAAACCTCGATTGTCTACCATTGCGGTAGACTATCGTTTTTAATGATGTCAATTTAACTGGAATAAGGGACTGTCCTTCGTTGCTATCCTTTATTGTCATTTAAGTATAGGGATGGACATGAGCCTTGATCACGATTGCACTGGTAACTACGTTTCCCAGAATGCCTTGAAGTTCTCATAAATCTTCGTTCTAATATTCTCGAGCGTCATTTGGGAAACAGGGCACTGACACTCTCACACGTGATTTTATTTCCAATACGCATAAACACCGAAAACTGAACTGGTGTCTTTGTACCCAGACATTCCTTTAATTAATATTTTGGGATATTTTCGAGACTAAGACATACATGGTAATAGAACATAATACCGAGTCCGGGTCATAGAGCTTAATACTATGTAAGAACTACATTTCCCTACAGGATTAACATGCGCCACGCAGGCCACGCGATGGCGTCATCCAGGCGCGACCTCAGCACGCCCACAGGAGACACAAAAGCCTGCTTCCTGTCCGGTCGTGTACCTCCCTCCATGACAGCCTAGACGGACGTCCGGAGTACCGACGGACAGGTAAGCAGGGCAGGGTGCAGGGTGTCATTTTTCTGCATGTCATTTCAATGTATGGCATTTTAGAAATTCGGAACGCATGATACGTGCTCTAGGACTGAACCTTTCATGAATGAGAACTAGGGCGGACTGCTTGCCCCGGTGGCAGTTTTCCCTAACACGATCGCCAATGCTTAGTTTAAATGTTAAGAATGTGATGCTTGGGGTACCCACTAAGTCTAAGCCAGCAGTAATTAACGGTGTACATTTTTTAGATCCTTAATGGTGATAGGTGACAGCAGTAACACCAGGGATCTTTGTACACGTAACGTTCATATGAATGAGCTGTGATGACGAAGCGATTTCTGTGTGTACATTTTGTTCACATGAGGATTGTAATGAATAGGCCACAAGTATAGCCAGTGGATTATGTGATTTGACATTTTACACTCTAAAGACAGATCTGTTTTCAAAAAAAGTTTTTTTTACCCAAACATTTTTCTACTAAAAGAAGATGCTATGAACACAGTTATTGTATCCTTCCTCTTTTTATTTCCTCCTTCCTTCCTTTCCTTAGAGCGGTGCTCCGTTTCTACCTGCGCTGTAGCCAGGTGAGCTGGGGCGTTTATTCCCCACAATTTGGGTGAGTGAAGCTAATTAGTTTCTTCCAATAAATTGCTAAAAAGATGGCATCTAATTTAAGAGGTTTACTATATGAGACCCCGTGATCAATAAAAAGATTGGCTAATTATAATTGTACACATAAAATATGTGGTTTGCAAACTGTCGCTAATGATAAACTGTTTCTATTTTTTTATTTGTGCCCTGCTTGCCACTGTGATTTTCGTGAATTTCCGAACAGGCGAATTCCAGGTGACACTTATTTCACTTTCTTATTTGTTCACATCGATGCAGTAGCAATTAACTTAGGTCCTGATGAAGCAGGAGGAGATCTCGAGACTCCATGTTACCGCAGAAACATGTTGACCTTTATTCCATCTGGGTAGTTATTTGTATAACACTACCTTGCACTGTTTTTACTATTGGGTGTGGATAGGATACCATTAAAATATATTTTTTCCATTTTCATAACCCATTTTTATATCACTCACTTTTTATGCACTACCATTTCATTTGATTTTTTGCACTGCTAGTCATTTACCTTCCTTATGCCATACAAAGCAACTTCCTTGACCGGAGATCCCTTCCGTTTGATTGGGTGGCAGTTCACCTAATCCTTAAGTGGTTAAACATCACTACCTTCGGTTGAAGGATCCCAAATGATGTAGGGCGGCACAGGATGGGTATCTGATGGGAATCATTTGATGGTCACTATGTATCATTATCAATGGACTTTGTGACTGCTCCCCAATGAAACATATTATTATAGACAGTGTATGCATGCTCAATTGACCTCCTGATATCTATTGTTTTTTATATATGCTGTTAGGGATGATATTGGTGTATGGTCATTAAATATTCCCCTTTGACCTTCCCCGTTGTTATTTGTTCTAGAGCAGTTATATGACTGCAGGTCTAATTGTATTATCTGACTCTATTCGAGTGAGGAAGGGTAGTGGTTATAATTGAGTTGAGGGATTTTTTACTGTTAGCATCAGATTAGTATTAGACAGACATGGCCACTAATTTAGGCCTCGCATTCGACGAGGATGAAATCCAGAGTATACTCTCAGAAAATCCTAGTATGCTAGATATGATATCTGTGATCCCTACTAATACAGAAGACGGTTGGGCCAAGGTATTGACGTTGAAAAAAAACCAAGCCAGGGTCTGCGTGCACGGCATAGTAATGGTCGATTATCTAAGAAGTAATAGTGCCCCGAGTGGACTAATTGTTGGGAATGTCCCTCGTCTCTTCTTAGATGATAAAGACTTCCTAAGGGATTGGTCGCTTATAGCGTGGAAATGCACCCGCGACTGGCTGGTGCTCATTATTAAAACCGCGAAGAAAACCGCAGATAAGATATTGGTGGAAATCCAGATCCTAGAGGGTCAGATTAAAGCTACTGTTTCCTCGTCCAAAGCCTTTTCCAAACAACAGGAAGATGGTAATAAAACAGCCAAAGAGTTCAAAGACTCTATTTTGTTCACGAAACTTGAAAAGTTCAAAAAAGATCTAGCGAAATTCGCAATGGACAAAGTGTATCCCTACACGAGTGAGGATTATGTACCCCCAACCAACATAAGAAATGGACAAAAGGGAGCGTCCAACAATGGGAGCTCTAGTTCGGACAGGGCATCGAGTGACTCTGAGGGTTCAATCCCTGGCAATACACCTTTTCAACAAAGGGGGAGAGGTAATAACAGAAGAGGTTGGAGAGGTTTTGCTTCTCAGCCTCAATATCCACCTTGGTGGCAACCCATGCCCTGGGGGCCACCTCCATTTCCTCAGATGCCTAATCCATATGGCCCACCACCACCATTTTTTGGAGATTACAGCCAACAGCCTTTTTTAGGATCAGGCAGGAGAGGCAGAGGCCGACAAAGAACATTCCGGCAGGGACAATTAATAAAAAATAGTGTTAATTAATTACTCAAACATGCATATACCTGCAAAACAACATTAAAAATAACACTTTCCTAATTTAAAAAAAAATATTTTTAAAGCTAGAAAAAAAATTATAATAAGAAAAAGGCAGAGTCCATTATTAACTCAAACATGCATAAATGTGCAAAATAACAAGATTTAAAGTCTTTCAGCTATTGCAATGACACATTCTACTTAATATCGACAATAGACAAAAATGGTGTCCTTCCACCATTTCCGCTACACCTGCCTAACAACCATCTACCTAACATGGCTGCCAAACTCAATGTAAACATTAAGAACAACATTTTACAACCAAAATAAAAAATACATGTTACGTCTGCTTATGAAACATGATGAAAAATACATTTCAAAACATATTTTAGTTTTAATTTTCATTTCCCTCTAGCAAATGTATAAATTAAGCCGTCCACCATTTTGTGCTCAGTGGTGCACTGACTTCCTTGGTAACCACACCCATTTACAGGAGCAGGACATAACTGACAGCTGCAACTACAGACACTGCCATCTATTGACAAATGTAAGTCCAACTTTTAAAAGAAGCACTTGTTGATAAAAACATTTTAAATGCTAAAAATCATTATACATTTTTCATAAATTCGCTGATTAAAAAAAATACATCCAAAAATACAAAACATATATTCTAAGAAAAGTAAGTCTATATTTTCAAAATTTTTCAAATGCCTATAAATGTAAAAACTTATAAAATAAGTAAATTTTCTTTTTAAATCATTAACAGATTTTGACCATAATCAAACAACAATCAACAGTGTTTGAAATTTCACAGAAAATTCTTATTGTCAGTACAATGTAAATTGTTTTAATGTAATGATAAAACAAATTTATACTTTTCAATATTTAAAATGAAAGTACGAACTGCGTATCTTGTTTACTTCAGTAAACGTAATAGTCAGTAGTAAGGAACCGAGAAAAAAAAAACTCAAACAGGTCCGTGCCACGGAAAACCTGCTTGTCATGGGTGGGGTTCCAAATTTCCATTCTAACTCCGCAAGATGCTTACTTCAGAAAATGTGCAGCTAGTGGTAGAAAGCAAGCTTTTCTAACTCAAAAGGATGCCTGCCTCAGAGAAGGCGCTGGATAGTGATAAAAGTAAAAAAAAATATTCTAATCTCAAGATGCTTTAATTAGGGGCACAATTAATATTCTAACTCCCCAGGATGCTTAAATCAGGGAAAGTGCTCGTTAGTGGTGGGGCCAGAATCACGATTCTAACTTCACAGGATGCTTTCCTCAGGAAAGGTGCTGGTTAGGGTGGGGGGGCAAAATAACTATTCTAACCTCACAGGGTGCTTACCTCAGAAAAAGTGCTGGCAGGTGGCGGGGGTTAAAATAACTATTCTAACTCCTTAGGATGCTTGCCTCAGTGAAGGTGCTGGTCACTGTTGGGGGGCAAAATTACTATTCTAACTCTGCAGGGTTCTTACCACAGGGAAGGTGCTGGTTAGTGGTGGGGAGAAAAATGAGCATGCTATATCCGCAGGGTGCTTGCCTCAGGAAAGGTGCTGGAAACTAGTGAGAGACAAAAAACGAAATCCACAACATGGTTAACTCAGGGAAGGTGCTGGTCACTGTTGGTGGTCAAAATTACTATTCGAACTCTGCAGGGTGCTTACCTCAAGGAAGGTGCTGGTTAAAGTTGGTTGGCAAAATCACTATTGTTGGACACTAAATAGGGAAAAAGAAGTATTCTACCTCCACAGAGTGCTTACCTCAGGAAGGTGCTGTTTAGTGGTGTTGTGCAAAATGAGTATCGTAACTCCGCAGGATGCTTGCCTCCGGAAAGGTGCTGAAAACCAGTGAGAGACAAAAAACTATTCTAAATCCAATTCAATTCAATTTCCGTCTTTATTCGATCATGATTAATCATAAAAGACACATTTAGACAATAAAATATATAAAGGCATAAAATGACACAGAAAGTTATTATTAAAATATCATGTTAAAATTCCAAAAATAATTAAGAAAAAAGAAAAAAATACCAGTACTATCCAAACGATGGTTATATGTTAAAATACAAAATAAATTTCAAGATAAAAAGCTTTTAAATCCATATTAAGACAAGGCATGGTTAAAGTCTTCAATTATTTAAGTAAATTAGCTTAGAAGAAAATGAGAGAACTCCATTACAGAATGCTAACAGGTTACATAATGCCTTGCAGATTATTCCTTCTAAGGGCCCAAGTCCAGCTAAAAAATTTAGCCATAGCAATAACTATGACTTCAGTGGTGTCTGTTTTTAAAATACGCAGAGCAGTTTGGCAAGATCTTGTCCCGATCTTATTCTAAATCCACAACATCGTTGACCCAGGGAAGGTGCTGGTCACTGGTGGGGGGCAAAAATTATATTCTAACTACGCACAGTACTTACCTTAGGGAAGGTGCCGGTTACTGTTGGGGGGAAAAAATCACTATTCTAACTCCACAGAATGCTTGCCTCATGGAGGGTGCTGCACACTAAATAGGGGCAGAAATACTATTCTAACTCTGCAGAGTGCTTACATCAGGGAAGGTGCTCGTTAGTGGTGGGGAACAAAATTACACTTCTAAATCCACAGGGTGCTTACCTCAAACATTTGCGTGCCTTAGAAAATGTGTTCATTACTTTTTTATAAGAAAATTCAAAATAGTTAAAATCCAAATAGCAATAATTCTTTAAATTATTTTACACACCGAAAACAATACTCTGTACTGCCAACCTCATCCCCAGCAGTACTTTGACAACAAGAAAGCCTTCCACAGATTAAATAACCAAAAATCTGAATCTTGTAAAACAAACCAAGCAAAACATTTTTTTGATTGAAACAGAAAGGTGCTCAAACTACAACATTTAAAAATCACCTTTTTTATTGTAGAGCTTCCCAACATCAACCAGAAAGAAGAACCAGTTTGATATGAGCAAAAACATGGTTAAGCCAACGAAAGAAGAGAATTTCAACTGTAAATAAATTAAAATACGCGTTTTCGTATAACTTCAAACCAAACTAAAAAGGTCACAACTCACAAAAACCAAAACAAAGAATCTGTCAAAGAACATGTTCATCAAAAACTTAATTGAAAACACAATGACTATTAACAATTTTTTAGCAGGTTTCAAAACTCAAAAGAATATGTAATCACACAAGCAATAATTAACAGCGATATAATGTGACAGTTTTTGTTCTGGAATGTCAATAATCAAACATGAAGTGAAAGGGTAAAACAAAAACATAAAAATAAAAAAATATTTTTATTTTCTATATTTTTCAGACATTTTTAAAGTGGCATCTACAAACAAGCTACTTCTACCAAATCCCAGAGGAAACTGACTCCCGAAACATGCTGGGTATCTTTATTATAAGGAGAGACTAAATGAGAGCTGGAGTCATTGGAGGTGTGTGCAATATCACTAGTACCAGGAGGGGAGTCTTGAGAAGCCTCATTTTCTCTTTGAGACACTACCCATCCTTTCTTTCCTTTTGTAATCCTGGTGGGGGAACCTTGGAATAAAGTTTTGGTTGGTATCCTCAAACCAGTTTTAAATCACTTTCTATTAACTGCACTTTTTGTCGCATCACTAGTTCCAGTCACTTGGTGATATGCACTGTTCTATCACTTTGTATGTTACGTGTATTAAGTGTTAAGTCTTGCGTTCTTACGTTGTGTTGTGTTTGATTTATTATTTTACCTCTCCCTTTTGCTCCACCCTGAGTGTGGCTACACCAGGGCGTTTTGCAAGCAGGCCCAATGATGAAGTATGTCACATACTTCGGTATGTGAGTGAGGGCAGTTTTTCCAAACAGATGAGTTTTTCTGTCTACGTGTTGTGGTATGCTCTCCACCCCTATGGTGTGTTTAATTTGGAAGGTATGGGGGTTCGGGGTGGCAGAGTTTATTTCTAGACCCTCGCCCCTTCTATGTGTAAAGTGCAATATTACTAATCTCATTGCACAGGCAGAGCGGTTACTCTAGGGGACACTTTTGAAAGGACAACATAGCATAACCACTCTGCCTCTGCAATGGTGATTGAGGTTAGAGAAAACATCAATCAAATGAAAGAGCGAGCCTCTATCCTTCAATGAATCCTGTGGCGCAGTTTTGAGGGAGGTATCATAACACATTTCTATGCATGTAGCAAGTTGTATGCCCACGATCTCAAATTTACGAAAAATTATACAGCAAAAAAAACAGACAAGTAACCCCCAACGCGTAACACCCCAAACGTACTCAGATATCAACATTCCACTTGAACTAACTGTCACTGTTACTAATGAAACCTTTCTATTGCTCGACAACAAAAACCCTCATAAAAGAATACTAATATTTAGCAACCCCGTAACCTTGTAAAATTGGAGACTAGTGATATTTGGATGATGGATGGGATGTTTAAATCCACAACCCATCAATGTACCCAATTATACACTATTCATGCCTACATTAATAAGACTGTAGTTCCCTTAGTGTACTGTTTACTCCTTGTTAAGCAATCTTCAACATACACTGAAGTATTAACAGTGCCAAAATCTAAAACACAAAACAAAAATCCTAGAAAAATGATAATTGATTTTGAATTATCAATGACTAACACCATAACTAAAATGTATCCCGAAACCCAGATTCAAGGATATGTTTTTCAGTTTTCACAGGCATATTGGCGAAAAATCCCCCAAAAACATCCTTAGGTGAGGATTACATATCAGACAGTAAACTGCAATTTGAATTAAAAAAACTAACAGCATTGTACTTTGTTCCTCCTGACTGTGTGGATGAATACTACACATCAATTACTGAGGCTATTTTACTGCAAATAAAGACAAATTGGATTCCCTACTAAATTACTTCAAAGACAATTGGATTGGCCAAGTGGTGGAACTGTTACATAACCTGTTTAGAGGGAGAAGCAAAGATCAATAATGCCATAGATGGATGTCACAACTCCTTCAATAAATTAGTAGGAAAACCACACCCAATTGGGAATTTTGGAGAAGGAGCAAAGATTCCAAGAAATGACAATAGTGCAATCATTGACTGGTGGTCTGAACCCACAAATTTCTAAAGGAACCTACGAAATGTCCGAGAGACTATTGGGACTAATCCAGTAGTTTTCGTTGATGGTGGCTTCAGACTACCTTGACAATACTGCAGACATACTACATTTCTAACTATCTCTAACATCTATTCTATATCACTTGCCTTTTTTGCATTTTTTTATTAAATTGAATTTTTTTCGAAAAAACGCCAAAGCCAAAGCCTGCAGCCTCAGACAATGGATCGTTGACTGCGCCAACAACCTTGCCCCGCTCAAGAAGCCCTCCAGCACCCACAACAGTAAGAGAACCAGCTGGTTCACTGAAGACCTCCAGGCCTCCAAGCGTACCTGCCAAAAACTAAAAAAAAACTGGATCCGGGAACAAACACCGGAAAGCTACACAGCCCACAAGAACGCCACCCGCAGATACCACCACCTCATCAGATCGGCCAAAAAGACCTACTTCAAAGACCGCCTAGACAACAACGCACAGAACAGCAAAGAGCTATTCAACATCATAAAGGAACTCTCCAACCCCAGCTCCAACACCAACAACATCCCACCATCACAAGACCTGTGCTACTCGCTGGCCACCTTCTTCCATCGCAAGATCGCAGACATCCACAACAGCTTCGACGACGCCATCACCCTGGCAACTGCTGAGACCCCTGCTCCCACGACCATCACCCGCACCAACCGCTTGCTCGCCTGGAACAACATCAACGACCACAACACTATCAAGATCATGAACACCATCCACTCCGGATCCTCAGAAGACCTCTGCCCACACCACATCTTAAACAAAGCCAGCAGCACCATCGCACCTCATCTCCAGGAAACCATCAACATCTCCTTCGATACAGCAACCTTCCCGGAGAGCTGGAAGCACGCAGGGATCAACGCCTTACTCAAGAAACCCAAGGCGGACCCCAAGGACCTCAAGAACTTCCGACCCATCTCCTTGCTCCTGCTCCCGGCGAAGGTCATCGAAAAAGCCGTCAACAAACAACTAGCCAGCTTTCTCGAGGAGAACAGCATCCTGTACCCGGCCCAGTCCGGGTTTCGCAGCAACCACAGCACCGAAACTGCCCTCATCGCCACCACCGATGACATCAGGACCCTGCCTGACAACGGGGAAACCGCGCCCTCATCCTCCTGGACCTGTCAGCCGTCTTCAATACGGTCTGCCACCACACACTACGAACATGACTCTACAACGCTGGAATCCAAGAGAAGGCCCTGGACTGGACCACCTCCTTCCTCTCCGGCAGAACACAAAGCGTCCGCCTCCCCCCTTCTGCTCTGAAGCCACCGAGATCATCTGTGGTGTACCCCAGGGCTCATCCCTCAGCCCAACGTTATTCAACGTCTACATGGCACCGCTCGCCCAAGTCGCACGACGACATGACCTCAACATCGTCTCCTACGCCGACGATACCCAACTGATCCTCTCCCTCACCAAAGACCCCCTCACCACCAAAACCAACCTCAAGGAAGGAATGAAGGCCATCGCCGAATGGATGAGAAACAACCGACTGAAGCTTGAACTCGGACAAGACGGAGGTCCTCATCCTCTGACCCACCCCCTTGGCCTGGGATGACTCCTGGTGGCCCACTGCACTAGGAGCACCCCCTACACCCACCGACCACGCTCGCAACCTTGGGGTCGTCCTCGACTCCACCCTCTCCATGATGAAGCAGGTCAATGCAGTCTCCTCCTCCTGCTTCAACACCCTCCGCTTGCTTCGCAGGATCTTCAAGTGGATCCCCACTGAAACGAGAAGGACGGTCACCCAGGCCCTCATCAGCAGTAGACTGCACTACGGAAACGCCCTCTACGCTGGATCCCCAGCAAGACTCCTGAAATGGCTCCAACGCATCCAGAACGCCTCTGCACGCCTGATCCTAGACATCCCCTGCCGCAGCCATATCACACTTGAGAGACCTGCACTGGCTCCCCATCAACAAGAGGATAACCTTCAAACTCCTCACCCATGCACACAAGGCACTCCACAACACAGGACTAGCATACCTCAACAGCCGTCTCAACCTCTACGTCGCCAACCGCCAGCTCCACTCCACGGACCTCGCACTCGCCGCCGTCCCTGCATCCAAAGAGTGACCACCGGCAGCAGATCATTCTCCCAGCTCGCCGCCAAGACATGGAACACCCTCCCCGTCCACCTGCGGCAGACCGAAGACCTTCTAACCTTCAGGAGACTTCTCAAGACCTGTAGCAGCGCAACCACCCCCAGCGCCTTGGGACCCTCACGGGTATGTAGTGCACTTTATAAATGTTATGATTGATTGATTGATTGATTGTTCTTCTGTAAAAATCCAAAGTCCAGCAAGAGTCAGCTGCTCCCCAAATATCCAAACTGTGTAACCATAATCCACAATCCAATCCAAAGCACGTGCATAACTTTAAAAAAAGTTCAGATAGGCATAGTCATTCTTATCTACAACTCAAGTGCTGCAAAGTAATCTGTGTTAACTTTTAAAAAATGCATTCCACAAAAAAATACAGAAAACATAAAAAAGAATGTCAAAAAACGCAACAGCAAATACTTTGTTGCAATCCTCTTTCCATCGATTTTCTGTCCAAGGTGTGTCAAAAATCAAAATCAAAACTTTGAAATGCTTCAAAAATAAGCACATAGCGAAATGAACATTAACAAGAATGCTCCAAATTGTCCAAACGTTTTGTTCTGTGTGCTCCAAAATTCAACGTGATCAAAGATCCACGAAAACGTTTTTTTTTTTTAAAAGCGATGCACCCAAAAATGTTTGTAAAAAAATATTGCTTCTTTAACACCTTGGTTTGAAAAGAAATATTAATACTTCTGTCCACAGACTTCCTATTTTTTTTAAACCAACAGTGTAAAAAAAAGCAATTACCCTGACATGAGCGTATAACTCCTACCTGTATAGGAATACATTTGTTGTTAAAAGCATAAAAAAAACTTCTAAATACATAGATCTCTCTAAATACCTCCCTCCTCTCTCATTACAATAAAGTATGCCGGCCACAATGTCTATTAGATACATAAAGTTTGTCTTACTTGCTTCCGATCTTGACCGCAACGCTCCGACTGTAGAAAGAAACACTCAACCGCGTACATCATATGTAAAAGTACATTTCACCAATTGAATATAATTGGAAACCGTGGGAAAAATGTGTTTAAAAAATGCAAATGTACATCTTTGTTAAACAATTTTTTTAATTAATATAGAAATATACCTGTTTAGAAGTTTATCATAAGAAATTCTAAGTCAGATCTTTATATTTTTTTACATAAAAAATATTAATAACAAATACTTATAAGTGTCCCATTTATTTTCTTCTAATACACACTTTTAAAAACTGTATTTTAATTGTTATATGGTATATTGTTTTTTTTAAAGTTGCTGTGTACATACAACCCGTTTTAGCTATTATTTTTTTCAATTTATGACATATCAACTAATTTATATTAAATAATATTTTTAAAGAACTACTATCCCCTACCTTAAAAATCTATTTCTATGTGTTAAAATACTGAATTCATGCGGCGCTCAGGAGGAGGTCTTATTTGAATCCCGGGGCTCTCCAGACTTATTCTCCAAAATATATGGGAAGTGATTCAACATGGTCCTGCCGTAAGCCCCGCAGTGCACTCTGCTCTAGGAGGCAATAGTGCTGCCACACAAAACGGACCGCTGCATCGGAATGGACTGACTCTATCCATACGCTATGTCGATTTGCACCCGCTGCATCTGTTGATTTATGAGATGCTGCCAATGAATTATTCCTGTTTTAAAATACTCAATAAAGTTAATTATCAAAAAAAATACTGCATTCATAATATTAAATGTTCATTAATTAAATAAAATGTAATATATTAATTTATACCATTTTATATAATCTTCAATTGCTAAATAAATATTAAAATTAATACCAGAGTTTTAAAACACTTACCCACCCAAACCCCCCTATTTCCGAAGCATTCCATGCCAGAGAAAATGTGGCACACCCTCTAAATGTTGTTCATATTTCTTTATATTTTTTATACATTTTTATAAAATTCAATATATGAAGATAATTAAACGTAAACCCCAGGTATTACAATTAATACCCGAGTATTAATACACTTCCCCACCCAAACCCCCTATTTCTCTTGTATCCAATGCCAGAGAAAAGGTGGCACCCTCTCTTTAAAACAAAAGATAATAATATAACATTCCTCAGAATTAGCTACAAAGGTCAAATGCATTAATACTCTGGTATACAAATTAATACCCAAGTATTTATGCACTTCCCCACCCAAAACCCCTATTACCCTAGCCTCCCCTACCAGACAAAAAGTGTCACAAGCTAGGAAATATATATTTTTTAAATATTCAAAAATTAAACATGACATAAAAATAATATTAAAAATAAGCAAACATTAAAAAGTAAGTACTTCCCAAACACTTACCTTAAAACACAATGTAATAGCAAGCGTTGTAATAGCAAATCGTTGTAACAGCATGCATTTTAATGGCTCATCTGTTGTAATAGCTGTGTTATAAATGCATTACGTTGTAATGCATGCGTTGCAATGGATGTTTCCCCTCCCTAGTGGTCACCGTGCGAGGTGATTTGAGTCCTCATTGACACATGGGCCTCCATTAATGTCAGAGACATTCATCAGTTCCAAGCACTCAAACATCGGCCTCCACTCAAACCGCACACATGAAAATCTATGACTATGATGGGATGGCATTGCTGCTGGTAGGAGTGATTGGGATGGAGGTGAGAAATGGGGACTTAGGAAACACACTTGGTTACTCGTCACCAAAGACGGAACTGGCACGCCTTTATGTACCATTCCACCATATAGACCTGGGGCTGGTCTTCTTAGCAAGAAATAGCTATGAAACACCAAGCCAATTAAATCTTGAAAAACTTTCCACAGCTATTTGAGTCCTTCGGTGACTGAAAGGCATGAGAATTAAGCTATACGGTGATCGGACCATACACCCCACAGCACTCAGGCAAACCGCGTGTGGGTTGATTTCTGCTCATTGATAGAGAAAGAGGTCCTCAAATTGGAACAGCAAGCAGTAATCGAAAAAGTGTCTGGACATATACTGTGGGTGTCACTCCTGGTTGCCAATCTTAACCCGGAGCAACCAGGGGCCACCCACCTTTGCCTAGACATGAGGCTCCCTAACAAGGCCATTAGGAGGGAGCGACATTTGACACCGACCATGGATACTGTCATTTGGAACTTGACCCCGCCATTCATTATATATCTTTCCACATAAGGTACTACAGTGATACAAACATCCTCAAATTTGGCATATCAGCTACCAAAGGGTTTGCAAAACATAAGTAGAGAGTCGCTAAGAAGTTTGGAAATTGTGTTGAATTTCAGCAATGATATTCTCATATATTTGACCACAACTGGCTTATGGCCACTCTAGCGAGGCTGGTGAGTCAATGAATGACACTGCACAGACACAAGTGCTCATTCTTTAAGCCGCCATTGAGTTCTCTGAATTGTATTCTCCAAGTTAGGCCTAAAGTAGACCAAAGAAAGACCAATGCTCTTCAAAATGCCTCATCACCTTAGGCCACAACACAAGTGAGAAGCTTTTTAGGCATGGCCAACTACTGCAGGCAATTCATACCAGGTCTCCTCTCCCTGTTGGAATTCGTCTGGGCACTCAAAAGAACAGATACAACATGGAGCTGGGATGGACAACAGACACAGCATTCCAGGAAATAAAAAGAACGCTGCACAAGGACGTCACAATGGCATACTTTGACCCCCATGTAGAACAGAATTAATCTGCCTTGCCAGCCCTGTCAGGCTAGGGGCAGTGCTGATACAGGAAACAAGTTGAAGGGTGTTGATCCCCATTGCCTATGAAAGCATGACAAACACATATATATGGCACACACACATCAAGAGGGAGGTGCTGGCAATCCAGTAGGGCTGATGCCACTGCTACCTCTACCTATATGGGAGAGAATTCAGTGTGATCACATACCATAAATCCCTGGACCACCAGTTCATAGACTTATCTCAACACCCACATATAGATAAATTAACTGTCCAGGAGCAGCCCTGCAACTTTGAAGTTGTCTACTGTCCACAAGCAGAAAACCATCCTGACTATCTGGGCACCTCCGGTCAGAGGAGGCGAGAACAAACAAGGAGAACAAACTGACAGACAAATTCATCAAGAGATAGTGCAAAGGGCCTGTCCCAATGCCATGATGCCAGAAGAGATCGGAACAGTGATGGCTGAAGAAGCCAGCCTGTCAAAGGGAGCTGCCGCTATGCACCATCAGCAGATGAAGCGGCTCTTGGATGATGCGCAACATGGAACTCGATTGAGAAGGTTATGATGATCCAACCATTGAGTGCCACACTGGAAAGGCTAGTCTTGAGAGATGGATGCTTCATAGTCCCCTAGTCCCATAGTTGACATGGCACATCAAGGGCACCAGGGAGCTGCCAAAACCAAATCGAGGTTGAGGTCCAAGCTGTGGTTCTCTAGCATGGATTACCTAGTGGAAGGAGAAGAGAAGTTATCTGGATCCTGCCAAAACACAGGGTGAGGGGCAAGCCCTGCCCTCATTCTAAATGAAGAGCCCTGCATCCGTCCAATGGACAGGGATAACAAAACTTTCCTGTTGGCCAATCGACTGTAGTGATAGTGGACAGTCACTCCAAATACCTGGTGTTTGCACTGACGGCTTTTAATAAGCTCAATCCCATTTTGGATGCGGTATTCATCACATTTGACCTGCCATATAAAAACAAGATGGACAATGGACACCCTCATTCCAAGGAAGTTAATTTACAGAGTACCTCAATGCCCTTGGAATACACCATCGCCAGATCAGACTGCAATGGCCTCAAGTCAATGTGGATGCTGACTAAAGCACTTGGGATTGGGGCCGATCAAGGTGACGCCCTGAAGTGATGTCTCCATCAATTCCTGAGAGTATTCCACACATGCTGCACAGCAACACGTTGTGGCCCCTATCGATCTGAAATTCAATGCAATTCAGGGCAGTATCCTAGCTAGGCTATCGTGGACGCTTGGCAAACTGGACACAGACCAAATCCATATCAAGCAATATGCCATGAAAGACCGTGCTAGACGGGCACAATGAGAAGGACCCCCTAGCCTGCAGGTAAGAGACTACCAGGTCATCAAGGATAGAATTTCAGGTTGAAAAATTCAGAACACAAATCGAGAGGGCACCGTAGCTCAGAACCCAGATCCAAGGCACCATGGCCACAGTTCATAAGGGGAGTAATACAAAGTCTTGAGCAACCCGATGGAATCAACACAACTAAAGAATGGGGGATAGGCTCAACCATTGAAAGATATGATGAGCAGGAACTACTTGCACTTGCAACACCCTGCAACGGTGCTCCACTCCAAGGCTTTGCATGCCCCCGGGACAAGACCCAGTCCTTACCAAGGAAGTGTCAGGGCTGTCCGGTACTCTGTCTGAAGAACTGTCAGGGACTTGGGCATGGACTGGTGGCTGAGTAGAAAAAGTAAGCAGAAAGAGGAGTACAGCACTGCCCAGGTTCACACAGGGAGTCAGAGTAGAAAAGGGACCGAAAGGGGGAAGCCTGCAAAAGGGAACAAGATGGTTAAGACTCAGAAAGGAGTGGCACTCAAGAGGCAATTTAGCATTCAGAATAACTAACACCCAGGATGGACATGCAAGACAAGTAAAGTTTATGGGACCCCCTCTAGAGCAATCACTTTTAAGTCAGGAAGAAGAGGGGAAAAGAAAGCAGACACAATGAAACAACTCCCTCGTGACCTCCTAATTTTTCAGGTTACCTCTAATTACATGGGCATAACCATACTACAATGACACATTTGTTTTACTTTCTCATTTTTTTTTATTGAAATTATTTTTTCTTTTTTAGGACACCTCTTTTCATATCATTATTTTCCGTTTAAAAAAAATGTTCACCAGAAAATACATTGTTGTCATCAATAGATTATAATACACAATTCATTATTCCTATACTAATACACATATAAATACACATATCACCAGGTAGAGAACTAAACCAAACGCAACACTCTCGTTCACTCATACATAATCACAAACTAGTACATCTGGACACGTTAACACTTTTGTTGATGTTTTGTCTATTGCCCAATATATAACCCCTATAGTCAGTGGGGTTTTAAAAGGACTTGGTCAACGCGTTTCGGTGAAGGTAACAGCGATAGAAACCACCTTCATCAGGACCCGCCAGATATGTCAATCTATGTTCTCTATACCCTGGAATTACTCATAGTTGGATCTTCCATATTACGTTTATGACACTCCAAAGGTTTCACAAAACTCTCCAGATTCTAGTGATGCAACAACCACAGATTTGTTACCTTAGATGTCTTGTAAGGGAGGCGAAGAAGCTTCAATCCTATCCTGATTTTAGTCACCTTGGTTCTTTCCAGATTCACACTTAAATGTTTTGATTAGGGCGGAAACGTCCTAGATCCTGTCTTTCTTTGGCCTGTGTAAGCAGCTCTCAGAGTCTCTCAAATAGTGTTTAAACCTTGAAATAATATCTTGTATTCCTTTATGTTTGTTGGCACTTCCTCTGTGCACAAGTAGTCCAACTTCATGAAATTTCAGGCCACATACCATTCATCAGGGCCGGACTGGCTACCGGGCTTTTTGTCATGCTGCCAAGCTAGGGGCTGATTTCGTTGATGGGGACCTGCGTGTGCAAAACGAAATTCATTTTGCATTGTTGATTTAGAGGCACATGCAGGTCTCCATCTACGAAATTAGCCCCCACCGCAGTGACATCAGCTCTGCAGAATGCCAAAATGCCCGGTAGCCAGTCCGGCCCTGCCATTCATCAATTCACTGTTTCATCCTACATTCGTCTCCATCAGCTTCGTGCACCAAATATCTCGCCTTCACGAGTGGACATGCAAAACATACATATCACAACATTAACAATAAAGGGAATGTGGGGTAAAGAACTCAGGAGCTCCACATGGTAAGATTGAAGCTCAGTAAGTTCCTTACCACAATTTTTATTACAGATAATGACTGCAAATACAAACTTATAGGATATACATGCAAAGGCAGGGTCTGTGGCGCTGACATCTATGGTGATGTTATAAATGTAACTCAAGGATAATACTCACAGTAGACTAGAAACACCACCTAGGTTGTCAGCTTTGCCCACAGATCCTGGCAATCAAACAGGAACACACAATGCAGTAACAGCAAGGGTGTAAAATTAAATACACAGCCACATCAGCCATGAAGCTTGCAAGGATCATTGCTTAACAGGTAAGAAGGGAAAACAAAGGGCACACTTAGCAAAATGTAAGAAACAAAATCCACAAGGTTATTGGAAGCTAAGACTACAGGAACAGGAAGAAAGCAAGGTAGAAACTGGAACAAAAGTATTATGTTTTCATTTAACCTGTGGTCTAAGTGCTTCTGTCTATCTCTTAGCAACAAGGGTCTACTGCTGGAATCTGGATTGTAGAGTCCAGCAGTGAAGCTTGGCTGTGGAGCTGAGAGGGTGGCCTCTTGGGGTCATTGTACTAATCTACAATAAATCCTCTAAATTCTAGAAGTGTGTCCTGTTATCCCAAAATTGGCAAAAAAGATGGGATGGGACCTTGGAGAGGACAAACATCAGATCCCAGGAAGGATTTATTTTTAAAGAAGACTACGACACAATGGGATTTCTTTGGATACCTTTTGGCATCTGTCAACCCCCAGTTGTGACCATCGTGTTGGTAAACCTACATCTTGCCAGATGTGAAATTTGCTATTTAAAAGGAGTATTTGGACTATTTCAGTGAATGTCGTCGAGCAAGACCAAGGAAGGCGGTTGGAGTTCATAGGTGAACACTCACCGCATTTTGTGCTGCTTGAGAACCGGCAACTGCGCTGCTCGTGACCTGTGCTGATTCTAGGAACATTGGAGAGTCGCGTGAGTCGATCCCTGGCAGCAAAGTGCGGAAAATCCATTGCCTGAAGCATGGGAAGATCAACTGATTGTTTCCTTGGCAACGATGGGAAAGGATGTCCTGGTGATCATCATCAGTGACCCCACGCATTGGACTTGTGTTCTAAGCATTTCACGTTCTTGTGACGTGGCGTCGCCATACTGATCATCTAGTCTGCGGCTATTGGGCAATTGGCGGCGGCGTGGTGATGCACATGACTTGGGTGCCGCCATTTTGGATTATCATCATCCTCGTTACCTAGTTACAGTGACTCATTGATGATCAGAGGTAGCATTATAATACGCATATCTTGCGTGTTGACATTTTGAATTTTTTTTCATTACGCATTTGAGTGATGACATTGAAACATTAGAGATCTTCGCGACACGAAGTGGAACAGTGAATTATAACTGAGAAGTGATTTAAGACACTATAGCACACTGTATTAGGGCTTGTAGGATACACACATTTATTATTCTAGTGACTGATACTTACTGTGAATTTTTCACCATTTGCTGTTGGTCGTAAATGTGAATACTTATTATCTGATTGTGGATTTTGATAATGGTAACACAAAATATTTCTCTTCCACCTACATTCTTGAAAGAACCTGGTCCCACTTGCATGGAATGGGAGGATTGGAAGGAATCCTTTACGACATACTTGGAAGCCATTGGAGGAGACGTATTTATAGCAAAAAGAAAATTGGCTATAAAAAAACTCAGTCTTGGAATGGAGGGTAGGAAGGTTTAAAAAGGTTTTAAACACATTACCATATTTCCAGCCAAGTGTAAGAAATCTAGATGCAGATTCTGATGATGATGATGAGGATGATGTGTATGAGAGTGATATGTCAGCATTAGCTGAAAATTTGGGAAATACGTTAAATATTGTGGTTGAGAGGCATAAGTTCTTCTCACGTTCTCAAAAACAAGGTGAGAAAATTGAGCAATATGTAGCTGCTTTGAGGAGGTTAGCAGCAACCTGTAGATTTAAGTAGCTAAGGGATTAGATCATGAGGGATAAATTAATAAATAGAACCAACTAATATTAAGGTTCAAGAAGAATTATTTTATTTGAAGGATCCCACACTAGATAAGTCATTGGAGATAGCCAGGCGTATTGAAAATACTGCTCAATATGTTAAGGAATTGGCTGATAATAAACAAAAAAATGATGTAGACCAAAGCAAAGTATGTGTGTTGAATTCCACCAAGAAAACTGCTAAGGTAGACACAGACGATAACAAAAACTCTATTGTACAACAAGAAGGGAGTTATAAAAAATGGTGCTATAGGTATGGTAGTAATAGACACACTGCTAAAGCTAGTCATTGTCCTGCTTCTAAGAGTCGCTGCTACAAGTGCAAAAGAATAGGCAATTTTTGGAGAGTTTGTAAGGCAGAAGATTTTCACAAACAAAATAAATCTGTAAACATTCTTAACAACACCTCTATATCTCGTTCCACAAGCGAGGAACAAGGAGGGAGTGATACAGATTTAGAAGTAATGGTGGTGGGAGAAGCTTATAGTTCTGATCATAAGTCAATGAGTGTTTATGTGCCCCGTAAGTGTATTGTTGCTATAAATGACTTTGATGTACATATGTGGGAAGACTTTTGTTCCCCTTTCACTTTGATAGACAAGCAGAAGTGGGGAGAGTTGGAGCTGTAGAATTAATTCCTACTGACGTTGAGCCTCAAGGTTATTGTGGAATGAAATTACAGGTGTTTGGATATTTTAATGCTATGGTTTTGTTTAAAGGGAGGAAAACTGAAGCAAAAATGTATGTGGTAGAAGCAGAAAAATGCTTATTGGGATGGAAGGAGCAGAAAAACTTTGGCATCATTCTCGATCCAAATCATCCTTTACAAGTTTTATTAACGAGTTCTAATGATAACAAATGGGTTGAGAAGTTTCCGAAATTGTTTAAGGAAGGATTGGGATGTCTCAAAAAGTTTGAACAACGGATTGTGTTAAAGAAGGATGCCACACCTCAGGTGCACAAAGTTAGTAATGTTCTTATTTCGTTGAGGGGAAAATTAAAGGATGAACTACACAGGCTGTGCAAGGAGGGGATCATAGAACCAATAGAAGCATCTGAATGTTTTTATTTTTTTTCCGCACATTTTTATATAGCACGAACTTGACCAGCAACCGAATCGGGTATCAGCGCTTTACATAGCACCAGTTACGTTACATGAGGACACACGTTCATTTTTGTTAGGCACAGGGAGAATAAGTGATTTGCCCAGAATCACAGGATGTTCAGTGTTGTTACCGAGACTCGAACCCAGTTCCCCAGGTCGCACAGAAATCCGATAGAAATATCTGCATGTGTGTGGATGTGAGAGATTTAAATGAGTGTATATGGGTGAACAGACATCCTTTGCCACGTATAAATGAAATGCTATCCAGTGTTGCGGTTGGCAAGTGCTTTACAACACTGGATTTATCCAGTGCGCACCACAAGGTGCGTTTGCAACCTGAATCGAAACATTTAACGTCCTTCATAACACGGGAAGGGGCATTTCAATTTGTTCGAATACCTTTTGGCATTGCTTCGGCATTGGCTGTATTTCAAAGAGTGATGCAAAGCATTTTGAAGGATGTAAAATATGTGTTGGTGTTCCAAGACGATGTCTTAATATGAGGAAAAGATGAAATGCGCCATGATGAGATTTTGTTAGAAGTGCTCATGAGGTTGGAAGCAGCTGGTCTCACCATTAGCCTCTAGAAATGTTGATTCTGTGAACATGAAGTAGATTATTTGGGACACACATTGTCATTTAATGGAATCAAACCTAAGTTGAATCTAGTAGACGATTTAGAAAAAACTCCTTCTCCACATGACAAGGATCAATTAAGATCATTTCTCAGTTTTGCCGAGTATTATGCCAAATTTGTATAGCATTTTTCAGATTTGGTACATCCTTTGCGTGAACTCATGAAAAAAGGAGTGACATTTCACCTTCAGCCACACCACCGAACTCCCATGGACCGACCATTGATGCGTCCACTTCACTTTCAGAACACCCACCATCCACAGACACAGACACCAGCACCTACTCTCTATATGAAGAAACTGGACCAGAATCACCGACGACCAGCTAACCTCATCACTCAGCAACTCCACCCCTACAATCACGTAAAATGACAACCCAAACGCAGCAGCCCGAACCCTGCACAGATGGATCACCGACAGCGCCAACACCTTAGCCGCCCTCAAGAAAAACAAAAACTCCCACGCCAAGAAAGCTAGATGGATTACCACTGAACTTCGAGAGTCCAGATGCACTTGCCGCCGCCTCAAAAAGGACTGGAGGGACACCAAATCAACAGAAGCCCACAACAACTTCAGAACCTCCACCAAATTCCACCACCAACTCATCAGAAAAAATAGGAAAAAAGTAATCGAAGACAGAATCTCCACCCACGCGCACAACAGCAAAGAACTCTGCAACATCATCAAGGAGTTTGCCCAACCTACCAGCGAGTTCACCAACATCCCCCCTCACAAGACCTCTGCGACAAACTCAGCACCTTTTTCACCACAAAATCTAGAGCATCAACGACAACTTTGATGAAGATAATCAACACATGAACCCTCACCAACCACCCCTGAGACCATGAAGCCAGCGATCGACAACTGGACAGCCCTCACCACCGAAGACAAACTGAAGACGATGAATTCAATCCACTCCGGGACCCCCACAGACCCCTGCCCCCGCCACATTTTCAACAGAGCTGCCGACACCATCGCACTCATGCTCCGCCACACCATCAACCGCTCCCTTGCAACAGCATCGTTCCCCGACGAGAACAACCCCCTCCTCAAGAAACCCTTAGTGGATCCCACTGAAGAACCGGGTTTTTAGAACCCAGCAGCGCCAGGGGAAATGCCCGATGTCTCCGAGTTCTCCTGTCTTGGCATACAGAGACACGGGGTACTTCTTGGTGACGTCAAAGATCAAATTGATTAGCTGCAGCCAGTAACAGAGATCCTAGAAGTACAACACGGTGTATGTTCTCAGGAGACTGCTCAACTTTACAAAGCAAGGCATCCCTTTTTATACAAAAAATTGTGCTTCAGGCAAACATTCCTTATTTACAGTTTGACCACTCACATGTTTCCACGACAAAAGCAGGAGCATGATGACAAGCCCATTTTTCAGTTTGTCCAGCCCAAAATTAATCATCAAACAAACCCATAATAAACATTCTTCTTTTGAACAAGCCGGACAAAAACCCATAATAAAAGACCTCAACCCAAATCATAAATAGGCCATAAAAGAAGGAACAGAAACAGATGAGAAGCAAGATAGGAAGGTGTATGCGTGTACCATTAACTCGTCAATGTCCTGCTCTTTGATCTCTATCTTGATCAGCTAAAGGGCAAGAACTGGTTTGGCAAGGTCAGCTTCAGGCAGCAGGGTCAGTTCACTTCAGGTCAAACAGGAGTCAGCACAAACTCAAGCTAAGGTGTACGTGTCCCAGAGACTTGTTCGGCCACAGTCATAGGCCTATGTGAGGGCAACCATAAAATGGCTGCCATGCACAAAATGGAACCCAAGGGTTTCAGAACAAAATCGTCAAATACACAGTGAATCCATCAATGTAACATGACGGAAACACTCATGCTTGCTGAGCTCACTGTTTACGGTTCGCTGTTACCAAAATCGTAACAGAACCACGACCATTACGACCCAGGGTCAGAATTCACGGAACCTCAGACCCTCCTTTTGCCCTTACATAGGCAATGACCTAAACTCACGTCAATCTGAATCCAGGTCTATACTCATCAGATCATCAAGATGTTGCTGTAGCATCATCATAGTACTTAGTAACTCTCTCTGGACAGGTCTCCTCGAACAAGAAGTAGCACAAAGGCCACATATAGCAGGAGCACACTGTACGCAAAGACTGAACAGGAAAAGGATAGTTAATACCACCCCACTGACCATCAGAATCTTCCATCCCCAAGTGGATAACAATCCCCAAAACCATCCCATCAATGACCAATCTCTTTCGTCCACATGCACAGACTCGGAGATCTTATGTAGCTTGGAAATGGCTTGGTACACTGTCGGAGCGTTGTCTGGAATAAAAACGCAGCAGCTCGATTGAATCAATTTACATTCCCCTCCTCTATCTGCAAGTATGACATCTAATGCAACACTGTTCTGAAGAGTCATAAGGCGATCCGACTGGAGCTCAGCAGTCAAGTTACTAAGGGCACCGGCAGTTTCAACTATGGTGGACTCAACCACTCTGGTCAATTGCCATATGTTCCTGCTGTTAACCATAGGTCCCCAAAACGGCAGAAAACCCTTCAGAAAATCTCCCAATTCTTGTCCCGCAGTATCTTCCCTACTGAAGACACCTCTAACAACTCTTGTCTTGTGGTAATCTGCCGCAGCTGTATAAGTAGGAGGCAATAGGAATGAGACAAAACATGTGCCCGAGAAATCAGGGGTCAACCATGTGTATGCTCTATCGTAACAGACGAAATAGGTACCCTTAGCTGCTAGGAACGATGGGGAAGTCTGGGTCGCAAAAACATACGTCTCAGTGCAGATACTCTTCCCTAACTGAGCTCTCGGATTCTTGCCATTACCTTGCAGACAAAAATTACCCTGATGGGGTACAATCCAAATCGGAGAGGATCTTTTCGCTCGCTGGTTCTCACTCAGACTAGCTCCATATCCGGTCACGTTCCATCCAATATACGCTAGTGTCTCATCTTTCGGGATTGTCTCATAGGAACTAGCTCCTCTAATCATATCGACTATTCCCTTAACTAGAGCACTATTCTTTGGATTGTCTTTCACAGAACGTAGGGGGTAGACTTCACGAGCATAGATGAACATCGTTCTGTATGCCCACACGGAACCATTATAGCTGAATGGCAGGACCAGGTAAGGAATACCTTTATCGGTAGTATGGGGCATAAGGCCACACACCCAACAATTTGTCATGTTCACTACTAGCTGGTGTTGGGGCAGAAGCTGAACAAAGGAGTTATTAACAAATTCCAATCTTCTAATGGACTCATGTTCAGGCAGAGGGTGAAAAGAATGCGAGGAAACAGTAGAAGAAGGTATGGGTTGTGTAGTGGGTGCAAACGTCACTTGAAAAGAGAATATAATATATCCCATCAAGAACATCATCAAGCTAAGTAACATGAAAAGACATAACATCAAAAAACACTTTCTACTCATAATTCGGCACATTTTGCTCTTAAAACTAATTTCTTCAACAGGTCTCTCCATCTCGAAAAACGCCATCCTCTAACCGTGCTGCTCGCGGCGGTAGGGTCTTCCGTGCTAAGGAATGCGTCTGTCAGTCCAGGGAACGCCCTAGGACCAACCAGAACCGTCGACCTTATGTCTTCGGCTTGCAATCCCAAGTCTTTACACCACGACCCTTCAGCTGAACCCGGATGGCGGTTCGAAAAAAACTAAAATAAGTCAAAACAGTTTCTCAGATGGGAGAGCTGAACTTTCAGAAATAGCAAAAAAAGAATTTTCACTTGATTAGTCCCACAACTCTTGGTCGCAAATTATAACGGCCTTTTCCAGGCAATGTCTGATCACGGAACAAAAGTTGAGGCTCGGTAGTGTCCAGTCGAACTGACGGTGGCACAGCTTCTTGCAGAAGATCGTCACTTTCACGCTCAGAACTCGTCCCAATTAAACGTGCATCTCTAAAAGGCAGAAAGCGAGGCACGGTGTCAGTTTCTGAATCAGGAATGCCCTCCTGGACCCACCGGTAGTACGGCAGAGGCAAAGGAGCCCTCTTACAATGTACGCCGTGGATCCAGTTTTTCTTCCCTTGCACTCGTACTGCAGATCGCATAGACAATAGCACCAAGTAGGGACCGGTCCAGCGGGGCTGATCGTTCTTTGTCCGCTGAAAGTTCTTAACCAGAACCCAGGACCCAGGTTCGATGGCGTGTCCTAAATCTTCAGAAGCCTGAGGCAATGTATCATGAACCTGTTGGTGTAAGACACGCAATTTAGCCGTCAAATCATATAGATAGTCAAGCAGTACAGGGTGTTCGATCTCGCTAAATTTAGTCGGCCTTGGCACTCCCCATATGTTTGCCGGGAGACCAAAAACTATCTCGTAAGGACTAAGTCCCACTCGAGAATGTACAGTAATCCTTGTTGACAGAAGTGCTAATGGCAAAGCATCAGGCCATTTAAGACCAGAGCTCGCTTGAATCTTGGCCAATTTCAACTTAAGGGTGCCATTATAGCACTCCACTAGACCAGCTGATTGGAGGTGATTTGCAGCATGGAATTTCTCACGAATTCCTAAACCATCACATACTCTCTTCATCACTTGACCCACAAATTCACTCCCATTGTCACTCCAGACCATTCTCAGCAAACCGTACCTAGGGAAAAACTCCTTAACAAGGGCTTTAGCTGTGGACAAGGCAGTATTATCTTTCAGGGGATATGCGTCTACCCATCTTGAAAAGGCACAAACAACCACGAGTACATATTTCAGGTTGTTGCATCTCTCCATGTGTATAAAATCTAATTGCAAGACCTCAAACGGATACGTCGGAGGCGCAAAATGACCAGCTGGAGTTGGAGTTCCCTTACCAGGATTGTACATCAGACAAACCATGCAATTCTTGACCACATTCTCTGCACACTTAGGAATTCCAGCATTTTGCCATACTGGAGCCAACAACTTACAAATCCCTTTCGTACTGATATGAGCCATTCCATGCGCCATTGTAACCACTGCAAGCACGTACGCATCGGGTAACAACCATTGCTGATGCTCTGACAACTCAACCCAGCAACCATTTGAATCCAATTTACCTGTACTCTCTCTCCATAAGCTCAACTCTTTCTCTGTAGCTTCAGCTTGAATTGACTTCACACTTTCTATCGTATCTTCACACATACTTCTATCTAGAACCCATCTCGCCGGACCTGCAACATACATTCGACTCATCACATCCCTCGCCACATCTTTCGCAACTTCATCCGCAAATGCATTACCACGACCAACATCATCGGTAACCTTCTTATGTGCACTGCATTTCACGATCGCAACTTGCAACGGCAAAGTAAGTGACTCAAGGAGTTCATTTACCAACTTACCATGCTGAATCATAGCTCCATGCGAAGTCAGAAACCCACGCTCTTTCCACAATCGTCCAAAACTATGAGCTACACCAAACGCATACTGGCTATCAGTGTACACAGTCACTCGTTTCCCTTTCGACAACACACACGCTCTTGTTAATGCAATCAACTCTGCTGCTTGAGCTGAGTTATGTGGGATACGTGTAGCTTCAACAATCGTATGCAAAGTCGTAACAGCATATGCCGCAGTCGTATCACCATTCGGAAGCTTGAAGCACGTACCATCTACCCATAAGGTACATCACACTTTGAAAGAGGAGTGTCCCTAAGGTCTATACTCCCTTTCGTTTCTTCCTCTGTCCTAAGAAGGCAATCATGCTTTTCAGAAACATCTGTCTCCACTGAAATCGGCAACAACGTAGCTGGATTCAACGTGTTGCATCTCTTTATATGCACATGACTCGCTAAGAGTGTCAACTCATAACCTGACAATCGAGCACTAGTTAAGTGCTGTGTCTTTGTCCTGTTCAACAATGTATCCACTGCATATGGAGCCATTACCATCAACGTATTATCCATCACCAAACCAGCAGACTGTCGAATAGAGACAGCCGCTGCGGCTGTGGCTCTCAAACAACTCGGCAACGCTCTAGCTACCGGATCCAAAGTCGACGAGAAATACGCACATGGACGTTGCTTATCGCCGAACTGCTGTGTCAAAACTGACAATGCACATCCTTCTCTCTCGTGGACATAGAGTGTGAAAGGCTTACTGTAGTCGGGGGTACCCAACACAGGAGCCGAACACAACGCACCGCGCAATTCAGAAAAACTCTTCTGGCATTCGTCAGTCCAAGGAATAGGATTCGGAGTATCCTTAACAGTAAGATCTATCAAAGGTTTCGCAAGAAGCGAAAAATTTGGAATCCACTGTCTACAATAAGACGTAATACCCAGGAAAGCACGCAGTTCTCTCTGTGTGGTTGGCACACTTATTTTCACAATCGCTTGGATTCGTTCTGGGGTCAATCTTCTTCCCTCCTTCGATAAGAGATGACCTAAGTAGGTCACTTCTTGTCGACAATACTGCAGCTTCGAAAGAGACACTTTATGATGGAAGTCAGACAAATGACGCAACAACGACAAAGTAGCTTCTTTACAAATCTCTTCATTGTCAGCAGCAACTAATAAATCGTCGACATACTGAACAAGAGCAGCACCATCGGGTAAGACAATCGTATCAAGCTGTGTTTTCAAAGCCTGACTATAGATTGATGGACTCTCACAATAGCCTTGAGGAGCGCGCTAAACCGGAAGCTTCGACCTCCTAAAGAGAAGCCGAAAATATCTCTACTCTCCTCGGCAATCGGGATGCTGAAGAAAGCATTCTTCAAATCAATCACCGAAAACCAAGTGGCTGAAGCTGGAAACATGGTCAGTAAGGCAGTAATATCTGGAACAACAGGAAATTGCGGAACTACAATCTTATTCACCTCGCAAAGATCGATCACGAACCTATATACAGGCGGTTGTGAAGAATTAGTACGTTTCATAACAGGCAAAACCGGACTATTGCACACATTACCTCTCATTTCTTCAATCACATCTTTCTCAATCAGGTCATAAATGATCGCTACATATGGCGGTATCTCCAAAAGACCCACATCATTAGGACCAGTAGCCCAAAGAATATCAGGAAGAGAAGACAATTCGGCCGAGAGTCGGTCTTTCGACAAATACATCGGAGAGATCACTCTCTTACCTAATGTAAGTTGTACTCCCGAAGGAGAACATTGTAGTGTCGCATACAATCTTTTCAATAGATCCAATCCCAACTAATTCTCACCACAACCTGTCGTCAAAATAAGGGGTGCTTCGAATTCACAAGGTCCAACAGAAAGAGACAAAGGACTAGAAATCGGGTTTCTAACTGGGGCGCCAGAAAATCCTACTGAAACATTCGTCAAGCCAGACAGAGGTGCGCCAGGGAGTTTAGAGTGCATAATAGAACTCTTCGAAGCACCAGTATCCAACAGAAAAGGCTCTGACACACCTGATGTAATCACTTCAACATAAGGTCCACTCTGATCTACTGGAACTGAAACAACTCCCTCTCTTTGTCTATGGCTGTCCTAGCAATCATTACCGTCCATATTCTCACGTTTGACATAGTAGTCGTCAGCATAGTACTGAGTCGTCCTACCAGACGCACCATTTTGCTGATCAAAACAATTCATTGAATTTTGTGGAGGAAAGGAACGCACATTCTGGGGGAACACACCACGTCCCCTACCTCTAGAAGCTTACTGAACACCTCGACCTCTCACACCAGAAACACCATTCGCGCTCTGTAACAGAACCGGGCAACTATTTTTTAAATGGCCCTCTTCTTTACAATATGCACACTGATTAGGTCCTATAGGAAAACGCGGTTGAGGAGGATCAAACCTTTGCGAGTTTCTCTGAAACTGCTGAGGTTGCTGGTAATCACGTTGGCTACTACGAGGCGGATACGCTTGCTGCAAAAGTACCTTTGTCTTCAATTCTTCAGTCTTCTTGTCTGCTCTATCCTTCTCATCCTTATCCCTATTTTCGTAGTACTGTGCAGTTGCCAATATCTGTGCTGATGAGGAAACAGCCCAAGAACTCTCTGAATCCTTCAATTTAGTACACAACTCGGGAAGCAAGTTATGCACAAACTTATCAACAAACAACCGTTGACCACCTTCCGTACTCATGTCTTGACCACTATGGTCAATAAACGTCTCTTCAAACCTAGTGAAGAAATCAGACACACTTTCATCTTTCTTCTGCTTACACGCAGACAATTTGTCCCAGTTTACTCGCATAGCAGGCATTAAAGTTTTCATATAAGTAACGATCCTACCAGGAAGTTCTGCAACTAGAGGCTCAGGTTTAGCACCACCAACTTGTCGACCATCCGCAGCACCAATATTAACCCAGGTATCACCTAACTCTTGCGCATGATCCGTGTGACGAATCAATCCCCATAAAGGCTGTGGAACTATATTTCCAAACAACATGTCTATATCAGCTAGATTCATAATACATGAGTCTGCAGTCTGTGATAATTCCTTATAGTACCCTGCAGGATTTTTACGGGGGTCAGGCAAAGTCTGCTTAAGAGCCAAAACTTCAGCTCGCTTAAACGGAACATGTACCCAAACACATTGAAAATGAGCCGGTGCAGCTAAAATACCAGCATTAACATCGGCCTGAACGGCCTCTTTCCACACCGGAGGAACCTCTCTCATTGGATATTGTCGCACTTTCCTCCTAACAGAAGGTTCAGGCTCAAACAACGGCTGAGAAGGAGACTCGCTCCTAAACGACAACAATGTCGCAACTGCCCTCTCAACATCGAGACCCACTATAGTTCCCTTCGCAAACTCGGACTGTACATGGAACAACTCAGACGAAGTCTGTCCCAAATCACCATCTTCCCATTCTTCACGAAGGAAAGTACACATTTCAATAAAAACATACCTCTGCTTCGGTGCTTCCCATTGACGGAAGACATCCATAACAGACTCTAAATCATATCTCAAAGTATTAGTAACCCATTTACGTGCCAAATGATCCAGCACTGTCCGCTCATCGGGACCAGGCAATTGACTACGTAATTGTTTACGCTCTGAAACAGGGGTCATACCTAGTGACCCAAAGAGAGGAGAAAAGAGACCAGTAACGGTATCAGTCATCCTCTGTCGAACAGAAGGAGAAGTTGACAGAAGGACAGGAGACAAGGCAGACTGAGAGGAAACCAATATAGGAGCAGTAGCAGAAGAAGTAGCAAGAACAGGAGACAAAGTCGTAAGAATTGGAGACGGAGCAGGTAGCAAAGTCGGCGGCCCTTGAGAAGGCTTCGCCAGAGGAATAGGAGCCAACTGAAGAGGAGCTGGCGGCTGTGCAATAACCGGAGGCAAAGCAACCGGAGGTTGCGGAGGTGCTGTTGCACTCTGCACATAAGGGGGTGGCGACCTCAACAAATGGGACATCAAAGGATCCTTCTCAAGTTCCTTTGTCGCATCTTGCTGATGAGGTGGCAAGACTGGATAACACTAATCAATCGCCATTTTACGTTGCCTGTGCAACTGCTCACTCGCTTGTTCTTCTTCGTTATCTGTAAACTGTATAGCAGCTTGCATTATCGAAATACCCTTCTCTCTTTTATTTCTCTTTGCTAATTTAATTTCTTTCTGTTTGGCTTCCTTTCGCCAGAGGAGGAAAGAGTCAAACATCGTCGGCCGGGCTTTCTTCTTGAAGAGTTTAACTTCTAAATTATCTAAAATCTTCGTGTCATAACTACCATATTGGGGCCACTTTAGGACACCATCCTTTCTAGTGTAGCGAATCCACACTTCATTATACGTGATGGGGCCCACGCCATGTTTTAAATAGAGCTCATAGGTTGGAGTTCCAATCGGAGGAACCGGACACGAATCCTCCAATCGGGAATCCCTATTACAACCACAACAAAATAACTTTCCAAGTCTGCTAAGACCAGGCATCTTCGCTCACTAGTCTAGCTTCAAACTTCAAGGGAATATCAAACACGATAGCCTCGTGAATACACGAGTCCCTCTGCTTTGGAGCTTGCAAGTCCCAAATCAAAGATCCCAAGGGATACCCAAAAACTAAGGACTGGGAGACGCTCCACTCATACTTAACTGAGGTATCGATCACGTCACCAGAAGACCCATCTATCGTCTCGCTTTACAAATCGTCTAAGGGTCCAAGACAGGGCGACAGTCAGGGCAGCAGTCCTTCGTAGCCGTCGGAAAGCGGGGAACCTCGCAACAAAGACTTTCGGACCACGACGACATACAGGGGTCGATGAAGTGGCAGGCCTTCCTCCAGAATTTTCACACAATGCTCCTCACGATCTTCAGGCTTGGACCGGTACCGCTGAAGTCACCCCACGTTGGGTGCCAATTGAAGAACCGGGTTTTTAGAACCCAGCGGCACCAGGGGAAACGCCTGATATCTCCGAGTTCTCCTGTCTTGGCATACAGAGACACGGGGTACTTCTTGGTGACGTCAAAGATCAAATTTATTAGCTGCAGCCAGTAACAGAGATCCTAGAAGTACAACACGGTGTATGTTCTCAGGAGACTGCTCAACTTTACAAAGCAAGCCATCCCTTTTTATACAAAAAATTGTGCTTCAGGCAAACTTTCCTTATTTACAGTTTGACCACTCACATGTTTCCACGACAAAAGCAAGAGCATGATGACAAGCCCATTTTTCAGTTTGTCCAGCCCAAAATTAATCATCAAACAAACCCATAATAAACATTCTTCTTTTGAACAAACCGGACAAAAACCCATAATAAAAGACCTCAACCCAAATCATAAATAGGCCATAAAAGAAGGAACAGAAACAGATGAGAAGCAAGATAGGAAGGTGTATGCGTGTACCATAAACTTGTCAATGTCCTGCTCTTTGATCTCTATCTTGATCAGCTAAAGGGCAAGAACTGGTTTGGCAAGGTCAGCTTCAGGCAGCAGGGTCAGTTCACTTCAGGTCAAACAGGAGCCAGCACAAACTCAAGCTAAGGTGTACGTGTCCCAGAGACTTGTTCGGCCACAGTCATAGGCCTATGTGAGGGCAACCACAAAATGGCAGCCATGCACAAAATGGAACCCAAGGGTTTCAGAACGAAATCGTCAAATACACAGTGAATCCATCAATGTAACATGATGGAAACACTCATGCTTGCTGAGCTCACTGTTTACGGTTTGCTGTTACCAAAATCGTAACAGAACCACAACCATTACGACCCTTGGTCAGAATTCACGGAACCTCACCACCAACCTAAAAAACTACAGACCCATCTCCCTGCTCCCCTTCCCTGCAAAAGTCATTGAGAAAGCCATCAACAGCAAACTCGTCACATTCATCAAAGAGCACAGTATCCTCAACTCAATCCGGTTTCAGAAAAAACCACAGCACGGTAACGGCCCTCCTCGCCGCAACAGACGACATCTGCACCCTACTGGACAAAGGAGAAACAGCAGCCCTCATCCTCCTCGACCTCTCAGCGACATTCGACACAGTCTCTCACTGTACCCTAATACACAGACTCCACAATGCAGGAATTCAAGACAAGGCCCTCAACTGGATCTGCTCCTTCCACTCCGGCAGAACGCTGTGAGTCAGACTCATCCCTTTCCTCTCGGACCCTACTCCAACCACCTGCAGAGTCCCCCAGGGATCATCCCTCAGCTCTACGCTCGGTGTAGATGGCACTGTTCTCATACTATGCTTACAAACCTTTATAGAAAGATAGACATTTGAGGTGAGCAAATTTAGGGTGTCACTCGTGTTGTAGGATGCTCCATATAGGAGCTGCTCTCCACCTAAACTGGGGAACTACCCAGAGTTCTCCTCTTCTTTTTTGCATAATTTATTTTGACCTTTACACTGCATATGCCCTTACCATTCGTGCTTTTACAACGAAATTAGTTGTACTGCCATGCGTGTAAAGGCAGATGCTTTGTAAAGGTTATGCATGATAATGGCATTCACATTGTAACACCCACTTTGTAATGGCATGCGTTACAATGAAATGTGTGGTTCCGTTATACATCCATGTGTGTGTCCTTTAGTGGCGGTCACCCACAGGCCCGCAACAACAGACGTGGGATGGGTTCATAAAAAATAATTTCTGGGAGTATGTGCGATTGCTTGTCAGTTTCTCCAGTTCACATCTACTTCTAGAAAAAAAAGCGTGGTTTATCAGGCTTGTGATCTCGCCCTAACGGAGCAGCTTTCACTTATCACAGAATCTCAGTTTCAGACAAAACCAAGAGTTCAATGAAGATTCAGCACTGGAACATCTGCGAGGAGGCTTGTTTGCGTTCTTCTGATGTAGTGTGTATGGCAGCCGTAATCCTAAACTATTATTCATTGTATTTCAAACTTCAATCTCCACAGGACCACCATCTGCTTTGGTCCAGGTGTTGTACACGCTATGCATTTCTTTCTTCCGGGTGTTAAATCCACTAGTTGAACCACAAAGCTGGTACTTAATGTTGTTTTCCCACAATCAGGTTCTATTGCATTTAATGGGTATTTAAAATGTGTTTGCCCCACCGGTATCTGCAGTTCAGTCCAATGTTAGGTGTGGACAAACCCTTACAATATTTGGTACCAGTGGAAGTCATGTTTTAAATTATGCACTGGAGTTTTTACAACTATATTTTTTCAAAGAGCGGTCAGTAATATAGAGCCAGATGTACTAACTTTTAGTAATAGCAATTTTTTGTGATTCGCTATTTGGTAATCGGTATTACTAATGTACTAAAGTTATATCTGGCCCTTATTTCCAAATTAGGCATTCGTAGTGGTGAGTAATTAGAACCACCTTATGAATATTAATGAGGTAGTTCGCAATTTCTGACCCACTAGCATTGGCTGCCATCACAGGGAAGGAGCCCGTTGTTATTGCTTTTAATTAAAGTATTTTTTTTTTAATGCTGGGCGTTTTTTGTAAAGGAAATGGGAAATGAAACATTTCATTTTTATTTTTTTAAAGGTGGGCAGTAGTGGTCTGTAGGAGCACTGTCTGCTCCTAAAATATTTTTGTAAACCTTCTTAAAAGGGGAAGAGGTTTCTTGGGGACCCTTTCCCATTTGCGAATAGTTTACCACCACCTTCCAGCTGTCAGTAAAATATTAATGCTTTGCAACTGGAATTCGGTTGCAATATTGATTTGCAAAGCTAAATTGTGATTCGGTAACACATTACTGAATCACAATTTGGCTTTTTTACATTAAAAGAAAACACTTTTGAGGTTGTAAACTGCTAGATTCTATGAATCAGGCCATTTGGGACCTCAAAAATGATTTGTACATCTGGCCCCTAGTATCCAAAAAATTAAACCGTCCATTTTAGTGTTTTCTTGAAACTTTTCAGAAGAAATGTTCGTTATTTTGGAGAAACTTCGGGGCATATTATCAAGGACCGGTGTTAAAATTATCGCCGTTTTATCGGCAGGAAACTGCCGATAAAACGTCGATAATGGGCTTGATAATACGCCCTTGTTAATTCCCATAGAAGCCCATGTTCTGATGTTAACATGGGCATCTATGGGAATTAACAAGGGCGTATTATCAAGCCCATTATCGCCATTTTATCAATAGTTTCCGGTTGGAGAACATGCAAAGTGCGCATGAATGTTTGGCCGGCCCGAGACGGCCAGCCAAACATTCATGCACACTTGGAGTGGGCAAACCACTCCTCCCCCTGCTCATGTGTCATCAGAGCAGCCCCGCCCCACAAATCTGCTGCACCAGGAACAAATAAAATGATAATAACATCAGTTATTATCATTTCATTTATCCTTCATTTCGCTGCTAAAAAGCAGTGGGGCAACGCTCCTCCACCTAAGCAGAGGAGTCACCACTGTTTGTTTTGCTAGTCGCTTGGCAGAGCACATCTTGGGTCCTGTTTTCTCTGGGTGTTCAGATGTTGCGCTCTGTCTATGTTGGGCATCAGTTGGTGGAGCTGTTTGATGTGAAGCTGTGGGTGTGTTTGGAGATACCTGTATTTATACTGTATTTGCTTGCTTTGTGCTGAGCCTGTGGTCGTATTTTGAAGTTAATGCTTCGAGAGGTGGGTAAATAGAACAGACAGTCTATGTGACAGCTGTTTTGAGAGTTGTTTGCCTTTTTGAATGATCTTCCTCTTGAATACATTGGTTTCACTGTCAGAATATGTGTAGGGACCTTTGTAATTTTGATCGTGTTATCCGCAGTAGCAACAGTAACAGAACTGAATGGCTAACCTTAAAACAATACGACCTCTAAGAGAAAAATCTTTTAAGGTGGCACTATGCCAAAGGCATAGATTTTATACTCCTCCAAGAGACTCATATCTGAGGGGTGACACATCAAGGATGCACAGCTTTTGATACCACTACCAGTTTCACTCAGAGAGCTCACAAAGGCAAGTGCAGTAGCTATATTAATGCGAAGAGGACTGCAGTTCATGGTCAACTACGTATTCCAAGGTTCAGTCGGGTGCTTAGTATAGTATAGGAGGAAAATTGTGTACATGGATATGGGTCAATTCTACTCCATGGTATTTCCTAAAACTACGGAATATATGGTCGGCAATTAGGTGATTGCTTGGATTTTACTGTGGTGATTAATAGTGGTCTAGATAGTTCATTGAGGAGGCATGCTCAACTTCTTCAACGGTGTCTTTGAAAAGCAGCGTGGAGGATTTAGGACTTCATAATGCTTGCCGAAACTCAACAGGCTCATTGGGAGATTTCACGTTTTACTCCTAGGTATAAGACTCATTTTTGGATTTTTATTTTTTTGGGCCAAATAGATTGGCCGTGAGATAGCCCTGGACTCCTCTATTAAAACTGTTGACCTTTCTGACCACTCTCATCTAGTGCTGACATGCACAATTTTCGCCACCAGGTCGTCCCGTTTAGGGAGTGTACTGCCCCTATGACATGGCCTTTAGAGATTTATCACTTACTGGGGCTGTGGTGGATGCTATTCCCCAATATTTTGAGGAATACAACACAGGGGAGGTGGTTCATGATGCTCTTTGGGACGCTACAACTACAGTGTTGAGAGGGGATTAATCTCTCATCTATAAATCAGTTTTTGGGTTTTTTAAAGGGTCGTGGATAGAAGACAGGAGTTCACATTCAGGTGTCAACTTTGTCTCAAAATATTGAGTAAGATTCCCTGCTAGAACATGTAAGGCTCTCTGAACTGGTAGAGGAGATTTAGGGCACACACTGATGCGGAACACCACAAGAAATATATTTCATGTTGGCCAGAAAAAAAATGAGAAAGGAGTTAATGCAGATTGTGCTCTGGCTCATGAGCTGAGAGAGCAAAATATGGTAATCATATCTGCAGAATACCATATGACAGAGTTTCTACTCTGGCTATTGCTTTGTGTGTTTTCAGAATTCTATTACAAATTATACCATGATCAATCATGAGATAGAGTATGCAGCAATGTCTATTTGGCAAATTATGCACCCCAGCGATTGCTCCTGATGTGTAGCTAGATTTGGACAATCCTATCAACTAACTGAAGATCAAGACAGCAACCCAGGGGATGACTTGCAATGTATCCCCGGCCCAGATGTTTTTTTTGGGATTTTCTATCAATCTTTGTATGACATCTTAGTGCAGTCCCTGCCTGCAGCATTCACTCACTTCAGTTCCTCTGGGAGGGCAGAGGAATCTAAAATGGAATTGCTGACCACAGGCAGGGGCATAGGAGACACTAAAATTCTGGGGGGGACAGGGACAACCTTGTGGACTTCCCAGTGACCTTATACAAATCACCGCCCGTTAAACAATTACAATCGCATACTTTCGAAGTGAAATATTGAGAAAAGCAGGCATGTTGTCACAGTTTGCAAGGATGCTTTATTGTTATTTACAGTCATATAGTAATGAGACCAAATGTTAAAAAAAACATGTATATAAATCTATCATCTTCATGCACCAAGCAAACAAAGGTCGCTGACTTAGGGTGGGGGCGTCGTGTTTGCAAGTGCATTATGGGTTGAAAAATACCTGCTGCTGCATTCCTGGTCTCCAGCAATTTTTATATCATGTAAATAGGTCAGTGAGTTACTGCTTTTGTCTGAGAGATTCTATTGGTATTTGCAGTTCATAAGTTAAAATCCTAACATTGAACAGTGAGCTATTAACCGTCATCAAAGAACTGCATGAAAACTTCAAGGTGTAGATTAGAACGTTATGATTTTTCCCCAGTCTTTCCTTATCCTAATGTTGGAAAAGGGGTTCATTAGGATAGAAATCAATTCTAATTATTGAAGAGAACCCCCAACTATGGTGTTATGTTTTAAATTCTGAATTTGTGCTTCTTTAGTGTTGCAAAGCCATCTTGTGCCCAGGGCACTCCCCAACGTTTTGCTGACTGGTACTGGTGGTACCTGACTCTGACTGACCCTGGCCTCTGCCTGAACAGGCACAGGGCCACTGCTATTCTGAAAGAGACACTTAAAGATACTGTGAAAACACCTACATACATTAGGGTGCGCTATGGGTTAGGGTACCCCTATGATTGGCATGGCCTCTCCTATAAGGCCCTGGTACATAATAGGGCAGGGAGATTAGAACTACCTTTAAGTCCCTAGAATATAATAGGGCATGGCAGTTTAGAGCCCAGCAGCCCTTTCTGTGTTTGCATGTGTGCACTGCAGAAGCCTGAGGTCAGTTTAAAAGTAGCCCTGTGTTGTAGGACTGCTCTTAAAATGATTATTGTACCCAAACTCGACTTTTGGGTTTGGGGTACACACAAATTGATCAACTACAATGGTGGGGCAAAATTAATTTAAGTGTAAAAATGTTTTCCACTTAACTATGGCTGTATCATATTTGACACATAATACATCATCTGCTGCATTATCTAACAATTTGACCCAATACTATTTTGTAGCTCAAATGGATTAAAAATTACTAAAAGAAATGTGACTTATGTTGCTGTGAAGTGTAGGGTCCTTTGCAAAGGTTGACTGGTCACTTTTCCCACTGCTGCATTTGTATGTTACACAGGTACTAATGAGGCAAAAGCTTTGCAGAGGCTGTTAGTATGTATAAATATGTCAAAATCATAAAGTATCATAAAATGCACTGCATTACGCTGCAGCCTTTTTATTGTTGCATAATTTAGTCAACACTGCCACATAACTTTGGCCTCTATTGCTGCATAACTCCAGTGGCCCGAAAGCAGGCTGCCCATGATAAAAGTTCTTGTGCATGAAGCAGAGACCATGAAGTTTGCAAACTTAGGGTCTGATTATGAAGGCAGCGGACTTCAGTTCGTCCGCCATCGAATCGGGGAATGGGACCGCTGGCCTTCAAGGTAGTGGCCCCACGATAGGAATTACAATGCGACCGCCACTATGGCGTTCGCAGTGCCTATCTTTTACATTGCAGCAGGTGCTGCTGGCTGCATCATTTGCCGCAATGTAAAAACTGACATGTTACATATATCACTGCACTACGTGACAGGCATAATGCGTGCCTGCCACATGGTGTAGTGATATGTAGGGGGGCATCTTAGATGCCCCCTGGGTCCCATGTCTGGGGGCTGGGAGCAAAGGCGCCTGCTACAGGTCCCCAATGTCCCTTTCCGCCAACTTTTCCATGGGGGGTGAACTGCCATGGATATCCTGGCGGGTAAAAGGTATCGTAATCCCTACTGGGATGCCTGGTAGGCACCAACAGCATTGTAGGAACCATGAGCCCCTCCGCTGCACTGGCGGGCTCAATGAGCCAGTTGGGTGCGTGGAAGTTGGTCTTTCCGACCGCCAGGGAACCACCTTCCATTGTAATATGGCTGGCGGTGATGCAGTCACCGATGGCGGTGGGACCGCCGCTGACGGAGTGAAGTGGTGATCACCCCATAAGTTTGGTGTACATGCAAATCCTTCATTGCCGATCCCTGGTGAGTTGCACTACTACTGCTGAAAAAGGCCAATGGAGGTACCAATGGGTGCCGTTGACTGGCCTCAAGGATCTTGTGACCTCAGTGACAGTCACTGTCGATCTAGGGTGTGCTTCTTTGTATGCCTTCTCGCTATACTGGAGGTGAACTGCAGTATGGATTGTGGTGGACAGGCCTTCAAGGATAACTCACACTTGCCACCGTTAGGGTCCAACTGCGGGTGCTAAGACACCAGGGCTAATAAGGTCTTTGGGCCTTCTAAGGTGTAGCATCGAAATGAGCTCTGTCAGGAGTGTGGTCTGGTGGACTGGTCATGAAGGCTGAAAATGGTGCTCCAGTTCTAAATTCAGCAGCTCTGGCCAGTGCCACATCCTCTCCCACAAGGAGCACCATATTGCCCCACTGAGAGAAACTTGCACTGCCTTCAGCTACAACTCAATTGTGCTGCGACTAAATTTAAATTATGCACTAGACAATAGTAATGCTGCCTGAAAAAAATGAATAACACCCTGAAAAAAGCAAACACTCATAAGGAATGCAAGAATAAGCAAAGCATGTGAAATGTATTCAGGAACAACATGGTTACCTCAACAGTTTTAAAATCATTATTCAGAAATCAGTAAGTGATTTTGCCTGAAAAATTCAGGACATGGCTACAGGACCAGGAAGGGACCCGTTTCAATGTCCATTGCTTATATCCTTTCAAAATGTAAGCAGTTTGGTTTTAAAAAGACCACATCCCCGAGCCGCAGTACACATTTTATAAGCTAAAATAATTAAGTTGAAAACGATCATATTGAACGTTTCCACGCCACCCATCAACCAGGTATTGCAGTCCCTTTATGAATGGTGTACTTCACCACCCTGGAAAAACAATGTTGTTCAAAGAAAGAAGAAAAAAAGAAAGTAGCGCTTTCACTGGCAAACTGTAAAGTGGCGCTAATGTGTATGGGTGTAAATAACAATCTGGCCTGTCTGCTGACCACTCTGTACAGCTTTATTTAGGTATTTAATTATTTTTTCACTCCCTCCCAAGGTTTTTCTTTGGAATTATAAAACAGTCAGCAAATGAGGGCATTTCCAGCCAAAGTGTTCTGCCTATTTTGGATCCATTTCACAGGGAAACAAATAAAGGAGAGGCAAGAGAGAGTACCTAAGAGCTGTCTCTTGAAATCAGAACTTAAGGAGGAGCGAGACAGAGACAGAAAGAGATAGAGCAATAAGGAAAGAGAGAGGGGAGGGGGACAACTGCCAGAGGCAGATCAGGAGAAGTTGACACTGTCCTTGCCTTCTCTGGGTATGAAGGAAGAGACAGAGTTTTTTTCCCCCTTCTCTGCCCTTCCCAGAACGCCGAGCCTTACTGCAGAATACCAAAAGGCAGGGGGTGGGTGGCCTCTTTAACTCCAGGCAGGTCAAGTGTTGGGCCATTAGGTAGCACTTACGTGTGCTAATGGCACTGCGAATAACAGAAGGGAGAGGGGAAATTCTTTTGTCCCCTCGTCCCCCCACCCTTGTCCCCCGTGTCCCCCCACTCTAAAATCTGGGGGGGATATATCCCCCGCATCCCCCACGCTTCCTACGCCCATGACCACAGGGTTGCAAGATATGGACCCCCAAATTGTGATGTTCTTATCGCCCAATAGCACTTCTCAATTATGATGTAAAAATGTTGGGGCGTGGCCATGCAAACGCCCAAAATGGACGCTTGTGTTTGAAGCACCGCCGGCCGGACTCACCATTTACTCTTTTCCGGCATGAGAGACTGTAATTGAGATAGCAGAAAGCCCGCCACTTTCCCCGTGAGGCGGAGCGGACTCCAGTGCTGTAAATCGGGCCGCTGCGATGTACTGAAGCGAGGTTTCCAGCTCCTGTGCAGGACCGTGCTGAGATCTGGAGCTGCGGCCTGCGACCTACTACCCTGCTGGAGACTCCGTGGACCGGGTTGTGAGGTGAGCGGGTGGCCGCCGGTCGGCTCTACATGCTGATTCCGCCTCCCCCATAGTTCCATGGCTGCCCCCCTACCCCCTCCCCCTTACGGTGAGCTTTTGCTGGATTACATGTTCAGCGCGACTTGAGCTCTACCCGTTCCGGCACACACAGCATTGCCGGGAGACCGTGTTGGGGATAGGGCCTTCCGGTCTCCCGAACTCCTAGAGGGTGCGTCAGGCGTGCGGGGATAGCCCTCTCGGCTCTGTGTTCGGGCCGAGGCAACTGCTGGGCCCGATGGGTGGCGCCTGCTCCCTCCTCCCCTACGCAGGCCTGATGAGCTGCTTATGGCTGGATGCAGAGTGGAGCCTGCAGCGGGAGCCCTGGGTTTTCATTGTTTGCTGCAGTTGGCTCTGAGGGTCTCCAAATGCTGTGATGCCCGGTATCTGGCTGGTTGAAGACCTAGTGGCAGTTCAGCCTCTATTACATCCCTTCCACACTGGCAGCAATTTTAATCAGCTGTAAATGCCTGATGGACTTCCCTGAAACATTTTGCTACTCATCTACTGCCATTTAGTCCTCCAGTGTGGTTTTCCTCATCTGTATTCATTCCCCTATTGGCGTAAACTGCTCACTGATTCACAAAAAATACTCCAATTGACCATGTAGTGGTCGTGGTGCTAGAGATCTAGCCGTGCCCGAATTGGGGGAACCAAAAAGGGGGAAGAGGGGAAAGAACTCTCTAGTGTTGTGCTCACTTGCACAAGATTGCAGAACTACAGGGCGTCCCACGGCTCACATGATATGCGCAGGCCTCTGACACAGCTGCTGACCTGGGAGTCGCAGATTCCACAATAGTCTTCCCCCGCTTTGTTTGGCTCTTGGCTCTGGCTGGTTTGGAGATTGCACGTGCAGTGACACTCGGGGACCAAGAGCATTTTTGATCGCGCCTGGCTGACTCACACGGCTAAATACCAGTGCCTGGTTCTAACCTGCAGCTGCCTCCAAGCGGTGTCGGTAGCCTACACCCTGTGATCACAACCCCTAGTCCTACCTACGACTGCATGACGTGGTGGGGTCCGATGGCCCGTCCCGGGTCCCTGCTCGCACGTTAGATCCACCTGCCCTCTCCTGGTAGTGCCACCTCACTACCCTGCGGCATGGGCTGTAAAGATCCCAAGCAAAGGACTTTACCCTTTGGGAAAGTTGCAGACAATGCGACTGATGACGCCACTGACATTGTCATGTATTCCTATAGGTTCTGAATCGATCCCCCTATTCCTGACCCTATTCTGGTTAAACTAACTATCAAGTTAACTAACAGTCAGCCCATGAGGCAAGAAAAGCCCCCATGATGCAGATACCGTTATCTGACGCAGTCACACTACGGCACAGGAACGTGTTATCTGATTAGGTCATAACGCTTGAGATCTAATTAGACAAGCGACATTCCTCCAGCCCCTGATAAGGCATACGACGTTCTCATAACAAATCAAACCTATGACAACCTGGAAAATCCGTGCGGCCATTGTTTTGATTTCACAGAGAACTTCAGTAAAAGAATGTGCTAACGAGCAAGTCGTATGACATCTTTATTGACGTATCTATGTCCATCCTTACGTCAATCTCGGCACCTTTAAGGTATAAATATTGCCGATCTTGCCCTATGCAAACACACGCGTGGTGACAAGACGGAGCAGCCATACTTGCCGAAGCCCAGAAGCAGAGCAGACCCCGCTGGCAGCAGCCCCGCCTTCCTGACGCGCTGAGAGACGCGCTGCTATCTCTTGCCGAGAGACCCAGCACCGGCGCTTTCGGGCAGCCCTCGCAGGCAGCCTGGAATATCGAGAGCAGAGAAAGAGATACCATTCCTCATTCATCCTAACTTCCAGGTACAGAACTGAATAACCCCTCACAGAGAATTCTTTAGTTATTCACTTGGCAAAAACAAACTTAACTTAAACTGTAACTTTCTATTCCCGCCCACGCATTAGACTTAGGTCAGGTACACGGGGTAGGCGTATTTAGAAACACCAGTTGAGTACGTTTAGTCAAATGTATATGTGTATGTAAATATATTTTAATCATTTTAAACATCATATGGCTCAGAAACCATATCAATGTTTTTACAGTATTATTTTATACTATTGCTTTTAATGTATGCACTTTACTTAACTATAAGTATTGCAATAATATCGATCCATTTCTCTTGTACGAGAAAAGAGACTGATCAATAAATAACACCTTTTTATTGAACACGCCCGTCTCTTCCTTTTCTCTACAATCTGATGAGACTAAGAATGCACGTACTGACTGAGTAAAATAATTGCCTTGTGCTCACACGACTCTGGAGATACACTCTTGATTAGGGGAGAGCAAAGTTGTCATGTTCTATGGTTGTCAGAAACTAAATCCCTTCTTGTCTAATCAGGGGAGTTAATTCTTTCCTGAACATTCGAGAAAGTTTCTAGCGAACTCTGAGCTACGCTGGCAAACCCAAAACTTAAGTCTAGTATCGACAGTAGTAGACCTAGTTAACGTCTGGCCTAGGCCTTTACTGCTGTAGGTATTATTCCAATGCGCAGAGCCTATTGGGAAGATAGGAACTACACTACATGGCGCCCAACGCGTTTGGAAAGGGCGATAAAACTAACGTAAGACATTTAGAGTAACTCAGTCGTGCTTTCTCACTCAGACCCCTTTTCCCAAATACTCCAAAGACGTCTGGAGTGGGTGAAAGGTAATATCCTCCAAAACCTCGCAGGAGGAAACTCCTATGTAAGGTTCTCGGTTTAGTCAACGTTGAAGGATACACTGTTCCAAAATATTGTGCATCTAATCTTTGTTCCATAAAAAACCTGATCTGCAAACAAACAAAAATAACCTTATTGACAGTAAAATGTCTGACAATGAGGATGAAAGAGAGGCAGTTAGATTAGCAGCTGAAATAGCAGCAGCTGATACTGCAGCACTAGATGCGGACGGGGATATAATACTCATCCCGGTCGCCAAAAGGAAATCTATAACCTTAAAACTTATAGAAAATGGACTGACACCTAGAGGTCGCACAGTCATATTCGTAATTGAGGCACACGAATATCGGCAGACAGAGGTATACTATACATGGATACATTTTCCAGCAGCAAATGCTGTAACAAAGTACTTCCACTATTACAAAATAGAGGTTCCACCCGACATTTACACTCCTTTCGAGGAGGTGGAAGTACCACTCAAATTCCAAGAGCATTTGCTCTTATTTGATGGCGCCCTAATACATAATAATCACATCACCAGGCTCGGTCCTTTAGGTAGACCAGGAGCAACGTGGCCGGTCTTAGCCGGATACACACCACACCCAGACATCGAAGGAATGTCTACAGGAGAGCTGTTAATACAGCTAAAACAATTACTAAAAATTCATAGACAATTAGTCCAGTATGTAATGCGGACTTCAACAATTCAGCCAGCGATTAAACTTCCACAGCTGACCCCTCACCAGGGGAACACAAATAAAATCACACCACAGAACATCCAATCCTGCCTAGGTAAAGTTCCGGCTAAACGGGAACAGATACCATTCTGGTTGGCACAGAAAATCACCCAAATAGAGGCGGTGTTTCCTGACACCACCCCGCTAGAAAAACACAGGATTCTGACTATATGTCTCCCAATGGGAATCGCACCACACATAGAGGACTGTGACACTTGGGGTACAGTCTTTGCTTCAATCTACACAAAAACGCACGGTGTTCCATCCATTTCGGTAATACCAGATGTGCTAAAACAAATTCAAGATGAATACGGTCCAGAACCAGCTTTAACTCTTGGTATGAAATTACTGAAAGACTTCAAGCAGGTCTCGGCTATATTACTAGCCAATATAAAAGGTGAAGCAGCAAACGTGGCGATCCGCCAGAGGTTAAAAGAGACAGATATAGCAGACCAACCAGCTGAAATTGCCAGAATCATAGAAAAATCTTATGAAGAACTAGGTAGAGATAGTTTAGGTGGAATACCAGTAAAACCGCAACTGACTGAAAGTCCAGAAAAAATATTTTTTAATAATAATTCACCAAAAAAGAACTGGGATGGAAACAAACAATCCAATCCAAAAGAAAAGAAATTCCAGTCCCGAGGAAGGTCTCCTAGGCGAAGGGAGAAATCTCCGAACCAGAGACACAGGTCACCCCAGAGTGACCCCTCTGGGAAAAGATATAACCTTAGAAATAGGGATAATATTAAAAAACCTGATAGATATCAAGACATTGATACACGTCCCTCTCAATCTTTTCAGAATTCCTCGCAGAAATCGGAAAGAAGAGGACGATCAGAACAAAGAGAAGAGCACGCCAAGTCCAAAGACAAGGAACCTGCTCAACAAAAAAAGAAATTACAATTTCCAAAAAAGAAGGTAGCCAGTATCAAGGTAGTTAACAATGCCGAGAATACTGAGGACACAACTGAAAAACGGAGAGTGGGCTCAGACAATGCTAGACAGCGCAGCAGAAGTGAGCATAGCTCGCAAAGTCCTTATGAATCATCTGGAGACAGTGGACACGAATGAATATCTTCAAGTGGAAACTGCAGACACCAGAGTTAGCAAACCCCACAAGATATACGAGATAACATTACGTATAGAGGGAGATAAGACTAGGAAAATAAGGGGACTATTTTGGGATAACCTCTCCAAGGGCTATGACATCCTTCTAGCTGAAAAAGACTGGCCACCAGAGTTTGTCAGGGAGTGCCCTCGTGGCGAAGAAGTAATTATGCCTGCCTTCTCGAATCAAATCCCGATTCATAAAAAATACACACTTGCTAGAAAGTGGGCAGTGGCCTTAGCACCTGCTTTATATAAAAATCATGTAGGATGGGATGAGGATTCTCCTCCTCACAAAATCCAGTTAAAATCACAACCTACTGCACAAAGGCAGTACCCAATTAAGCAAGAAGCTAAAAAACAGGTAAATGAAATACTTGATCAGCTAGAATACCAGGGGGTGATTGAAACTTGCACCTCACAAATGAACAATCCTTTGTTTCCGGTCTCCAAACCAGACAATTCATATCGTCTAGTTTTGGATTACCGACACCTTAACACATGTTGCAAAACCTTTGCAGTGCAAAACTCACACAGTGCTGCACTAATGAATAACATAGTGCGCAAAAAATACAAAACAACCTTGGACATCTCCAATGGATTCTTTTGTCAAAACATAGCACCAGAGAGCAGATATTTAACTGCATTCTCAGTAAATGGCACTCAAAAGCAATTCTGTCGGTTAGCCCAGGGGTACAAGAACAGCCCGGGGGTATTCTCAGCAAGAGTAACAGAATTACTACAACTATATGATGATGAAGCATTATCTTATGTCGATGACATTTACTTAACAGATGATGACTTGGATACTCACTTGAAAAGAGTGAACACCATAATACTTGGGTTCGCAGCAGAGGGTTACAAATTCAACTTTAAAAAGTCCAGAATTGCCCATCTGACAGTCCTGTTCTTAGGATATGAGTTATCAAGTGAAGGTAAAAGCCTGGCAGACAATTTCCTAGAGAAATGTGCCGTAATCCAAGCTCCTAAAACACTAAAAAACCTACAGTCAATTCTAGGCTTCCTAAATTTCGGAAGAACATACATTGCAAATTACGCAGAAAGGGTCAAACCCCTTTATGATCTAATTAAACCAGACTTTAAAAGATCCAATTGGACTCAAGCACACACAGAAAATTTGAGATCCTTACAAACAGACATGCTAATTAAAACAAAATTAGAAACACGTGATAACACACGCAATCTTGTGATTCGAGTCATCCCAGGGAGATGCGGATTCACATACCTAACCTCTAATGAGGGAGAAAAGGTACCAATTGCATTCAAATCACACTTGTACACAGAAGCTGAACAGAAATTCAGTAATACAGAAAAAATCATTCGTGCAGTTCAAACCGCAATAGCTAGAGAAAAAGACATAGCTGACGGTAGACATATCACAGTCAGAACAGCAGAATCAGCCTTTGAGGCACTAACAACACCGTGTAATTTACCAACAACAACATTGAATCCGGAATGGATACAATGGGTGAATTCAATCACAACGGACAAAGTATACTACTACTTTGATCCAGAACTAGAAGAAGTAAAAAATCTAAAGTATGAAAAGACGTATCCTCTGCCAATCGACATTCTGCCTCTACGACATTACGCCTGTGTAATCTATACAGACGGACATGCTCAACCCTCCGTTTGGGGAGAACATGCATACAACCCCACATGTGAGATTACAAAAGAAGTGTGGCGCGGAGGTAAACTAAAACCTCTATTAACAAAATCACACTCAGTAGAAACTAATTCAGAACAACAAACTGAAATAATAGCATTGAAAATGGCGCTAGATAATGCGGATCGCGAATTCCCGACACTTATAGTGTCAGATTCATATTACTGCGTCAGATCATATAACAGCGATTTGCAGGCATGGATTCAAAACGGTTACAAAGATGACACAGATGCACCAATAAAGCAGAAAATGCTCTGGGAACAAATAGCTCTTTTACAAAAAGAACTACCAAAGACTCACGTGACACACTCACTGAGTCATCAGCGTGATGGCGTTCACGTTGTAGGGAATTCATTGGCTGAAACAGCCGCAGCGGCAGCCACTATACCGGCTCCCGTAGATCGAAAAAAGCGTACATTAAAAAACATTGACGGTGAAACAATGCTGGCGGTGAAAACGTCATCAAAAGGCGACTGCTCAGCGTTACCGATCAACTATCCACTCAATTATACATACATAATCGATGCAAACTCCGTCCCTTTTGCTCGAATCCCTGGAGTGGGGGATAGAGTGATTCCAAACATGGACAGGAGAAGCTTGTTAATCGCAGACGCACACATGGGCGAGGGTCTCAGACACCTCAAACTGAAAGATTCTCTGGAAGAATTACAATCACGGTACTGGTGGCCAGGCATGAGCCTGCATTACACCATGTTTGTAAAAAACTGCCCAAACTGCAACAGAGATCGCAGTGGGGAGAGAAACAGTTTAATACCTCGTCGTATCAAGGCAGATAATATGACCAATAAAAAGCAGGGCTTGCGATTAACATATACAGGCTAGTTTCCACTTATAATGTAGATCACCAGCACTCGGCTGACGTCCGGACTGTTATACAAAGATTTGCGAGTCTAAATGGCATATACGCTAAGAGCATGTTACGTTTGACCATTGTCTTCCCTCTAGCCCTCCAGCCGGGGGGGAAACATGGCCAAATGAGCACAGCCCAGCGGGAATCTTCTCACTTCCTTCCTGAGGGTACGGGATGGTGTAAAGAAAAAACCAAGGCAGAAAGCAATCTATAATGGAAAGGATATTAGGTTCGGGAGCTGGGTGGGTCAAACATCTAATAAGTGTCCAACGTAGTCTAAATAACTTGCCAAGAAATTCTCTGAAGGGATTCAGTCCGTACGAATTATTATTTGGAACTAGAATGATTATCTCTGACCTCGACAGTCAGACTTCAGTGGTTAAAGAAAAAAGCTTTGATGTCAAAGACCGTTTGGCTATTTTGCAGGACTTAAACAAAACAAGAAAAGACCTGAGCAACATACAGTTGAAACAACAGCCAACAACCACTGAAGAATCACCACCTGTCCCAGCAAGACCTGTCTGGATTCCAAAAGTCGGGGATCTAGTCAGGGAGAAGATCGCGGTAAAGAAGGAATTTGGGCCTTCTTACAGAAAAGCAGTTCCTGTCTTGTCTGTCAACGGGACAAGATCAGTTGTACTACCGCCACTTGCTGGTAAAAAGGAGAACCGAGTTGTATCCATCGACCTGGTAAAACCACAACATGTGGCCGATAACAAACAGTAGGCCAAGTGGACTCCCAATAAGTAGCAGAACACCAAGGTTTGCTACCAGTACAGAGGTCCTAACAAAGAGGCTCATCACATTCGAAACGCCTACAGAAGAACAACAAGGACTATGCAACAATGCAATAGAACTAAGACCTCTGAAAACCCAAATAAAAACATTTAGCAGAGACACACCAATCTATAATGAAGTACCAAGTGAAAATGCAAGCAACAAAAATCCTGAAGCAATTGGAACAATTGACAGAACTGCATCCGGCTACTTCATCAACTTCGATGATTCCTCTGAAAGCCTCAGTGAATCAAAGACACAGCCATCATCAAAATCCTTTAAAGACAAAGCTAAGGAACTTTTGAACCAACTGAAAGAAACATATCTGATTTCTCCATGGATTGAATTTTGGGTGGGTTTTGGTGCATTTATCCTCATACTTTGGCTCATCATGGTATTAACTTTGGGACGCTTCATTGAGGGAAAATATGCTAAAATGGACACAGCAAGTCAGAACATCAACTTGGTCCTCAAACCACACACATCTTCACACGTCGAGAAAAGAGAACTTTCTCCAGCCAACTTCACAGCCAATCCTATACCTGGTGGGGTAGCCTGGGACAACACTGACTATGAAATTTATGGTCCGGTCGAGATCCTGAAATATCCACACCAAATCAAGATCTCCTTGAGTGACTTTGCAAAACCAAACTCATTTGCTGATGATTGGGACTTCGAAAGCATTAATAACATGATGTCTGACTTAGTAATGTCTGCTAAATTTACAAAACATGATTATTTGCAAGGTTCTACAAATTATGATAGTATGTATTGCTATAACCACTATGGTAACCATTTTTTACATAAATCTGCACAACCTAGAAATGTTTTAAATTATAATCAATGGGAACATTGTGCAACACCTCCAAAAGGGAGCTCAAGAACTGTTTACGACAAATATTCATATTTTTCAGGTTTTAACACAAGTAATGCTGAAACATTTTATTATAAATTGTCAAACAAGACAGGGATGAAAACCATGATAACCAACACAAAGTTGATATATTCAGATTCGTTCTTCGAGGAAATGAATACTTCAGGATTTAATTATTGGGACAAAAATGTTGATTTGAAAAGTGTTTGGGGTACAAAAGAATGGCAAGTACAGGGTTTAGAAGCTTTGTTTAGAGCTTGCATGATCCCAGAACAAATGATATTTTTAAATGACACTGTTCAACTAACCACCTGTCTTGGCCTAGCCAAAATCAAAGATTTAAATAAACCGTCTATTCCAAAGCCAACAATGTTTAGCAATAACTCTGATACAGATGAAGAGATAGACGTAAACCATATATTAAACCAAAACAGAACACATCCTGATTGGAAACAATGGTTAATCTGGCCCACAGATAGAAATAACTGTCAAGACAGATTCCTGAATAAAACACAGGGGTTCAAAATGACCAGGCCAGACCCTAGATATCCCCAAAGACATCACCCAGGGATAATAACCACCTACAGTGTGGGCAAATTATGCCTTCAGTGGCTACAAACTTCCACACTGCCTGAAATTAAGCAACACCTAACTTTACTTACTGATGGTGCTGACTTGCGTGATTTCATAATGGGACCACGCAAACAGCGTCAAAAGCATTTCATAGCAGCCTCTGTATATGCAGCATACAATGAGGCCTGGAAGGTTACTCAAATTGAAACAGCAGAGAGAATACGGGAAATTGACCGTATTAATTTGGAAAAATCACTTTCTGTAGTGGACAATGGGTTAATGACTCTGTCCTCCAGAATTTTTTCTTTGGACAGCATTGTGTCGTCAGCAATCGATATATTATCGCAAGACTTACTGTTATTACAACATGGTCAGTCACAATTGCGTTCTATTGTACAGCTTGGCTGGACGTTACAAAATCTGCGTTCAGGCTATGTGCCTTGGCGTTTAATCAACACAACGTCACTATTCCAAATCTTTAACCTTACTGATAGACAAATCGGTATGGCGCAAAAGGGTGCTGATTATACAATCTTGAGCATTGAAAAACTAGAAAGATTACCAATGACAATGTCAGAACGACCTGTCAGTGAATGGATAATCCACGGAATCATAAATATTCCAATCTCAACCTTCAGGTTTCAATACTGCCAAAAATATATACAGGCTGGCATGTACGAGAAATTGGGGAAGGGGTACCTTAAAACAACTTGGAACCTGCCCTATTCACATGCATGTGTCAGTAATAAAGGACAGAAAGTGTTTCTTAGTGGCAACAATTGTGCCATGTCACTAAGCGGCACGCTTCTGTGTAACGGAATTAGTTTGCATGGAGCCTGTGAAGGGAATTCATACAACCTTTCATGTCACCAGCAAGGCGCACCTGCAACTGAAATAGAACCATTCTTTCAAAGACTCTATAATGGGAGTTACATTCTTATTGTAGACCGCAAATGTTGTAGTCTTATGCCCGGGACTCCTTATCTAGTCACTACGACTGCGAAGGTCAAGTGCTGTGGACGTTCTTTGTTCCCCAGCTCCTTTCCAGACAGGGAGGCAAGGGCATGGCCCAGTTTGAAAATTACTTCTATTCGAATAGATACTTTAAGCAGAATGAAAACAGTGCTTCTTCAGACGCCTACAAGGCTCACGTCATCAAAAGAAACGTATGATCTACAAGTCGCAAGGACGACTGCAGAGATACATACATTATTATCGACTAATTCCCCCGTACATTTCGCGGAAATCCTGAGCGAAATCTTAAATATTTCTGATACCACTGGGGTCTCAAAGGTATTTAAGACAGTATTTTCGATGGCATTAACACCATTCAAAGCCATACTGGGTATTTTTCCAGATTTCGTCCATTCGATTTTTGGCGGACTTCCCCTGATACTGGGACTAATTGCAGGAATCCTATTCTTAGTCCTTATTTTTCGTTATGGCAACCCATGTCACAGATCAAACTCTCGCGACAATGGAAGATACAATCCTAGCCATTGGATACCGGGACCGGATATCAAAAATCCTGGGACTATCCCGGCTTAGAGACCTGAACATGACTTGGTTTCTATCATTTCGACCAATGTGGCAAAGATGTGTTTTACCTGTATTGAGATGTCTGCTATGCGGAGAAGAATGCGTGTTAGACACCTGTCTGACGCTACAATCGGATGCGCCAGTGGATGCAGATACATTGTTGGTTCCTACCAAGGTTCACGCTTTGTGCTGCCCTCAAAGGCTGCCAATCCTGATGACGGCATTCGTGGAGTCTTCACCACTACGATTGAAGAGTAGTGAAGTTCAAGATGAAAGCAGCATTAATCAGGTACGACCTTCTGTCAGCAATGCGAATCAGAATGTAAATGGAGACAATCATGCGCACGAATGCATGGTTACACCTATTTCCGACTTAGTGGAACTTTCCCATGAAGCTGTTGACAGTTTTTTCGAAAGCCTTAATGATATGATGTTCTCTCCAGAACAGAAATAGAGACTTTTCAGCAAGCTCGCACACGGCGTTCCCTGAATTCGGCCTTCAACTTTGAAAATAAAGTCACATGAACAATTTTTCCCACCAGTTCACGGACAACAATTTTTTAGCAGCCCCAAATTATTTTTTTACAAAATTTTCGGGACACTTATCTTTTGCTTAAAGTAAGAAACTATTCCTAGAGAACTAAGATTTCTATTTTTAGATACTTTATAAACTTTAGTTGCCCGCTGGTATGTTCACAAATGTTTTATTATGTGATGAAATGGTCTCGAACTTTCTTTCTGTATAGCCATATTAAGAGCCATTTCATGTGTATTTCTCATATACCAAATAAGCAATAATGTCTACAAATGCGTGTTTACTTTAGCGTTTAATTCATAGCTTAAGTGCATACAATATATATGACTGCAATTTTTCAGTATATTTGAAAATTTCAAAATGCATTTATGTATTTTGGGGTGGTGAGATACACTATACTCTATAGTATGTTGTACTATGTTATACTATGCATAGATTAGTAAATATGACCATAGTTAGCGTGGAGTGGGTGTCATGTATTCCTATAGGTTCTGAATCGATCCCCCTATTCCTGACCCTATTCTGGTTAAACTAACTATCAAGTTAACTAACAGTCAGCCCATGAGGCAAGAAAAGCCCCCATGATGCAGATACCGTTATCTGACGCAGTCACACTACGGCACAGGAACGTGTTATCTGATTAGGTCATAACGCTTGAGATCTAATTAGACAAGCGACATTCCTCCAGCCCCTGATAAGGCATACGACGTTCTCATAACAAATCAAACCTATGACAACCTGGAAAATCCGTGCGGCCATTGTTTTGATTTCACAGAGAACTTCAGTAAAAGAATGTGCTAACGAGCAAGTCGTATGACATCTTTATTGACGTATCTATGTCCATCCTTACGTCAATCTCGGCACCTTTAAGGTATAAATATTGCCGATCTTGCCCTATGCAAACACACGCGTGGTGACAAGACGGAGCAGCCATACTTGCCGAAGCCCAGAAGCAGAGCAGACCCCGCTGGCAGCAGCCCCGCCTTCCTGACGCGCTGAGAGACGCGCTGCTATCTCTTGCCGAGAGACCCAGCACCGGCGCTTTCGGGCAGCCCTCGCAGGCAGCCTGGAATATCGAGAGCAGAGAAAGAGATACCATTCCTCATTCATCCTACCTTCCAGGTACAGAACTGAATAACCCCTCACAGAGAATTCTTTAGTTATTCACTTGGCAAAAACAAACTTAACTTAAACTGTAACTTTCTATTCCCGCCCACGCATTAGACTTAGGTCAGGTACACGGGGTAGGCGTATTTAGAAACACCAGTTGAGTACGTTTAGTCAAATGTATATGTGTATGTAAATATATTTTAATCATTTTAAACATCATATGGCTCAGAAACCATATCAATGTTTTTACAGTATTATTTTATACTATTGCTTTTAATGTATGCACTTTACTTAACTATAAGTATTGCAATAATATCGATCCATTTCTCTTGTACGAGAAAAGAGACTGATCAATAAATAACACCTTTTTATTGAACACGCCCGTCTCTTCCTTTTCTCTACAATCTGATGAGACTAAGAATGCACGTACTGACTGAGTAAAATAATTGCCTTGTGCTCACACGACTCTGGAGATACACTCTTGATTAGGGGAGAGCAAAGTTGTCATGTTCTATGGTTGTCAGAAACTAAATCCCTTCTTGTCTAATCAGGGGAGTTAATTCTTTCCTGAACATTCGAGAAAGTTTCTAGCGAACTCTGAGCTACGCTGGCAAACCCAAAACTTAAGTCTAGTATCGACAGTAGTAGACCTAGTTAACGTCTGGCCTAGGCCTTTACTGCTGTAGGTATTATTCCAATGCGCAGAGCCTATTGGGAAGATAGGAACTACACTACAACATGGCGGATGGAGCCCATGGAGTGGACGAGACACAAGACCCTCAGTCACTGTCAGCCGCTATGCTCCAGGAAATGAGAGCTGGATTTCGTGCCCTGGACGGCATGTTTGACGCATTGGATAAAAGCCTGGCAGACATGGGTGCCAAGGTTCAGGCACATAACCGACGATTGGATGTGGCAGAGGCTAGGATATCGGATGTGGAAGATGGCGCAGCACAGTCCCAGAAGCGACTGGACAGAGTGGAGCGCATCTTGAAGGAGGTGGCGATTAAGAACGAGGACCTGGGGGCGCGCAGTCTGCACAACAACGTGCGCATTCTTGGCGTTCCGGAGACAGCCACCGCTGGTCGAATGGATGTCTTTATTGAACAGTTGCTATCTGATCTCTTTGGTAGGGAGTCCTTGACCCCGGGGTTTGTAGTAGAACGCACCCACAGATTGCTGGGCCCCCGTCCCAACCCTGGTCTGCCTCCGAGACCCAACATTGCAAGAATTATGAACTTCAGGGATTGAGACTCCATCTTGCATGCCGCCCGTGAATGTGGTGAGGTACAGTGGCAAGGTTCTAAACTATCCTTCTTTCCGGACTTCACTGTGATGGTACAGGACGCTCGCCGCAAATTTAATGGGGTAAAGGCTACCTTGAGAAATCTAGGACTGCGGTACGAAATGCTGTATCCAGCCAGGCTTAAGGTCGATGTGGGTGGCCGTTCTCATATTTTTGACACCCCAAATGAAGCACAGGAGTTTTTCCACACTTACAAAGAAGACGGCAATGGGTCGGCGGCAGCAGTGAGAGTTTTGTCCTCTCCTCGGAGCAGCTCTGAAGCCAGCATGTAACTCTTCTCCAATTCAGGGACTGGATAATGTGACAGTACTGTATGGGCTTTCTGATCCTGATGCTTTAGATATATGGTTCTTCTCATTCATTGTTGTTTTACATTTAATGTCTGGCCGGCATGGCTTTGCCACGCCTAAAGGTGTACACCTGGTTTTGGTTTCTGTTTTTCTTGTAATTGCAGTGTTGGTTTGTTATTTCTGCTTCCAGGTTTGCATCCTACTGGCACAGCCAGATGTTCCGATGGGCATGGTTTTGCCTCGCTGAGGGTCGGGTGAGGCTGGGTGGTGGGTGATGTTGGGGTTGTTTACATTATGTTCGCTATTTCCAGGCAATAGATACACAGGTCATTGTCGCAAGGCATTTGATTAGACCATTTGCGTGCAAGTTCCATATCCCAGTCCTCTTATGGCACAGTTAGGTAACCTTCCTGGGCCTTCTGGGTTATCCCTTATGTTGTGGAATGTTAGGCGTCTAAATAAGACTTGTAAAAGACGCCAGGAGATTAATTACCTACTATGCTATAACATCGATATAGCATGCCTGCAGGAAACAAACTTGTCTAAATCAGACAAGTCCCCAGTGGCCACAAGCTGGGGAGCGCACAGGTATTTCTCAAACTATAGTAGCTACGCTAGAGGGGTAGCCATACTTATTCACAAAAGGATCCTTTTTTCCCCGGGTAGAGTTATTGAGGATGGCGAGGGTCGTTTATTGATCGCCACAGGTACTCTTATGGATCATTTTATTGCTGTAATAGGCATCTACGGTCCTAAAGTTGACTCCCCCGAGTTTTTCCGTTCCTTACAGTTCCCTTACTGACACTAAATCCCTGTTTAATTGTTATGGGGGTGATTTCAATTAGTTGTTAGAGACAGCACTTCCTCCTCTCCAGACACCAAAACCCGCTCCTGCCTTGCATTACAAAACATTTGCCGGCAATTCTCTCTGGTAGACGTTGAGCGCATCCACAACTCGGATATTGCTGCGTATACACACTATTCCGGATAACATAACACGTGGACTAGAATCGATTATTGGTTGGTCTCCCCTGGAGTAGCGGGTTGGTTTCGGGGGCTCGACACACTACCACGGACCTACTCGGATCATTCCCCCGTAGTGCTAAGGCTTGCTATCCTGCGGCCTGGGGGATTCGAAAGGCAGTGGAGAATCCCTAGTAAGGCACTACAAGACCAGGTGTTCCTTGAAGAAGTTTGGGTGGCCATTGAGGACTACTTTGAAATTAACACCGGATCAGTGGATACATGGGCGGTCCTATGGGAGGGCTTTAAAGCGTATATTCGTGGGGTCTGTATTGCCAAAAATTCAGGTGTCCTTAAAGATTTGCGTAACTCCCTAGCACGCATTGAGATGGATATATTGGCGCTAGACACAGAGATGAGTGAGAACGCCTCAGAGGAGGACGAGAGTAAGCGCCTGGCTCTATTAGTGGAATTCCGGGATACAGCAGACAGGGAATTATTATACCTGGGTAAATATTACACGGCCAGGAGATATGGTGAAGGCGAACATCTCGGTACAATTTTAGCACAAATACTCTGCCCCCTTACAGTAGGGCGTACATGACTGAAATCAAAACCTCGGCGGATCAGTCGGTATATTCTGCTCCCGAGATAAGTAACACATTCTTGACTCATTTTAGATCCCTGTACAGTTCCAGAATAGGCGGAGATCTTTGTGCACAGGAAGACTACTTATCCGAAATTGCACTGGTTTACCTCGAGAAATACATGCAGGACTTCCTAGCCATTCCAATATCCCAAGAACATGTCGTTGAAGCCATCGATGCACTATGGGGTTCCTTTGCTCCGGCTCTAGATGGGTTTACGGTGGATTTTTACAAGGCGTTTAAAGGCATTTTAGTTCCCCGATTGATAGAGATTTATGCAGAAGCGTTAGACAAACACGTTCTTCCTCCCACTTTTAGAGAGGCCGTTATTATTCTGCTTCCTAAACCTGCTAAGGACCCTACTCAATGTGGCTCATATAGGCCCCTTTCTGTATTGAATCTGAATTACAAAATACTAGCTAAGGTGATTGCAATTAGGCTTGCTTTGTTAATGGCTTATATTATTTCTCCTGCACAGTCTGGATTCGTTCCTCATCGCTCTACTTCGCTTAATCTCCGAACCCTTTTTTCTGTTCTACACAGGATTGATCCAATGTTACCGGCGGCAGCTATACTGTTGGATGCCGAAAAAGCTTTTGATTCCTTGGAATGGCCCTTTTTCATCTCAGTGATGCACCGCATGGGGATGACGGAGGGATTTGTTGCCACTACCGCTCTCTTATACACTTGCCCCAGTGCTAGGCTGCGCGTCAATGGTACGCTGTCTCAACCCTTTCAATTGTCCCGTGGTACAAGGCAGGGATGCCCTTTATCCCCATTACTGTTTATTTTGGCCATGGACCCCTTAGTAAGACATTTCCAGGAACGTCACCTGCATCGAGGGTTACAGTTTAAGACTGGTCCATTTTTGGTATCACTTTATGCAGATGAAACTATTCTATATGTTAGACATCCACAAACTAACCTTGAAACTATTATCAGGGAAATTTTACGATTTGGCTTTTTTTCAGGTCTGGGCATTAACTGGCACAAGTATGTAATCTTTCCTTTGAAGCGCAGCACAACTCCGTGGGATTATGGTTATCCGCTTGAGTGGTGTCACGACACAGTCAAGTATCTGGGTATACATATCCATATGGACACATCTACTATAATTAGGCTAAATTATGGACAAGCTATTAGCTCCTTGGAGGCTCAGATTGAGAGATGGCTTTGTCTCCCCTTGTCTCTAGCGGGTAGGGTCGCCATTATTAAAATGATTGTGCTGTCTAAATTTCTCTATCTTTTTAACAATATACCCCTTCCCCTCACTCCAGCCTTTTTCTTGCAACTGCGGCAACACCTTGTACGATTAATCTGGGTGGGGTGGGTGGCCTCGGGTTGTTTGGCAGATCTTGACTCTCCCGTAAGAAAGGGGAGGCTTCGGCATTCCGGATATGTATTTATATTACTTAACGGCGCAGTGAAGCTATGCCTATGCTTGGTATCACCCAGACGCCCGGATCCCCTTCCTTCGACTGGAGGCAGAGACCTAGTGCTACCTCAGAAATTGTCCACTGTCCTTCCCAAGGGAAACCCTAGAGACCCACTTGACATACAAACAGTGTCCACTACTAGCTGGGCGTGGGAGAATCTCTCCCTCAACAGCAAGCACAAACTCATTGATTTTAAATTCCTACGTAGAATGCATCACACTCCAGCCTGGTCACACAAAATAGATCCTTTTAGACCTCACCATTGTTTGAAGTGTTCTGCCCCCAAGTGGACTTTGCCTATTTAACATGAACGTGTCCAAAACTACGGCCTTATTGGGAACAGGTACATGCTACATTAGGTGAAATTGCTTCCCTGTCACTGATCCCTACCCCTGAGATCGCACTCATGGGATACATGATCAACTTTCCCAAAAAAGATAAGAAGGTTTGGGGCTCTTGGGTTTCTGCTGGCTAGGCGGGAAATAGCACTAGTATGGGGCAGGAGAACGGCTCCCACAATGAAGGCCTGGCTGTGCAGCCTAGCTTATTGTAACGTAAATAGTGAATCCTACTCTTCTGTCATGCCGAGCTCCTCACACCCAAAAGACATATGGGGCCCTTATAGAGCATACATTGCCGAGAGATGTAGAGACACTGATATGCAAGTTGAATGAGGCATTGTGCCTGAAGGGGTCGGCTGAGACGATATGGTATGGACATGGGTTTCTAGTGGTTTCGTATATTATACATATTCTACATTGTACCACACTTGTGTCATTGTATGCAATAGGTTGTAGATGATGTAAATGCCACAATCAATGTAGTCTGTTCACGCTACTTCATTATTGATCGTATATCCTTGAACTGTACAACCTGTATATTCCTTTGCCCTTTGGCCAGATGCTCGCTTTACTGTTGCCTGATGTTGTGTTACTGATGGCGATGAACATTTTTGAGAAAGATTTGAAACGCCTGACAATGTCCCACTTTAATATTGTCTCCTGATTACTGTGTACAAAAACTGAAAATAAAGATTAAAAAAACAACAAATTATGATGTAAAAATGTTTACTAGAGTTTCAGTTTCAAGACTCCATACTGTCTGTACATCAGTGATGATTTATGGACGGTTGTCTAGGGTTACAACACTAGATTGGTGGGAACTGTTGTAGATATAACACTAAAGAATAAAGCTCAAATGGTCCTCCCTTCGCTTGATGTGGAGAATGCATTTCTTAGGGTTGACTGGCAGTTTATAGTTAAGCTGCTTTCCAAAACTTGTATGTCCGAATGAGGTCGCACACCGCTCGTCCCATCAGCGTGTGACCCCGGGGCATGATGGTCGGTGTAGTCGGTATCAGCAGGTGCGCTTCTACCCGGGTCTTGAGTCTTCAAGGTATTCACTAGGTGTGCTTGCCATCCCTGGACACGTGTTTCGCGTTCATTAACGCTCATCAGCAGGGATTAGGCGTGTGCAAGGGGTTGCTGCGTGGGCTGCCGAAAATATTCGTAGGTCCAGATACCTCTTAAGGCGCGCGGATGCGTTATCTCGAGGTCGTCACCTCCGCCGGCTCAAGGGAGCCTGTATAAATAGTATGTCCGAATGAGGTCGCACACCGCTCGTCCCATCAGCGTGTGACCCCGGAGCATGATGGTCGGTGTAGTCGGTATCAGCGGGTGCGCTTCTACCCGGGTCTTGAGTCTTCAAGGTATTCACTAGGTGTGCTTGCCATCCCTGGACACGTGTTTCGCGTTCATTAACGCTCATCAGCAGGGATTAGGCGTGTGCAAGGGGTTGCTGCGTGGGCTGCCGAAAATATTCGTAGGTCCAGATACCTCTTAAGGCGCGCGGATGCGTTATCTCGAGGTCGTCACCTCCGCCGGCTCAAGGGAGCCTGTATAAATAGTATGTCCGAATGAGGTCGCACACCGCTCGTCCCATCAGCGTGTGACCCCGGAGCATGATGGTCGGTGTAGTCGGTATCAGCGGGTGCGCTTCTACCCGGGTCTTGAGTCTTCAAGGTATTCACTAGGTGTGCTTGCCATCCCTGGACACGTGTTTCGCGTTCATTAACGCTCATCAGCAGGGATTAGGCGTGTGCACGGGGTTGCTGCGTGGGCTGCCGAAAATATTCGTAGGTCCAGATACCTCTTAAGGCGCGCGGATGCGTTATCTCGAGGTCGTCACCTCCACCGGCTCAAGGGAGCCTGTATAAATAGTATGTCCGAATGAGGACGCACACCGCTCGTCCCATCAGCGTGTGACCCCGGAGCATGATGGTCGGTGTAGTCGGTAGCAGCGGGTGCGCTTCTACCCGGGTCTTGAGTCTTCAAGGTACTCACTAGGTGTGCTTGCCATCCCTGGACACGTGTTTCGCCTTCATTAACGCTCATCAGCAGGGATTAGGCGTGTGCACGGGGTTGCTGCGTGGGCTGCCGCAAATATTCGTAGGTCCAGATACCTCTTAAGGCGCGCGGATGCGTTATCTCGAGGTCGTCACCTCCACCGGCTCAAGGGAGCCTGTATAAATAGTATGTCCGAATGAGGTCGCACACCGCTCGTCCCATCAGCGTGTGACCCCGGAGCATGATGGTCGGTGTAGTCGGTATCAGCGGGTGCGCTTCTACCCGGGTCTTGAGTCTTCAAGGTATTCACTAGGTGTGCTTGCCACGTCATCTTGCGGATTTGGAGAGGAGAGCTGGTCTGCATAGAGCGTCGGGTTCACCTGCTGGGAGTGGACAGTCCAGTAATGAGTCTCGGGATGGACTTGTTATGGATCTTTATCGCACTGTTCATTGACTGAACGTGAGGACGGAGCATTAAAGTTTTCAGAATTTTGTTGCATGGCATTAATGCTGCTTCCTCAGTTTGTTTTACAAAACCATTACACTGCACCATTAAGCTGTTGCTACTGAGTGCCTGCAACTTAATGTTACCATTATTTTTAGTTTTGTCTCAGGTCTGCATAATTGTTCTCAGTGGTACTGGGTGACAGTGAAACCTTGCAAAAATAAACTTGTTAAAAAAACTTAAATGCAGGAGCTTGTTAAAGATGATGAAACGTAAAAATAAAAAATAACTGGTAAGTAATCCTGCAAAAGAAGTGTTTGTGTGAAGAATGTGGAGCATGCTTTTTTCTGTATTCACAGGTTCACTGAAAAATTGCCCTACAAAAAACTATTTTGCAAGAGATGTTATCCCGAAGCCAATTTTTGCGCAGGTGACAAACTCTATAACTTTGTATAGCTGTAAAGTTTGTTACCATGGCAAACCTTTGCCAGTGAATTCCCCAACTATGACTTGTTTATATAACTCTATGATGTGCAAAGAAGAACACAGTTATTAGCCACATAATATCTGCCCTAATCATGAAGGACGGTTGGGTTGTGTACAGTACGAACACACGCTGACTTTCTAAAGCCTAGAGCTGATTAACAAGAAGCTTTCAATTAATTTGAAAAGCTTATTTTAGTGTACAAGTTAACATGCTAATTACAAAGTTATTTTACGGTTTACTGAACACGGCTGTCAAGTTTGTCATGTTGGCAGTAAAACGAAAAAGGTGAGAGAGACAAATGCTAGAAAGCCGTGAAAAAATAATACATTCTCCATGCACCATCTCTTCCTAAATTAACGGATTGGACGAGGACTTTGAAGCTTCGCGCGCCTTCCGGGCCTCTTCACTGTCAGGAATACACCTGTGAAACAAATTTCAGAGCTTAATAACACTAATAGTTTGTACATGTTAACGGGACCTTTATAATCCTTGTTATGGACTCAACGCAGTAGTCAATGTAAATTGTGAGGCTGCGCATAAAATTGAACGACATTTTCTTGGACCTTTCTTGGTCCTTCAGCTCTAGGGAGGCCACTCGGCTCCAAGTTATTAGGGACACTGTCTTCAGTCCTGGCCTTTTCACCAACAAATCAATCAATGATTTCATGGGTGTTGGTTTAATTAATTCAGTGGAACTAAACGAGTCTACAACACCCAGAATGCAACTGGGTATCACTCAAAAGTAGAGGACTGGAAACCATGTCCGTAATGACCTGGAGAGAGGCGGTCACTCTATCGAGCTCCCCAAGTGAAGGCTTCTAACTTCCGGGTTGACCTACAGGGAAGAACGGCAGAGCATGGCCAGACTGTCAGCGTACTCGCTAACAGGAGGAACGGATGTTAAATTTTAAGTGACCCAGAAATATATGCGAAAGGAAATAGTTGAACAGGAGGGAACACGGCTACTGATGGAACACCGCCCCTAAAAAACGAGTGACATTTTTATACATTTGTGCGTGGCAGATGATACTTGTTTTCACGGCAGGGACGGAAGTAGAACCGGCGTAGAGGTGGAACGAGATAATAAAGTTGGTCAGTCTTACAGCCCTGAAGAAGTCGTGGGGAACTACCCTGATGACGAAACACATGTTGGCTGGGCACATGAAGTGATAAAAATTAAAGACAAAGACCAATAATATTTTGTGTGGATAATACTTACTGAAATGTTATGTAATCCCGTGTATGTTTAGGAGCTGTGTGATATTTGGAAGATCCTAGGGTCTTGATGTCGGAGGGGTTAGGGTGATTCTCCTTCTCGTGAGCATCACACCCAGATTGATCTCAAAACTTTACTATTACGTCTATTATGAGCGCAACATTTTCGCCTAGAGTTTATTCACCCCATTTATCTTTATTTCCTAACTAAGGAGCCTCCATAATTTGGATTGGCCTTTTGCAGACATTTGTTGTTCTCCCTTTCTAGGTCCCTGCCTGCAGGAATAAACTCAAGACCTGGTTGTTTTTATCACGGTTTAATGACACGGCATTCAAAACAAGGGTTTCCATAGAGCTTGGGATGAATTCACCAAAATGCCTGGGGTAATGGTAGTGAGATCATGCACTCTTTGACTCCATTATGGCATTACAGGGTCGACTACTTGCCCCAATCGCAGGCCCACCGTTAGACTTTAATTGCTTTTGAGGGGTTAGGGAGAGAGTGAGGACTGGAAGCAAGAGAAAATAAACATGGACCCCTCACCTGCATCATTTCCAAAAGAAGTCAAAGTGCTTCGGGGGAACAAGTTTCTGCTCTAGAACCCTCAACCTTTATTCTCCGTGCACCAATATGATGCAGTGTCTACACCCATGGTTATTATTCACCTGTTATGACCCTGTTTATTTATTTGGTTGCTTGGACCTTGGGGTCGTCTCTGCCTTCACCTTGTTTGAGCTGCTCCACTCTTTACTGTTCACATGTTCGTTGTTTGATCTATCATTTTTAGGTCTCGCCTACAGCATTGCTTTAGCAATGCTTGTTTGGCGAGATTATAGTAAGGCTTTCAAAAGTCTACCCAAACTGCAGATTAGGTAAAGTGCATGTGAGCCAGGCACATGCAGATCGCCAGCCACATCGCACACCATTTGTCGGAGCCTCGGCATCAGACTTCAAAGGATAAATAAATGTTCTCTTAAATGCATTGCAGCTTTCTTCAAAAAACGTTCGCTCAAATGTATTGCAGCGTTCTTACTAGCGATGAGGATGCAAATTGGTCAATCCCATCGCCTAATACATACCCAATAAAGGGGTGGACCCACTAGTCCTCCAAATGACCTCTCTCACACTCACTTTCTCTTTGAGGGCCTGCAATGGGCGATTCCCGAGAGACAACCCAGGGCATCCAACTTTTGAGAGATTAGGTCAGGCATCAGTAATTGACTATTTTTTATCTAGTGTTGAAATTTGGCATAAAGTGGCAGATTTTAGCGTTGATCAGCACACCGAAAGTGACCATAATCCTCTGGTCATCCTGCTAGATTTTTGTATGATTGAGACAGATCAAGGTACTGTAAATCCCCCTAGAAACGATCTTAGAGTAGTCAATGGAGGGAGACGTATTCGCTGGGCCACAATAAACCAATCCCCAGAAATAATGTCAAGAATGTACAATAGTATTATTCCCCTTTTAGAAAAGGCAAGCTGTGCATCCGGAAATTCTGCCAACACAGGACACGGTGACGACCTGGGGAAAATTCATCAGGAAATGGTTGTAACCTTTTGGGACTTCTTTTATAGCAGTAGGCCCTCCAAGTGTAAACACTGTGGGGATAAAAACCCCTGGTTTAGCATGGGGTGTAGGGAGGCAAAGCAAACTCTGTTATCATCCCTCAAGGGGGGTGATCGTCTATGTATTAAGGAAGCTAGGGCAGATTTTAAAAAAATCCGCTTTAAAGCAAAATCAGAATGGGAAGCAGATAGATGGTAGGCTATTAAGATTGCCCTAGACTCAAAAGACACAAGCGCTTTTTGGAACTTGGTCCACACTGGGAAGTCAAAGGGCAAGACCATTATTGAACCAAACATTGGTGAGGAAGCCTGGCGTCTATATTTTAAAGAACTATATTCAACTCTGCCAATTGAACCAAGTGAGCCACCGGTCTGTTGCCTAACCTCTGATCCTTCATGGAATATACCATCCTGCACTTCGGCTGAGTTCCAATTAGCCTTAGCCAAGCTGTAATTGAACAAAGCGCCAGGAGTAGATAGAATTCCCGGAGACCTGTACAGAAACAAACAGGTATTGTAGGTTCCTTATCTTCAATCACTTTTTAACGCAATTCTTCATGGTCTCCCAGCCCCTCCCACATGGGCTGGGTCAGAGATTATCCCTATCTATAAAAAGGGGTCCCCCATTGAACCGGCCAATTATAGGCCTATTGGCCTCATTGATGTATCTCAAAAAAATTTCGCTAGGGTGTTATTAGAAATATTGCAGGAATGGATTCGAGACCATGACATTCTGACCCCATTGCGAGCAGGCTTTAGGGCCAAAATTTCCACTATAGATCACCTATTTAGGCTCCAGCTAATTTACTGGAAGCACGTAGTTTTGGAAGGTGGGAACCTATATCTAACCTTCGTGGACTTGAAATCAGCATTTGATATGGTGGACCGTAACCAGCTGTGGAGTATTCTGTTGGCTATGGGAGTTTCACCATATCTCTGCTTCCAGCTTAAACGTCTCCACGAAGGTACCTTTGCTAGAGTAAGGTATGGCAAGAACGGGCAATTGACGGCTCCGTTTCCCATTGGTAAGGGGTGAGGCAGGGTTGCGTGCTCGTGCCGACCCTATTCTCCCTTAACGGGTTAATCGAAGATCTACTTGCCATCAAGAACATAGACTCTCCGAAATTGGCACTCCTCAGATTCCCCGCATTAATGTTTGCAGATGATACCCTGCTGCTTTCAAAGTCAGCTATGGGAATGCAGCGTGTGCTAAACAAATTTAGCCAGTTCTGCAAAAAGAGGAACCTTGTGGTTAACATCAACAAAACCAAATACATGGTCTTCAATGTTAATTCCAATAACTGCCCACACCCGATGATGGAGGACAGACCCCTAGAGAGGGTACCTATATTTGATTATTTGGGCCTCTCTTTGAATGACAAATGGGGTGGGGTCCTCAAATGGATAAGGCTAATTTAAAGCTAACTCAGGCTGCTGGGGGAATTTTAAAAGTCCAGAAGAGTTGTGTTCTAAAGACTATAAGCACACCACTTGAAATATACAAAGTTCAAGCCAGGTCAGCATCCCTATATGGGGCGCAACTTTGGGGGCACAGACCATCCAATGCCCTCACATTAACTGAAATAACTTCATTAGACAAATTCGGACCCTACCAAAAAAGACACCATTAGTACCGCTAAGGATGGATCTGAATACCCTCCCCATTGCGGATCTTATCTTGACACATCCGTTGCTGTATTGGTGGCGGCTGTTGAGCATTCCCGAGTTGGGTTGCTATAGGGAGGAATTAAAAGCGGTAATGACATCACTAGGGGCTGGCAGTATATCCTGGCTATCATTTGTAAGGCACTCTTTCCGTGCAATTGGTAGGGAGAACCTATGGATTAATCCAGAAGTATCCTGCCCAGCCATTTCTAAGAAAATCTTGGCAACTGCACTGAAAGAATACAAACTGACTAAAATCCTGCAGTCAGTTAACTCTATGAGTTTAACATATAGGTTTCTGGATTTTAAGTGTCATTATGAATTTGAGCGGGTGTTGAACTCTATACAACCGATGCTAGCTAAGAAGTTGTTTTTGCAATTTAGATATGGAACACTACCGCTATACGCGATTACAAATAAGTGGGCGGGAGTATCCCATTGCCTTTGCCCTGGTTGCCATGTGGAGGAAGAAACTATAGTTCACGTAATGCTCTTCTGCGTGGCATATAAACAGGCTAGGCTGAAATGTATTATCCAACTTTGTAGGAACCTGGGCATTAGGAACTATCTTGATGTTTTTTAGGATCCTAAAAACAGACACTGACCCGGTTTATGTGGTTGCAATTTCGAAATTTCTGTTTTCTATGTCTAGGTACTTAGAAAGATCTTGCCTTTTATTCCACCCACCTTAAAAAAGACTGTCATTGCTGCCCTAGTAATGTCTCGGGTTGATTATTGCAACTCTCTCTATCTCGGTACGGGAGAGAAGCAATTGATCAAGCTGCAGGCTATCCAGAACGCGGCCGCCAGGGTTCTCCTGAACCTGCCAAAGCGTCACCCCACTTCCCAGGCCATTCGAGAGCTGCACTGGCTGCCAATTAAGCGCAGAGTCCAGTTTAAAGCCCTCTGCTTGGCCCACAAAGCCGTACACGGAAAAGGATCAGACGATCTGGCCAAACTTCTCCCGCGCTATGTGCCCAACCGAACTCTAAGATCGGCTAATCAAGACCTGGTCTGCGTGCCTAGAATCCGGAAAGTGCGTTGGGGTGGAAAATCATTTTCTAATCAGGCCTCCAAACTTTGGAACTCATTGCCTGTCGAACTTCGCTCACAAGCCTCCAAACTGAGATTCAGAAAATCCCTGAAAACATGGCTGTTCTCCCTGCCCTGATCTGTCTCACATCACCTTTTATTCTACAGCGCCAAGACGCCGCGCCATTTGAGCGCTTAATAAAAACTTCAGTCAGTCAGTCAGTCAACACAAAGGAATTTGTTAAAATTGGATCAGACCACAAGTAATTCGTAGCATCTTTTTCTTTCTTTACACCCGGCATCTTGACTAAATCCTGGAATCTTCAGTGTCAGTGGGAGGTTGACGGAGGTAAACCCAAAGGAGTTATAGTAGTATATATTATGGGGCTGGAAGGCGATCACAGGATTTCTAGAAATTTATGAATTTTTATGCTTAATTTATATTCTTATTGTATTTTTTAACCCATGAAATTCCCATAATGATGATTCTATATTTTTAGTGGTATTATCCGTTATTTAAGCCTAGATTTTAATGTACCCTATGATCTTGTAATTTTAATCTAGCATGGATTTGAAATGGATGTAAATGTAATGTGCTTTTATGGCTATAATAACCGCAATAAAGTTTTCTTGAATGAATGAATGAATGCTAAGACAAGATGTATCTAGGGGAGGCAGTGGTTAAAAACAGAAAACCAGGGGTAGCATCTGCTACCGCCTATTCCTTATGGATGTCTACAGGTGTATAGTGTGCTATCTAGCTGCATTTATTTCGTTTTTGTACAGGGCCCATTCAACGTATTTTTCAGTTCTAAAAATTTTTTGAATAACCTCCCTCTTGGGGGTCGATTCCGATCCGGTAAAAAGCGCTCCGAATTGCTGTTCGGAGCGTTTTTCCCCATACGAATCGTACCCGTAAGCGTCCCCGTATGAATCAGCAAGTACGATCCCAATCAAAAGCGTCACTCCGTACGCCTCGTAAAAAACACCGTACAAATCGAAAGTCCGTACAATTTGCAGTCGGCTGACGCTCCACGCTACGTCCGTACGTAAATAGACCGCGTCTTCCGAACCAGGAAGTATGATCCGTGTTGAACACACTCCGTACGGCTCTTTTGCTACGAGAGCTCAAAACTACCGTAAAACCAGAGTCCGGCACAAACCGCATCCCGGTACGCAACAAACAAGACATGAACACCATCGTCCGTCTCATCCCAATCCTGTACGGCCACCACCTCGTACAAAGAAACCGACGACGGCGCAGACGGTGAGTACAACGAAGTTCAACATACCTGTACGTGGTGCCACACGTGCACATCTCCATTGCACAACTGTAATGTCTGGATACGTTGCGCCACACACTCCCGCATATCACCAGTGTAATACGGAGACGTGCCGCACCTACGTTATTGACCTCGGGGTACGGTACGTCACCGCACATCACCAGTGTAATACGGAGACGTGCCACACCTATGTCATCGACCTCGTGGTACGGTACATCACCGCACATCACCAGTGTAATACGGAGACGTGCCGCACCTATGTCATCGACCTCGGGGTACGGTACGCCACCGCACATCACCAGTGTAATACGGAGACGTGCCGCACCTACGTCATCGACCTCGGGGTACGGTACGTCACCGCACATCAACAGTGTAATATGGAGACTCGCCGCACCTACGTCATCGACCTCGGGGTACGGTACGTCACCGCACATCACCAGTGTAATACGGAGACGTGCCGCACCTACGTCATCAACCTCAGAGTACGGTACGTCACCGCACATCACCAGTGTAATACGGAGACGTGCCGCACCTACGTCATCGACCTCGGGGTATGGTACACCACCGCACATCACCAGTGTAATACGGAGAGGTGCCGCACCTACGTCATCGGCCTCGGGGTACTGTACTTCACCGCACATTAACAGTGTAATACGGAGACGTGCCGCACCTACGTCATTGACATCGGGGTACGGTACGTCACCGCACATCACCAGTGTAATACGGAGACGTGCCGCACCTACGTCATCAACCTCGGAGTACGGTACGTCACCGCACATCACCAGTGTAATACGGAGACGTGCCGCACCTATGTCATCGACCTCGGGGTACGGTACGCTACCGCATATCACCTGTGTAACAGTGAGACGTGTGGGACATACGTCTGCTATGTCAGTGTAAGTGTAAGAGGTGTGTAGAAAACACACCCAGCAGTGCCCAGCAGCCATGGGTGTGTGTGGCTAAGACCCCCACCAGTGACCAGCATTAGAGTGTGTGTGTGGCTAAGACCCCCACCAGTGCCCAGCATTAGAGTGTGTGTGTGGCTAAAACCCCCACCAGTGCCCAGCAGTGCCCAGCATTAGAGTGTGTGTGTGGCTAAGACCCCCACCAGTGCCCAGCATTACAGTGTGTGTGTGGCTAAGACCCCCACCAGTGCCCAGCATTAGAGTGTGTGTGTGGCTAAGACCCCCACCAGTGCCCAGCAGTGCCCAGCATTAGAGTGTGTGTGTGGCTAAGACCCCCACCAGTGCCCAGCAGTGCCCAGCATTAGAGTGTGCTTGTGGCTAAGACCCCCACCAGTGCCCAGCATTAGAGTGTGTGTGTGGCTAAGACCCCCACCAGTGCCCAGCATTAGAGGGTGTGTGTGGCTAAGACCCCCACCAGTGCCCACCAGTGCCCAGCAGTTAAAGCAAAAACATACCATTATTAACCTCATTACCATCAGGAAATAGACACATGTCACAATACCCAAATTTGAACATCACACCAGCTCCCAGGCACACAGCAGTCACAGACATTATCAGACAAACTAAAGTACAGAAAGGGAAAAAAAATAGCTTTATTCAGCTGGTTCAAAATTGAAAACGCAAATAAGAGTCCTTTCTCACAGAAGGCCAATGGCCAGTCCAAACAAGTGAGAAAAACAGTTTGTGCCTTCATGGATGTTCTCACACCCAAACTTGCCTGCACATGGAGTTCAATCCGCAGTGGAAACTTTGGGGGCATCATCTGTGGAATCCTCCGGGACCGCATGGACAGGAGAGGGAAGGACAGGTGGAGTGGGTGCAGGTGTTGTGGATTCATCCACACTGGCCGGTGCATCGCAGAAAGTAGCAAGATAAACTTGGCTGCACACTTCAGCCAGTTCGGAAAAACTACCACCTGAACCCGGGGACACATTGGGGGTGGAGGTAGAGGGCTGTGAGTCTGTTGTCCTGGGTCTGTGGATGCGTGTGTGAGGTGTGTCCCCTCTCCCTGTGGGTGTGCCTACATCCCCTTGAGATTGGGTGCGTGGAGATTTGAGCTTTTTCTGCCGTGTGGGTGTGCTGGGTGTGTCTGTTGTTGTGTCTGACCTGTGGCGTCTGCGTCTATGTTGGGTAGGTATGGGAGAGGCTGAGGTGGATGGGTCTGAAGGATGGGGGGAACAGATGCTGCTGGGTGTACAGAGCTGCCATCAGTGTTGACTCTATGGCAGCCACACTCCGACGTAGATCAGACATGGCAGATGACATGCTCTCCATGAACTACAACAACTGTGTAATGAGTCGTGTATGTCCATGGAGGACAGTCAACATGGATGTCTGACCTACCACAATCTGCCGGAGTAGGTCCACAGACTCAGCACTGAGGGCAGCAGGGGACACAGGGGCAGGTGCTGCGGTGCAGGGAACAAAGGAGACACGGGGGCTAGCACGGACCCTAGGGACCCTAACAACTGGGAGGGTGGAGATGGTACTGGAGGAGGAGAGTCCAGCCAAAGATGAAGAAGAGACCATTGCTGCATATTCCCCCTCCTCCTCAGAGTCTGATTCCGAGCCGTCTGCATGGTAGGATGTGTCAGTCACATGGGGTCCGGCCTGCAGACTCTCATCACCCTCCATGCCACTGCCTCCCTCTGACTCCTCAAAGCAGGTGGCACTGTCGCTGGGTCCCTCTGCCTGGTCCGCGCCTGTGTCTCCTCCAGATTTTGGTGATGATGCTGTTTGCAAGGAGAATAAGAAAAACATATCAGTCACCTGTACACATCAGACATATCAGCTACAAATCATTTGGGCACATTTCTAAACATGTCATGCATCATGAGTCACATGCCACTGAACTCTGCACAATGCCAATCCTAGTCTTGGCCAATTGTAAGAGACACAACGCTCAATGTATAGTAGGATACAAGTAACAGGCAAGGGAAAAACTTGTATGAGAGACACAATGATGAGCCACTGCCTGACAACAGGATAGCTGATGATGAATCACAGTTCATTTGCCCACCCTGCCACCCAAATCCAGACCTGGTCATGTTTGATTTGCTTTGACCTTGTGCCACATGGGAAAAGTCCTGCCTGAACTGCCATGTGATGCCATCCTGGGACCTGAACCAAGTGTTCCATCACCTCACACTGGCATCACAGCTGTCTACACCCAAAGTCACATTGTGTGGCTGGCCATCAATATTATTTACAAACAACATGCAACATATTTTGAGAATATGCACACACGCACTGCCCAGTGTGAGTATGCACAAGCCACAATTAGTGCACATGTACAGTGTGCACCTGTAGCTAACACATGACAATTAGAAAGTGTACCATGGACAAAGGCCACTGAGGCTGACTCGTGCAGAAAACACATGTTGATACTCAAGATCAGTGCCAAAATATGAAGAAGGGCAGACACAGTGCACATGTGGTGCTACATGTAAGGTACCAACAGGTGTCACAGACCCCCCTCCAACATGATGATGTGCAAAGGAAGATGCATACTAAGACATTGCACCCTAGGAGTACATGTGAAAAACAATCATTAGCCAAAGCGATAGTCAAATGTGGAGTAGGGCAAGGCGTGTAAAGAAGCATCTGCTGAAACTGGGCCATTCTTATGCAAATGCAAAAAGTGCCTGTCTGACCACGCCACTTCAACTATGAGAGTGTTACCATGCCTCGGAGCACTGCAGGTAGCATGTGACACACATGACAACAAACAGACATGTACCTACCCCCTTCTTGCTGCTGTCCCTCCTGCAACTGCCTATGGAGGTCTGGGAACACCACTTCCAGGACCCGGAGCATGTGGGGGGTGAGGTGGCGGGTGCCGCCATGCCGGCGTGGAGCTTCCAGCTTCAGCTGTACTCTGGCGATGCGGCGGGTCCAGCACCGGATGTCCTGCCACCTCTTCTTGATGTTTCTGAGCCTCCTGCGAGGCCCCCCTCACTCCTGACAGCCCTGGAGATGGCCACCCAGATTTCACCCTTCTCATAGGCAGATACCTGTCACGAATGTAAAGTTAAAGAACAGCAGTACACCTGGTCCATGTTCCAAAGACACACATATGTGCACAAAATACTTGAGGACAACAGGGCATCGGATGCTCCACACATTTGCATCATTGTCCAGGAGTATGTGGCCTGTGAGCAAACAGAACTGCACTACATGCCATTTAAAGGCTACAGATGACATAAGGGGTGCAAACCACTCTTTGAGCATGGCACTCGCTGAGCAATATATGCTACATCTGGGTACACTGCAGCACGTGACATGCTGTGACACACCCCACTACAACAAAGAACCCTCTTCACACAACACTGTACACCCTGGCACTCACTCCCAACAACATAGCATATATCCACTATACATACACAGTGGCTATAGTGTCACACACACAACAGGTGCACACTCCAAGGTAGTGCACACATCACTCACCTGCTCCTCTGGTCTCCCATACAGCTTGCTGTAGTTAGGCAGGAGGGCATCCAGCAGGGCCTTGTTCTCACCATCACTGAATGCAGGTGCCCTCTCCATGCTCAGGTAATCAGGGTCCAGAGGATACAGAGACAGCAGCTGTGTTTTCCACTCTAATGTTGTGCAGGCAAGTGCCCTCACACAGCCACATGCTGCCTTATATTTGTGCTGCACAGAGTCTGTGAGTCCAAGGAGTAGTGTGTGATAGGCCACCATAGTTTGCATCCTATGTTTCATCCAATCCCGTCACACATAAGGTCATGACACACATATGCATGGTTTGAAAACTGAGCCAGAGCTGAACAACAACTTTTGCAACATTGTATACTTTTGCCCAACTGAATTTTCTAGAACACCTGTAGGAGGCTCAAAACTCTCTGTATCCATGACAACCTGGCTGCATTCTGATCATTACACTGTTCCCCTAGATGTTCCCTATGTATTTTTTTGATTACCCACACAAGTATGGTGCGTTTGCCGTTGCAAATGCAACCCATTCAATGGTGAAACGAGGCGTACACACGCACGTACCATTGGGGTACGCTGTGGTCGCGTATGGCTACAATGCAATAGGAAAACGAGGCGTACACACGCATGTACCATTGGGGTACGCTGTGGTCGCGTATGGCTACAATGCAATAGGGAAACAAGGCCTGCACACGCACGTACCATTGGGGTACGCTGTGGTCGCGTATGGCTACAATGCAATAGGGAAACGAGGCCTACACACGCACGTACCATTGGGGTACGCTGTGCTCGCGTATGGCTACAATGCAATAGGGAAACAAGGCGTACACACGCACGTACCATTGGGGTATGCTGTGGTCGCGTATGGCTACAATGCAATAGGGAAACGAGGCGTACACACTCACGTACCATTGGGGTACGCTGTGGTCGTGTATGGCTACAATGCAATAGGAAAACGAGGCCTATACACGCACGTACCATTGGGGTACGCTGTGCTCGCGTATGGCTACAATGCAATAGGGAAACGAGGCGTACACACGCACGTACCAATGGGGTACGCTGTGGTCGCGTATGGCTACAATGCAATAGGGAAACGAGGCCTACACACGCACGTACCATTGGGGTACGCTGTGGTCACGTATGGCTACAATGCAATAGGAAAATGAGGCCTACACACGCACGTACCAGTGGGGTACGCTGTGGTCGCGTATGGCTACAATGCAATAGGGAAACGAGGCCTACACACGCATGTACCATTGGGGTACGCTGTGCTCGCGTATGGCTACAATGCAATAGGGAAACGAGGCCTACACACGCACGTACCATTGGGGTACAGTGCATCAGACATGCTCAAGTGAACGCTTGTGTAGGCTACGTTCCTGACCTCCTTCATGTCACCATTGGGAGAGTGACCCCAGGAAATCACATTGCAGGGATGTAGTCTAGACTCATGTTGACGATGTGGATGCATACATCAGCATGGCATCCTTACATCAGCAAGCCCCAGGTGTGGCAGACATTGAAGAAGCACAGGGACTGTGACCTTATGGTTCAGTTGGCAACAACGACATCACCCCTTCACAAGATCTCTGCAACTCCCTCGCCTCGTTCTTCCACCTGGAGAACAACAAGGACCGCAACACCGTCACCCTGCTGGACAACCTCGCCAACCTCGGACTCAAGCAACTGGTCAACACCCCCACCCACTACGCCGGCCACACGCTTGATCCCGTCTTCTCATCCAGCAAGCACATCGCCTTCAGCCACTCCACCGGACTTCACTGGACCGACCACAGCTGCGTCCACTTCAGCTTCAGAAAAACCACCACCCACCACCACCCACAACAGGTTCCTCACAGAAACTGGAGCAAGATCACCGCCGACCAGCTCACCACTTCCCTCTGCCAGAACCCACCCGCCAGCACACCGGACCTCAACGAAGCAGCCCGCAACTTCACGCACTGGCTGACCACCTGCGCCGATGACCTCGCACCACTGAAGAACCCTCCCAGCAACCCCAGAAGCAAGAAGGCCCCCTGGTTCACCGAGAACTCAAGGACTCCAAGAAGACCTGCCGCACCCTCGAGAAAGCCTGGCTCCTCGACCGGACCACTGACAACATGACCGCCCTCAAACACGCCACCCGCAAGCACCACCAGCTCATCCGCACCACCAAGAAGAAATTACTGAAGGATCGACTGGACAACAACGCACACGACAGCAAGGAACTCTTCAGCATCGTCAAGGAGTTCTCCAACCCCAGCACCGGAAACAACGACATCACCCCTTCACAAGATCTCTGCAACTCCCTCGCCTCGTTCTTCCACCGCAAGATTGCCGACATCCACAACAGCTTCGGCGCACCATCCACGCACCCAACCGCAGAACCAACGCACCCCACCACCACCCTCCGCACCTGGACAACGGTGACCACCGAAGACACAGCCCGCACGATGAACACCATCCACTCCGGATCTCCGACTGCCCCCTGCCCCCACCACGTCTTCAACAAGGCCGACACCACCATCGCACCACAACTCCGAGACGTCATCAACACCTCCTTCAACACTGCCACCTTCCCGGAGAGCTGGAAGCACGCCGAGCTCAGAGCCCTACTGAAGAAACCAACAGCGGACCCCACCGACCTCAAGAACTTCCGCCCCATCTCGCTCCTCCCTTTTCCTGCCAAAGTCATCGAGAAGATCGCCAACAGACAACTTGCCGCCTTCCTCGAGACGAATGGATGCCTCAACCCCTCCCAGTCCGGTTTCAGAGCCAACCACAGCACCGAGACCGCTCTCATCGCAGCCACCGACGACATCCGAGCCCTTCTCGACAACGGGGAAACAGCGGCACTCATCCTCCTGGACCTCTCAGCAGCGTTCGACACGGTCTGCCACCGCACCCTAGTCCAACGCCTCAGCAACACCGGCATCCAGGAGAAGGCACTGGAGTGGATCATCTCGTTCCTCGCTGGAAGAACACAGAGAGTCCGCCTCCCCCCGTTTCGATCCGAGGCCACCGAAGTCATCTGCGGCGTCCCGCAAGGATCATCACTCAGCCCCACCCTCTTCAACGTCTACATGAGACCTCTTGCTGCCATCGCACGCCAACACAACCTCAACATCATCTCCTATCCCGACGACACCCAGCTGATCCGCTCCCTCACCAGAGACCCCGACACCGCCAGAACCAGCCTCCACGAAGGGATGAAAGATGTCGCCGAGTGGATGAAGAACAGCTGCCTGAAACTGAACTCAGACAAGACGGAAGTCCTCATCCTGGGACCATCACCCTCCGCCTGGAACGACTCCTGGTGGCCCCCAGCCCTGGGCACCGCCCCCAAACCTACAGACCACGCACGCAACCTGGGCTTCATCCTGGACTCCTCCCTCTCGATGACCAGACAAGTCAACGCCGTCTCCTCTTCATGCTTTCACACCCTCCGCATGCTCCGCAAGATCTTCCGTTGGATCCCGACCGAAACCAGGAAGACGGTCACCCAGGCCCTCGTCACCAGCTGACTGGACTACGGAAACACCCTCTACGCCGGAACCACAGCCAAGCTACAGAAAAGACTCCAACGCATCCAGAACACCTCCGCCCGACTCATCCTGGACATCCCGCGATGCAGCCACATCTCCGGCCACCTGAGGGACCTACACTGGCTCCCCGTCAACAAGAGGATCACGTTCAGGCTCCTCACCCACGCACACAAGTCTCTCCATGACCTGGGCCCTAAGTACCTCAACGACCGCCTGACCTTCCACAAGCCCACCCGCCAGCTACGGTCTGCTAGCCTCGCCCTCGCCGCCGTACCACGGATCCGAAGAGCCACCGCCGGAGGCAGATCCTTCTCCTACCTGGCGGCCAAGACATGGAACTCCCTCCCCATCCACCTTCGGCTGACCCAGGACCACCTCGCCTTCAGGAGGCAACTCAAGACCTGGCTGTTCGAGCAGTAGCGAACCCCTTCCCCCAAGCGCCTTGACACCCTCCCGGCTGAGTAGCTCGCTATACAAGTGCTGTGATTGATTGATTGATTGAGTTGATGTGTGAAGAGCTGTTGAGACATGTCATTAATCATTGTGCACATGTGTATCAAATACATTCAACACTTCGCACCTGAGTAACGTCTGCAACATATTGTGATGCACATCAACACTGGAATGGCACACCATTCAGTACAGGGAACTGTCACATGATGACAGCAACATGCCCACTGTCACAGATGTGGAATTGACGAACAGCATGACCCTGTGTGACCACGTCATGTGTGTGCCACGTGCGACATTGTGCATGCTGTTTGCATATGAAAGAAACAGGTCAGTATTATATTCCTCACCTTAGAATATCCCCAAGCGTCAGACTGGATCTGCCAATTTTGGCTTAGCAGTACCCTTGTGTGTCGGTTGGCATCGTCTGCGGCTCTGCGTGTGTCGTAGGCGTTGTGTGCGCTGTGACGACGTTGTCTGAGTACTTATACGTCGCCTCCGCGTGCTCACGTCAGGTCCTCTTTTTTCACGCCAGCAGCGCAGTTCCCGTATAAGTGTAACCTTACTCATTTTGTGTCAACTCATAGTACGATCACTTCTGTTCATTTAACTTGGATTGTCCGACTCAGGACGGTGCCAATAGGGATGGCCGTTTCCAAGCCTGTGAGGATTGCGACCAACTGATGACGGTGACTGACCCTCACCGTCGGTGTCTCGACGTCAAGCACGGCACCAAGAGCTGCTCCGACTGCCGGGCCCAGACATATGAAGCTAGGTGGGAGTGGTCCCGCAAGCGGCTCGGCCTCCAGCAGTTGGCCCTGCACCACAATAGCTCGTGGTCTGGATGTAGGTCGAGTGCCCGGGCGTCTGGTTTGAGCCATCAGAGGCCTGGGATTTGACATCACTCCTCCAGGGCAAAGTTGTCAGGTAACCACAAGAAGTCAAAGAGACGTCATCGCACTTCAAACTCACCACAATACACGTGCAATGCTGCACGGGATTTGGGTGACACCGCCCACGCGGCTCCGTCAGATTTGCAGCCATCATAGCCTGCACCACGACCTCCGGTCCCTGGCCAGCATGCGGCACAGGAGGAGTTAGTGCGCTTCCTCAGGGCCATGATGTCCCTCACTCCACGGACGGGCTACGGTGCGGCTTCGGGCCCAGTGGACCCGTCTGGGGGCACTAGCGGGTCTGGTGCTTTGGCCCCGACGCCGTCTCTTGCATTGGCTCTGACACTGGCGGCGCCTTCGTCCCGGCACCGCTGGGCCACACTGGATCCGATTGGTGATCCTGGTCCTCGGTGGTTCACCTCACGACCTCACCAGCAACAGTCCCCCAGGTGTCACCCTCGGCACTGTACTCGGGTGGTGATGTCCCCGATACCACACACTATACGGCTCCGGCGTGGGAACGGTGCGGCAGAACGCCGCATTTCATGCTGCATGGGGAGTTTAACTTCAACGAGCCGGGCACATCTTTTGACTACCCTGATTATCAGGGAATGGGTGATAAGGAGTATTGGGAGGGTTCTGAAGACCCACTGACACGTGAGTGTCAGTCCCAAGACTACTGGACAGGTGGACTGGGGGATGCGAGTGGTCTGGACACCTCGCCAGACCCTGGTAATGTCCCTAATCCAACCATGTCTTTGGAGGAGCGGACAACGTCCAGTGTTGTATTTACGTGTGCGGCCATAGCCTTGCCCCTTCATCTCCCAGTTGCACCCGTGAGGACCAACCTCCTCACTGAGGTCCTTAAACTGCAGTCAAGCTCGGCTGACCCTCTGCAGCCGTTTCATGAGGCATTGACTGACGCTATTTTGTCTACTTAGTCCAGGCCCGCTGCAGGTTTGGCTGTAGATAGGCACGTTGCCAGACGCCAACACCCCTCCCCGGACGACCCATGTTTCCTGTCCTCCCACCCCACCCCAGAGAGCATGGGCATCCAGGCCTCCAAATCACAGACCGCATTCCCGTTTGCTCCGCTGGACAGGGTATCCAAGAGGTATGAGCAGTACGGAAAGATAGTATCATCCTCTCTGAGTCTGGGACTGAGGTCTTCCAACATCACATGCCTCTTTGTCCACTACACACACTCTCTGTGGGACACGGTTGTGGAACTGCTGCCAGAGTGCGCGTTGTAGGTACGGGCAATACTTGGCCAAGCCCTTGTAGAATGCCGATCTGCGGCACGGTATTCGATCCGGTGTGGGCTGGATAGCACCGACTCACTGGGCAGAGCGATGGCATCCACGGAGGCGATTTGTTGCAAAGCCTGGTATGTATTTCAAATTAGGAATATGGTACTAACTACTGTTCCTTACATATATTGCCTTACAAAAGGTAAGTAACTTGTTCATACTGTTCAGTATATCTGCTGTAGGAGCATCTATGATGGGTCCTTGCCGTGATGACAGGGTTTCACATGTACGCACATCATGCCACTTGTGCAAATGAACCGCTCATATGTGTGATGGCATCACAGACCATTTGTCACAAATCAAACATTTCTGCTGGCTGATGATGTCCATGTAATAGTTTTGGAAATATCACACCGCAATAGGAATATGTCAGATCTGTGTAAATGATGGCACATGTGATGTGGGTGTGTGTATTGCTGTCAGCTGTCTGGATGTGCAGACAACCTCCTAATGCAATTCACGTGACGTGTGTCACTGACGTGATACATTGTCATGCTCACTCAGACCTTCCATTCAGATCATTTGTATGCATGTCATATCCATTCCACAGACCGCAGGTCTTTTACTTTTCACGGAGGAGTGGCTGGCAGCTGGCACATGTTTCCTCAGTGTGTGTCCCACGCCACACTCAAAATTGTCTAGATTTGTTGAAGCAGTGTTGCTTGTGCCATGTACATTGTTATTGTCTTTGTCTGACAGTTGTACACATTTTCTACTAAATATGGTTTGCAGGGCACCCCCTCTGGAAAGGCCGTTGCCAGACTTGGAAGCCATGAGGGAACGTAATTGCATACGGCGTTACCGCTTCGGCAGACAGTTGATCAAGGACCTGACGGACAGGCTGGAACAACACCTGCAACCACGACACAGGTATCCAACTATGCTGACACCCAAGGTAAAGGTGATGGCTGCCCTACATTTCTTTGCCACAGGTACGTTCCAATTTACCATAGCTGATGTGGGAAGGATGTCTCAGACAATGTTTAGCCGGGTATTGAGCGATGTATTGGCAGCTATGTTGCTGCACATAGATGAATTCATTACATTCCCTACTCCAGAACAGTTGACACATGTCAAGGGGGAATTCTATGCCCTGGGACGCATGCCACATGTAATTGGTGCAATTGATCGTACACATGTTACTCTGGTGCCACCACAGGCTCAGGAGCAAGCGTACCGCAACAGGAAACACTACCACTCGATAAATGCCCTGGTGGTGTGTCTTGCCAACATGCTTATCTCACATGTTTGTGCACATTTTCCAGGATCGTGCCACAATGCATTCATCATGAGGCGTAGCAGGGTACCACAGATGATGCTGCAGCAGCACAACCATCGAGCATGTCTTGTTGGTGGGTAAACTCTGTCAGCCATGTATGTCAGAATGTCAAAACTTCATGGACTGCATCATATTACACACTCATTTCCATAATGTCAATTTGCAGGAGACGCAGGATATCCAAACATGCCGTGGCTAATGACTCCGCTACGCAACCCCAGGACAGCTGCAGACCAGCGGTACAACAATGCTCATGGGAAGACCAGGCGGGTGATCGAGCGAACATTTGGACTCCTGAAGAGCCGGTTCAGGTGCCTGGACAAGACAGGCGGAGCCCTCCAATACACCCCACTCAAGGTGTGTGACATCTTCACCGTGTGCTGCATGCTACACAACATGGCAGTGGAGAAGGCCGTGCCACTCTACCTTGATCCTGATGAGCTTAAACATCCGCCCGTTGAGGATGAAGGCCTTGCCCAGGATGCCAGTGACGAGGAGGATGAAGATGATATCTGGAGTCACCTCATCCGAAACTTCTTTTCATAATGGTGAGTCATAGGTGCATCTTGGTAAAACATGTACTATAGAGTTGCATGGGTAGCATGCTGTGTATGCAAGTGACTGTATTCAATGTCACTTGGATGTTTGTTGTGCAGTGTCACACAGGTGCAGATGTAATGCAACACACATACGTGCTGTGTGTGTACTTGGAATGTACAGGTGTACTACAACATCAGGCTAATCAACAGGACAATGTCAGAATGACATTATACGGAACTTGACCCCTTGAGTGCCTCTCATCCCCAGCTCGCCCTGCATGTTGTCCGTTGGTGTCATCGTGGTCAGCCTGCTATTGCTCATTATGATTGCAACGTCAGCCAAATCAACGGAGCATGCATGGATATGGAAAAGTCAATTTGGGTAAGGACTCATATGAGGCTGTTTAGCGTTGGTATGGTTTCAATTGTGTGGTACATGTTCATGCGCATGTTGTTAGACCATGCATACATGCAACAACATCATGTTTCTTATTACATGTAGGCCCACTCCCATGACAGGATAGTCACCCCATCTGACAGTCATCTGTTGTAGTTTTAGACTCTGGTGAATGCATCAATGTGTGTAGACATTGACACTGCAACATTGCATATACCATGGTTTGACATTGTGTTAGAGGTCACAACCACGGACTCTGTGGGGGATTGCAGCCTCACTGTGTGCATTAGAATGTGTCTGGTTCCTCACCTCAACCTTGTGGGCCAGTCCAGTTTGTTTACCAAAAAACCATGTTGTGTAGGTGTGGCCCAGTGTATGTTCCACATGTTAAGACAACTGTCCTGTGATTCTGTTCGCATGGATGCATTGCCCCTTGTTGCAGTATGTCATGTCACTGTCATGTCGTTACCTCAGTGCAGGTTGAGAATACTGCTACGCCAGCCTTCACAGTGAGTAGCAGTTCTGTTTTAATTCACATGATGCCATGTATGTTTAGCATTAGACATGACAATGGTGGGATGATGCATATGTGTATTATTGTGTTGCACCAGTGGAGTGCGGTCATTCACATGATTCTCTTGTCCCGTCCAGCATTTCTGTGCGATGGTAGGGTACATTATGTGGCTTGGATCAACATCACTTGCTGTTGAGTTATTTTCAACCTGCTTGTCATGTTTAGCATAGTGATGCAAAGTTGATAGAGCAAATGACTGGCTACAGAGTGCCTTCATTGCATGTAGGTCATTAGCTTCCTCATCATACGTGATTCTTACAGCTGTTGTGGGTGATGTCAAGTTTGCCTACATGGCCCTTACGGGTAAACATAAACAAATACAGATATTACACTTTGCGTAAGTAGCATTGCCATATATTTTAATTTGTTTGTAGGGTCCACATCATCAGACAATGTGATTTTTTTTTGTCCACATAGATCTCATTGCATAGTAGCTGACTTGTGAGCGTTACACAAGACTCAAATAGATGACAGACTGTCCTAGGTTTTATGTGTCCGTGTTACAGCATTGGATCTCATGTGATAGCATAATGAGTGCTCTCAAATTGGCTACAGTCGTTACACTTCACAGGTGTGACTGGTACAGTGTATCTCATGAGGTATTTGTAGTGTCAGTGACATGAGAAAGTACTCCTAATGGTTATTTGCCTCTGTTTTAGGTCTCCCTCCCTGCAGTTCCCATCCTCTCCTTCCCTCGCCTGATCACCCTTTTGTGTCTGTCATTTGTACTCAGACCAAGGGGCTATTTGGAGGTGGAACCCTTTGAGCATCACACCACTCTGATGAAGAAAGGTACGGCCAGTCCCTGGCAGGCTTGTAGCGAATCGTTCTGCTGCATTAAAGGTGACATCATTCATAGACTTTTTTTGTCTTCTTGCCAATGCCAATGACCATGTATGTTTGATAATGCTCCATGGGCTCACAAGGTAAATCATCATGTTGTGCATGACGTGTGATTTCAAATGAATATTGTGCCTCCTTGATGTCAACGCACATGTCCTTCTAATGTGCATGTATACTATATGGCATGAAGTAAGCTTATTCTTGGTATGTGTTTACGTGTACAGTGACAACAGGCATGGTGTTGGTTAAGGCTAAAGTACTATATTGTGTGTGAGGTAGATGGCTGTGTAGCTGCTGTTTAGCTTGGAACACAATAGCTGTAGTCTACACCTGCTGACGCTGTGTGTCCTGTGCCCCACTTGTCCCTAAGGGGCCTGATCCTGTGACCGTGATCTTTGGTGATTACTGTGCCATTTTATTTGCAGTGACCCTGAGTGAAGCAGACACAGCTGCATTCACATACACATGTCACTTTGTGGCTTGCCAATGCCCTTGTGGTATGTGCTTTTTTTGCAAGTTGTCACACCCCTCCTGCCGTCATGTCTTCACTCATTCCTGCTGCTGCATACAAAGCCACAATGCAGCGCACACTATCCAGGACCACACACGCCTACAGGAAACCCCTCCTTCCATCCATTTGTAGAGCATGCTCCAGCCACCCAACACACAGAAAACACCAGACAATCATCCTCCTGGTATCATGATGCCTCTAACACACCCATTACAGCTTCTATGCCTGTGTGTGCAAGACATACTGGCAAGACTATGCTGAGCAACATGACAGTGTGTCTACGTACCACCAGGTCATGTGCCTTGTACAGCACACACACACCTTCCATAGGCACAATATTGTACAGTGTTACCTTGTCAATACCACAGCAGCAAAAATCGGCTTCCTCACAGTCACGTGGCAGTACACGACCTGGTCACACCACTTCAACATAGCCGTCACAGTCAGTCAAGTAGCCAGAGGGGACACACACCATGACCACGTCTCTTGGGTGTGGTGTGATTTGGCCGTTCTGGTGTAGATCATTGTCAGACGTGGCTAGTTGCTCTGGATGCGTTGCACCCATCACAGGAGTTTAGTACTTGTAGCTCCATAGGGGAAGGTCACGTAATCAGGTGAGCTTGGATAGAGTGCTACACCCATTGCCCTCAGTCTGTCCTGCCACCCTTGTCCTGTGCGCCATTCATCACATCCACAGTACAGCAGCATGCTGATGATAGTTCACATACCTGAGAACACAGATGTAGGTACTCCCTACGTGGACAACTAGTTTTTTCACACTGAACTATACACCTCAAAGTGACTCTCCTGTGCCTGTCTGTAATTGCAGTTTTGTGATCCAAACTCCCCTCCAGCATTTACTATCCCTCACAGGTGTGTGTTTCCATCCATGTATCTAGTTATTAGGAATTTGTGATCTATGTGTGTCCTCTCCCGGACTCAGATCCAAGTGTGTGGATGGCTGCAGTTTGTTGAATACCCTTGCATTTCATACATTTGAACACACATATTCATTTATACTGTGGGTACAAGATAACTCACCAAATGTGTATGATGGTTAGATATTTATTGGGTGATCTTGTGCAGGAAACGTGAATAGGTTGCTGTACAGAAAGGGGGGGAATCCAAAGTTCACTGCTGGAGATGAGATGCCTTACAGTTTGAGTCAACAGAGTCCAGGCCACAGTGCTTGGCATCATTGGGCAGAATGTGACCAGCAAGTCCATGTGGGAGAGTCTCATAGGTGATGCTGTTGCACCCAAGGGCAATATGCCAGGTCAGGTGTCCTGGGAGTTGTGCATGCCCCACTGCCTCTCAACGTCTTAGCCGTGGACGACCCACCTTCCTTGGGGGACCCTCACGTGCAGGCATGGACGATGCATGGGACGCTACGTCAGACAGTTCCTCCTCCTCTTCCTCCTCCCTCCCTGCAGCTGGTGTTGCACTTTGCCTTGATGTAGCTGGCCTGGTGACACAGGGAGGGTGCTGCATGTTGGCAGCAATCTGACGTAGTGATTGGCTCATTTCCCGATGTACCGTCAAGAGCTCAGCCAGACTTGCCTCCACCCGTCCATAATGTTGTTATTGCCTGGCATTTTGCTTAGCCTGCTGTTCTTTCACCTGGTTGAGGGCCTCCGCTACCTGGCTTACCTCCCCGGTGTCCCGCCGGTATGCCTCCAGGATGTTAGTCAGTTCAGGCATACCGGGCCCTGCAGCTGACTGGCCAGAATCTCGCCTCCACCTTGCGCCACTCCCACCACCCTGACCCACACGAGCACGGCCTGCGCTTGTGGGCACATCCGATCGACGGTCCCCCCGAGTGCTGGCAGGGTGGATGTTGTCTGCCACCTCAGGGGTGCCCGACATAGGATGTCCCTCATTTTCAGACAGGCTCTCTGGTGGATCATGGGCAGGGCTGCTGGGATGTGGTGGGAATGGTTTAGGTGGTTGGCACAGATGTAGCTGGAACAGTTGCTGCAGGGGTTTGGGATCTAGAGGAGCCAGGTTGGTTGGGGTCATGCACAGTGCGTTGAGTGGCGTTGCTGTTGGTGGGGTCAGGGTCCTGCTGAGCCTGGGACTGGGATCCTTCTCCCCCCTGGTTGGGGGTGGTCTCCACACGTTGCCCTGTGTGTGGGAGAGACAGACACTGTTAATGCACTATCAAGTGACATCTTAATTTGTTAGCCATTATCAGCATCACATTCCACCAGCTTTACATTGTTGTCATTGTTCAGTTGTGTATGTAGTGGTAGCAAATTGACATGTACTCAGGGGTATTTTCTTTCTTCCATTCTCTTGACAATGACTGACACAGCCATTGCTGTGTCTTGTCTTTCCGGCACAATACATATACAGCAGTGCTCTGTTTCACGCAACATCCAGGATACAGTGTAAATCCTTATGCCTGCGTCAAGCATGCACAGAGTTTAGATGCAGCATGTTCATGTAAGAGACAGAGCATTATTTATTACGATGAATTCTTCAACTTTGGATAGGTGTTGCTGTTCCGTGATGGCCAACCAATGCCAACACCCCTGGACCTGTACACCCACTTCTAGATCATGGCTTTAGAACGTGGCACTGCTCCAAGACGCATCACCTTGTCAATACCCATGTCCATGTTGGTACTTAAGTGCATCCACAACGTTCATAAGATGGGGCACGTGCATTGTGTGAGAGGCACAATGGACTGGAGCATCTGCAATGTGCATGTTAAAGTTGTATGCGTATTCATATGAGTGAGTGTTTAGTTGTGGGACATGACAATTGTGACAGTGTTGCACTCCATTGCCTATCCCCAGGGGATAAGTTTCTGTAAGGGGGGGTGTGACAGGCCATGCTAGTAGTTTGAGTGTGATTTGCAAACGTCCATCATTTGTGATTTGGCTGTGCCCTCATGTAGCATGCTAATTTACAACAAGGGGTGGTGATGGACAGAGTCTCTGAATTAAGCAGAGTACTCTCACCCAGTCAAGAGATCAGGGCTAGATCCAACACCGTTTTTTAGCTCATTGCACCATCCCAGTTTCAGAACCTGTCTGTATGCAAATTAGTCTGTCCCTGGCCCAGTGCATCATGGGAACAGGGCAGACCAGACTACAAAAGCCAATTCTTACACTGGGAAGGAAACAAGCTTCCGGGGACCGGTTTCTGGCATTAAAGCCGTCTTCGGCCCGGCTTGCTTGAATCCTGATGGTGCAATGAGCAAGGGACTCACATCTGAGTATACCCTTCCACGCTTAGGGTGGACAAAATAATTTACAACAAGGGGTGGTGATGGACAGAGTCTCTGAATTAAGCAGAGTACTCTCACCCAGTCAAGAGATCAGGGCTAGATCCAACACCGTTTTTTAGCTCATTGCACCATCCCAGTTTCAGAACCTGGCTGTATGCAAATTAGTCTGTCCCTGGCCCAGTGCATCATGGGAACAGGGCAGACCAGACTACAAAAGCCAATTCTTACACTGGGAAGGAAACAAGCTTCCGGGGACCGGTTTCTGGCATTACAGCCGTCTTCGGCCCGGCTTGCTTGAATCCTGATGGTGCAATGAGCAAGGGACTCACATCTGAGTATACCCTTCCACGCTTAGGGTGGACAAAATAATTTACAACAAGGGGTGGTGATGGACAGAGTCTCTGAATTGTAGCATGCTGGCATAATCGTGGTTGTGGGTTCCTGCACAGGATGTCTGACCTTGTCCTGGTGTTTGTGTTTGCAATGTTCACAGGAGGGACTTGTGTTGCCTACACCTGGGCCCATTGTGTACTACAGAGCTTTCCAAGCTGTGTGTCCTGACACAGTACTGCGTCGCCTGCAAATGGTGGGTGTCTCGCAGGCACTTAGTACATGACTGCTGGTAATTAGGAGACATCCCTAGACACTCTGCTCTATGGTTTTAATAAGGCCTGTGCAGTGCTCGGGTGCAACTGTGTGTGTGCCCAGGAAGCTGGGGTGAGGTGACAGAGGGAGGAAAACTGAGGGAGGGATACAGAGGGAGGAGGGTGACAGAGGGAGGGAGACAGAGGGAGAGGGTGACAGAGGGAGAGGGAGACAGGGAGAGTGAGACAGAGGGAGAGTGAGACATGAGGAGAGGGAGACAGAGGGAGGGAGAGAGAGGGAGGGAGGGAGGGAGAGGGTGACAGAGGGAGAGGGAGACAGGGAGAGGGAGACATGGGGAGAGGGATACAGAGGGAGGGAGACAGAGGGAGGGAGACAGAGGGAGAGGGTGACAGAGGGAGAGGGAGACATGGGGAGAGGGATACAGAGGGAGGGAGACAGGGGGAGGGAGACAGAGGGCGAGGGTGACAGAGGGAGAGGGAGACAGGGATGGAGGGAGTCAGAGGGAGGGAGGGAGACAGAGGGAGGGAGGGAGACAGAGGGAGGGAGACAGAGGGAGGGAGACAGAGGGAGAGGGTGACAGAGGGAGAGGGAGACATGGAGAGGGAGACAGAGGGAGAGGGAGACATGGGGAGAGGGATACAGAGGGAAGGAGACAGAGGGAGAGGGCGACAGGGATGGAGGGAGTCAGAGGGAGGGAGGGAGGGAGAGGGAGGGAGTCAGAGGGAGGGAGACAGAGGGTGACAGACAGAGGGAGACAGACAGACAGAGGGAGGAGGGCAACAGAGGGATGGAGACAGGTTGTTTATGCTCGCCCGCTTGCTAGACTGCCTTACTGTATCACAAAATGATGCATCTCCGAAAAGTGTGTCAGCAACATGAAATTGTTTTGAAGCTGTGGTCTACTATCTTGTGTGAAATTTCCATATCCCTGTTCATTGGCCATGGTGCATGGGTGTGTACCTGGGACATATGGGATGAGAGCAGCCTCCTACCCTACACCTTCCACCCTTTGTGCCTCCCCCTTGCAACTACTCCCATTCTGTTGTGTACTGCTGGGACTCATGGCCACCCACCCCCATGCTGCTGGGCACTGTTGTAAGTCCACCCATGTAACATGTGTTTTTTGTACACTCACCAGGCTCAACGGCTCCTTCAATTCCTTGTACTCCCACCGGCGGCAGCAGGGTCATGACTTTCTCCTCCCAGGGATGGTGTACTGGAGGTCTGCGGGGACCACCACCTCCAGTGTAGTGTGCATTGGCGTAGTCCTGGTCCATTTTCTTCTTGACCATCCTCCGCAGCTCATACCACCTGGACTGGCATTCCGGCTTGGTGCGCATGATGGGTGCAACAGCATTGACCCAGTCTACGATCCTCTCCCACAGGTGTGTTTTGTCAGCCATGCTGGTCTGTCTGACCAATGCGCCAAACTGCTGTGGCTCGACTCTGATGATTTAATCTGTGAGTATCTCATTCTCCGGGTTAGTGAACTTTGGATTCTTGGGTGTGCTCATGGTGTGGGGTGTATGTGATTGAGGGGGTGATGGTGTGTATGGATGAGGGTGTATGGGTCTGATTGTGAAGGGGGTGTTGTGGGTGTAGATGAGATAGGTTGTATGTGTGAAGGTGTGTGGCTGCAATTGTTGGTGTGATGTCTGTGTCTTAGCAAGAATAGGTATGTTGCAAAGGATGATGGGTTGTATGAGTGGACCCTTTTATTGGTTAATTTGTGGGTGTGGCTTATTTCGAATGGGTGGTGTGTGTGTTATATGGGGTGGGTGTTAGAGTTGACCTCTGTTTGCCTGTTTGGCTGTGACCAGGACATTGTTTCTCAATCGTGTGTACACAGGAGACATGTTCAGTGTTGTTGTGTGACTCGTTAGCAAAGTCCTTGTGCTGGTTTAGGTATTGGCGTTATGTGTGCGTGTCGTACTTGTGCGTGCGGGTGACTTGTACGGGCCGTTGGCGGGTGGGGGGTTCACGTAGGCTTGATCGGGGGGTTGTGCGTGCGGTTGACTTGTACGGGCCGTTGGCGGGTGGGGGGTTTGCGTAGGCTTGATCGGGGGGTGTGCGTGTCGTACTTGTGCGTGCGGGTGACTTGTACGGGCCGTTGGCGGGTGGGGGGGTTCGCGTAGGCTTGATCGGGGGGGTGTGCGTGTCGTACTTGTGCATGCGGTTGACTTGTACGGACCGTTAGCGGGTGGGGGGGTTCGTGTAGGCTTGATGGGGGGTTGTGCGTGTCGTACTTGTGCGTGCGGGTGACATGTACGAGCCGTTGGCCGGTGGGGGGGTTCGCGTAGGCTTGATCGGGGGGGGTGCGTGTCGTACTTGTGCGTGCAGTTGACTTGTACGGGCCGTTGGCGGGTAGGGGGTTCGCGTAGGCTTGATGGGGGGTTGTGCGTGTCGTACTTGTGCGTGCGGGTGACTTGTACGGGCCGTTGGCGGGTGGGGGGGTTCGCGTAGGCTTGATCGGGGGGTTGTGTGTGTCATACTTGTGCGTGCGGTTGACTTGTACGGGCCGTTGGCGGGTGGGGGGTTTGCGTAGGCTTGATCGGGGGGGTGTGCCTGTCGTACTTGTGCGTGCGGTTGACTTGTACGGGCCGTTGGCGGGTGGGTGATTCGCGTAGGCTTGATGGGGGCTTGTGTGTGTCGTACTTGTGCGTGCGGGTGACTTGTATGAGCCGTTGGCGGGTGGGGTGGTTCGCGTAGCCTTGATCGGGGGTGTGCGTGTCGTACTTGTGCGTGCGGTTGACTTGTACGGGTCGTTGGCGGGTGGGGGGTTCGCATAGGCTTGATCGGGGGGGTGTGAGTGTCGTACTTGTGCGTGCGGTTGACTTGTACGGGCCGTTGGCGGGTGGGGGGGTTCGCGTAGGCTTGATAGGGGGTTGTGCGTGTCGTACTTGTGTATGCGGTTGACTTGTACGGGCCGTTGGCGGATGGGGGTTCGCGTAGGCTTGATGGGGGATTGTGCGTGTCGTATTTGTGGGTGCGGTTGACTTGTTTGGGCCGTTGGCGGGTGGGGGGGTTCGCGTAGGCTTGATCGGGGTGGTGTGCATGTCGTACTTGTGCGTGCGGTTGACTTGTATGGGCCGTTGGCGGGTGGGGGTTCGCGTAGGCTTGATGGGGGGTTTTGCGTGTCGTACTTGTGAGTGCGGGTGACTTGTATGGGCCGTTGGAAGGTGGGGGGTTCGCGTAGCCTTGATCGGGGGTGTGTGCGTGTCATACTTGTGCGTGCGGGAAACTTGTACGGGCCGTTGGTGGGTGGGGGGTTCGTGTACACTTCATCGAGGGGTACACGGGTGGTATGTGTTGTTGCCGCTTGTTGTGAGGCAAAAAATCCCGTATAAATCATTCTTCCTGCGCGAATACTTTGGCCCGTACGAATCGCGGGCAGGCTTTTTGTACAGGATCGTACTTGTGTGGTTGTACGGCATGTTTACAAATCGTACGGTCGGATTTCCGATGCTAATTCGTACGGGTCATCGACTGTGGTTCGTACGGTACGCTGATAATCGTAATACACTCGACGGAAATGGATCGTACTTCGCAGGTCGGACGGTAGTTTCCCATTCATACGGATTCGGCTACGAATACGAATCGTACGGTGGATTTTTTTAACAGATCGGAATCGACCCCTTGATGTCTTGCAACAAAGGTGCTCAGGTGTCGATCTCTGGTGGAGGCCTTTGTGGAGCCCAAAATAGGGGTTAGATCCTTTTTTTAAAGGGCTGGTAGCCATGATGTGTTCAAGGCATTAGAAAAAACCTCAATGAGGAGTCTTCTCCTTTAGAACAAAGGCCTCAACACTTAACGGATTCCTTATGTTGTAGATTGTGTGTGTTTGACTTCAGATCCCAGCCCCTTCTGCCTGGAGAGGCGGGGCTTGTTCCCTGCCATCTCCCCCTGACGCTGACGCAGAGAAAGTGCCTTGTGGTCTACTGTGGCATGGGACTAAGTATGTTGGAGACACATTACTGCTGCAGCCTGCGGACTTCAGATCATAGCCCCCACTGCCAGGAGAAGAGGCGCTTATTCCCCCCACCTCCCCCAGCCGCCGATGCACATAAAGTGCGTTATGGTCTACCATGACGTGGGACGTGTCTGGGCTAAACCCAGGCCAAGGGTGGGCCCGTCCTGCGCCTGTCAGCACCAGGAAGAGGCGGGCCACCCCCCTTTGTTTCTCCCCTCTGCTTTCCTGGCCGGCCCAGCAGGACTTGGTGCATTGGGAAAGGTGAACCGATGGCGTGGAGACTCTAAGTCATAGACTTAGGGAGGGGCCGTAAACACGACTTGCCAATTAATCACTGAGCCTGCAGTCTATCCTCCGTCTGCTTTACCCACAACATCAACAATTGAAGAGCTGCTTCTTCGAAAAGAAATATGAAGATCAAGGATGCCAAAAAAACATCCTTTCCATGGTTTGGCATGGACATTGGAGGGACCTTGGTAAAACTAACCTACTTTGAACCTATCGACATTACAGCAGCAGAGGAACAGGAAGAAGTTGAAAGCTTGAAAAGTTCACGCAAATACTTGACCTCGAATGTTGCCTATGGTTCCACTGGAATACGGGATGTGCACCTTGAACTGAAGGATTTAACCCTGTTTGGGCGAACTGGAAATTTGCACTTCATTCGATTCCCAACCCAGGACCTGCCTACTTTTATCCATATGGGGAGAGATAAAAACTTTTTCTACTTTGCACACAGTTCTTTGTGCCACAGGGGGTGGTGCATATAAATTCGAAGAAGAATTTCTTACTATTGGGAACCTGCAGTTACATAAACTATATGAGCTGGACTGCCTTGTGAAGGGCTTGCTGTATATAGACTCTGTTAGTTTTAATGGACAGGCTGAGTGCTACTACTTTGAAAATGCATCCGACCCTGACAAATGCCAGAAGATGCCTTTCAACCTAGATGATCCATATCCATTGTTAGTTGTGAACATTGGATCTGGGGTCAGTGTTTTAGCCGTTTATTCCAAAGACCACTATAAAAGAGTTAGTGGAACAAGCCTCGGTGAAGGAACCTTTCTAGGGTTGGTTAGTTTGCTTACTGGATGTGAAAGTTTTGAGGAGGCTCTTGAAATGGCATCTGCTGGAGAAAGTACCCACGCTGACAAGCTCGTCCAAGATATCTACGGAGGAGACTATGAGTGATTTGGATTGCCAGGGTGGGCGGTGGCATAAAGTTTTGGGAACATGATTTACAAAGACAAACGAGAATCTGTCAGCAAAGAAGACCTAGCTCGTGCCACCTTAGTGACTATTACTAATAATATTGGATCCATAGCCCGGATGTGCGCTGTCAATGAAAAAATCAGTTGTGTCGTTTTTGTGGGCAACTTTTTGCGAATCAATACATTGTCAATGAAGCTATTGGCGTATGCACTGGATTATTGGTCAAACGGTGAGCTGAAGGCATTGTTCCTCGAACATGAGGGCTACTTTGGAGCTGTGGGTGCTCTGCTCGGGTTGCCAAACTTCTCCTAGAGCACCAGATGTTCTTGGCAGAATAATTGCATATCCCTGATAGAAATATCCATGTGTATGTTAAAGGGAACCAAAGAGGATCACCAGCTATTAAATGCTGTAAATTCTTCTCTTGTGAAAATTGTGGTTAAACTCATGAAAATTGCCGTGCTTGAAAACTGGGAGGTCTACTATTCTCCTAATGAGACCGCCGACTAGAGAAAATGTATACCCTACACTTTCTCCTAAAATATGTCATCTGCAGAATACCCTTGCTTCTTTCAATGCTTTAACGCTTCTGGAGGAAATGTTACTTAATTAAAAAATAGTATTAAGGGGCAAGGTATTATTCCTGTTTAGTCATAAAACATTTTTGGGAAAACATCAGCGCTAAATATCCCCTCTTGTTTTATGTTTATTCTGAATAGTCAAATGATATACTTCAGGCTTGTTTGGAGCGCATCTAGTATATTTTCTTTTCAAGGTGGACTGTAAAGGAAAATTGCACAGCATTTAAATAGCACTAGTGTTCAAAGATGTGTTTTAATGAGTGGAATGGTGAATATGTGTTAGTTGTACTACTTTCATCCTTAATACAATTAGTACGTCAGTACAACCTATACAGGATTTAACTTGAAGCTGTTGAGGTTTCCTCAGCAAAGGAATTCATTGTATTCGCTCATCGGTGCTCATCTCTACTTTTCCTAGCTATTAATTAGTTTATGGAGATCATTAGTTGAGTTCCATATGCAGTGTTGCACAACAGTATTTTTAACACCGTCTGTGCCCTTCAGATTAAAGTATCGGGGTATATATTTAATGAAAGTTGTACAATATAATGTTCATAATATTGCAAATGCATTAAAATATTTGAGATGCTGCATGAAAGAAGACACATGTGAAGCCAAAGTAAGACGCTGGACAGTATCTTCATCTTGGAGTACCTTAAGCATTAACTGGATGTTGAGCTTGGAGAAACAGCCCAAAACCACATAGCTTTCGTTGCAATGCTCTACTGATGTGTTGATTGTTATTTCATGGTGGAACATTTTTGTAATGTCGCTCTTTGGAGTTTAACTGTGCTTTTGCTGAACTATTCCAAAACGGTTTACTTATTCTCATGCTTTGTCTTGTGAAAAGGTTTTGAAATCTGCCTTCTACAACTTGCATTGGGCATCGCATGTACCCAAGTAAAGATCTATTTCCTCTATTTATTTACTGGAAGATGCCTCATTTTGGCACCACTCTGTAACTGTGAGTTCTAAAAAAAAAAAGAAAAAAAAAAAGTCATAGACTAGTGGTGCCTTGGACAAGTATCCTCGGAATAGAGGGAGCCCCCTATGGTGGACTCTGTGGGACTGGCCCAAATCTTGAGGGTCGCGAGGTAGCATTTGTTTAAGTTGATGGCTAGTCTTTCTAGCTTTGAAGTGGGTGGTTTGTATTCATTTTGATTAATCTCAGGACGCAGGCGAGGAGTTGGCTTGTATCATTGCAGGCTTGTTGCACTCCATGGTTGTTACCTGGTCTGAATAGGTGCCCTTTGAATACTAACCATGGAAAAAAGAAAAATCACTGCTGCTAAAGCATCTCTGCTGTTAACTGCCGAGCGAGTTGCCACTATGGAGGTATTTTTGACTAGGGCTGTCTCAGTAGTCTCTAAAGAAATTGAAGTTGTGGCAGGAAGGCTATCAATAACTAAGGGAAGCCCCCTGTATTCTACCTCAAGCCATTCTCCACCTGGGGTGAATCCTAGGAGGGAGGACATTTCAATTCGTGGGGTGTGCCTGGGTACCCTGTTACAGCTACTAGCCCGTTAACTGGTGAGGGCTTGACGTCCCCTCTATTGGACCCAATTCCTCTCCGCTCCACATGCCGATCCCACAACTCGAGTAGCATGGACCAAAGTTTGGATCCTGGGAATCTTTGCACTTTGTGGATGCCTCGGGCTGATCCCCTACCGTCCGACCAATTAACATAGTCACAAAGGCATTGTCAGCCAATTTAGAACTTATACTCGCTAGGTTAATTTCCTTAGAAGCCAGAATTTTGGAAATTCTATCTCACTCCTCCGATGCGAAGTTTGCCCCAGGCATAAACCATAGAGGGTTAGTTGCCCATATGTGTATCTAGATTGACAGACTCAGGGTGGTCGTGGCAGCGCTCAACTGAGGACAGTGCAGCCCTGGGAGCCATGTTTGTCAAATCATTTTACCCCTTTGAGTAGCCTTGAATCGTGTGACTGACTCGCTCCTATTACTCCCCCCATTCTAAACTTAACTTAGGCTTGGAGGTTACTGAGGCCCCTTGTATATCTCCTGACCTAGGCACCTTAGACCTGGCTTCCCCAGCTCAGAATCCAAGGGCCTGAGGATTGTGTCTTGGAACATCTCAGGGCTTTCTGCTAAATTCTACCTTGTTGAAGTTTGTAACATCTTTACAGATCATTCGTTTTTTTGGAAACATGGGAGGTGAACAACAGGCTCTTTCCGAAGAGCTACAACACATATTTCTTGCCCTGGCAACCACTGGCAAGGCAAAAGGGGGCATGATTATCTTCTTGGCCGTAGAATCTCCCGCGGGTGCCCCCACTTTACTTTTGGTAAATTTTTATAAGGATAAAGGACACCCAGATGCATGGGCGTCTGCAGGGGGGAGCAAGGAAGGGCACTTGCCCCCCGCCTCCCCCCCCCGGATCGCCAGTGCGTCCGGTGTGGGCCCAGTCAGGGTCGGCCCTAGTCCATCATACCTTTGAAATGGTGCCATTGTTCCGGGTGGCAGCCCCCTCCATTGGGTGGGAAGGGTGCAAGGGGGTGGCTGAGAAGGGTGCAAAATACACAGGGGAAAGAAGAAGCCTACATATACACTTGAATGAATTTACAAAAACAGTAAGAATTTATTATACATATATTTCACTTTTCTTTTTTTTAAAAAAGGATTCAGGGAACAAAAACACTCAAGAGAAATGTTGGCAGAACAAAAACACAATTTACATGCCAAACAAGTGGCTAACAAACAAACATTGTGTCTACAAAGAAACAAGATGTGTCCTTCTTAAATTATGGCCACAAAAAGGCGTTGTCGGCGTTTCGACCGCTGGGTTGCTATGCGGTCATCATCAGGACAAAAGATGACTTGAGCGTGAAATTGCTGTATACAATAAAAATATAAATATATATCAATTACATATTAAGGAGTAGGCTTCTTCAAAGGAAAAGACTAGAGGGAGAGAACCACCAAGTGAAAGATAGAGTTTAAGAAAACAGAGTAGCTACCACCACACCAGTCGTGATTCCGGCAACCCAGAGATTTAAAATAGTGATAAAAATCACCTTAATATACGGTCAACCAACCAATCATGAATGAAATGGCACTTGAACAGATGTCCAGGTTCTATAAATGAAATATAAGTACACTTAATAAAAATGTCCACATGCTGTGGCAAAGGTCAATTCTAAAAGACTATTCGCAACAACTTACTTAAAAGATTCAGTTAGCGAAGCAAAATTTGCTGGTAGGCGTCTCAATGTTGCCTCCAGGAATCCTCAAAACGATGGATTCAGCAGGTGGCGTATTATATTATGCTCACCAATGTGTCCAATTAAATTGGCTGAAAGGCGAAAGGGAGGAGAATGAATTACCTAATCCTGTGCCGCATTTGACATCATTCTTAACACAATGTCGAAAAACATTGTCATATGGACATTAAATCGATGTGCCCAAAGAAGATAAAAATATTCAAAGCTTCCTCTAAAAAAACGTGTCAATCGTGAAGATGACACGTGTGTCCGGTCCGTCAAATAAACAAATTAGCCTCAATGATATAAGCCAAAAACTGAAAAATCAAGTGTATACGAATTAAACATAAAACGCACATCCATCAGTTTTAGTCCTCGTATATCAAATATTTAAACGGTAGGCATACACAGATTCAGTGGTACGGGCTAAAGTTAGTATAGCACACCCGTCATTGGGAAGACACATTCACCCCAAAAACAGGTTCAGAATACCACAGTTCTGCCTTCTCCGCATACATTTAAATGGTTAAATGTGTTGTTTGGGTATAAGGTGCTTACCTCGAATTCAAATGCGGCGGTCACATGCGGTGGTGGTTGTACCGGCACGGCACTCACCAGCGGGTAGCGACTTCACATCGGAAATAGACAACAACCACGTGCGTCAAACGTGCGCAGCGGGCAAAGTAATATGGATGACTCGTCATACATAGCCGCCATATTGAAGTGGGGTGGAAAGTCCATTTAACATGATGTATTGCCAATATAAAGATCAATACCAAAAAAAGGGGGGACGTGAATGATCGTATATAATGGATCACTGACACAACATCGACAGACAAAATATCGAGAGGACAAAATATAGAAGTAAAAATATCGACTGCAAAAATATCAACTTCCCATCTACAAACAGGTAAGTAAAAAAGATATCGACTCCAAAATATCGAGTGTAAAAAATATAGACTGTCAAAATATCTATTTTTTTAAATGTCTTAAAAGTACATTAAAAGTAATATAATAATAAATTAAATTAATTTAAACATATTTAAAATACTTAAATAAACGTAAAATTGAGAAATAATTAATTTAAATAAAATATATATATATATTTTAAATACATATATATATATATATACATATTATTTACAAAAAATATACAATATTTTTACCGTAGGATAGCGAAAGGGTTAAAATGACTATTCCCACTCCAGTGAGTGCAACAGTAGGGAAAGAGTTGGATAGCGTAGGGGTAAAAATTACTATTCCCACTCCAGCGAATGCAACAGTAGGGAAAGCGTTGGATAGCGTAGGGGTAAAAATTACTATTCCCACTCCGGCAAGTGCAACAGTAGAGAAAGCGTTGGATAGCGTAGGGGTTTAAATTACTATTCCAACTCCAGTGAGTGTAAGAGTAGGGTATGCGCTGGATAGCGTACGGATAAAAATTACTATTCCAACTCCAGAGAGTGCAACAGTAGGGAAAACATTGGATAGCGCAGGGGTAAAAATTACTATTACCACTCCAGAGAGTGCAACAGTAGGGAAAGCGTTGGATAGCGTAGGGGTAAAAATTACTATTCCCACTCCAGTGAGTGCAACAGTAGGGAAAGCGTTGGATAGCGTAGGGGTAAAAATGACTATTCCCACTCCAGCGAGAGCAACAGTAGGGAAAGCGTTGGATAGCGTAGGGGTAAAAATTACTATTCACACTCCAAAGAGTGACACAGTAGGGAAAGCGTTGGATAGTGTAGTGGTAAAAATTACTATTCCCACTCCAGCGAGTGCAACAGCAGTGAAAGCATTGGATCCCGTAGGGGTAAATATTACTATTCCAACTCCAGCAAGTGCAACAGTAGGGAAAGTGTTGGATAGTGTAGGGGTAAAAATTACTATTCCCACTCCAGTGAGTGCAACAGTAGGGAAAGCGTTGGATAGCGTAGGGGTAAAAATTACTATTCCCACTCCAGCGAGTGCAACAGTAGGGAAAGCGTTGGATAGCGCAGGGGTAAACATTACTATTCCCTCTCCAAAGAGTGCAACAGTAGGGAAAGCGTTGGATAGCGTAGTGGTAAAAATTACTATTCCCACTCCAGCGAGTGCAACAGTAGTGAAAGCATTGGATCCCATAGGGGTAAAAATTACTATAACAACTCCAGCAAGTGCAACAGTAGGGAAAGTGTTGGATAGCGTAGGGGTAAAAATTACTATTCCCACTCCAGCTAATGCAACAGTAGGGAAAGCGTTGGATAGCGTAGGGGTAAAAATTACTATTCCCACTCCAAAGAGTGCAACAGTAAGGAAAGCGTTGGATAGCGTAGGGGTAAAAATTACTATTCCAACTCCAGCGAGTGCAACAGTAGGGAAAGCGTTGGATAGCGTAGGGGTAAAAATTACTATTCCCACTCCAGCGAGTGCAACAGTAGGGAAAGCGTTGGATAGCGTAGGGGTAAAAATTACTATTCCCACTCCGGAGAGTGCAACAGTAGGGAAAGCATTGGATAGCGTAGGGGTAAAAATTACTATTCCCACTCGTGCGAATACAACAGTAGGGAAAGCGTTGGATAGCGTAAGTGTAAAAATTACTATTCCCACTCCAGTGAGTGCAACAGTAGGGAAAGCGTTGGATAGCGTAGGGGTAAAAATTACTATTCCCACTCCAGAGAGTGCAACAGTAGGGAAAGCGTTGGATAGCATAGGGGTAAATTTTAATATCCCCACTCTAGTGAAAATAAATTAATATAAATCACATAATTATAACTTAAACAATTAATACATTTTAATTACCACTTAATAATTAAGTATTTACCAATTAAAAATTAATTAACGAATTATTGAAAATAAATACCAATTAATTATTTATCATGTTTAATTAATTATATTAAATTACTTCCCACCCTATTCCCCTATAAACCCACAACCCGCTACTAAAAATAAAATATTATTATTCACATAATTATCAATTAATCAAATAATAAAATGTAATTATCAATTACCAATTAATTAATTACCAAATAAAATTAATTGACAATTTATTCAAAATAAATACCAATCTATTAATTAATTAACATATTTAATTAATTATAATAAAAATACTTCCCACCCTATTCCCCTATAACCCCACAACCCGCTAAAGAAAATAAGATAATATTCACATAATTGTGAATTAAACAATGAATTAAAATGTATTATCAATTAACAATTAATTAATTAATTACCAATTAATAATTAATTAACAAATAATTCAAAATAAATACCAATTAATTAATTAACATATTTAATTAATTATAATTAAATTACTTCCCACCCTATTCCCCTATAAACCCACAACCCGCTACAGAATTATATTACACAAAAAATAAAAATTAATATTAACTTACCCAAAATTCGATATTTTTGTTGTCTATATTATGTCTAGTCAATATTATGTCCATTCTATATTTTTGATTCGATATTATGTCCATTCTATTCGATATTAAAATGTTCTAGTCGATATTTTGGTAGTCTATATTATGTCTAGTCGATATTATGTCCATTCTATATTTTTTACTCGATATTATGTCTAGTCGAAATAAAAAACTCGATATTTTGACTCTACACCATGTATAATATCCCATAAATGAATAAAATAGTGTGTTTTGTAACACGGGCAAAAAAATGTGAAGACAATTCGTGTATACCAGGAGCGCCCACAATGCTATAAAGGATAAAATATAGTCAAGGGGCGTCTACACAACGGGAATTGCCGATAAAGGAGGGTAAAAAATAATTATCAAAAAAGTGATTATATATCAGCCATCCTACAAGCTAACATTGATGTGGAATCGTGCATGTGCACAAGGGCGCCATCTTAAAAGGGGAACATTGCTTACTCATAATATAGAGTATGCCATATTTGAAAGTGCCTCAAAGTGGCAGCTAGGGTATATTCCAGCCGAACACCATCCAGTGGATGTTTGAAGAAATACAAATATCCCTACAACAAAAAACCAAGTGCTGCTACTAATGAAATAGTGTAATATGTAATCAGGAAAGAGGGAGCAAGAATAAATAATTACACCCACAGTGTACATCATTGTGCCTCTATTACACTCGACAGAAATTCTGTGCTACAAGCAAAAAATGTGGCCCCTTCACCAAAAATAAAAAAAGACCCACGGTGTTTTCCTTTAAACAAGTCTAGTTACAGGTACTGAATACAACTCATAATGACTGTGGTGGAAACAGTGGAAACATCAATATATACAAGCATGTCCTATATGTCATATACATATAGATATCGTTATTATAAGCAGAAATATCCTCTAAGTCATTAGGATGTCATCAAATGATGCATTACAGATTAATTTATTACCTGATATTTTCATAGAGAATATGCTAAACAATGCTGAAAAAAGGGGGGGGGGCAGTTATCAAGTAGTTATTATAGAGTGGCACTCTTCCATAGAGTTAAGACCTTGATTGATACTGTTACAGCGGAGCATCCATCGACACTCGGTTCTGTTTAAAATATTAGAGATGCTCCCACCTCGTTCAGGAATTTTGACTACCTCAAGTCAAGGCACACTGATGTACACTGTATGTGGGTGTAATTATTTATTCTTGCTCCCTCTTTCCTGATTACATGTTACACTATTTCATTAGTAGCAGCACTTGGTTTTTGGTTGTAGGGATATTTGTATTTCTTCAAACATCCACTGGATGGTGTTCGGCTGCGATATACCCTACCTGCCACTTTGGGGGACTTTCGAATATGGCTTACTCTATATTATGAGTAAGCAATGTTCCCCTTTTAAGATGGCGCCCTTGTGCACATTCACGAATCCACATCGATGTTAGCTTGTAGGACGGCTGATATAATCACTTTTTTGATAATTATTTTTTACCCTGCTTTATCGGCAATTCCCGTTGTGTAGACGCCCCTTGACTATATTTCATCCTTTATAGCATTGTGGGCGCTCCGGGTATACACGAATTGTCTTCACATTTTTTTGCCCGTGTTACAAAACATACTATTTTATTCATTTATGGGATATTATACACGATCATTCACGTCCCCCCTTTTTTTGGTATTGACCTTTATATTGGCAATATATCATGTTAAATGGACTTTCCACCCCACTCCAATATGGCGGCTATGTATGACGAGTCATCCATATTACTTTGCCCGCTGCGCATGTTTGATGCACGTGGTTGTTGTCTATTTCTGATGTGAAGTCGCTACCCGCTGGTGAGTGCCGTGCCGGTACAACCACCGCCGCGTGTGACCGCCGCATTTAAATTCGAGGTAAGCACCTTATACCCAAACAACACGTTTAACCATTTAAGTGTATGCGGAGTAGGCAGAACTGTGGTATTCTGAACCTGTTTTTGGGGTGAATGTGTCTTCCCAATGACGGGTATGCTATACTAACTTTAGCCCCTACCACTGAATCTGAGTATGCCTACCGTTTAACCCCTTCCATGCTCATGACGAGCTCAGCTCGTCATGCAGTACACTGGAGCTGTGCTAATGACGAGCTGACCTTGTCATGAACAACGGAAATAATCCACCTGCAGCACAGCAGGAAAATCTCCCTAGCAGCCAAGGTGTTAAATATTTGATATACGAGGACTAAAACTGATGGATGTGTGTTTTATGTTTAATTTGTATACACTTGATTTTTCAGTTTTTGGCTTATATCATTGATGCTAATTTGTTTATTTGAAGGATGGGACCCACGTGTCATCTTCACGATTGATCACGAGGAAGCTTTGAATATTTTTATCTTCTTTGGGCACGTCGATTTAATGTCCATATGACAATGTTTTTCAACTTTGTGTTAAGAATGATGTCAAATGCGGCACAGGATTAGGTAATTCATTCTCCTCCCTTTCGCCTTTCAGTTAATTTAATTGGACACATTGGTGAGCATAATATAATACGCCACCTGCTGAATCCATCGTTTTGAGGATACCTCGAGGCAACATTGAGACGCCTACCAGCAAATTTTGCTTTGCTAACTGAATCTTTTAAGTAAGTTGTTGCGAATATTCTTTAAGAATTGACCTTTGCCACAGCATGTGGACATTTTTATTAAGAGTACTTATATTTCATTTATAGAACCTGGACATCTGTTCAAGTGCCATTTCATTAATAATTGGCGGACCGTATATTAAGGTGATTTTTATCACTATTTTAAATCTCTGGGTTGCCGGAATCACGACTGGTGTGGTGGTAGCTCCCCTGTTTTCTTAAACTCTATCTTTCACTTGGTGGTTCTCTCCCTCTAGTCTTTTCCTTTGAAGAAGCCTACTCCTTAATATGTAATTGATATATATTAATATTTTTATTGTATACAGCAATTTCACTCTCAAGTCATCTTTTGTCCTGATGATGACCGCATAGTAACCCAGCAGTCGAAACGCCGTCGACGCCTTTTTGTGGCCATAAATTAAGAAGGACACATTATCTTGTTTCTGTTGTTCCTTTGTAGACACAATATTTGTTTGTTAGCCCCTTGTTTGATATGTAAATTGTGTTTTTTGTTCTGCCAACATTTCTCTTGAGAGTTTTTGTTCCCTGAATCCTTTAAAAAAAAAAATAGAAAAAAGTGAAATATATGTATAATAAATTCTTACTGTTTTTGTAAATTCATTCAAGTGTATATGTAGGCTTCTTCTTTCCCCTGTGTATTTTGATTATGTTATAATTGTTCACCTGAACCGTCTGTTAGGTGCTATAATCAGTTGTCCCTGGTTCAGGGTTGTTGGATAGCCCCTGTAGTTTGTCAATGAGAAGGGTGCAAGGCAGAGGGGAGGGAGAAGGGTGCAAGGCAGAGAGGAGAAGGGTGCAAGGCAGAGAGGAGAAGGGTGCAAGGCGGAGGGGAGAAGGGTGCAAGGCGGAGGGGAGAAGGGTGCAAAGCAGAGAAGGGTGCTAGGCGGAGGGGAGAAGGGTGCAACGCAGAGGGGAGAAGGGTGCAAGGCAGAGAGGAGAAGGGTGCAAGGTAGAGAGGAGAAGGGTGCAAGGCAGAGAGGAGAAGGGTGCAAGGCGGAGGGGAGAAGGGTGCAAGGTAGAGAAGAGTGCAAGGAGGAGGGGAGAAGGGTGCAACGCAGAGGGGAGAAGGATGTAAGGCAGAGAGAAGAAGGGTGCAAGGTAGAGAGGAGAAAGGTGCAAGGCAGAGAGGAGAAGGGTGCAAGGCGGAGGGGAGAAGGGTGCAGGCAGAGGGGAGAAGGGTGCAAGGCTGAGAGGAAGGGTTCAAGGCAGAGGGGAGAAGGGTGCAAGGCAGAGGGGAGAAGGGTGCAAGGCAGGGGGAGAAGGGTGCAAAGCAGAGAGGAGAAGGATGCAAGGTTGAGGGGAGAAGGGTGCAAGGTAGAGAAGGGTGAAAGGCGGAGGGGAGAAGGGTGCATCGCAGAGGGGAGAAGGGTGCAAGGCAGAGAGGAGAAGTGTGCAAGGTAGAGAGGAGAAGGGTGCAAGGCAGAGGGGAGAAGGGTTCAAGGCAGAGGGGAGAAGGGTGCAAGTCAAAAGGGAGAAGGGTGCAAAGCGGAGGGAAGAAGGGTGCAAGGCAGAGGGGAGAAGGGTGCAAGGCAGAGAGGAGAAGCATGCAAGGCAGAGGGGAGAAGGGTGCAAGGCAGAGAGGAGAAGGGTGCAAGGTAGAGAAGGGTGCAAGGCGGAGGGGAGAAGGGTGCAACGCAGAGGGGAGAATGGTGCCAGGCCGAGAGGAGAAGGGTGCAAGGCAGAGAGGTGAAGGGTGCAAGGCAGAGAAGGAGGGGGTGAAGGGTGCAATGGGAAGGGGGAGATGGGTGCAAGGGGAGAGGAGAAGGGTGCAAGTTAGAGAAGGGTGCAAGGGGGAGAGGGGGAGAGGGGAAGGGTGCAAGGTAGAGAGGAGGAGGGTGCAAGGTAGAGAAGGGTGCAAGGTGGAGGGGGAGAAGGGTGCAAGGGGGAGGGTGAGAAGGGTGCAAGGCAGAGGGGAGAAGGGTGCAAGGCAGAGGGGAGAAGGGTGCAAGGCAGAGAAGGGTGCAAGGCAGAGAGGAGAAGGGTGCAAGGCAGAGAGGAGAAGGGTGCAAGGCAGAGGGGGAGAAGGGTGCAAGAGGAAGGGTGAGAAGGGTGCAAGGCAGAGAGGAGAAGGGTGCAAGGCAGAGAGGAGAAGGGTGCAAGGCAGAGGGGAGAAGGGTGCAAGGTAGAAAAGGGTGCAAGGAAGAGGTGGAGAAGGGTACGAGGGGGAGGGGGAGAAGGGTGCAAGGGGGAGGGCGATATGGGTGCAAGGCAGAGGGGAGAAGGGGCAAGGGGGAGGGGGAGGGGGAGAAGGGTGCAGGGCAGAGAAGGGTGCAAGGCAAAGGGGGATATGGGTTCAAGGTGGAGAAGGGTGCAAGGCGGAGGGGGAGAAGGGTGCAAGGCAGAGGTAGAGAAGGGTGCAAGGAAGAGGGGGAGAAGGGTGCAAGGCAGAGGGGGAGAAGGGTGCAAGGCGGAGAAGGGTGCACGGTAGAATGGGAGAAGGGTGCAAGGCGGAGGGGGAGAACGGTGCAAGGCGGAGGGAGAGAAGGGTGCAAGGTGGAGGGGAGAAGCGTGCAAGGCAGAGGGGGAGAAGGGTGCAAGGCAGAGAGGAGAAGGGTGCAAGGCAGAGAGGAGAAGGGTGCAAGGCAGAGGGGAGAAGGGTGAAAGGCAGAGGGGAGAAGGGTGCAAGGTAGAGGGGAAGGGTGCAAGGAAGAGGGGATAAGGGTGCAAGGCAGAGGGGAGAAGGGTGCAAGGTAGAAAAGGGTGCAAGGCGGAGGTGGAGTAGGATACAAGGGGTAGGGGGAGAAGGGTGCAAGAGGGAGGGGAGAAGGGTGCAAGGGGGATGGTGATGAAGTACAAAATATGCCCCCCCCCCGGAAACATTTCTGCGGATGCCCATGCCCAGATGGAGTCCCGGGGCGCCACAGCTTGAGAACAGTCCAGAATGTACAGGGAGAATCGGGTTTGTGGTTGGGTCGAAGTATGACTCTGCTAGTGGGGGATTTTAACTGCCATCTCTGTGAATGTCCTTTACTGTCAGCTAATATCAAGCCAAGGTGCATGCCACTTGAGAGGCTTCACTTTGTTTATTCCAAAGAAGAGCAAGAACTGGGCGAGAATTTAGGGAATTAAGGTCTTATTTTTTGAGCGGGGTTTGTCACGCTGTTCACGTTGTGAAGGTTCAGAAATGGCGAAACCATTCGTGAGGAGACATATGTTGTTAAAGCCTGCTCAGGGCATGGAACAATATTTGGTGCATGTTACTTAAAGCTGTGATCAATTCCCTTTGGCCAGGTTTCGTTTTAATCAAATTCATCACTTAACCACTTGGATGCTAAGGTGTTTTATGGCTCCGCATGCAATTTCCATTGAAATCAATGGAAACTCCATGACGAGTTACCCTTGTCATTAGCACTGAAGGGGTTAATGGCCACTCCTGGGGATGGGTGCACCCTGGTAAATGGCTGCCATGCTCTTGCAACAGTAGGTCGCCGCAGGACACTTTACATTTTGTTATGTTTTGCAATTACTACAGTTGGCCCAGAAACAGGTTTCTGTTGCCATTGTTGCGGTCTTTGAAGTTTACAAGTACACCCTGTCCTTTCTTCTTACAACTGCTCCCTAATGAACATGTTTTATCTGCTGTATCAAGAGTTGTCATGGGAGCACTGGCATCTAAACACTCAAGACCTGACTGACGTCAGCACGTATAAAGCGGACATCACGTTTTTAATGGCTCAGAATCTACACCCAGAATGCCACAACAAGAGCGTGGGTTGTTCACATTAGCTCAACGCTTTTTTATGCAAGATCTAAGAACGTTAAAACAACTATATGAAAAAAGGGTATTAAAATAGCTCTTCGGCATGTCCAGTGGACAAAATTACTTAAAGGGGTATTAAAAGCCACGTTGTCTAAAGGGGTTTCCTCGTGCAGGCAGATTTCGGAGATACAAGTCAATTTTCTACGCATAATGGAGACAGTAAGTAGATATACTCTGCTAGAAAGATGGAGAAAAATACATCTACTCTTACCTAATAAAGTGTAACGATTAATCTAAAACTACTGCAAACAGTTGGAAAGAAAATGGAGGAAATATAATGACACTGAAGAAAAATGATTTATAAAGAGACCTGAAAGGTTTCAGAAAACGCTTTCCGAAAGCGCAGTCTGAGAATTTCTCAAGGCAAATACACAAAGCAGACAATACATCAATGGAAATCTTTAAGAGTGCTTGTACTTTGTTATCCCTTGCTTCATTTTAACAAAAGGTAAAGTACTTTTATGAGAAGGTGGAGGACATGTACAAGAATTATGACAACCCGAATGGACCTACACACCCAGACCTTGATTGTCAAAGTCCTAGTAGCGGGGAGGCAAACAACCTAATGCTTTAGAATATATTTATTTGGCTGACTCAGAATTGGCTATTCTTAACTGTAGTTCAGGTTACCTCATTGGCCCTTGTCCTCCATGGATCTTCAAATTAGTTGCCTCAACCATAAATCTAGCTATTAATGCCTTGTTCAATCATTCATTGGAGTTAGCTACTGTTCCCGTTAGTTGGAAGTAAGAACAAGTCCTGATTTTATTGAAGAAGCCTAATAACTTCTCAAATATAGGCCAATTTCCTTCTTACCGCCCCTTACAAAATGCTGGAGAAAGTGGTGAATAAACTTGTGAATGCCCCGTTTTATCGAGTATTGCCAGATACTTTATGTGACAGTCTCTGGCTTCTGTTCAGGGTTAATTACTGAGGTTGCCTTTTTGGAGATCTCAAAGTACATACAAACTAACTTAGACCACGTAATCCTTTTAGTTCTTTCCGCGGCATTCAACACCGTGTCCCACCCTATTTTGCTGGAGCTTTAAGAGGCAGCCTGAGTGGATGGCCTGGCAAGGAAATGGGTAAAATATTTTTTGTCTTATTGTGCTCCAGCTGTACATTTCCCCACTTACACTTCAACTATAGGGAATTGAGATACAGTGTCCCGCAAGTTTTGTCCCTTAGACCCGTTGTTCAATATATACATGGCGAAACTGGCCAAGGTGGTTGAACCTTGGGGCTTATATAGTTTCTCATGTGCTGATGACCCTCAACTACTGCTTTCCATCCACTAAATTGACACTACTGTAGAAGAAAAGATCCAAGGTATCTATCCACAGTGTATAGATAAAGGCAGTTGAGCTGTCTAAGGCTTAACTCTGATAAGTTGGAGCTACTCTTTTTCGCAAATCCTCTCTATTCGAATTACAGAGTTGGTGGCATAAAAATTTAGGGGTACCCCAGATCCCCAGATTCCAAACATGGCAATATAATTGGATCAGAAGCTTTCTTTCAAACTTTCATAGCTAGGCCATTGCAGCGTTGTGCTTCGTCTTTCACAAAACCTTAAAAAAGACCTTAAAGTTCCTGCCACTCAATTTAAAAAGAAAACGATTGGGCATGCTCTGGTGACCTCTAGATTGGATTTTGCCAACTCTCTACATGTAGGCATCCCCACTGGTCTTATCATCAAATTACAGATGGTCCAAAATGCTACTGCTCGTCTGATTCTTAATCATTCGAGAAGGCAGGCCATTGTCCCATATCTGAAACAACTTCACTGGCTGCCAGGAAACAAAATGATCAACTTCAAGCCTTACTGATCAGGTTCAGAGCGATCAATTAAAAAGATCCTTTACATTAGAAGTTGATCTAGACAGTATGTACCGGCCAGAGCTCCGTGTTCCTCAAATCTGGGACTGTTATATATTCCAAGAGTCCGCAAAGTCAGGAGTGGTAGTCGCTCCTTCTCTCTGCTGGCTGGTTGAGATAATTTGGTTTGGTGAAAATCACATTAATAGTCTATTTCATAAAAGATAAAATTGACCATCGAATAGCATTGCATATGTTTCCGCAGGCTGACTGCAGGTGCTTAAATATTTAAGCTAGCCTTTATAGCTCGGGACAGTGTTGCTGTTCGAGTGCAAAATCACTATGCGTCTGCCCAGAAGTTAGGCAATCATACATTTATTGTAGTGTTTAGGGACGTCCTTCTTATATTCCAAAACGGCCAACAGGTGAGTTATAATCAAATGTGTTATAGTCATTGTTCTGAAAGTCTGAAAGTTTCATGGAGGGCCCATGACAAGTGTACCAAATCAGTGTTGAAGGCGCTGCATCTCCAGCAGTTCACACTTTCAGACATCCGAAGGCTCAGCATACAGAGAGGTGCATAGTATGCCCTATGGATGCATTTGAGTTTAAAGCAAACCACGTTTAGGGGGTTCAGATGGCGTTACGGAGTATGCTGCTTCAGTGTAATCTCTGGTATGTCAGTGTCCATAGATGTAGTGTTGTTTCCTACCACATATTCCGCAGAAGTTTTAATATGCACATTAACAAAAAGTTTGCACATGTTATGGAATGCTATTGGGCGTAGCTGTGCAACTACCCCATTTTCCAATCATTGGCAATCTGAGGTTGTTGGCCAGTGGGAGGCGCAGCGAATATAGTGTCACACTGTTTGTTAATATCGCTGGACTGGTCGAAGCCCAGGTGATACAGTCTAGCTTGTGAATCTCGCTGGTGGGACGCTGGGTGCTTTCATTATGAATGTACTCGAAGGAGAAGACGCCAGGCCTGCCTCTAGAGTTCGGAATGGGGGCTGTCTCGTGTTGTGGTATGAACAAGGCACAAATTGGGCCTAAGCTACTCAATAGTAGATCCTGAAACTAGGGGGCTTCAAAGCCTCCCTTACAGTAAAGCAACATCAATTTATGCCAAGCTATTGTAGGTTGACGACTTGCCCATGCCAGATGCAGCTTCAATAATCGTAACTGGTCCAATAAGACATGCGTTCGTGGAACTGGTATATTGTGAAAACTATATAGAAGTCATTTTTTTATTAATGTGCTTTTACCCACTATGGTCAGCGGCAGTTTAATCCATCTCTCTACTAGCTGAGTGACAGAGGTCATACACAGCCCACATTTTGTTCTGTGTATGACAGTCTTGTCCCAGAGATACTGAACAGTAAGGCATCTCATAGGTTTTAATTGTCATTTTAGCAGAATATGCAAATAGGTGTTTGTCGTATATCTGATCAATGCGAGCTTCAATCACTTCAATCAATTTATATGCAAACCCGATTTGCTGCCATACAATGATGATACCTCTTCTATAACAGGGGTGAGATTCTTCCTAGACTCCCTAATGTCTTCAGCATATATTGAGATACCAATTTTATGTGGTCCGAATGCCTGTCTATATATAAGTATCAGTCAGTCAGTCAGTAACTTTATTACGATCACAGGGACCCTGAAAAGAATACACCACAACAGAGACCAGAATGTACAGCAATGATAAGATAGACAATATAAAAAATTATTAAAATAATTACACAATTTACACAATTTAAAAAAAACTCCATAGGAAAAAAGTGCAATATGCAATAGCAGCCAATAACAGGTCTAATTGGTCAGAATTAAAGTGCTTAGTGTGCTGGGTTACAAAGCCAATAGATACAAGATCTTAAACAATTACAGAAAGGATCGGGACAAGCCATTCCTTTTGGGCAACAGAAAGCTTCAAAAACATAGTTTCCTTCGCTTAATCCAAAGCGGATGCCAAAATTTAGAAAGGCCAAACACAATGGGTTTTCTAGTATCAGTGCACAGAGCTTTAAACACCTCTAAGTAATGACCACGTTCTACTAGAGTACATAACGGGAAAATCAATTTTTCCTTAGGTAACCAGTAGGACGGGCAAAAGAAAAGTAAATGGACAATAAATTTCGAACTTCCTCGGCATGTCAGACAGAGATCATCAAAAGTAGTACTGCTCGACCATTTTTACCAAAACAGTTTGTTAGGAAGTGTTTTATAACTGAATTGCAAGAAAAGCTTCCGTGCAAAAGAGGGAACAATTTCATCAACACTTGGCTCGAAGGTTAAAAACCATTTAAATGTAAAAAAGTCTTTGGTCAGGCTAGATTCCTAAACTAAAGCATCCTCTGCTAAGGTAGTTTCCCAGAACACCTCTATCATTCTTGCTCTTGAGGGCTCGGATGTTTCAGGCGTCCCTCCATCTGGGACGGCTACCCCAATCACTCCGAGAATCCGTGATTGTTACCTTTCCCAAACCTCACAGGGACCCACTCCACATAGGCTCGTACCGCCCGATCACTCTTCTGTCGGCAGACTGTAAGATACTAGGGAAGATCCTAGCCGACAGATATGCCCAGGTCATACGTCCATTGGTCCACTCGGACCAGTGTGGCTTTGTTCCGGGGCGGAACACCTCACAAAATCTCCGCCGAGTCTTCCATGTCCAGGATCAGGTGCGCGACAGATTCCCCCGAGCCGCCTGCCTCATTATGGATTTGGAAAAAGCATTTGACACTCTCACTTGGCCATTCCTCTTCTCGGTTCTGCGTCGCCTCAACGTCGGCCCGACACTCATGGCGTACACACGCCTCTTGTACACCGACCTGACCACGCGAGTGCGGATAGGGAGGTACATCTCGTCTGCATTTGAGGTTCAACGGGGCACGAGATAGGGGTGCCCCCTGTCACCTCTTTTATTCGCCCTGGCCGTCGAACCGCTGGCGGTTAGACTACGCCAGGAGGGGATGTGTTGGGGCATCCCGCTCGCGGACGGTACTCATTGCGTCTCTATGTACGCGGATGACCTCCTCATTTACGTCCGGGACATCGAGACTGACCTGGCCCCCATCGGGGTGGCGCTCGCTGAATTTGCGGACGCCTCGGGACTCCAGGTGAACTGGGACAAGTCCACGGTTTATCCCTTCCATCAGGGCCTACCTCCCCGGGACGTGGCGCTGGGGACCCACACACTCTCATGGTCCACGGAAGCCCCCCGGTACCTAGGTGTCCGCCTGTACCACTCTCCAGCGGACATATTTGAGGGTAATCACCGTAGAACCCTCGCTAGCCTGCGCCCGACGGTCGCCTTCTGGAATAAACTCCCGTTGGCCCCCATAGGGCGGATAGCCCTGGCGAAAATGGTGATGCTCCCCCGACTCCTCTACCATTTCACTAACTTGCCGGTGGTGCCACCCAGATCCTTTTTCAGGGACCTTGACTCCCTCTTGGGCACTCTTATTTGGGGAGCCGGCCGACACAGGGTGGCCCTGAAAACCCTCCAACTTCCTACAACTCAAGGTGGGCTTGGAGCTCCCTCCTTCGAATCCTATTTCCTGGCGGCGCAGCTCCAATGGCTATCATATTGGACTGCGGACCGCCACACCCGGGAGACATTCACTTCGACTGGCAGAGTCACGACCCCGGAAATCACCCGACTTCTCCTCCCGGGCACCAAGCCCCGGCGTACATACCCCCTGCAAGTTACAATAGTGCGCCGGTGTATGTTGCGGATTCACCGGATGTCCCCAGATAGACCCCCATACTCCCCACTACTGCCATTGGTAGGCTGCCCCAGTCGGGACTCATATTTCACGGCCCCAATGCTGACCGCATGGACGCAAAGTGCCATCACGGACATGGAGTCGCTATTTGAGGGGGGTCAGCTGAAACCAATCGACCGACTGGTCGCTGAGTATGCACTTCCACCGGATCAATTCCTCCGATATCGACAGTTGCTTGAGGGACTCCGTCCCTACTATAACCTCCAGGCCGGCGAGCCTGATACGCATCCTGTAATACACACTATCCTCCACATGGGAGTGGGGCGCCACTTGGTCACCTGGCTATATAAGTCGATTCGGGAACTCTCGCACGCCCCCCTGACAACCCTGCGGGCCACATGGGAAGAGGACATAGGACGTGCACTACACGACTCAGAATGGACCAGAGCGCTTGAGGCCCCAAAACGCATCTCCAGGAATGCACGCTTCAAAAACATTCAATACTATATTTTGCACAGGGCATACCTCACCCCAGCACGCCTACAAAGGTTCTACCCATCGACACGATTCCTATGCCCCCGATGTCACTCCCCTGATGCGAATTTTCGTCACATGTTCTGGAGTTGTCCCGACCTACACACCCTATGGCAAGTGGTACACCACACACTAGCGGATATCACAGGCCTCACAACACTAGCCACCTGGGAATACTGCGCGCTAAACATATTTCACGTCCCTAAGCGAGCACGGGTGCACAGACGATTTGTGTCCTTAGCGCTGCTACTGCGAAAAGATGCATTGCCATGCACTGGCGGTCCCCAGAAGGTCCCCCCGTAGCAGCATGGACGGGGGCGGTTTGCAAGTGGGCGGCGGCGGAGGAGGATGCCCTTAGAGAGGAGGAGGCTAGAGGTGCACGGAAAGATCCTATTTCTATGGAATGGGCCATGCTCCTTCATACCTTCCGCCAGTCCGTGCACATGGTAGACCCACCTACACCCCCCCCCAATCTAGAGCGTCCTTAATCCTGGACTGCTGCCCACCGTCCCAGTATCGAACCCCGGTGCTCCACACTCCCTCATCGCCACCCCGCTACCTTATTATCCGTCCTGCAACTCACATGAATGGGAGGCCCCCACCTCCCGGTTGCCCGACCTCGCTATGAGTACATACTGGGGATCCCCTGCCCTCCGACCCCTGAAGCCTGTTCGATCTCACACTGCTCCTGCTAACGCCTTTATGCTTTCCCCCCACAGTTCTGTCCCCCCTGTTACCCGGTATCGCCGCTGAGCGAACATTACGGACCTCGACCCTTTACCCTAGAGGCGGGAATTCACACACCCACTGTTATTCTTCGTACCCCCCTGAGAAACATGTTCACTGTATTCCTGCCTGAAATCATATGGGATTGATCAGTACTGTTTACTGGAGGAGGAGCCTGTTGGCACCAGTTTATATACAGAAATGTTGCGTACATGACTGACCGTGGCTGAATGTTGACGCCACGCCAGTAGACGATCTGTCTTATGCCCATGTTTTATGATGCAACAATAAAAACTTTTAACAAAAAAAAAAATCATTCTTGCTCTTGAGATTCTGCTCATACTTCCCGGGTTTGTCCAAAAAGCGCCCAGCTTCCCTAAGATTTTTGGCATGGCAATGAACCGGTTGATTTTTGACGCTTTGGGGAATCTCAGGAGATCTAGCAGAGTCTCTCGATATGGTTCAAGCTTCTTCACAGTCCATGGTCTAAACCAAAACATTAGCAATCTATAATTCGCCTTGTGTATCAATTCTCAATATAATAATAATCACCAGGTAAGGAGAAGGAATTCTTGTCCATTCAGTTCCCCAATTCAATATTCCAGATAATCAAGTGAGAGAATGGACACTTGTAACTACGTTTCAGTAGGTTAGTTAGATCACCCTCATAAATGCTATGTTAATTGTCCGGTTTATATCGTTTCTCCGCCCCACATATGCTTTATGGCATTTATCATTGGGTGTTCCAAATTCGTGCTGTATACCAGCCTCAAGCCTGAGGCAACCTCTGGTGCAGCGTAGTAGTGTCCAGAGATATGTAGACACCCCCAAGGAAAGATTGTATTCATAAGAGCAAACCTTCACCTTGTTGAAACTTTAATTGCCATAGGATGAAGTTGTTATTAAAACCAAAGGGTATAATTGCAGATCGGGTTACTAGATCTCATTATATCACTTTAAAGAGAGTCAACATGTTTCTGCCCCGTCTCGCCCAGCCGGGTCTAAGGGGCATTCATCAGGACAAACAATACAAAATAAAATGCTTTACTCACACAATTTGTGTTGTATTACGTGGTTTTTTTAAAACACTGTTTCTAGATACGTGAGGTATACCTGTAATAAAAGAAACACACATACAAGTATGGGGGTACACATTCAGCACTCTCAGTAAATCTCAATTTGAGACACAAAACGAAGAGATGGGTGCATCATTTATGCACACAAAAAATAATTCAAAAGGGCAGTCCCTATGGAGACCATTGTGTTATCGCTATATTAGGAGACAGTATTAATTACAACATTGTGGGTAGATTCTAGCTAATTCTATGATCTGGGGAATTCTAGATGTCCCAGTACCCCTGTGTACCGTTAAATGTTAATTATGGTAACTCAGTTTTTGTTCACTGCTGTGTCTGCTGTGATAGACTCACTCATTACACCCCGTAGAATGCTTAAAAAGTGGTGACTACAGTACTATTTCAATGTCGGTATGTACATTATTGTGTCCGCACGATATAAAAAGGAGGCTTGCGGGTTGTTTCTAGCTGCCCTGTTTACGTTTATTCACTCTTTTTTAGTCACATACATGGTAACACCGATCATATGAATAATTACCTTGATAAGGTTACTGCCGTGTTTCTACAGGAGGAACGGACGCATTGGTCCCAGGCTGAAAAAAGAAGAAATATACGGGCGTTTACATTACCCGACTCGTGGCCAAGACCGCTGTTAGTTTGGTGTTGCCGCCATTCTCACCCGCATGTGGATACTAATCCGCGTCTAGTGCTGGCTCTGCCCCTGGACGCGGAGGTCTCGTTTCCTGCTTCCTTATACTGTATTCGGAATAGAAAGGGGACTGCAATCGCTTTTTTAGTCGTTTTGTTCGTAAAGATTTATCTACTTTATTTTCGAGATAGAGATGCAAAAAATAGTATCTTTATAATTATTGATGTTTTTAGTAATAGTTTGTTTTAGGAAAGGGACACATGTATTTTTAGAAGAGTGATCGGGGTAATTTTACAAGGGTGGCTAACAATTTCACGATTCTTCAGGTCAATTCCAAATGTCTTTAAATAGTCCGTAATTTAACGGGACTGTTATAGAGCTACTCGATGAGTATCTATGAGTGTTCTTATAGTGTCCATATCATGGACACTAAAGATGGACTATACAAATCTTCACACATTCTCTTGTAGACAGGGGATGTTTCTACCCACTATAACTCTGTTCTTAGACAGAGATATCAAATGTGCATATAGTATTGTTTTGACATGAGGAACTGTTCTATGTAGTTTTTTCTACTTTATGCAAATTGGTGCCAAGGTATATTGTCATTCAGTCCGTCTAGGTGTGTTTTAAGCCGATTTACCCATCTTTGCTCCTTTTCGAACAATATTCTTTCTGCATTTGAGATTTTGTCATAGAGCATTTCTATCACTGTCCATCTTAGTTCTTCCCCTTTGTGACCATATTCAATAAAATGGGAGCACAGCTTCGTTGTGTTTTTCTTTAACTTAATGTTACTTTTATGTTTGTTTTTATTTTCCTGCAAGTCATGCCAATATACTTCTTTTCACAAGGGCACCATATCATGTAAATTACATGTGTAGAGTTACAGTTGGTGTGCTGTCTCTGAATCCAGTGCAGTGAGCCCGTAAGTTGTAAGGATTTTGTCATCGTTGTTAATTTGCACACCCCACAGATACCACATGGATAATGGCCAATGACTGGGGCCATCTCAATGTTTCTTACTTGTGTTGTTTTTCGGCGTTTTACAGGTTGTGTGTGCACAAGCATGTCTTTCAGATTTCACGTTCTTTTGTTAGCGAATCTTGGTTTGGGCCAATTCAATTTACCTGTTGATAGGATTTGCCAGTTTTTATTGACTCTTTTTTGCACCGCATATGTCGCTGGGCAGTATGTTGTGACACATGTCATAAGGTCAGGGATTGGTTCTTTCACATTTGTTTGTAAGAGACATTCTCTTGGTTGGTATTTGGCTCTTTTCCGACATTTTGCTATTGTCGTCGGTGTGTAGTCCCTGTTTATCAATTTTTGACTTAATTCTTGTTCCTGTATCTTGTAGTCATTTGCCTTGCTGCAATTCCTTTTGAGCCTCAGGAATTGGCTGTACGGTAGATTATCCCGCAGTGGTTTGGGATGGAAACTGTTGTAGGACAGGAGACTGTTTTTAGCTGTCGGTTTATGCTATGTCTTTGTTTCAATCTGTCCCTTTTCAATGAAAATTGTCAGGTCCAAGAAATCTATGTTGGTATTATCAGCTGTAAAGGTGAATTTCAACCATTTGTCTCTCTCATTGAGCCATTCAATAAATAAGTTTAGGTCCTTTTCAATTTTCAAAATCATTAGAATGTCATCTATATATCGTTTCCAATAGAGTATACTGGATACGAATGGATTTGTGTCAGTGAGTACAAAACGAGTTTCGAATTAACTGACATATAGACCTGCTACTGATGGAGCAAAAGCACTCCCCATGGAAGTGCCATGGCTTTGCAAAAACAAGGTCCCATCATATTCGAAAAAGTTTTTCGTCAGGGCTAGTCGGCAACATTCTAGGACAAAATGCAGAGGAGTTCGATGACTCCAATCTTCCATAAATAGTATGTTTTCTAGCATTTGTAGAGTTTCTTCTTGGGGGAGACTGGTGTAAAGTGACTCAACGTCTAGACCTACAAGTAGCATGGTCTTTGGATCAAAGCACATTCCAGACAATTGGTTCAGAAGATCACGAGTATCCTTTAAATATGTAGATGTCTTTAGTACCAGTGGTTTTAAAAACTGGTCTGCGAATTTGGACAAAGGTTCTAACACTGAACCAATTCCCGAGACTATCAGGCGTCCCGGAGGTGGGGATCTGTTTTTATGTATTTTCGGAAGAGAATAAAAGAACGGTGTCTTAGGTTCTCTTGTTGATAAATAATCAGCTTCTTTTTTAGAAATCCAGGCATTGGTTTCAGCGAAAACTTTTTGGAATATGATGGGACCTTGTTTTTGCAAAGCCATGGCACTTCCATGGGGAGTGCTTTTACTCCATCAATAGCAGGTCTATATGTCAGTGAATTCGAAACTCGTTTTGTACTCAATGACACAAATCTATTCGTATCCAGTATACTCTATTGGAAACGATATATAGATGACATTCTAATGATTTTGAAAATTGAAAAGGACCTAAACTTATTTATTGAATGGCTCAATGAGAGAGACAAATGGTTGAAATTCACCTTTACAGCTGATAATACCAACATAGATTTCTTGGACCTGACAATTTTCATTGAAAAGGGACAGATTGAAACAAAGACATAGCATAAACCGACAGCTAAAAACAGTCTCCTGTCCTACAACAGTTTCCATCCCAAACCACTGCGGGATAATCTACCGTACAGCCAATTCCTGAGGCTCAAAAAGTATTGCAGCAAGGCAAATGACAACAAGATACAGGCACAAGAATTAAGTAAAAAATTTGATAAACAGGGACTACACACCGACGACAATAACAAAATGTCGGAAAAGAGCCAAATACCAACCAAGAGAATGTCTCTTACAAACAAATGTGAAAGAACCAATCCCTGACCTTATGACATGTGTCACAACGTACTGCCCAGCGACATATGCGGTGCAAAAAATAGTCAATAAAAACTGGCAAATCCTATCAACAGGTAAATTCAATTGGCCCAAACCAAGATTCGCTGACAAAAGAACGCCAAATCTGAAAGATATACTTGTGCACACACGACCTGTAAAACGCCGAAAAACAACACAAGTAAGAAACATTGAGATGGCCCCAGTCATTGGCCATTATCCATGTGGCACCTGTGTGGTGTGCAAATTAACAACGATGACAAAATCCTTACAACTTACGGCCTCACTGCACTGGATACAGAGACAGCACACCAACTATAACTCTACACATGCAATTTACATGATATGGTGGCCTTGTGAAAAGAAGTATATTGGCATGACCTGCAGGAAAATAAAAACAAGGATTGGGGAACATAAAAGTAACATTAAGTTAAAGAAAAACACAACAAAGCTGTGATCCCATTTTATTGAATATGGTCACAAAGCGGAAGAACTAAGATGGACAGTGATAGAAATGCTCTATGACAAAACCTCAAATGCAGAAAGGGTATTGTTCAAAAAGGAGCAAAGATGGGTAAATCTGCTTAAAACACACCTAGATGGACTGAATGACAGTATACCTTGGCACCAATTTGAATAAAGTAGAAAAAACTACATAGAACAGTTCCTCATATCAAAACAATACTATATGCACATTTGATATCTCTGTCTAAGAACAGAGCTATAGTGGGTAGAAACATCCCCTGTCTACAAGAGAATGTGTGAAGATTTGTACAGTCCATCTTTAGTGTCCATGATATGGACACTATAAGACTGTTACAACTCATAGATACTCATCGAGTAGCTCTATAACAGTCCCGTAAAATTACAGACTATTTAAAGACATTTGGAATTGGCCTGAAGAATCGTGAAATTGTTAGCCACCCTTGTAAAATTACCCCGATCACTCTTCTAAAAATACACGTGTCCCTTTCCTAAAACAAACTATTACTAAAAACATCGATAATTATAAAGATACTATTTTTTGCATCTCTATCTCGAAAATAAAGTAGATAAATCTTTACTAACGAAACGCCTAAAAAAGCGCTCGCAGTCCCCTTTCAATTCCGAATACAGTATAAGGAAGCAGTAAACAAGACCTCCACGTCCAGGGGCAGAGCCAGCACTAGACGCAGATTAGTATCCACATGCGGGTGAGAATGGCGGCAACACCAAACTAACCGCGGTCTTGGCCACGAGTCGGTTAATGTAAACGCCCGTATATTTCTTCTTTTTTCAGCCTGGGACCAATGCGTCCGTTCCTCCTGTAGAAACACGGCGGTAACCTTATCAAGGTAATTATTCATATGATCGGTGTTACCATGTATAAATGTGACTAAAAAAGAGTGAATAAACGTAAAAAGGGCAACTCGAAACAACCCGCAAGCCTCCTTTTTATATCGTGCGGACACAATAATGTACATACTGACATTGAAATAGTACTGTAGTCACCACTTTTTAAGCATTCTACGAGGTGTAATTAGTGAGTCTATCACAGCAGACACAGCAGTGAACAAAAGCGGAGTTACCATAATTAACATTTAACGGTACACAGGTTACTGAGACATCTAGAATTCCCCAGATCATAGAATTAGCTAGAATCTACCCACAATGTTGTAATTAATACTGTCTCCTAATATAGCGATAACATGATGGTCTCCATAGGGACTGCCCTTTTGAATTCTTTTTTGTGTGCATAAAATATGCACCCGTCTCTTCGTTTTGTGTCTCAAATTGAGATTTACTGAGAGTGCTGAATGTGTACCCCATACTTGTTTGTGTGTTTCTTTTATTACAAGTATACCTCACCTATCTAGAAACAGAGTATTTAAAAAAAAAAACACGTAGTACTACACAAATCGTGTGAGTAAAGCATTTTATTTTGTATTGTTTGTCCTGACGAATGCCCCTTAGACCCGGATGGGCGAGACGGGTCAGAAACATGTTGACTCTCTTTAAAGTGATATAATGAGATCTAGTAACACGATCTGCAATTATACCCTTTGGTTTTAATAACAACTTTACCCTATGGCAATTAAAGTTTCAACCAGGTGAAGGTTTGCTCTTATGAATACAATCTTTCCTTGGGGGTGTCTATATATCTCTGGACACTACTACGCTGCACCAGAGGTTGCCTCAGGCTTGAGATTGGCATACAGCACGAATTTGGAACACCCAATGATAAATGCCATAAAGCATATGTGGGGCGGAGAAACGATATAAATCGCACAATTAACATAGCGTTTATGAGGGTGATCTAACTAAACTACTGTAACGTAGTTACAAGTGTCCATTCTCTCACTTGATTATCAATTCTCTATGTGCCAGATCCATATACAAAGGTTTAATTGGGGAAAATTTGAGGTAAATCCAATAATGATCTTAAAAAACGGCTTTCAACAACAATTAGCGGCGCTATGTTTCCTGTCCCCCACAACTCTACACCATACATTATGCTCCCCAATACCTTAGTGTTGTAAATCTCAAGTGCTGGAGTAATCTGGCGTGAGACTGTTTTTCTATTAATCTTGCTAATGTGGTTACACTGGACAATTTGGTTTAATTTTGCCTTCTCCATATGAGCATCCCAGTGTATTGATGGGGACACTCGAATACCCAAGTAGTCAAATACATCTACTTGTTCTAGTCTGGTATTGCCAGCACATATCGGTCTACTTCCCATTTTATTAAAAATCACATACTTAGTTTTCCCCTTGTTTAAAAACAAACCCCTATCATTACAAAAATGTATAAAATCATTTAAAAGTTGCTGGAGACCCTGGGATGACTTTGAAATTAGAAGGGGATCATCCGCAAATAATAAGGCCAGAACTCTTTTAGTGCCTATTTTTGGCGCATCACAGCCATCCCTGTCCAGGAAATTATTAACACCATTGATAAAAAGAGTAAAAAGGGTGGACGCTAGCACATAACCCTGTCGTACACCACGTTGTACAGGAAAGGTATCTGTAACTTCATTTTTTGGACCCCACCTAACCTGTGCTAAATTAGAAGAATGGAGTCTAATTAAGATATCTAAAATGTTTATCAGTAAGCCCATCTCTTTTAGTACACACCACAGCTTTGCACGAGGCACTGAATCAAAAGCTGTGCGCAGATCAACAAATGCCACATATAATTTTCCACCTTTTACATCCACTTCTTTCCAATAAATACAAATTAAACGAAAAACCTGGTCTAAAGTGCTAACTTTACTGCGAATACCAGCTTGGAAGTCACTTAGAACTTGGAACTCCGTCATCTAATCTTGGAGCCTCCCTAAGACCTGTTTGAAAAAGATTTTCTGAAGCGAGTCAATGAGGCTTATCGGCCTATAACTCGAAGGCTTGGATTTGTCGCATTTATTAAAGAGAGGCACAATTTCTGCAATCAGCCGAGATGGCGGTACAGGAGCTCCCGCCAAGACCAGATTGGATAGCGTATTAATGTATGCGCCCCACAACGAATTATCTTCTTTATATAAAACCTTTGGAATTTTGTCAGGACCTGGGGCACGGGCCATTGCACATGATAAAATTGCCAGTTGGGCTTCCTTAATTGAAAAGACATGGGGTTCATATTCCTCAATCAGCCCCTCATTCACACCCTCATTTGTCTTGCCACTTACATAGGTGTCATTAGCATAAAGGGACCCAAAATATGTCATCCATTCTTCAGGTTGTATATTATATTCTAACATTGGCCTTTCCCCTTTTAGCCAGTGAGTGGCCTCTCTCCAAAGGGTCTTGGAATCTTTATCTTCAAGTGCTGTACATAAAGTTGACCATAACAAGTCCTCCCACTCTTTTTTAGCACTGGCAATAATCTGCCTGGACTTGGCTCTACAGAGCACAATCTCAGAGTGAACCTTTCACTTTACGGCACTAATGAGTTCCCCCTTAGACTTACTACACTCCCGGTTAAACCAGGAACTTTTAGTATTTTGCTGTAGACCAGCAGAATGACAGCCGCTTCCCCGTGTCTTAACTGGCCGGCTGAGCAGTTCTCTATCTTCCCTATAGAGCTGCTGATGCCAGAGGCCTAAACTCATTACTGCTTCAGGACTAGGAATTTTGCCAAGGTGGCTAAATAGGTCCCTAGTTTTGCTCTTAAATTTGTCTAGAGTTTCCGGATGTTTTTCTACCCAACTCCAGTTTACTGACCTCAAATTATTAGAAGGGACAAGGCTCCTGGATCAGGACATCCCCTTTTGTGGGACTGAACATTGCCTTGCATAAGAAGAGTAAGAGCAAGAGTATTGTAATCACTTTCAAATCTTTTCACCACAGCCATATCATCTACTATAGGCCATAGTTTGGGGGTAATTAAACAGTAGTCTATTCTTCTTGAATTGTTTGGTCTGTTAAAGGTGTGGTCCCCATTTAGGTCTGACCTTGTTCTTCGATTAGTTGCTCTCAAATCATGCTGCAGCATGAGGGCAAGCAACTGACCACCTCTCTTCGTCCATCTTACCTTCGGCAAATTAAGTGGTGGAATTGACCACTCCCGATTCCAATCCTCAATCAGATCAGGGGCAGTCAAAGAAAGAGGTTTGAACGTACAATTAAAGTCAAGCTACTATGGCGGGGGTTTTATCCATGTACTTAGACAATGCATCGTCCAGTGTACGTAGAGAAGGGGTTTCTTCTGTGGCAATGTCCACCCTATTATACACATTAAAAAAATTTGCCTTTCCAACCACTTGATAAAGTCAGCTCCAATGCCAAAATATCCAGCGAATCTACATCCAGGTGCTTAATTTTGGACCCTATAGCATTCCTCACCCAGACCAGTAAGCCTCCCGAGGGTCTACCCTGCTTTTTCTTAGTAGCAACAATATCGAAAGTGGAAAAATCGCTTCTATGAGGAGCGGACAGACTCCTAGTTCCCTGTAGCAAAATTATGTCAAAGGTATCAATGAATGTGCACCAGTCAGGGTCTGACAGTAGTTTAGAGACCCTGGCCACATTCCGGACCAGAATCCTGAATGATGGAAAAGTAAAACAACCAGTTTCAACCGAACAAACATTCAGGGTTATGCCGGGGGTTACATTTGTAGCATTAAACACACCACCCGTTGTTATAGTGAGCAATAGATTAGTTTCTGGCTCGGAATACTGTAGGGGAGGGGAATGATCCTGTCTACATCTATGCGACAAAGTGCCATCATTCTTTAGTCACTGCCGGGGACTATTTGAACCACACGGGCCATTACATGGATCCTCCCAAGGTGTTCTCTGCAGGACTGCCCCTTCTTCCAATGGATGCATGTACCTAATAGAGATAGAGGTGTTTGCCAGGGGGGAGAGTACGAGAATCAATTGACAAGAGCCCTGAAACTATGGCCTCATTAACACATCTAACTACAATAGTATCATTTACTGCCCCCGGAGTGTTCAGCCTACCAACTTATTTTATTTCATCCCTGAATTGATCTAAACCAGTGGGCCACCTTGTTCTTTAAGGAATCAGGGTCCTCATGCCTTCCCATTGGAAATTTAGGGACATTTGTGAGGTAGACTGTGTCACAGTTACCTTTGGGGGATAAACTTCCTATACACTCCATTCCTGACTGGTCCCGTCCCTAATGGTACCCCATACCTCAGCCTAGGGATATACCCCTCGTCTAGAATCACCTTCCCTCTGTCCATGTGCCTGAATCCTGGCACCCCCAAGCTATCCCCCTGTAAAGTAGAACCTGCTGCTCTTAAGTCCCTTTACTAGCAGGAAAATTACACACAAGATCTTGGGGTTGAAATGGGCTGCTTGACGGTAGAACTCGGTACGATGGTTCAACCAATCTCTTCACTTGTTCTTGCCTTTGGCCCTTGCCATTAACTATGGGTTGAGCTACAGGAATGGGCACTTTGGGGGGATCATGAGATACTTTATTCCCATAGCTAGCCCTCTGCGACAGAGTCCTAACCTCCCGTCTGAGAGCGACCACTTCTTCTCTCAGGGACTCTACGACAGATTTAAGTACAGCCATTTTGTTTGCATAAATATTTCTAGGTTCGCTAGGGGTAGCCTCTCCAGCCCAAGGCTCTTCCGTATTAAGCAATCCAACCTATTTCGGCAATCAACCTGGGTGGCATGGGGGACGGTAGAGGACTCACATGGGATCTTTTGGTGATCAGGCCCCTTAGCTGTGGACAAGCCCTTTTTCTTACCCTTAGAATTTAACTTAAACATACATGGCATTTTTTTGGCCTGAACAACTTTTCCCGGAATTTCTAGAGGAGTAGGGGATTCAGGGGCTAAGGCAATGGGATCTATTATAGTGGTTCTACTTGCCATTAGACTAGCAGGATTTTCTGCAAGGATAAGAGTGTTTGGGGTTGACTATCAGCTATCTCATAGCAGTCCAATATGATTTCCTCAATGCGGTCCAATGTCTCATGGGAGACAGCTCCTATGGATTTCTTCTTCTTTTTGGTGTATAAGTATCTATATTTTCTTATTGAATAAAGTTATGTTTGCAAAACAAAACCTGAAAATCACTGGAATGTGGAAGTAACATTGGGGGATATGCAAACCATAACATGCTGTCCTGCAATGAGCTACTCGTGCCCTGGCACGTCACACATTATATCTTAAATACCATTATCCATAATGTCACTGATGTCTTAAATGGCATCAATGATGATGTCACAAATGAGATCACATATGACTGTTCAAACGAGGGTATAAGTATCATTAGTATATGAACAAGTAAAATCCGTGATGCAGCGTGTGATGTCAAGCAAGCACCAGAAATGACCTAAGACCATTCGGCATATGTCTAAAGAGTATATGGACATGTGCCAAGAGGAGCTTGTGCAGATTTGATAGTGAATAATGTAGTAGTTACCGCACTGCCATCCCCATCTCTTCACAGTAAACTTTAGCAGGACTGGCGTGCTCATAATTACTGATGAAAACAAGGGGAAAACTCCAATACATGTAGAAACAGGTGCACTACCCATCTATTTTTGAGAGTAATTTCACATTTTAAGAGTGCATCCGCGAGTTCCCAGGGTATCAGTACATACCGAGTGCAGTCAATACCTCACTCTTGTCAGGGTCTAAGAAAGGCACAATAACCCATCTGAGGCCAGTCCTCTCATTGCCTCCACTTTTGACTGCACTCATTAAGATTGTCAGAATTGAAGGAAAACAATAGAAATTGGTTGTTTTAGACTCAAATATCATTCTACACGAGTCAGACAACATGAAAAATGGCGCATGGTGTTTTTTTCAGGCTAAAACATTATATCCTTATGTGTATAATCATCGAGTGGATTAAAAACATAACTGAAAAAATACAAACCGAGGGATTGCTGAGTGCTGACGCAGTATTCTGCAACTTACGCAGATCTCTCTTTGGCCCATATAACACCACAAGCAACCACAGCAAGCCTTGCCAAAGGACTGCTGTGAAAAAAATAATCTCCCCCAGCTTTCAAAATTGGCTATGGAGGACTGTGATGACCTTCTTTCGCCTTGCCCAAGGGCAGTGGTATTTGATTTGTTCCATACACCCTCCAACTATGCCCAGGGGTGGGAAGGAGTTGTTGTTTGTTCTGTGCACCATCTGCCTTGCCCAGGGGAGGAAGGAGGTGATATTTGACCTGTAAATCTCCCTTAACTTGCACAAGAGCAGAAGGGAGTGTTGTTTGCCCCTTACTCCCATTCACCACCTTGCCCAAAGAGAGGTTGTTTGCCCTGTGCATCTCTGTTTGTCTAGGGGAAGGGGAATTCTTGCCTCACCCCCTTCCCACCCACAGTCCCTCCTTTAACAAGTGCAAGGGGATTGGTGTTTGCTTGGTGTTTTGACCAGGATAGTATGAAGGTTCTCCCACACCCCCAAGGTAGGAGTTTAATACTCCTAAAAAACAAAACACTGCAGTCGGACAGGAGAAGCAAATAATTGGCAGGGTGCCAGTTTACATATACAGACTGAGCAGCCAGAACGCTCTAATTTGTCCTGCCCTTCATTCACCATTGCAGAAATTAGGGTCATATGTCAGCTCTCTCCAGGAGTCACAATTAAGGCATCGTTTTTATTTAAAATATGTTTTCAATAGTTTTAATAATTCTGTTAAATTTAAGTTAACTAAATTTAAAAAATATATGTTTTCAAAATGTAAGTTTTTTAAAAAAATTCTTAGGTTTAAAAGAAAAAGATTTAATATCTCAAATCATTTTTAATGTTTTCTCATATTATTTGGGTGAGTGAATGTGACCCTCCTTAATATGCCCTTTCCCCAGTGTTTGTTAGAGTGGAGTTAGAATAGCAAATCCGATACCACCAACCCCCAGCCCGCAATATATGCACTTATCCTAACATTTGTTACACTAGAGTTACAGTAGAAATTTGACACCACCCTCCCACTGTGTGTACTTTTCCTAATGATTCTTAGACTTGAGTTAAAACAGTAAACCTGACGTCCCCAATAGATTCACTTTTCCCAACATTTGTTAAAATGGAGCTAAATTAGTAAATATGACCTCCTTCCCTCCAATGAATGTATTATCCCCTAGTGTTTGGAATAGTGTATATGAATTGTTTTTTTTTATATTTTTGAATTACAGTTACTATTTTATACTTCACTAGCAGCCCGTCCCGACGTTGTCCGGGTATGAATTGCTGCCGGCCGATTGTCGCGCCCATTGGCCACGCCCCAGAACACTAAATAGTGCCCCAAAAAAATGAAAATAACAAATGCCTAAATCCTAATATGTGAGCGCCCTCCATAGAACGTCTGGCTGGAGGTGTGTCTAAAAGTGTATCTTGGTGCTGGCCATCAATGAGAGAGACCTGTGCATTTTTCAAATGGGTGGTGAAACAATATGAGTATGTTGCTGGAGATGTGGCCCGCCTTGCCAGCAATGTACTTACAGGGGAAGGGATAGGCCCTTTCTTGCTATTTCCGTGGAGGCGGGCCTAGTTTCCGGATGTGGTCGCTTGAGGCCTGTGCGCAACAGAAGTGGTAAATCTCCAGTGTGCGCATCAGGCGTCACTGGACGATAAGGCGAGATTAGATTTCCTGCACAATGGCCCCTGTTTGTGCTCCTTCCGGCCCTTGAGAATAGCGCCATTGCCTGACCTACATACAGTAAAGCAGGTGCACGGCACTTGGAGCGCGGGGCAAGCACACCCGGAGCTGGAATGTACGCTCGCTTTTTTTTCTGGTAATGCCGCACCCCGCACATGCCCACGCCCCCAGCACAGGATATGAGACATGGCATGAAGGGCGGAACGTACCACAAGTTTTCATAATTCTGCGCCCCCAGCACACGCCCACAGCACACGATATGAGACATGGCATGAAGGGCGGAACGTACCACACGCCCCCAGCGTTTGTCACACCCACAGCACACGCCCACAGCACAGCACAGACAAGCCCACAAGGGACTACTTTGCTGGCACGGTTCTTTTACCTTTTAAATGTATATGGTGGGCGTCTGCATAGCCTATTCCTTCTGCTGCAACTGCCCTTTCCAACGCTGTATTGGGTGTTGTGATTGGTGCTGTGGTTACTGAGATTACCCACCTCAAAGGTTTGGGCTCTCTCTTTATTATATTAGTATGGATTCTGGATACATTTATGAGATATCTTAAGGATATTTGATTTAAAAGCATGTATTTTTAAAATTATTGATTTTAGTTATTTGTATTGTTTCTTAAATAATTTTCTATATTTGTTCAATGTGAGTTAGTATTTATAAATATATTGTTTTGTTATATATTTATAAAACATATTTGAAATGCTTTAATAAATATAACATTTGAAAACGAAATCAGAATTATTAATACATATTAATAATTTTAATTGTTCGCACTAGGCTTTATTATTTAATCTAGCCTTATGACCTGCTGCCAAGGTCTATATCAGTTTCTAAAGGCTCTGAACCAGGTTTGTAAGCCAGTGAGTAAACATGGGAGAGGGCCTTTACTAACCAGTATAGCCGAGGCAGAAGGGCTTTAAGGCTATTAGAACATTCCACCCATTGAGGGTAGAATGTTCTATATTGAAAAGGGAGAAATAGAAAGCAAAGGCTTGGAATGTTGGAGCAAATGGTTTATACTAGCCATTTTAAACCTGGATGCATTTCATTGACATACCATCATTGACAAATTTCACATTTTATATTGTTAAATTCATTTCAAGTATCTGGAATTACATTTGGTAAAAGTTAATAAATTATTGTTCATATTTTTATGTCAATTCGTTTTTTTAAATGCATCACTTTTTCATTTGAAACTAACTTTTTTAACATTACAATAATGTTGAATACATTTAACAGAGGAGCATCAGAAATTCAAAGAAAAAGGAGAGCAATCATGTAACATCACTCACAGTCACAAATGACTATGAGGGAGACCTCTTCAGGTTTGTTAAGAAGGCCCTCAGTCACCACACTGGGTGGTGACATGCTTCATCATCGGGCCCCACCAGGAGTGCCGAATGCCACCCTGGTGTGCTGCGATGCCAGAATACTGCGGAGCTGTTTTTTTTGGTGAAGTGTGATAATTGAGGTGATTTAAAAATGTGCCCATTGTGTCAAAAAAATAATTTTAATGGTTTTGCCAATTGGACATGGATAAACAAGAGTGGTGTAGGATAAAGGACCAAAATTAAAAGTCCAGATTTATCCTGTGTTGTTGGTCAACATGTTTCAGCCTCATTGATAGTGGTACATCGGGCATTCGTCAGGACCAGTGAAGTGTGATAGAAAAACCCCGGTGGTATGAGCGCGCTAAGGCCCACCCTAGCCTGGGGTATCAGTGTTAAAAAGAATATCAAAAGCACTGTCTCTAGATTCCCAATAAATGGAGTGGAACTGAGTTTATTCTGTTAAACATAGAGAAGACGAACAAAGACATAAAAGAGGAATAGAGTCAGCTTTAACAATATCTGTTGTTGTCACGATGTAGAACAAGACAATGCTGCTGTGCTCAAGGGAAGTGCTAATAGCCATAACAGGACCGAGTGTAAGCTGAGTGACAAAGTGCACCAACAGGTTAAAATTACGTCCTGTGAAGATATCGGGACTACTATCCCAGACGGTTGAGTTTAAGGTGAACCTAAAAAACAAGGCATTATATTTTTGACACAATTTGGCACATTTTTAAATCACCTCAATTATTACACTTCACCAAAAAAAACAAGCTCCGCAGTAATCTGGCGTCGCAGCACACCAGGGTGGCATTCGGTCGCCCCTGGTGGGACCCGATGATGAAGCATGTCACCACCCAGGGTGGTGAGTGAGGGCCTTCTAAACAAACCTGAAGAGTTCTCCCTCATAGTCAATTGTGACTGTGAGTGATGTTACATGCTTGCTCTCCTTTTTCTTTGAATTTCTGACGCTCCTCTGTTGTTGTATTGATATTACTCAGAGGGGGGTAGGAGCGTTATTCTGTTCCCTTCCTCTCCTGTTGTTACGAGAATACATTTAACTACATACGCTCATCGATGAAATGTCAAGATTTTGGTTTAAGATATTTTTGTAGTGGGTATTCTTGTCCCTTACAACATATGTACCTGAAGCTGGTATTTTAGCTGTTGATATTTTCATGATGATATTTTTGTATCAAAATCTTTTGGTGGAGGATATCTCTTCTTACAGGCCTGTAAAAGAGAGAATGACATGGGGGTGAAACTTATTTTGTAGCATTCCCATCACATACAATGAATCAGCAATTAGTGTGGTGGCGTGAGATTGGAGGGAGGTTGGAGTCCATGACCAGAGAAAAGTTGTCACTTTAATTGAGGTGGTTGGTGGCTGTCTCAATTCCTGGAGCCGAAGGCTAGACATTTATGGCTTTGCAAGGATCCATTGGTGTACATTTATGTTTTTGCACACCTGTTTTTAAGATTATTTTCTAGGACGCATGTTACCATAGCCCATAGGCATGGGCTGTGACTTCAGAGAGTTGTTCCATTTTCAAGGTGATCTAAGTGCAATTGTGTAGTTGTTGCAGTTGAGAATGAATTAATTAATGAGGTTAGGAACAAGGGCTAGATAAATGCTGAAAGGTAGAAGGATGTTGATCCTAGAGCGAGAGACCTACAGAACAGTAGACCTTTCATTAAAGAGTGCTTTTATCAAATTGAGGCTTTGTATCCTATATCTATATCTATATCCTAGTCTCATATAGAGTTTGGGCTATTAGTTAGTAGTCAACCCTGTCGACGACAGGTTGAGTAGCAGCAGAACAGCCACACCATTAGTATCAACAGACTTCCTACCCACTTTGGGATTAGTTATAATTCTGTACTTATTCCAAGTTGGATTCCAGTTTGTCTGACAGCAGTCAGCTTTTGTTCGACGAAATTTGTGATCTGAGAAAAGCTGCTTTTAAGAAGAAATCTTTAACCATTGATCTATATTTAGCTGGGTCATCCTCGCAATGGCTTTGTTTCTTTAGCACTGATTTTATGTAAGATGTTTTCAAGTTATTTGCGAATTCACCAGTTGATAGTGAGGCGTAGACTATCTCTATTTGCTATCATGACTGCGGTGCTGAGGATTTGAGTCAGACTATTTTGAAAATGCTTAGAGGACAAGGCTCCACTGGTGAGACAGTCACCTATATGTTTTTGATTATATCAATGTTTTCTTTATCTGTCAATAGGTTGGATGGGCACAGTTTGTATATTATGCTCAAGGTAGGCTAAATTGGTGGAGAATGTACTGCAAAGGTATCATTTCTAGCATTTGAGAGGAAGTAAGATTCGAGGCCAGCAGTAATTTCAGAGAACGAGCTAGCACTAGCAGATCTTATGAGTGTTTTATATTTTTCAAAGTGCTGGCAGAATTTTGTCATTGCCAGTTTTGAAGGGCTGTATGGTTGGACAAGCAGCTACAGAGATTTGTTGAGCATAATGATGTCTTGTGGCTTTTTACATTTGTAGATTATGTACTAACTTTAGTGTAGCTTTTTATCATTGCAGGTGCCTGTTTGAGGATCTGCTTTTCGAAGTTGTATGTCCAAGTTTTAGCAAGAAGCCTTCCTTCCTACTGACAGGTCTTAAATGTATTGAAGGCATATAAGTTTGGCCAAGGATACAAGAAAGAAGCCACCACCCAATGCCGATTTTGCAAAGAAGAAGAGGAAAGTCTCACCCATATTTTGTGTATCTGTCATCGCCTACGAGCCCAAAGAATTTTCTGGTTGAGACCAATCTGGCTTCACCTTGGTATCAGGTCATGTCATGAAGCACTAGACGTCTGTATGAGGGGGGACTCACCTCAGATGGCGACACGCTTTGTAAAGTTTAAGACAGAAATTATCTCTTTGATCTCACCTTCTGACCAAGTTTGAGCTATCCTCTCTTTGTGATATTTACTGACCTTTTAAAAGACTTGAATACTCCTTTTTTAAAACAGTCAATTTTGTATGTGTATATTGCAATGATTTTAATTCATTGTGCAAATAAAAAATTGTACTTACAATTTTACTTACTGTATTGTTTTGCAAGGTACCACACGTCAACTACCCATGTTGACTATTGGTGAACCTTTTTGATGGACATTTACAGGTGAAAGTGAACGGAGAGGCATATTTTCTTGGAATGAGTTCATTTTGCATTTTTTCAGTGGCCTGGTTGTGATGGTAATGCCAGTATATGTTGATGTCTGAATTGCCTCAAGTAGGTTGAGCAACAAATGACCATTGTGATGGTTGTGGCATGTATCAGGCTTGTTGTCTGTGACTGAACTAAGTCTTGTTTGCCGTTGTGGTCTGCCAAATGGATAAGGCTAGTGAACATTTGGTGCAAACCAAATGCTCCATTGTCAGTGAGGAGATATGAAGTCTTTTTTTTTATAAATCTTTTTATTATTATAACACAAGAGCAAAAATATACATATCGGGTGTCATTAAACGAAACACAGCACAGTTGTGGACGGGCAAATAAAGTGAAGAAATACTGTACAGTCATAAGCAGCAGAAAAATCAATACCAGCGTAAAGCTGAAGCAAAACAATTGGATATCAATGACCGCAGACACCCCTCAACAGCACCCGCCCACCAGGAGTACAGGATATACGAATCAGACATGTGACACCCAGATGTGATTAGGCAAAAATCAGGAGAATACGCCACATCTCTTTTGAAGAAGGGAAAAGGGAAATAGAATGGTCATAGAAAATAACAAAGGAAAAAAAAAAAAAAACACAACCCCCCACCCTACACCCCTGCAGATGGCTACGACCTAACCCCACTAGCAGCGTGCCTGTCGCCCCCTAAACTACACCCCAAGGAAGGGAAAAAGTTGGAGGAGGAGAATGTTACAATACGTGAGCTCCCAGACTCCCATCCCCCCGCCAAAAGCAGACACCCCCTACCGTAATAATAGGCAAGTTATAGCAAATCAAGAGACAGTCCGTAGGGAAGCCGCAAACAGAAAAAGGACCATCCCGTCCAACCCCCGGCACCACTGAGGCAGCAAATCCCGTCCCGAGCACATCAGACAAACAGTAATCAGACAATCAGATTTACAGCTGGCCCTCGCTCCCACAGATACAACCCAGCAAAGACAAAGAAACATTGCATCGAAGTCCGATCAAATTCAGCCCAAACCCTCATGATCCATCACGAAGACCTCGTCCAGTATAGACAGGTCGCTGCGATTCTCCACACGGGCTCTGTCCATCCGAACCGCCATCACAACAAGAATACCCAAAAATAGTAGAGTGTCAAAGTCAATTCGAAAGGAGGGAAAACAGGATAGACGTTCACAGAATCCAAAAGTCAGAGCAAGTCCACTGCCCACCAGCGGTAAATCATCAAAGCAGTGTTGATCGCTCACTGAAGGAGGCGAAGGTTTAATCCGACAGTCGTTGGAGAAGGCACACTGTCTCATAAAGATAAGCACATCCATCTCAGGAGGTATCGATATTGGGCTAAATACACATCCAGTCCTTTTGGCCTCGATCGCCGCCATCTTAGGGTTGCAGGAAGTTTCCAAGTCAGTATTCTGCACAGGGTCCTCTGTGCCAATCAAGACGTTAGCCGCGGGTGAGATATCTCGGCTCTCTAGTAACAAAGGGCCGGAATCCGGTCTCAGGCTTATATGATCAACAGTGACGACCATCCCCTGGAAGGTAGCGGTGAGTCGTGTGTGGAGCTCCAAAATGGCGGCCATTACAGTGCGTAGCGACGGTGTAGTTTCAGCCCGCTCCATCGCCCCTCAATGAGCGACCGGGCGGGTGTCCGAACCCCAGAGGTCGACTTCTCCGGGGTACAGGGCAGAAGCAATGCAGAAAACCACTTTAAACACTTCCAAAACACAATAGCAATACCGTCGCCGCCCACGAGGAACTGAGCCCAGAAAACCCCCGGGAGCTCAACGGGGGCCTCCGGGCAGCGGATTCCTGAACAAATAGTCGGTACGATAGGCCACCGCAATCGCGGGGTAGAGCTGTCACCAGATCACCGTCCAAAACGGGAGAAGAAAAACGCCACTTCGGGAGACCGGAACCACCCACGTTTCATGGCCGATGTTGTTCGACTCCAACCCGGCCGGGTTAGAACTCGAGGCTCCGGCTTCAAATCTGGGTTAGGCCAAGAATGGTGCACGGCATATCTTCGCCATCCGAGCAGCTAGAAATTCCGGGATTGCACCTTTCGAATCAGGTGCAGTTCACCTGCACGGGAGTCCGGCGGGAAATCAGGATGGGAGTCAGGATTCATGAGCCTCTGGCGGAGGTCGGCGGAGCCGGGAGCTTATGCGGCCATCTTGGTTGCGAGCGTAGCTCCTCCTCCGAGATATGAAGTCTTGGGCGGTTCTGGTTCATCAAATCAAATGATGAGATCCCTCACTATGAAGAGATTTATATGATCTATTGTCCAAAATAATCAGGTAAGTAGCACAAATATACAGTGGTCTATACCATATACTAAGAAAGTGGAATGTGAACTGCAAAGGAGAATGGGACTTGAATCTGAAGCCCCAGAGGAGCTGAAGACACAAGAAATCACCCATGGTAAGCACACAGGAACCCCATGAAGGTTGTGTGCAGAGTGGAAACACACCTGTGTGCCCAATGGAAGTCAATGGAGAAGGCACGGTTGCAGTTTTAAAGAAGAAGGACCATTCCCAGAGGACCCCGAAGTAACCCTTTCAAAGATGGAAGGTTGGAGAGCCACCCCACCCATGGACGCCCCAGGAGCCAGGTTACTTGCAACGGGGAAGCAAGGTGCAGAGGGGTGAACTGACGTTGGAACCTGGCGTAGATGACAATAGATGACTTTGAAGAAGATTCCTCTGGAGAATCCTGTGAAATAGTCCGGTGGACTCCAAGAATGGATTCTTGAAAAGGAGAACCTGCAAGCAGAGGGGACAGAGTCTATGCCACTCTGAGGTGACCAGGAGAAACGAAGGCACAATGCCCACAGATGTTCGGAGGTTCAGAAGTGAAGACAATAACCTTGTTGCTGCAGCTGTGAAGACCAGGTGATGCTGATAAAGACCAGGAGCCATACATGAGCAGTCCCACATCGAATGTTGTGTATAGGTGCTCTGTGTCTGGTGGGGGCACCAACAAGCCTTGGTAGCCACAACTGGCATTGAAAGTGAAAAGATGCAAATGTTGGGACCAGCCAGGTCCAAAGGACTCACGAAGTGCAGGGGAGTCAGAGCAGGCCCTGAGAAATCAGGGGAGCCCAGTAAAGCAAAGAAAGACCTTTGACAGGAACCACAGGCTGACGGTGGAGGAGTGGCATAAGGCCCTCAGGCAGTTCACCAAAGATTGAGGCCCATCGTGCAGAGGATGCAGTGAAGCTGGAGTTTTTTGTAGCCCGAAGATCTTTGGAGTGCAGAGCTAACAAGCTTTGGCAACAGTGATCTGACGCAGTACACAGGAGTTAGGCCCCAGCAGCTCTGACGAGGGATGCTGTCTTAAAAATTGCAGTGAAGACAGGCCAGGCCTTTAGGGAGCTGCAAAACCACCACCTGTGTAGCTGGGCCTTAGGAAGTCCATAGGATGACAGGAGCAGCAGACCGTTCAGTTTCGTTGTGGTGTGCCTGCATATGCAGGGGAGTGACTCCTTCACTCCAAGAGAGATTACTTTGGATGTGGTTGACGCTCACAGGCCTTCTGGAGAACCTGGATGAAGCGCAGACACAGACGACCCAGAAGACTTGAAGAACAGCAACACCAGGAGCAGCAGGAGTCTTCTTTGATGCCGTATCGGTTCAAGTCAAGGTCCAAGTGTCCAGATGTTCGCAGAGTGTCTTGGTTTCAGAGGTGAGTCTTGTTCCACAACGAATCTGAGGACCCACCCATAGGGGAACACTTAAGTACCCTAGGGAAAGGGTTGTAACAACTAGGGAGTCCCTCCCAGAGGAGGGTCTGGACAGAGCGGAGGATACTCCTCTGTCCTTTGTCTAGTTTCACGCCAGAGCGGTAACTAAGAGTTTCTACACTGGCTCAAACCGGAGTATGCAAGGAGGGTGCCAAATGTGCTCTTCAAAGCAGTCTGATGGTGCTGGGAAGCACCCCCAACCCAATATACTAATGGACACATGCATCAAGCTCTTTGCAGGTCGGAAACTGGCCGATTCACAGAATCTGCCCCTTTGCAACCAGTAAATAGCCTTTTGGGATGCATCAACCCCAAAGGCATTCTCAAAATAGGTAATCGCAATTTTTGAGACTACCTATTTTGTGAATGCAGTTAGGGAATCGCAATTCACGATTCCCTAAATGCAATGCAAGAAATATTCTCAGAATGCGACTTTGCATTAAGGAATCGCAAATTACCATCAACTTCAAGATGATGGTAATTTGCAATTCCTTAGAAGAATGCACACAATTGCATTTATCTAAGTGCCATGTGGCGAATACACATGCCCTTACGGCATGTGTGCGCCACATGTGCAGAAATACCATTTTTGGGGGTGCATCAGGGTGACCTTTTGGCCTCCTTGCACCCTTGAATTACATTCGCAATTTGCGATAACCTATTTGGTAATTGCAAATTGTGTATACTTTCCCATTCATTCCTATTGGCCTCTAGGCCCATAGGAATGAATGGGAAAGCATTCCCTAATAGCGAATTGCAATTTGCGATTCGCTAATAGAAAATGTGTAGGAGTCACTATTTTTTCTGTGAAACCTACATGCATTTGGAATTGCGATTCCTTAATAGCGATTCCTTAATAAATGCTAGTAAGGAATCGCAATTCCTTTGCTTGATGCATGTGCCCCTAAGTCCTGTCTAGGAGATGGTCACACTTCTCTGTGACATGAAACCTATTGTTCTACCTTCCCCCGCTCGAGCTCAGCTCAGCAGCAGGAGGGCAGAAGCATGCCTGTGGTCAGCAGCAGCACTAGCTGGCTGTCAGAGCCTGAAAGGCTATTATAGGGAGTACAGGGGGTCCCCTAAGGAGCCCCCCAGTAGATAGGAATCATAATTCCAGCACTGGAATCATTGTTGGGATATAATTCTAACATGTTTGATACCAAACATGCATAAAAATAGTTTTATAAGGTTCCGCACTCAAGTGATGTAGTAAACCAATCTTTTGAATAGTTCATAAATTTCGTTGGTGCATATGGTGGTACTCCTGCTGGGCTCTCAGGAATAATTACTTCAAATGATGTAAAGATATGAATCCTGTGACACAAGATACATGCCTCCATGCACTCCTTTTGTATTTTCAATAGTAATTCCAAAACACTTTGTTGTATGGTTCTATATTTTATTTATTGATAGCAAGAATTTTCATGGTAGTTTATTTTCATGAATATTTTGTCTCATAGTTCATGATGCTGTTATGCCCAATGTATTTCAAGCGTATAGCCCTTCCTCAGGGGACTTCTATTATATCTCGAAACAGTATAATATGTCATAATTGGTATTTTATTTACAAAACATAAAAATAAAAAACAATGGTCATTTACTGAAAAAATTATATCATGTTATTTGTGGGTGACTCTCCTTTATATCCCCAGTGAAGTTGTGAACACTGAAGTTTTTACGCTATTTCAAATAATGAAATTCGCACTGACCTTGACTGATTATTTTACAGCATTGTCGGTGTGCTGTAACAAAATGTAAATGTAAAATGAATTAGGGTCGGCGTTTCGAGATATTCAAACGAGTAGTGACACACATAAGTGTGTTAGTTCTTACCGAGTAGATTACAATCTCGATCTCTTCTCGCTATCCCTGGCGTGCGACGCTCTGTCTATCGGTACTCTATGGTGACCGGCTCTATGACCTAAAAGTGGCGATCACGTGATACGGAAGTGTGATAGACATAGACATTCTTCTATGTAAAGGAGAGTCACCCACAAATAACATGATTTAATTTTTTCAGTAAATGAAATGTGTCAGATACATAGAGAAGTATTGTTTACCATTGTTTTTTATTTTTATGTTTTGTAAATAAAATACCAATTATGACATATTATACTGTTTCTAGATATAATAGAAGTCCCCTGAGGAAGGGCTATACGCTTGAAATGCATTGGGCATAACAACATCATGAACTATGAGACAAAATATTCATGAAAATAAACTACCATGAAAATTCTTGCTATCAATAAATAAAATATAGAACCATACAACAGAGTGTTTTGGAATTACTATTGAAAATACAAAAGGAGTGCATGGAGGCATGTATCTTGTGTCACAGGATTCATATCTTTATATCATTTGATACCAAACATGACCAGATCGGTGCAGCCGTTATATAGTTAGACATTTTTTATCTTAGTTTCTCCAAAGGAGAGATCTTGCCTACAGATTGGGGCGATCATAACGCTTTGGGCACCTCCATGTTTTTACCGCTTAAGGGCCTTACCTGCAACAGTAATCTAGCCTCCACTATGCACCTTTCATCAGGTGGCCTACGAATAGTTTGGCACATGAAAAACCCAAAAGACTCACTACCTGCCTTACTCAAGTCACACTTAAACAAATTCCTCTACAGCCTAGCGGAGAGCACCCAGGAATCTATGGGGCATATTATCAAGGGGGTTTATCTCCGCTTTTTTGGCTTTAAAATCCAAGAAAGCGGAGATAAAATTATCTCCCTATTACCTAGCTGTCCCTAACACCAGTTAGCGACAGCTAGTAGGAGATAGCGACCATCTTGGGCCCCACTTTGCATGTCAGTGATATTTATCACTATTGACATGCAAAGTGGGCGTGCCAAGATGTTAGCGACTGGAAACAGTCGCTAACATCGCTATCTCCTATTACCAACTTTTGGAGATATTCGCGCTAAGCGCGATAATCTCCAAAAGCTAACACCTGCCCTGAGCAGTTCTTAGCCATGTTATCCAATGGGAGGTGGATAACATGGCTAAGAGCATTAGCTCCGTAATGCATGAATATCGCTGACTTTTCAGCGATATTCATACATTGCGGCCGTTTTTTATCGCATTTGCGATAAACCTTGGTAATAACAAGGTTTATCTGCAGTAAAAATCGCCGCAGCTCAGCGGTAAAATGTTGTCTCTAACCAAGCAATAGCGATAATTATCGCTATTGCTTGGTAATATGCCCCTATGTCTCCACACTATAATAGGCTAATACTTACAATCATGGACGCCATGCTCAAGCCAATTCGTATTTCAAACACGCACCCAAGATGGTTCGACGGGGGCCTGTTCCCTGGCAAACAGGAAGCTGAGGAAAGCCCTAAACATCTGCCCCAGGAATAAGAATGAAATCTCCCTGACACGTAATGAGTACAAAACTGCACTCACACTTACTTTAAACCTAAAAAAACTGCACTCACAAACAGGAAGTGGTAAGTATACAATCAAGATTAGGAACTTTCGAAATACGCATCCCGGGGAAAGGGCAGTAAATCCTTCTGAGATTTAGTAAAGTTAATTTGATCCAGGAATTCCCCTGTCAATCCCCCCCCCTCCAAAACAGCATCTTAGGCACGGATTGGGTTGTACACTTCACTTCTATTTACCACAGTAAGGACGCACCAACTATGTCTGTTACTCTCCTTAATAGTTTGCAGAACTCTCCCTCACTTTTATTAACTTTGCAGGAAGTCGAGTCAGCCATCCATCACAGTAAGGGTGGGGAAGCTCCAGGCCCAGATAGGGTACCGATGGAGTTGTTGAAATCCATGCCTGAAATGTGGGTTCCCCTTATCACGAATACTTTTAATACTTCCCCATCTACCACTATTCCCCCCTCATGGTCTACCGCAACAATAGTACTGCTGATCAGCCAGTGTGACTGGGGTTGCGGAATGTTGGTGTGTGGTGATGCTTTGGAATGTTTGATGAGTGAGAGAGTCCGTTGGAGTATGGGCTGAGCAGCAGGAAGGCTACTACTGGTGGGGCTCTTCATTATAACTACCTAATAAAATTCCTACACATCTACACGTGGACTACTGGACTTCATTTTAATACAGTAAGTACCCGTATTTAAAAAGGGTGACCATATGTCGCCCAAGTGCTATCGACCTATCTCACTCATCGACAGCACTATTAAAATCTTAGGTAGAGTCATTTATGACGTTTGGTCGAATGGGCAGCTGACAAGGACATACTCTCCCCTTTTTAATTTGAATTCTGGCCAAAACTAGGAGCCAACGAACATTGCCTGAATCTGGCTCTGACCATTTCGAAATACACCAAGGCCAAACGCTCCCCCATCTACTTAGCTTTCATGGATCTATCCACCGTCTTTGATTCAGTAAACAGAACCAATCTCTGGTTATTATTGCTGGATTAAGGCATGGATACCCCTTTTGTGAATTTCTTATACTGCCTGCACTCTGACCTTTCAGCTCGTGTTTGTTTCAATTCCCTTGGGGACCTTTCTTCTGAATTCCCTCTGAACAGTGGAGTGAGGCAGGGTTGTATATTGGCACCTTTATTATTTATTTTATATTCAAGATCAATGATGGGGGAGGGTAGGAATACGTGATCCATTCAGTTTCCTATAATGATAATACTTCTGATCAAAAAGAAAGGATCACTTGTCCTGCATAACATAGGGTATGCGGGAATGGTTCTTACTAGTCCCAATAAAAAAAAAACATACGCGTGTTGGTAAATTACGATGTTAAGCGGTATATCTTGGTTCTCCGCTGTCCCTCACACGTGTTTGCATAATCATAGGGTTTAGTGGTTTATGCAACCTCCAACCGGGAGGCAGTACCCTTAGTTAAAAACAGTAGTGATCAGAAATCGTGATTGTGACGTGATAAAGTGAATTATAGTAAAAGTAGCTCTGTATTCCTAGACAAATATTTTAATAGTTCTGGTTTCTAGAGGCAAATTTAAAATCAATGTGGGTGAACAAGAGCGATTATGACTCTTTCACATTTAATTCGTGGTGCAGGTCGACATGTTTCAGCCCTGAAGTCGCCAGAAGGTCGATGGGGCTTTCATCAGGACCACAGTGCTCTGGTGAAAAGAGACCTCTCACGTCTCTATAGGTGAAGAAATAGATTCAAAGGAACAAGTCGTTATGCTGTTCCTTGAAAGGTCAATAAGTACCTGTAAAAACAAAAGACATACTAGACAAGGGAAAAAGGGTATGGGAAAAACACTTAAGACTAGTCAACTGGTTTTCAATACCAGGAACTTATTTTTTGCACAATGGCTTAGCAACTAAAAAATGGCAATACTTCGAACTGACTGCCCTAAATCCAGATTGGGTCGACCCTCTCATAATTAGCGTTTTCTGCATTGGAAGATATTCTTATCGGTGATGTAATAGGGCCCGATTTATTTGGTGGTGTGACCCTCGAAACAATTTTATAATATTGGGATTTATCAGGCTCTTGTGATCGTAGTTTGTTTATAAACAGCTTGGGTTCTATCGAGCGCTAGGCTTAATAAATGTCAAGCCTTATTGTTAACCGTACTTGTAAGGTGACGTTATAATCATACAAAAACGGTACTCATTTCACACAAACAAACACTTCTTTGACATACCTTTTCTTGTGGTTATATTAAACCTCATCGGGATCCATTTATCCGGGATTTATTTTATATTTCAACGGATTTACAGCCCATTTATCTACTTCACTCTATTTTACTAATATTATTATTTATTTCTTATTATTATTTACTATTGTTATTATTTATTATTATTATTTTTATTTATTTTTATTCTACTTTATTCTATTTTTTTTATTTATTTACTTACACAGATATACCCAGAATTGCAGGCTCCCCTATCCCCGCTTTACTGTACGTTGATGAAGCGGTATTGTTAGCCCTCACTCCGAAAGCACTGAGACATCAGGTGAACTGTTTTGCTTCCTTCATGCACAATCTGAATCTAAACACTAATTATTATAAGTCACACATCACTTCTTGTGGCCCAGGTAAACTAAGGCTTAAGAAAATTAGTATCAATGGACCTGCTTTAACGACTGTTGAGAACTTTTATTGTTTGGGATTAAATGTCAGTTCAACAGGTTCAGGGAATCATAATCTTGCTCAGGCTAGTGTTAAATTAATTAAAACCGCAGGCACAGTCTGCAACCCCATTAGACCGCATATTAGGGAGACTGTTTCAATCCCTGAAAGTTTATAATTTGCAATGCATCAGTGTAGCCACCTACAGAGCTGGAGTATGGAGTTTCAGAAAAATGTTGTTTTCTTCAGGCAGAATTAAATCACTTTTTGTGACGGCTGCTAAGTACACCGCCATCCACTCCTAATCTCACTACCCACTTTGAGTTAAACCAGGGTTTTATTGAGGTTAAGATTCAGCTGGTGCCACTTTTATTATGGGTTATTATTTGGTTGAACCCCGCCGCTAAACTCTGCAAGGCCATTGTACCTAATTGCCTGACGCTGGATAAGGCACGCTCCATACCCTGGCTGGGTTATATTCGGGATACTCTTGGTTTCCTCGGTCTATCCTGGTGGCTTACAGAACCTAGTTGCATCCCCAAAAATGGCAAGATGGAGGTGAAAGCATTATTTAAGGACCACTGTGCAAATACTAGGCTATAACATGAGTTGTCCAAACCCTCTGTGTTTCAATATCATAGTCTTTTATACACAGATGATTCCCCTTTATATTTGTCGCTGGACCTGTCAAGATGGGAGCGATCACTTTTTTTTGTTGCTTTAGAGCAGGGACAATTTATTGGTCTCTAGTTTTCAAACACTTTCTAGACCCAGAGGGGAACATAGTCTCCTCTTGCCCCTGTGATAATCATTCTGCTCAATCACTATTGCACTTTATGTTCTTCTGGAAATTGCACAGCCCAGCACTAAAGCACTTTCTGAGACCCTTGTTATGGAGGCCAAGCCTCCGTCACTGTAGGCCAGCTCTCCTTCACTTACCATCTTTGTGTTCATCTGAAATGGTTTTTATTGTCTGTGCCTTCCTGAAAGCAGCACTTAGGGCAAGATACACCATGATGGGCTAGTCTGTCAGAACTTTACGCGCCCCGTGGCTCAGTATATAGAGTTGGCAGAGATATTGGGTTTACTTTTGGGGGATAGTAGGATCACTTGGCAGACCCTATTTGAGGTTTTTGTTCTCTCTCCATCCCATCTTCATGCTCTCTCAACTGCAGCCACTGCCTATAATACTGGAATTGAGCACAAATATCTGACTGTAACTTGCACTTTTCTGCTCACTTTAAGTTATGTTATGTTATTATAATTTATTGTGCGCACAGCGACTCCAGCCAAGGAGCGTCCCGGCGCATAGACAAGGAGGAACATAACACAACAGGAAAAGATAAGACATAATAGGGGCAACTAAAACAAAAAAGTTTTTATTGCTCTCCGGAAAGTCATAAGGTCCTCTAACAAACGGATTTCGACCGGGAGAGAATTCGAGGTTAGTGCAGCTTTTACACTGAAGGAGCGACCCCCCATGCGGCTGAGTCTGAATCTAGGGACTACAGCAAGGGCCTGGCCCTGAGAGCGGAGGGTGCGAGTGGGGACATAGAAAGAAAGACAGCTGGACAAAATTTCAGGGCCTATACCTCTCAAAATCTTAAAGGTCAAACAAAGGACCTTAAAGAGGATGCGCTTCCTCACTGGGAGCCAATGTAGGGAGCGAAGGACACTCGCCACCGGGCAAAATCTGGGCAGGCCGACAATCGCTCTAGCCGCAGCATTTTGAACCCGTTGCAGGCGAGTTAACTCAGCCTGGTTGGCCCCAACCAGAAGAGAGCTAGCGTAATCCAGGCGGGAGATGATAGTTGCCTGGATCACCAGCTGTCTGGTTGGGGCATCAAAAAATTTAAGTACTGGTCTTAAGCCTCTCAGCAGACCAAAACAACAGGCTGCTGTTTTTTTGGTATGTCCTACAAAGGTAAGGCCCGCATCCAGCCAAACCCCCAGATTTTTCACCTCCGACACCGGGGTCGGAGTAGGTCCCAGCTCTGAAGGCCACCATTGGTCACCCCATAGCTCCACTCCCCTTCCGACAATCATTACCTCAGTTTTAGTGGCATTAAGCTGGAGACAATTTCCTGTCAACCAGCCAGCCACCGCCTTCAGTCCAGCCTGAAACCTGGGGGCATCTTGTTCCGCGTCCCCGCTGAGAGTGACCGCCAGCTGTGTGTCGTTGGCATATGAGACCAGAGTAAGGCCCCACTGCCTGGCAACATCAGCCAGCGGTCTCACATAAAGATTAAACAGCGTGGGACTCAGCGAGGACCCCTGCGGAACCCCCATGGCCAAAGGCTGGAAGTTGGACTTGAAGGGAGGTATGGAAACACAGAAGGAGCGATTATCGAAGAAGGAGCGGAACCACTGCAACACCTGGCCACCAATACCAATCTCCTCGAGCCGATGCAGGAGGATGCTGTGAGATACCGTGTCGAAGGCGGCGCTGAGATCTAACAATATCAGCGCCGCCGTTTGACCAGCATCCAACTCGCACGGAGATGTTCCGCCATCACAAGAAGAGCGGTCTCCGTGCTGTGTCCAGCACGGAAGCCATTTTGTGTGGGGTCGAGGGCGTTGGTCCGGGCCAGATGTTCCGACAGGGCCAGGTTGACGTGGGCCTCTGTAATCTTTGCCGGCCAGGGTAGCAGCGAGATGGGGCGGTAACTTTCAGGCTTAGACGGGTCCAAGGAAGGTTTTTTGATAATTGGGGACACCACCGCCTGCTTCCACTTGGTTGGAACTACCCCCGACTCCAGGGAGAGGTTGACAAGGGCACGCACGGCAGAGCGCCCCATAAAGGTCTGATCTCGAAAGAGAGCAGGTCTTACTGGATCAGATGGAGATCCAGATTTAACTTGCAACGCAAGTTTGTCAAATCCATCCGAGGTGAGAGGAGGGAATGAGAACAGGGTGATTTGGTGAGATGTCCCGTCGAAACTTCCCAGACCGATCCCTATGCTAGGGAATGTCCGATAAATTGCTTGGACTTTTCCCGAGAAATAAGAAGCAAGGGATTCGCAGTGGGAGATGGAGCTCACGGTCATAGAGGTAGTCCGCTTTGCCATGAGATCTTTCACGGCCTTGAAAATGGCCTTCGACGGGTTAGTGATGTTTCGAAATTCTGCGGCATAAAATGCCGCTCGAGCTCGACAAATAGCCCGATGATAGAGCTTGACGGACGTGGTGTATGCAGCTTTTAAATCAGCCCCATACGTCTTCCGCCATGCCCTCTCCGCCCGTCTACAGGCTCCCTTCAGGGCACGTAAGGCACCATCGTACCAGGGACTCGACTCTCTAGTATTGATTTTAGTCGATACGATAGGTATCAGAGAGTCCAGAGCCCTAGTAAGCCAAGAGCAGAAGAGGTCATATCCCTCTTCTACGCCATTCAATGGACCCAGCGGCTCCTCTAACAGAAGACGATGGAAGTCTTCTAACCTAAGTTTGTTCCAAGACCTCCTGGGTACTCGTCTCGCTGAAGAGGTAGAGGGAGTAACCGATATAGGACAAAGAATAGACACCAGGAAATGGTCAGTCCACTCTACCGGAGAAATAGATGTAATTTTAGTCTCCGGCAGATTGGTGAAGAAGGGGTCAAGAATATGTCCCCCAATATGGGTAGACTGAGAAACCAGCTGGGAGAGTTGAAAGGCCTCTAAGTCTGAGGAGATGCTGCGTACCGTCAGATTAGAAGGGGTGTCGAAATGAAGGTTCAGGTCACCCATGATGGAAAAGTTGGCACAGTCAGTGACCAAAGTGCCAACAGTATCGGGGAAGGCATTTCTGAACCCCACATCGCTACCCGGCGGACGATACACAACCATCCCGGAGAGTGTAAACTCAGGGCTCACAGAGACCTTAAAGGAGGCACTTTCACACCCGGCGATATTAAGGGCACTCCACACACAGGAAAAACTGGACCTGACTATAAGAGCTATACCCCCACCTCTAGAGGATCTATTCAAGGTGAACATAGAATAGCCAGGGGGGCATGCAAGATTACAAATAGCAGTGTCCGCTTCCTGGAGTCAGGTTTCAGTGATGGCAAAAATATCGGGGGCTTCATCCTCAATAAGATCGTAGATGTTCTGGTGATGTTTCGATGCTGATCTAACATTTAGATTTAGGATCCGCAGAGAGGAAAGGGAACCCCTAATGCGGTGAACATCTAAACAGTTTTTCCGGGGGATGGATCCCGGAAGGTCGAGTACCCAACCATTGCATGGGCAGCGGTATGGACCGCAGAGCGGATGGACAGGCGGAAGATCACATCTATGGCTCACCTGACCGATGGAATATAGGCTCTCTCTGGAGTATGTCAGCATTGCGACACCGAACGATGAAATACTTGTCGCAGCCCAGCAACCGCAGCGTCCCGCACGTCCTTAGCGCGGACGGGCGCAGACGGGCAGGACTCTGGCACGACTCCGGCCACGAGAAGGCGCGCCCGCTACGCGATCCCGCTACGCTAGGGGAGGAGCTTTAAATAGGCGTTCCTCGCTGGCTACTGCGCACTAAAGCGCAGGCAGCTGATAGTAACTGCAGCAACACTCACCCCACTCCAAGATGGCGCCCAAAACCGGCAGCCCACCCCAAGAACCGGACCCGCTCAAGCGGCGGTGAGGAACCGATTATGGTGTAAGTAAGGGGATAAAAACAGGGAATAATAAAGTAAGATAAAGCAAATAAAGAACAGGCTTCGTTTTAAAAATCGCTATAGAGCGCATAAATGCGCGCGCAGCGCTCCAGCAGTGGTACGCTCCTTGTCAGGGCGAGCCACAGAGAGGACTCGCCTTAAATAGGCGTTCCTCGCTGGCTACTGCGCACTAAAGCGCAGGCAGCTGATAGTAACTGCAGCAACACTCACCCCACTCCAAGATGGCGCCCAAAACCGGCAGCCCACCCCAAGAACCGGACCCGCTCAAGCGGCGGTGAGGAACCGATTATGGTGTAAGTAAGGGGATAAAAACAGGGAATAATAAAGTAAGATAAAGCAAATAAAGAACAGGCTTCGTTTTAAACATCGCTATAGAGCGTATAAATGCGCGCGCAGCGCTCCAGCAGTGGTACGCTCCTTGTCAAGTATGGTTATTTGATGTATTATTTGTCATGCGGTTGCCCAAAAGTCCTTCATGCACTTATTTCTTAATTGTTTTAAATGTACGATCTTTTTTAAACTTTTATGTCTGATTACAGTTATGTGCAATACTTTTATGTAGTATTGTTTTTAGATTGAATAAAGTTATATTGAATTGAATTGCCTTAGACATCTCATAATGACTGATGTCCACTATATACTTTAAAAAGGCTGATCACACTTGCAAAGCCTGGAGTATCGACTCTGGGGTTTGTAGGGGTGTCCTGCTCATGCAGGGGCACCCTCACACTTGTAACCAAGTACCCTGGCCTCAGGACTGAAGGACCTACCATAGAGGTGACTTATAGGTTTTAAGTGCAATGACTTTTGATATAAGGAAACGTATATCCGTTGTGTGGGGTGCAAGCACCATCTCACAGAGTCTGCAAAGACACGCCTGTAGTCAGAGTTTAAGTGGACTCCCATGGGTGGCACAAAACATGCTGCCGCCCATGGGAGACCCCTGATATACCTATTCCCTGTGTACCTCAGTACTACATACTAGGGACTTATAAGGGCACAGCAGTGGATGTACCAAAGTACTTACCAAAGCCAATTTAGGGGAGAGAGCACAATTGCTGGGGTCTTGATTATCCGGATTCCAGCAGACTACAGTCAAACACACTGACAACAGGCAAAAAGTGGGGCTAACTATGAAAGCAGATCCTACTTTCCTATACAACCCCTCCCCCCAAGCATAAGGACATGAGACAAACCTTGCCCAGTGAGTCTTCATTTTCTAACTGGAAATATCTGGAAAGTCCATCTGTGTTGGCATGGTTACTGCCAGGTCTATGTTCTACTGAAAAGTTCATCCCCTGAAGGGAAATGGGCCACCTCAAAAGTTTCTGGTTTTTAACCTTTACCTGTTTAAGCAATATGAGGGGCTTATGGCCTGTCTGATCAATAAAGTGAGTGCCAAACAGGTATGGCCTCAACTTCTTCAAGGCCCAGACCACAGCAAAGGCCTCCCTCTCAGTAGCTGACCAATGTTTCTCCCTAGGGGTCAACCTTTTGCTGACTAAAGCTACTGGTTAATCCTGGCCCTCTGCATTAAGTTGTGACAATACTGCACCTATCCCAGAAGAATCTGTCTAGACAATGATTGGTTTGGAGCGGTCAAGACTTTGCAGAGTCGCTTACTTCAGGACATCAAATGCCTTCTGACAGCTAACTGTCTGCTGAACTTGCTTAGGTATTCCTTTGTAGGTGAGACCATTAAGGGGTGTCACTAGAAATCCATAATCCTTAATGAATCATCTGTAGTACCCAGTCAGGCCAAAGAAAGCACTGACCTGAGTCTGGGTAGTGGGACCACTCCAGATCACAATGGTATGAATTTTGCTCTCCAATGGTTGAACTTGGGCTCCACCTATAAGGTGGCCCAAGTACACAACCTTGCTGTGCCCTTTCTGGATATGTGTGGCCTTGAGAGTGAGGCCTGCCTTCTGCATGGCATCAAGTATATTTCTCAAGTGGACCAGGGGATCTTCCCAGGTGGAGCTAAAGACAGCTATATCATCTAGATATGCTGCACTATAGGCTTCCAGTCCTGTTAAGACTTTATACACCAGCCTTTGAAATGTAGCAGGTGCATTTTTCAAACCAAAAGGCATCACAATAAATTGAAAAAGCTCACTGGGGATTGAAAATGCAGTCTTTGGTTTGGCATCCCAAAAGAGTCTGATTTACCAATAACCAGCAGTCAGGTCAAATGTACTGAGATAATTGACAGAGACCGGAGTATCAATCAGCTCATCTGCCCTTGGAATCGGATGGGCATCAATCCTAGTCGCTGCATTGAGGCCTCTAGAGTCAACACAAACCTGATCTCTCTTTTACCATCCTGGGTGTGAGGTGCTGGTACAAGGACTACAGGACTAGCCCAAGGGCTATCTGAAGGCTCAATGACCCCCAACTCCAGCATCTTTTGGACCTCTGTTGTCCAGATGCAATCTCTGACATGGTCAGGCTGTCTCTACATTTTGCTCTTCACAGGTAGGCTGTCACCTGTGCCCACCTCATGGGATCAGATCAGACAACAGTTAAAACACACTGACACCAGGAAAAAAGTAGGGGTAACCATGAAAGCAGATCCTACTTTCCTACAGGTAGATTGAGTGGAGAGGGGTAGATTGGAGTGGCTTGGGGTAGATTGGAGTAGGGTAGATTGGGTAGAGTGGAGTGGGATAGATTGGAGAGAAGTGGATTAGATTGGGGTAGATTGGAGTGGAGTGGGGTAGATTGCAGTGGAGTGGGGTAGATTGGGTTGGGGTAGATTGAAGTGGGGTAGATTGGAGTGGGGTAAAAGGTGTAGTGTGGAGGGGCATAGAGTGGCGGGGCATAGAGTGGAGCGGCGTAGAGTGGAGGGGTGTAGAGTGGAGGGGCGTGAGGTGTCATTGAGTGTCTTAGAGTGGAGAGGCGTATAGTGGATTGGCATGTCGTAGAGTAGAGTGTTTTAGAATGGAGTGACCTGGCGCAGAATGGAAGGGCATATAGTGGAGTGGTGTAGAGTAGAGCGAAGTACTGTAAAGTAGAGTGGGGTGGTGTGGAGTATTCATGGTGTGGTAGGGCATTACCATTACAGACAACACATTTCCAATTGAAATGACCATTACATTTGCACAGACATGCAGTTGTATTGCATACAAACAATAATGTGTAGAAATGTCATCACCTAGTGTACTGATGTGTTTGGATTGTATTCAAATATTTGTTTCCACCACACTTCGCATTACCAAAACAATGTGCGTAATTTCTACTTCCCTAATTTTGATGTCTTCTGAAATATCAGCACGTCTCAAGTATCACAAATTTTTATTCGGAAAACAGATCCATAAAAGCATTAAACATATCACAAGTCTAAACTTCATTGCACCTTTGAGACATCAATCAATAAATAATATAATTCATTAACATACATATACTGACAATATCAATCCTTTCATTATTTAAAAACCTTACGATAGATACCGAGAAATTTCCTCCTCCTAATGGGAAATAGGTCATATACTGGTACTATTTCTTCTTCCTCTGGCTTGCAAGTAGCACGTATGAACAAACTATTTTAAAATAGCCCTGGTTACCTCATTTCAGAATACTAACTTAAAAACTATTATGAACACACAAACAGATAACTGCATAAACCCTATTAATATCTCTTTCTAAGTGCTATGCATGTCCTCAAAATATTTAGAACTGGCTAACAAACATCTTTACTTTCCATGCTTGTAAATAGCTTGATCCTTCCAAATTAAATTTAACCTTTGACTTCCGTAAAATAGGTATTACAACTGCTTGCTTGGAGCCTCGTATACGGGGCAAAACATTGTCAGGTGACGTGTTCTGTGTGGACGATTGGTCACACACGAACGGAGATTGATCACATGACCAACTATTATTAGAGGGGAAGGCTACCAAACAAATGGATCGTACAGAATCTAAAAAGGGAAAGATATCGCCTGTACACAGGGTTTGTTACCCAAAAATTAATAAGGTTCTATTTAATTTGTTGTTCCAATGGGACATATCTTGCCATGGATGGCATGCTTTGTGCTTTCCTAAACCTCGAGTCAGTGCAATAACTTAAGAAATTTAGTTTTACTATATCCTTTGTATTTGCAGTGGCAATGGAGGGATTTACATACAATTCATTCATACCCAACATTTCAAAAGACTTCTTTATAAATGTTAACCAAAAGATCTCCCTCACTCTTGTTATACCCAGGCACTCAGAGATGCATGCCCGCACCAAGAAGGCCTCAGCGTTAGACCAAACCTTAACCCATAACAAAGACCAAACCTTAACCCATAACAATAAGGGGGAGAGGTTTAGGAGATCCGTTAGGCGTTAGTTGATCTTTGTTGTGTGCTAGAAAAAATAACATCCTACAGCCTTTCCTCTCATATGGGTACTCAACAAGATGTATTGTCACATAAATTCTCTCACTTTGAAGTCAAGAAAGAAAAGTAAACACCAAGCTCCCACGGATAACAAAGCTTGACATTTGACCTCTGTCTTTGAATGCACAGCAAATGAAGCAAGATCAGAACAAGATTTAAAGGCCTATTTACAGAAAGCAGGTACTCAGAAGGACTCAGTAAACAAGAATTTCTCACAGGGGGGATGAACTGAAGCTGGACAACCTGTAACAAATAAGCAAATAGAAAACAAGCAAATGTGAGTTACAAACCATGAAGTCAATAGTGAGTAAAGGGCGAAATGCATACCTAGGGAAACTTTCAGAATATCCACAGTCATCGTAAATAAACCAGACAGCTCTACTGTCTGATAGGCTTCAACCCAAAAAGCAACCCTACGTCCCCCGACCTGGAATGTATTCCACAACTGCTTGACCTGATGTATGATTACTGTTCTTTGTGCTGGGCCCCTGACTGTGCTGCTATGCCCCTAACATAACACAAGCCAAAGTTCTGATAGAACTTCCCGTCGACGAAAGTGACTATGAGCGCTGTAGTTTACTTTCACTTACGCTTTGCTTGTCAATCCGCCGCCCCCAAGTTGAAGCCACATAAGCAGCCCCTATTATGCATTTTCTCCACTCTAATCAGGATCCACACTACGATATGCTTCAGGCAGTGCAGTCAAGACTGTAATTGTTCCACCTGTGATTGACCAGAACTATCTGTTTCGCTCCCTTTTTTAAGGTCTGCTGCGCTCCGCGACTGTGATGGGTTATGTGCTTTTCCAATTTCCTCTGTCACTCTTCCTTAATTGCTTTCCTCCTGAAAAAATTCACGCCAGCTTAACAAGCAAGAATGCAATGTGGGAGATTAATCAAAAAACTTCCAGAGTTAAAGTGATGAGCAGCAATGTAAAGCTGCAAAATAAAACAAGCATTGGCACAGCTAATAGGCTGTGCCTATGCAAGAGCTATTGGCTTTGCCAATATGCTTTAGCCATGTTGTATACCAGTGTTACTGCTGTTCAGCATGGCTAAAGGTTATTGAGGTAAAGGAGAGAGCCATGGAGTGTTGAAGTGGAGTAGAGTGGAGTGTTATGGAGTGGCATGGAGTGGTAAAGAGTGTTGCGGAAGATTGTGAGGGAGTAAAGTCTTGTAGAATGGAAGGATGAAGAGTGGATAGAGTAGAGTAGACTAGAGTGTCAGCGTGGAGTAGAGTGTGGTAAATTGGTGTCAAGCAGAGTAGAGTGGCATAGAGGGTGTTGCCTTGGAGTGTTGGCATAGAGGGTGTAGATTGGAGTAGATTGGAGTAGAGTGGAATAGCATTGAGTGGAGTAGTGTAGGTGAGTTGAATGGCATAGAGTGAAGTAGAGTGGCATAGAATGGAGTGGCATAGAGTGGAGTGGCAAAGAGTAGAGTGGAGTGGAGTAGTGGAGTAGTGTGTCAAGGAATAAGTGGAGTAACGTGGCATAGAGGGACATAGAGCGTAGTAGCATGGAGTAGTTTTGTAAAGTGGCATAATGTTGAGTAGAGTGTTGTAGAGTGGAGTGGCATAGAGTGAAGTAGAGTAGCCTAGAGTCAAGTGGCATAAAGTACAGTGGTGCAGAGTAGATTGGTGTAGAATGCAGAGAGATAGAGTGCATTGGGTTTGAGTAAAGTGGTGTAGAGTGTATTGGCATAGAGTGCAGTGACATAGAAAAGAGTAGTGCAGAGTAGATTGCAGTGACTGGAGTGCAGTGGCATAGAGTGCAATTGCATAGAGTAGATTGTTTCAAAGTTGAGTGAAGTGGCGTGGAGTGGTGCAGGGTAGAGTGCAGAGTTGTAGAGTAAACTGGCCTGCTATGCACCACTGGCAGACTCTGCATCAGAGACTGGATGGACTCCCAAAGGTAGGCGGGGTGCATGCTCCCACAATGCTGTGGGTTTCTTTATTTTCCACTCTCTTCTCCCCAGAACGGATGCAATTTCACTGATTTTCCAATAAGCCTTGGGTATTCTGCCCGCCATGACTACACTATTACCGTATTCTCTCATGGGTAAGAGTTTCTGTGCACTACTTTTACCCAAGCCCCGCACGGCTGCCCCCCTTCTGTTTATTAATAAAGTACTCTTTTCCCCTTAGACAGATCATATTGTGCACTAACAGTGAGTGCAGTGGCGTAGAGTGCAACAGCATACAAACAGAGTGGCGTGGAGCATAGTGGTTCATGTTAGATTGCAGTGGAATTCCGTGGAGTGGCATAGAGTGGAATGGCGCAGAGTGGAAGAGTGTGGTTTAGAGTGCAGTGGTGTAGAGTAGATTGTTTCAGAGTAGAGTGAAGTGTGTGTAAAGTGCAGTGTTGTAGAGTGCAGTGGTGCAGAGTAAAATAGAGTGGCTTAGAGTGGATTGGCATAGAGTGCAGTTGCTTTGAGTGGAACGATGCAGAGTAGAATGGCGTACAGTGTAGTGGCGTACAATGCATTGGCATAGAGTGGAGTAGAGTGGTGCAGAGTAGAGCACATTGGCATACAGAGAAGTGGTGCAGAAAAGAGTGATAGATTTCAGTGGCGTAGAGTGCAGGGCTACAGAGTAGAGTGGCTTAGAGGGAAGTGGCTTAGAGTGGAGTGGCACAGAGTACAGTGGAGATGTGCAGGGTGGAGCGCAGTGGCGTCCACTGGAGTGATGCAGAGTTAGTGGCATAAAGTGCATTGGCGTAGAGTGGCATAAAGTAGAGTGGTGCAGTGGTGTAGATTAGAGGTGCATTGAGTTCAGGGGTAGAGAGTGCAGTGTTGCAGAGTAGACTTTCGTAGAGTGCAATGGTGTGTTGTAGAGTGGCAGAGAGTGTATTGGCGAAGAGTGCTGTGGCTTCGAGTGGGGAAGAGTAGAGTGGCCTAGAGAGCAGTGGTGTAGAGGTACAGAGTGGCATAGAGTACACTGGCACAGTGTGCAGTGGTATATATTACAGTAGTGCAAATTGTTGCAGAGTAGAGTATAGTGGTGCAGAGTGCAGTGGTGTAGAGGGGACAGGAGTAGAGTACCGGGGTGCAGAGTGCAGATATTTTGAGTAAAGTGGCGGAGAGTGCATTGGCTTAGAGTGCAGTGATGTAGAGCAGAGTGCAGTAATGCAGAGTGGAGTGGGTGAAGTGTAGAGGCACTGAGTATAGTAGCATAGAGTAGATTTCTTCAGAGTAGAGTGGAGTGGTGCACTGTAGAGTACAGTGGCTTAGAGTAAGGTGGTGTAGAGTGCTGAGTAGCTTAGAGTGGCATAGAGTGCAATGTCGAAGAGTATAGTGGTGAAGAGTAGAGTCCATTGGCATAGAGTGGTGTAGAGTAGAGAGTCATAGTGTTACGTGGCGTCGAGTGGAGTGGTGCCAAGTAGAGTGCAGTGAAACACCCGGAGTGCTGTAGTGTGGAGTGGTGCAGAGTAGACTGCAGTGGTGTGGAGTGGTGCAGAGTAGAGTGGAGTGAAATGGGATAAAGTGAAGTGTGCATGGTGTTGTAGTGTACTGCCATTACAGGCAACACATCTTCAGTTGAAATGACCATTACATTTGCAGAGCCATACAGTTTTACTGATATAAGTATACAGTGCACAAAAGATAATGTGTGGAAACATCATCACCTAGTGTATTGATTAGTTTTGATCATATTAAAATATTTGTTTCCACCACACTTCAGAATTACTAAACATGTCCTTCATTTGCGCTTTTTTAATTCTGACATGTTCTGAAATATCAGCACAGTGCATTTACAGGATATTACTTTTTGTTGTGTGCTGGGAAAAAGATTACATTGTTCAACCTTATTCCAAAACACCCCCATATCCAGCATTATTATCACATACATTCTCTCACTTTGTCTTCCAAGGGAGCTTAGTGTCTACTTTCCTTTCGCTGACTTCAGAACCTGAAATTTGATCCCTGTCTTTCAATGCACAGCAAATATGACAAGATAAGAACAAGTGCCAAAGGCCTGTTTGCAGACAGCAAGTACTAGAGGAAGCATACAGTAAATAGGGTCTGGGCCATGTAAAGGAAGAACTAAAGCTGGACAGGCTAAAACAAATGAAGCCAGTAAATAGAACACAAGCAGATGTGAGTTACAAAACACAAAGCGAATAGGAAGCAAAGAGCGGGAAGCTTTCCGAATGTCCCCAATGTGTCCTACGCAAACCAGACAACTGCGCACTTGGGTAGGCTTCTACCTAAAAATGGAGAGATGAAGCATAGATGGAACTGAGGCTTCCTGATAAATTAATACTGTCTTCGAATGGGGCTTTGTGTAGACAGTTGGGTCGGAAGAAAATATAAATTTACATTTAGATCTCAGTTGAAGGGAGCAATTGTTTTTGGCAAAAAAGGAGACACCAGAAACACAGTGGAAAAAGCACCGCTGGGGAATCAGTGGGCACAAGGGAAGCGCCTCTGACACTTAATACAAATGGGTTGAAGCATGAAGAACGGCGAGGGGGTCTCCAGGCACAGAGGGAAAGGATGGCTGGGGGTCCGGTGATAGTAGACGAGAGGCACAGTGTGTCATTACAGAGGGTTAGGGCACTGAGTACACTTAGAGGGAGCAGTTCTTGCTGTGGGCACTGAGATTGTGGAGCTGGTAAATGCCAAACTCTCCGGGGGGGGGGGGGGGGGAGGGGTAGGAGGGTGCACTTAGAGAACGCAGTTGTATTGGACCAATCAGAGAAGGTTCTGGAGCAGGTAGGGAGAGCAAGGCTCGAGTTGGGATTACACGCAGGTACTCCCCACTCTTTTCACAGGGTGGATCCCGCCCCCCCTGCCAAGCAGTTGGGCCCCACAGAAATATACTGAACTTGACCCTGTGTAATTTTCAGGCACCAGGACACGTTCAGCAGCACCTGCACGTTGCCTGCTTTCCATTCCCAGCAGCAACGTGCAGGCTGCGAGGGAGCCTTTATTCACCTCCAGCTGGGCCGAAGTTAAGGGGCCATCCCGCCTCCTTTTGTTTGTATATGCTGACTGGGGGCTGCCTGGAACCTTACATTTAAATGTAAATGCCACAGAGGGAAACAAAGGCACACAGCTTGCCTTTTCTTCACTGGTACTTAAGAGAGGCATGCTTTTGCCTTTGTTCTGTCCCTGTATATAAATGCAGACACTGTAAGACTGTCAGATGGGTTAATCTGTCCCAGTATTTACATAAATAATTTAAATAACACTATTTTATTTCTTTTATAGCGCTACAACGTGACGTTATGAGGCCATTTGCATATTGTCTTACTTGGTCAGTCCCCCCACCTTTTTTTTATAGGACTCGTACCTTGAGGGAGAGGAACTGTACACCACCTACAGAGGGCCTTTGGAGTAGAGCGCCAATTTAGGAGGGAATCTGTGACACAGAAACTAGACAGGGAAGTACAGTGCCTGAAATCATTTGGTGGGGTAGAGGCTACACAGATACAGGAGCTCGGAGCAGGTAAAGAAGTTAATCGGGTATCGCCACCCTCACAGGAGAAGCACATTGGAAAATGCAGGTGTGAGGGACTTAGAAAAATGACAGAGGAAACTGGAGAGTCACATGTTCCGACACAAATTTTCAGTCCAATTTTGCCCACATGTGACCATGAGTAAAACCTGTAAAAACAATGGCCACAGAGCGAAGACATTCCTGGGGTTCCATGAGCCCTTCACGAGGGTAAAAGGGCCAGAAAGCTGTACTCTGGGGGCTCTTGAAGGGGGTTTTACTGGGGATGGGGAGGCGTAGGTCCAAAGGGTGTAAAAGAGACCGTTTACCTGTGGAATTGGAAGTTGGACCGCTGGTGATTAAAGGAGGCCTTTGGAGAATCACACAGAGGTGTGAGCTGAGGGGGTTAAGAGGGTCACAAAATGGAGCACCCGAGGCACAAAGGAGGGGCGGTAAAGGAGGCACTTAAAAAAGATAAGTGTGGCCTAGGTGCAGTGTGCCTGGTGATACTCTAAGTTGCCTTTGAGAACACACCAATTGCCGGCAAAGCTTAATCAGGGCCCGAAGCTCTGCTCAGAAGCCGGTGGCCGGTGCAAATCCATTAGCGTGCCGCATAACCAAGGCCAGTAGTCTTTAATCCATTACCAGACACTCCCTGCCCCCTTTTCTCACTCTTCCTGCTTTCTCCCTCTATGATGGTTTTGCCTTCTTGCTCTTACACCGTCTTTCTGATATGTGTGTTGTTCCCTCTCTTTCGCTCTGATTTGGAAAAATAATGCCAGTCCCCAAAAATAAGTGCTGGTGCGCCCACCGGCAAGCACCTGCTCAAATTAAACACTGCCTGTCTGTACATGAAGGAGCAATAATGACTTTGGGGCAGGGCCTGATAGCACTTGGAACCATGAATCGACCTAGAGTCGTATAAAGAAGTTGTTCACCAGGGATCCCTGTAGGTCCCAAGGGCAGTCAAGAGGCGCCGAGAGACTTGGTTGCCTGTAGGTAAACTCCGAGATCAGTTAAAGAAGGCAACTGTATCTGTTTATTGTGAGTCTGAGGTACCTAAAGAGTGCTATTTGGGTAGGAAGCACATGGATTATTTTGAACTTGTGGTTAATTAATGAGAGGTATGTTGTGGCACACAGAAGAGACACCTGGGGGCACAGAAAGCTGATGTGTGGGAAACACGGAGAGAAGACATATAGGGCTCAAAGACAGGGGGCATTATGAGTCCTATAGAGGATGCAGTTAGGACTGTAGCCTTCCACATTCAGTGGGTGTATTTGAAGGGGGCCATTGAGATTGAATGTACTGAACCTAAAAGCATGTGAGAAGGCAATTAGGCCATGTGACGCCTTAAGGGGGTCAAATATGGCCTGGCAGTGGCCAGTGAGCAGTTTTAAGTAGGGAACAGAGGGAATGAAGGACGGGGGACACTATGCTCTGCTATGGAAGTAGGGCATGGAGAGGGTGCATAAGAGGCAGTAACAAAGTAGACAGTATCTCTGAGGCACAATATTGGAGACAACTGGTGATGAGGGACATGGAGAGGGGTGTGGTGCTCTTAGAAGTGGAACCTCGGTTGGAGGGGCAGTGATGTCTGATTGGAGCTTTTGGAACAGCATGTTAAAACATGTTGATGGAGTAAGACGGCAAGTGTTGAAAAAGAAGCGGCACATTGTGTACCAATACTGGCCAGCTTGAGGGCACTGATAAATAAATACAACTGGAAAGGGTTATGGCCGGGGTCACTTGGTTGAGATAACGGAGGCTACAATGGCTGAATGGGCCTGGATCACTCCTGTAGAATTAGGCTGGCGGTAATGTAAAAGTAGTATATTTGGGTCACTGGTGGATACTGGTGGGAGCGAAGACCTTTGGGCAGTAGGATCTCCTACTGGGTGGCACTGAGAGGGTGCATGTGGGGATAAAGAAAATCGTTGCTATGGAGCACGTTGATGAGACAAGTATGATGGAGGCACAGCATGTGGTTTACATGGAGGGCCTAAGGGGAGAAAACTCCTGAGGGCATATGTTAGGCAAAGATCGAACAGGGGCGCTGATTGAGTGCAGCATTGAGAGGTCACTGGGGAGGCTATAAGGCACAAACCTTGTGACACTGAGAGGTGCAAGTGGGGAAGAAAGGAAAGAAATGGGTAATTAGTGGTATGCACCAATGTGAGATAACTAAAAGGGAGGATCTTGGAGACAATTGGTGATGGAACAAAATAAATTGGCTCTCACAAAGAATGATGGAGCCACCTTTGGTCAATAAAAGAGGTGGGCCATACCTGGGATAATTAGAAGTTCTGACCATGTGAGGGACTCAGTGAGATGGTTACTGAGGGCATTTTTTTATGTGGATTGGAGAGAGGTGCCCTGTGTCACATAGCAAAAAGGCACAAGGAATCAGTTAGAGAGGGCAATTTGGAGTGGGTGGGGGGCATAGAGCCAGTCCCCAAGGTACAAGATGTCTTGGGTAGAGTGAGCGCTTGACATGCACGGATATCAGGCAAAATATGCCTGGTTCATGGACAGGGCAACTTGGGTGGAGGGTGTGGAGAGGAATAGGGTACTTGGGGGAACCTACAGAGGATACTTGTGATATGGACACAGACTGGCAGCAAGTGGTGATTGGCAGCAACATATGGAGTAGTTGGGGTGGAAGCAGAGAAAGCATTATTTATGATTGCCTCTAGTGATTAGCCTTGAAACATGGATAAGAGAGGCCCTTACAGAAGGCAGATGGGTCAGCAAGTATGGGGAGGTGGCTTCTGGAAACTAGTGATGAGGCATATAGGTAGGGGAGGCGTGGGGGCACATGAAAAGAGCACAATATGCAAGGGGCAGTTCGTTTTGAGTGGGAATAGAGAGAGATCATCGGGTGTGTAGCGGTGGAAGCAGAGTGATAACTGGATTAAGTTAACTGAGTAACAGAATCCCAGGGGCACTGAGAAGTGGAATAGGTGGATGGAAAGGGAAGATATGGGGAAAGTTGGGAGCACCTAGAGTAATTCAGGATAGGTGAATGGTGATGGAGCATAGTGATCCATTTGGGGGCAGTAAGGGCTGGGCAGCACAGATTAAGCGTGGCAACCTGGAAAACTGAGAAATGCCTTAACAATAATGGTGAGGAGCAAGCTTTTCTTCAGTCTTGAAAATTGGTGCAAATGAGGGCCAATCAGTCCAGCGTAAAGGTGCACTGAAAAGGTGATAGCTACCCCCATCACTACAAAATTGCATAAATTAAATGGCAAAACGAGGCAACTGAACTTCTTTCCAAGAAACAGTAACCTTTGATTGAGCAAACATTAATTTATTGGTAATATCCTTATTCCCTGCAACTATAAATTCCAATTTCACCTAGTTTCTACTGATACCAAAGTCCAATTCCCACATTTCATTGCACAAATGTGGCAAACATAATTTTGCAAGAAATAACATGAGGCAATACCAAAACAGTCAACACGTGTAAAGAATCCCAGGACTCCCATTATTTATTTTCTTTCTTAAGTTCATAAGGCGGATACATTTACTCCTTTTAGGCCCATCATCTCAGGGATTGGGTCCAGTATAGAAAAAGTCTCATACTATATTGCTATTCATTTATCTTCTTTTTCTACAATCGCTTCCACCTTTTATTAAGGATATGAAAGATCTGCTTAAGAAAATGTATAATATCCCTTGGGATTCAAGTTATGTGCTACCTGTGATGGATGTACAGAGTTTGCATAGCATTAATAATCATGAACAAGGAATTAAGGCACTAAAATGTTGTTTTCACTGTAACTGCTCACTAGTGCGTGTTCACTATGTAAACATCATAAACAAAAGGAATCCACAAAGTGGAAGGTGGTTGCTACCACAATGGTGGGGAGCAACCAGGGTTGTTAAAATACCCCTCACACACCAACAGGCCCCTTGGTGTCATGCTTCATCATCGGGGTCTTCGCAAACCTCTACGGGATGCGGCGTGCTACGACTTCACGACTACGCAGGAGCACTTTTAAGGTGAACTATGTGTTTGGTGTGTGTGGGTAAACAATGTGAGTGGTGAGGTGAAGGTGAAAAAATAAAAAATACCTGGCACGTGAGTACTGAAAAATTTTATTAAGTCTCCGGCTGGTATCATTAAAAGAGTGCTGGGATGGTTGTGGTCTACTAATTAGGGTAACCCAACCATGTCAGTGCGTCGACATGTTTCGGAGTTTGAAGAACTCCTTCTTCAGGACGAGGATGTGCACTACTTATCCCCACCTTACTCACATGTGTGTAGATTTAAAAGTGTGCTCTACAAAAAATGGATATGGTGAAAATGTACCTATCTATGTTTAAAGTAAGGTCCGTTGCGCCCAATTGGCGATTCGAGACACCTGTAAACAGAAAAATCAAGTAAAAACAGGATAATACATGTTTTCTAATCTTTTGCTGTGTAAATGCACAGGGGGGTAACAAGGAACAAAAGTGAAGGTCCAGGAACCCTGAAAAATGAAAAAAGAAAAAAGAAAAAACGAATAACACATGAACTGGGACACACATTCAAGCATAGTATCTGGTGGGACCACTAAGGGTATAGTTCCTGATACAGATGTATTGCTTACTTATGGAAAGAGGTTACATGGCCTCATGAGCCACAGCGTGTTGGGGGGTCCGTTCTACCAGATGAGGCAACCTGTGAGGTATTCAAGGAAATGGATCAACATGATGTAAACCCTCGTTTTTGATGAAAGTATTACACACCACATCCACACATTCAGACACACTCACGGTTACTCTCAGGGCTTCCTGACTTCCTCCCTCTTCACGCGGCTCCGACTAGTGAATTTTGAGTTAAAGAGAGGGTTTTTTATAGTCTGGAAGGATTCAATTAGTCGCTAATTGAAGGCGGAACCGGCCCATAAATGTATATTGCTTTTAGGCTCTTTGTCGCTTCTGCGCGCATCGGGGATTGTATTCCCGTGTGACCGCGCATGCGCGGTAGAGCAGTGGGGGCCGGCCGCGCATGCGCGGTCTGATGGTAGTGTATCATCGCAATGGGGTAGTGTAGCTCGCCGACGCGCATGCGCAAAAGAAAGACGTGTCTGTCTTAGTATTCAGGGGATGTTCCAGCGATTAATTGTGGCGGACAAAAGACAACAAAGGGGCGGATATCGGCAACAGAGAAACCAGTATCCACGCCAAAGAGGATGGCGAGGTTTCCAAGGACCACCCATGTTTAACCCTTTTCAGGGCCCTTTCCAATTTCCACAATATCAGTATGGCCCACCACCAATGGGCCCAATGTACCCACAATGGGGGGAAGACCAACCAATCGTTCAACAACAAAATCCACAACCTTTTTTATCGTGGGGCCCAGGATCCAACAGGGGCCGGAACAAGCGAGGAAACAATGTCACCTGGCAACCAGTGACAGAATCAGACCCCAGAATGCACACCAGGAGCATGACAGCGGGTCAAGCCTCAACCAGCAAGAGAGGAACTTAGTCATAAACATATCCCCGTGGCCACTAACTGAAATACAAGAAAAAGTATTGAACAAAGGCTTAGGCTACGTACCCACGAACAAGCCTGACATTTTCCTTTTACATAAGGAGGTCCAGGATTTTATTAGGACCATCAAACTAAAGGCTTTCTTTCACAATCAAGCACCCAGAGTCGAAACATCCGACACGGGTTTAAAACCAAAATCTTCCTTTACCCCACAGGATAACCAACTTCCAGTTGAAGTCTTAGCTTTTGAAAAAGCTGTAATGACAGAGCTAGGCAAAGTGGACACGGACTCTAGGGTTTTTCAGAACATGAGCAGAGCAGAGAACGAAGCTGTGAGAGAATTATCACAAAACAAACTGATCATTATAAAACCCGCGGACAAGGGCGGGGCCGTTGTGATTCAGACAACAACGGCGTACGATCAAGAATGCAGGAGACTCCTCGAAGACAGAAGGAACTATCAGGTTCTGGAAGAGGACCCCACAGAGTCCATACGAATCAGAGTGGGCGCAATGACTGAAGAAGCTCTAAGCCATGATTGGCTTACGAAAAAAGAGGCCCTTTTTCTGACACAAAAAAACCCACGAATACCGTATTTTTATACGATACCCAAAGTTCATAAAAATCTTGAAAACCCCCCTGGTCGCCCCATCGTGTCTGGTATCTCATCAATATTAGAACCCCTCTCCAAGTTCGCAGATGCCTTCTTGAGACCATTGGTACAGGCCACTGATACGTATCTCAAGGATACCAAAGCCATACTCCAATTACTGAAAGACCATCCTTTTGACCCTTCCTCTCAAATCTTACTGAGCCTCGATGTGGAGAGCTTGTACACCAGCCTCCCACACGATGAAACCCTCAACATCATTGAGGAAGTTCTATACAGCAAACAATGGCTTTACCACACCCCAAGAGGCGTAGTAATGGAGTGCATCTCGATGGCCCTCACCAAAAACTTTTTTGAGTATGAAGGCACCCTCTATTTACAACGCCATGGGACCAGCATGGGGAGCACCTTTGCTCCTAGTTTGGCTGGTCTCTACGTACACCATCTAGAGACCACCAAAATCCTTCACCAAGACAACCCGTTCAGGAGTAAAATCCTATCCTGGAAACGTTATATTGATGACGTGTTGGTTGTGTGGGAAGGTAATAACCAATCGGTCATGGATTTCATGCAATGGATCAATACCCAAAATGAGTTTTTGAAGTTCACTCATCAAATGTCCAATGAGTCTATGGTTTTCCTAGACCTGAATATTTATCATGACGCTGGCCTCCTAAAGACAGAGACGCACTTCAAACCAACGGCAAGGAACTGCCTCCTTAGGTTCGACAGCTTTCATCCGCGTCACCTAAGAGAGAACCTACCATATGGGCAGTTTCTTCGCCTACGGCGAAACTGCAGCGATGTGGGGAAGTACAAAATCCAGGCTCTGGACCTGAGTAAAAAACTGCAACAGAGAAAATACCCAGACAAGATCATTACCAAGGCAATGAAAAGAGCCAGGAACAATAACCGTGAAGCTCTGCTGGATGACAACCCACCAAAAGAGGAATCAGGCAGACCAGTCTGTATCACGACCTACAATCCTGTGTCGAACCAGGTATCCAAACTAATAAACAAACATTGGCGCATCCTGACCAGTGTGAGTCTAGATTTGGAAAAACCCATCTTTGCCCATAGAAGGGGAAGAAACCTGAAGGACATTCTGGTCCACACTAGACCGCAAACCAATGCAGTACAGCAAACAAGGCTGAAAGGACTACATGGGCACTACCCGTGTGGGAATTGTAATAACTGCCATTTGACCACGAAAAGTCTGACTCTGGAATTCAGGAATGGCGAAAAATGGGAGCAACGTGCTGTCACGAATTGCAACAGCCGCAATGTGGTGTATCTCATCACGTGCCCATGTGGCAAGGAGTATGTGGGAATGACCACACGTGCAGTGAAAACGAGAATTAACGAACACAAGAGCAATGTAAGGTGCAAAAAACAGACAACGAAAATGGCATCTCATTTTCTTGAAGCACAGCACTGTGTGAATGACATACATTGGACTGTTATTGAGCAGTTACCATCAGAAAGAGGCTTATTTGAGAAAGAACAGAGATGGGTGTTTCGTCTGGGCTCAGACGTAACAGGGTTGAACGACTCCATTCCATGGAGTCAATTACGCTAAGAAACCCACGAGACTTGCCAAGTACGCCTACTAACAGCCACCCGCTTCAGTAACCTATCAAACACGGTATCTACCTGCATGAGCCTAGTTACCCTAAACTCATTACTTAGGTGACCGTGCTGTATAAACTAGATCTACTAGGAATAACTGCACCTACAACTCAATGGGTGGTTATGATCATAACTCATGTAACTATGTATCATGTTTTGGCCTGTTTTCCCCATATATTTATTTATTTTCATATTTATTTATTATTTTTACCCAGGTGAATATCCTGACCAACATTCTCTATTGGTCAAGCCATAGCTGGACCTTTATTGTTACCAATTCCCCCAAGGACTTCTATAATTACAATGCCTGTTTTTATAGCTGCAAACATGATTTCTGTACTGACAGGAGTCTTTTCCAATAACCTCTCGTAAAAGGATCAGTTTCTGCCCTCATCCTAGCTTTTTCAGTCGATTTAACCTGTAGCCATCGCCACAATTAATCGCTGGAACATCCCCTGAATACTAAGACAGACACGTCTTTCTTTTGCGCATGCGCGTCGGCGAGCTACACTACCCCATTGCGATGATACACTACCATCAGACCGCGCATGCGCGGCCGGCCCCCACTGCTCTACCGCGCATGCGCGGTCACACGGGAATACAATCCCCGATGCGCGCAGAAGCGACAAAGAGCCTAAAAGCAATATACATTTATGGGCCGGTTCCGCCTTCAATTAGCGACTAATTGAATCCTTCCAGACTATAAAAAACCCTCTCTTTAACTCAAAATTCACTCGTCGGAGCCGCGTGAAGAGGGAGGAAGTCAGGAAGCCCTGAGAGTAACCGTGAGTGTGTCTGAATGTGTGGATGTGGTGTGTAATACTTTCATCAAAAACGAGGGTTTACATCATGTTGATCCATTTCCTTGAATACCTCACAGGTTGCCTCATCTGGTAGAACGGACCCCCCAACACGCTGTGGCTCATGAGGCCATGTAAACTCTTTCCATAAGTAAGCAATACATCTGTATCAGGAACTATACCCTTAGTGGTCCCACCAGATACTATGCTTGAATGTGTGTCCCAGTTCATGTGTTATTCGTTTTTTCTTTTTTCTTTTTTCATTTTTCAGGGTTCCTGGACCTTCACTTTTGTTCCTTGTTACCCCCCTGTGCATTTACACAGCAAAAGATTAGAAAACATGTATTATCCTGTTTTTACTTGATTTTTCTGTTTACAGGTGTCTCGAATCGCCAATTGGGCGCAACGGACCTTACTTTAAACATAGATAGGTACATTTTCACCATATCCATTTTTTGTAGAGCACACTTTTAAATCTACACACATGTGAGTAAGGTGGGGATAAGTAGTGCACATCCTCGTCCTGAAGAAGGAGTTCTTCAAACTCCGAAACATGTCGACGCACTGACATGGTTGGGTTACCCTAATTAGTAGACCACAACCATCCCAGCACTCTTTTAATGATACCAGCCGGAGACTTAATAAAATTTTTCAGTACTCACGTGCCAGGTATTTTTTATTTTTTCACCTTCACCTCACCACTCACATTGTTTACCCACACACACCAAACACATAGTTCACCTTAAAAGTGCTCCTGCGTAGTCGTGAAGTCGTAGCACGCCGCATCCCGTAGAGGTTTGCGAAGACCCCGATGATGAAGCATGACACTAAGGGGCCTGTTGGTGTGTGAGGGGTATTTTAACAACCCTGGTTGCTCCCCACCATTGTGGTAGCAACCACCTTCCACTTTGTGGATTCCTTTTGTTTATGATACTTGCTAGGGGAGACAGAATCCACTACTTCCTCTCCCTCTCCCTCTTATGTTAAGGATCACTATGTAAACATACACAAATGCTTGTTGATCTTACAGAATTTGTGTGTAACAACAATTATTTTTTCTTTCAAGGTCAAATCTACCATCAGAAAAGGGAAACAGTGATGGGTACTCATTTTCCCCCATCAGATGCCAATTTATTTAAAGGGTCTTATCCTTAGAATGAAGATGTATTCTTAACTAAGGATAATATTGTTTTATGGGGAAAGTATATTGATGGCATTCTCCTCATTTAGAATGGTACTACACCAGAACATGTTCAGTATCATAGATTTTTGAATGAGAATGACTTTATATAAAACTGTCTCTACAATATAGCACCAATAAATATTGTATTTCTAGGCATTGAATTATATGTTGCAGGAGCTAGACTACAGAGCAGGACTTTTAGAAAACCAACAGCTTGCAACAGTTTACTTCATGCTGCCACCTGCCACTCTCATCAACAGATCAACAATATACCCTGAGGATAGTTCCGCAGGGTGAAAAAGTATCGAATTTGAGAAAAAAATATGAAGTACATACAAGCTTATATAAATAGCATTTAACTACCAGTGTAAAGTCAAATCGGAATTGTAAGACAGTGGAAATAGTGCAAACTAAGTTGGGCCATGCTGTTTAAAATGGTTCCTATTTTTACATTCTACAACAGGTATAATCAGTCAACTGATTCTAGGATTTTCATGGCAAGGTCCAAAAATGCAACTAGGCAGTAAGTGAGGTGAATGTGCTTTTGAGCAATGCATTCTAACAGAACATGTTTGTCATCACCCCGATTCACCTGAAAAAAGAACCCAACAAATGTTTTCGCTCCTTAGTCAGCTGTGGACGAAGACAGCTTGCTTTATCATAGCATCCGCTCCTGACCTCACTGGCTCTTTAGCAATTGTTGGGGGTGGGCTCCCATGATAGGTCAGCTATTAGGTACAAACATACTCCCACTAGACTAACAACTACACCACTAAAACTAGTGTGTTGATGTGCAGCAACACACTTGTGCTGTTGTAATAGCCCCCTTGAAAATAGGATTACCTACTGTTGACTATAACAGAGCTTATTCTTTTCACCCCATGGCAACATGTAAAAACAACTGGGTGAATTATAGCTCTTTTTGTACAATTTGTCAGTGTTTCATGAGTCTAATAGCCTAATCAGGTCTACGATATTTCTTCAGGACTGGGTGACTTTTTATATCTTGTTGGGTGTCAGGTGGTGTGTGAAGCCTATGTGTACAAATAACTAGACTACGCACATGTTAGAAATTGGGTTTCTGGTTGGCAGAGGTATACACCCAGTCCAAGCAGGAACCACAATCCTAGTCAGGGTAAGTGACAAACACACCCTAAATTAACCTGTGCTCACCCTCTGGTATCTTGGCACAGAGCAGTCAGGCTTGATTTAAGAGGCATCATGTAAAGTATTTGTGCAACACTTCAAAGAGTAACACAGTGAAAGCACTGCAAAAAACCTCCACACCAGGTTAAAAAAGAGCCATTTCATAAATAAAACATGATCAAAATGACAAAAATCCAATAAATAGAAGTAAAAATATGTTTTTTTAAAGAGAATAAACTGTAAAATAGCGCTTAGAAGCAATATGAGCTTAGTGGGAGTATCTGGTCATGACAGACCGGGACAAAGTAAAAAATTCAGGCAGACTGCTATGGAGCACCGGCCGCATACAGGGACTCAGTAAGCTCCACTGAACAAAAGAACCTTGATCCAGGCTGCCTCAACATCGAAGAAGATGCAGAGTGCAGACGAAGCAATGCTTCATCAGCGAGCTTTGCAGTAGATGGGATGCGTCAAATTTCTCCACGCAGCATAGGCGATACATCGATTCCAAAGTCGATGTGCCAACTCCCGAGATGCATCGGTTGCGAAGGCAATGCACCGGGTTTCTCCAAGCAGTGGCAGCAATGCTGCGGTTCCAAAGCATTGGTTCCGAAGGTGATGCATCAGTTCAAAGGGTAAAGCAAGGGTCCTGTTCCCACAACAGCAGCAGCACCTTGATTCTGTTCTCACAGCAGAGGATGTGTCAGTTCCGATGGAGCAAACATCTTAGGTCAACTTCCAAGAGTCCAGGAGTGGGATGGCACCACTTGGCAGGACAGACTCACAGGTTGCAGAGTCCAGGTGTAGGAGCAGGATTAAAGGAAGTATTTTATGTCCCTGAGACTTCAGATAAGGAGGCAAGCCAGCCCTTAGAGTCACTCTGAGTTCAAGTGATGCAAGGCAAGTCCTTCGCACCCAGGCAGGGAAACAGCAGGCAGCAGCCTAGCAATGCAGCAATGCAGCAAAGAGGCAGTACTTTCAACAGCATAACTGTTCTTCCTGGTAGGGGAGTCACAGGTCCAGAAGTGTACTGAAGTGGTGATGTCAGAGGTCCAGTACTTATACCCAGTTGTGCCTTTGAAGTGGGGGGGACTACAAGGAGATGCCTTGGACGTGCACAGAGGTCCTCTCTTCCTGTCCTGGCTCCAGCCGTGCTACAGGCGGTATGCAGCCCTTTGTGTTGGGACAAGACACATCCTATTCAAGTGTAAGTGAGTCTAGGGACAGCTTCTCCCTCCCATCCTCCGAGGAAGGCAAATCAAGGCACATCTAAGCTCCCATTGTGTGTGGCTATCTAGGGAAAATACACAAAGCCTAGCTGTCACCCTCCCCAGGCATGTTTCAGACACAGGCAGCAGGCACCAATCGGCTGAAGCAAGAAACTCCCAGCTTTCTAAAAGTGGACTTTTCAGAATTGCAATTTAAAATCAGACTTCACGGGGGCGCGGCCGGCGATCAACCAAGATGGCCGCGTTCTAGTGGGGCTCCGAGAGTGAGACCATAGCCCAGCATTAATCCAGTCACTTATCCTGCTTCGAAACAGCCCAGACTGTGGGACCCTGAAACGGAGGTGAATCGACGAGTAGCGGTCCCACTCCGAGCTCGCTACGACACTGGAGCCCGGAGCTGCGCCGTGCGGGAGCCCGCGGCCTACATCCGTGTCATTGGCACCGGCCTAAATTTGAGAGGACTGCTGGAGGAGCGCCGGTGACTGTCCTGACACGGGGGCGCGAAGCGAAGCTGAGACGCCTGGAGGCGGGTGAGTGGTGTCCAGACTGCCCCCTCCCGCCCGACTTCGCCCCTCCAGCGAGCACACGCACAGGGTGGCTGGTTCCCTTCGCTGGAGGGCCTTTGCTCAGGAGGCCGAGAGACCGTCCTTAGCTCTGGGACCAGCGCCGGCCACACCCGCGCCCTCGGCGGCTCGCTGCGGCGCACACAGGCAGTGAACACTTTTGCTCCCACACCAGCGGCTATAGCCCACGCTTGATCAGGGGGCCCTCCACCTGCTGCGAAGTGCCTACTCGACCGTTGAGGGAGCCTGGGGCTGGTGTCCCCGAGGGGCGCCTTGACGACTTGAAAGGAGAGAGGCCTGACTTCATTGCCTGGAGCCCTGACCAATACTACGGTGCACCCCCATCACCTGCGCTAGTGTGTCCCCGAGGCGGCGCCCCCTCATTGACCCATAATGAGCGGCAGGGGTAATCGTGGGGCCCAACAGAGCAAGCTGGATACATTCGCCTATGCCAAGGACTTTCCCCCGCTGGCGGAGCAGAAGAGGACCAGTGCTAAGGGCGCGGAGGGCGGCGCGGTCCCCGCCATAACGTTGGAGGACATTATGGCGGCCCTGACCCAGGTCCAAACCACGGTTGGGTCAATCTCGACGGATGTCACACTTTTGCGGACCGACCTACAAAAGATGTCATCGAGGGTTTCAGTGGTGGAACAGGTCACTACTACCCTCACCTCGGACACGGCGTCACTGCTGAAACGGGTGGCGAAGTTGGAGGATGACAACAAAATCCTAACAGACAAAATGGACGACCAGGAAGGGCGCTCCAGGCGCAATAATATCCGCCTTATTGGTCTGCCGGAATCGGAGGGGGGTGCCTGCAATGGACCTGTATGTGGAAGACCTCGTGAAGAATGTGCTGCAACCGAAAGGCCTCTCCAAGTTCTTCTCGGTGGAGCGGGCGCACAGGGTCCCGGGAGGACGTCCACGCACCGGGGCACGTCCGCGACCAGTTATAGCGCGCATATTCAACTTTAGGGATCGCGATGCCATCCTGCAAACGGCGAGGATAGCGCCACCCATACGGATACAGAACTCTGAGGTATTAATTTTCCCAGACTACACGACGGCGGTGGCGGCGAAACGGAGAAGTTTCATCGAGGTGAAGAAAACGTTAAGATCTCGTGATGCAGCCTTATTCCATGCTCTTTCCAGCGCGCCTAAGGGTAGTGGCTGGAAAAAAAACTTGGTTCTTTGATACGCCGGAGGAGGCACACGACTGGCTCGAGGGATGGAGACCAGCTGAAGGCCCTGGCAGACAAAACAGCAGGCGCAGACGGCAGGGGCAGACCGCCGGGCCTGACCAGACCGGGCAAGAGGAGAGGACCGAAGCCGACCCGGCTGCGGACTCTGGGGAATGACTCCTGTTGCCGTTAGGGAAGTACCTCTGATTTTTTGGTGTAAACTATAAACGGTGAACCGAACTTTGTCCTACTGATGTTCACCTCCCCTGTTATGCTACTGTGACTTTACAAATGAGCTGGGACGCTGGAACAGTTAGGGGCTACTGGTCCTCCTTGGACTCTCACCCCCCCCTATGCTCATGTAAGCAACGTTGTTTTTTGATGGGGATCGTAAGCACTCTGCTGAGTTGGGGTGGCGGGCAGTTGGGAGTCCGAGAAGCAGGGAGGCAGGGAGGGGGGAGGGAAGGGGGGGTAAGTTTTCTGTTGTTCGTTATGTTTTTTGTTACTGCGATACACCGAATTACACTGAGAGGCATACTGTTTGGAACCACAGAAACAATTATTTGTAGAGTTGCCACGCTGATCCAAGATGATGGGGGTTGACGCACACACAATTCCGCGGGGAGATGGGACTAGTATGACACCTTCTCTTTCGATGCTCTCCTGGAATGTCCGGGGCCTGGGGGACAAAATCAAGCGGGGTCTAGTCCTGAAAAGCATTAAAAGGGAAGGGGCTGCAGTGATCCTCCTACAGGAGACACATCTCACTGGCACGGCCACAAAAGCCATGGACAGGTGGGGTTTTAAGATGGTGGCCCACTCCGAGTTCACCTCTGGGTCCAGGGGAGTCGGCGTTCTAGTGAAAAAACAATTCCCCCTCCTCATACAGTCGGGCAGGTCAGATACGGCGGGTAGGTTTGCAGCTATACACGCACAATGGGAGGGAAAACCCATTAACATCGTTTCCGTCTACATCCCACCTGCATTACAGGCGATGGCCCTATCGGACCTTAGTACTTTCATACTTGGGCTCCCTGAGGGAGATTTGCTTCTCGGGGGCGATTTTAACTTGGTAGCTGATAGCCTAATGGATAGGGTCCCCCCGAACTTGGCACCAGCTGGTACAACACGACTGGAGGGCTTCCTGACTGCTATGGGACTGGAAGACCTCTGGAGGAAATACAATCCCCAGGACCGACAGTACACATATCACTCAAGCGTCCACAACACTCTCACCAGGCTTGACTATTTCCTTAGCTCACCGGGTGGTCCTGGTACTGTGTCCAAGGTGGAAATAAGGCCGCGTGGTATTTCTGATCACTCTCCACTACTGCTTACCTACGCACATCACCAACCCACACGGCGTCGGATTTATCCAATCCGCGCTGCATACCTCCACAATCCTAAGATCAGGAAGGAGCTGAGGGTAGGAACCAAACAGTACTTCCGAGACAACACGGGCTCGGTGTCATCTGCTGCCACTCTGTGGGAGGCCTACAATACAGTACTTCGGGGGCAGGCAATAGTCTCCATTACAGCGCTTAGGCGGGAGGGGCGGGCGGAACTGTTAGCTCTGGAAACAGCGGTGGCGGGGGCAGAGGCAAGACATGCGGCAGACCCAAACCCCATAACAGCGCACACTTTACGAATAGCACAACGTCGTCATAAAACACTCCTGACAGAGGACGTCAAGCTGCAACTGTCGGCCACGCGACACAAAATTTACGAGATGGGCGACAAAGCGGGCAAGTTGCTGGCTTGGCTGGACAGACGTGACAGGCGAGACAGGTGAATAGCACAGCTGGCGATAGGGGGAGGGGACCCTATTAGAGATCCCGATACAATAGTACACGCGCTAGCTCGTCACTACGAAACAGTGTACGCGTCGCATCCACGATCTCAGAGGACGAGGCATACACCTACATTAAAGATCTTAAAATGCCGTCGCTGACAGAGGAGGAGGCTGTGGCCCTAGACGCAGACTTAACGACCGAGGAGGTACAACTGGCGATTAAAGCCCTGCAGACGGGTAAGGCACTGGGACCCAATGGAATACCAGTTGACTTATACAAGCAACAGGCGGACACGCTTGCACCACACTTGCAGTGTATGTTCGCGGAAAGCTTCGAGGCAGGGGAACTCCCGTTAGATCAACGTACAGCCACGATTGTGGCAATCTTAAAACCAGGGAAACCAGCTGACCTCTGTATGTCGTACCGCCCAATCTCCCTCATTAACGCCGAGGCTAAAATACTCGCGAAACTGTTGGCACAACGTCTCGCGTCCCATCTGCCCAAACTTATACATAAGGACCAATCCGGCTTTATGCCGGGCAGGAACACGGCGCTCAATTTACGTAGAGTACACGGTGCACTGGCGTGTGCGCAGTATCTATTAGAGCCCGCGGTGATACTATCCCTCGACGCCCAAATGGCATTTGACACGGTCCACTGGCCCTTTCTATTTGCTGTGCTACGCCACTTTGTTTTCGGCCCAAAGTTCTGCTCCTGGGTCCGTCTGCTATATGCAAGACCGATGGCGCATGTAGCCGCTAATGGCCACATCTCGGCAGACTTTCCGTTATTTAGGGGCACGCGCCAGGGCTGCCCACTATCCCCATTGCTATTTGCTATGGTCCTTGAACCTCTGGCCGAATGGATAAGGTGGGAGCCCACGATCAGTGGTATCCGCTGGACGAATGAATGGGAAGATAAAATTTCCCTTTACGCCGACGATGTTTTAATATATCTCACCTCTCCCAAGCGCTCGATTAACACACTACTAGATGTCTGCACGGCATACGGACGAGCTTCAGGTTATTCGATCAACTGGTCCAAGTCCACCATGTACATACTGCGCGGCCCTGCACCGCACTTGCCGGACTCTTGCCCGCTGCGGATCTCTGATGCCGGGTTCCAATACTTAGGGATATACGTTACAGCTGACCCTGATGTTTTCCGCACACGCAATCTACAGCCCCCTTTTGACCGCCTCAAGCGTGACATCCGACACTGGGCGTCACTGCCGCTGACGCTATTAGGTAAAGCGGCCCTGTTCAAAATTATGGCCCTGCCCCGCTTTCTCTACATTTTAGAAAACCCACCCTACCCTGTCCCTCCTGTATACTTCAAAACCATCGCAGCGAACGTCTCGGTGCTACTATGGGGCTCCAGACCTGCCCGTATAGCGCAAGCCAAGCTCACGCGTGGCTGGTATGACGGAGGCATAGCGCTCCCAGACGTCAACCTTTACCATTGGGCGTCGCAGTTAAAGATCATCAACCAATGGCTTCATCTCTCCCAGTCTGAACCAGCTCTTATGGCAGACAGGGCACAGTTGGGGTTCTCTGGCATGCTGGCCCCCCTGTACGATAAAACATTAATCACCACAAAGATCGGCCCGCTACGTCACACGCTCATAGTGTGGCATGCGGTGCTGAGCAGGTTGAAATGGCAGGGCGTGATGACGCAGCTGACCCCGTTGTGGGACACAAAGCAGCTGGGACGGCTGAGGCACTCCAAGGGCTTCGACCGCTGGGATGCTATCGGCATCTCGACCATTGGAGATCTGTGGTAGAAGGGGCAGGTGCTACCTTTCGAGGCACTGCAACACCAATATGACTTGGCGCCGACAGAACGTTTTAGGTACGCACAGGTGCGACATGCATTGACGACAGCGTTCAAGTCCGGAACGGATATCCCAGAGGCATCCCCGCTAGAAGACAGGCTCCTGACTGCCATTATGCCTTCTAGAGGCCCTGCGGGAGAAATGGACGCACGACTGTGGTGACATTGATGATTCAGAGTGGCAGGAAGCCACTTCGTCTCCGAAAGAAATAGGTATTCCCTCACGTCTTCGTCTAGTACAACTCCGTATACTTCACAGATCATACTACACGAGGGATGCACTACACAAGATGAAAAGGATAGCACACCCATACTGCCTGAGGGGATGTGGGGAAATAGGTAGCTTCTACCACACGATCTGGGAATGCCCCCACATTGCACACTACTGGGTCCAAGTGATGCGCACCATGTCTCAGTCTGAGGAACTCTCCATACTGCCTGACCCCAAGAGATGCCTTCTGAACATTTGGGAACCCAATGATCTCACACAATATGGGCAGAACTGGATGACACTAGGTATGATGGTGGCGAAGCGAAACATAGCGCAGAGGTGGGGAGGGGGGATGTCGTCTTCAATATCGGCCTGGAGGCAGGATATGGACGCTGCGATGATTGCAGAACGGGCAGTGTTTCGAATAGAGGTTGTCCCAAGAAATGGAGTAGGGTCTGGGGGGCATGGAATAAATACAGGGGGAACATTTGCAACCCACCTTCTGATACGGACAGCACTAGCTCTGATACGGAATAGAACTGAAAAACTTAACTTTTGGTTAACCACCCATGCTTTGATTTGTAAAACAGATTGCTCCTGTGTTGAAGATGTACTCTCGCACGTTTCTGTTGCCATACAAAGATGCCTAACTTATTTTGACTCTTTATGTGACATTGTATCGCATTGTTTTAAAATGCCAATAAAAATAATTTTTAAAAAAATCAGACTTCACCATAAGTTGTGATTTTAAATTATGATTCCAGAAACACTAGGCTTAAAAAGTCCATCTCTTCAAAACTGGGAATTACACTCAAAAAGTGTAATAAGGTAATCCCAATGTTGTCCTGTGGGAGAAATAGGCCTTTCAGCAATAAAGAACGAATTTAAGGGTTTTTCACTAACAAGACATGCAAAACTTAAAAGTACATAGCCTGCCTTCTAAATACATTGAACCCTACCCACTGGGTTGTTCAGGGCCTACCTTAGGGGTGACTTGAAGGTATTAAAAAGAAAAGTTTGAGTCTGACAAAATGTATCTTTTGTCAAGTCGAAATAGCAGTTTAAACTGCCCACACAGGCTCTGCATTGGCAGGCTTGAGTCCTGGTTAGATGGCTACTTCAGTAGGTGGCACAATAAGTGCTGTAGGCCCACTATTAGCATATCATTTGCAAGCCCTGGGCACATGCAGTGCACTTTACTAGGGACTTATAAGTACATTAAATATCCAATTGGGATGAGCCAATATTACCAGGTTTAGGGGAGAAAGCTCTTTAGCACTGGTTAGCAGTGGTCAAGTGCTCAGAATCCTAAGCCAATCAAAAACGAGGTCAGCGAAAATAGGAAGGCAAACGTTTGGGGGTGACCCTGCAGAGAGGGCCAATTTCCTACAGCACGCGTACTTAATGGGATCTCACTTACATGAGATCAGGTGTATAAAATGTAGTATCCCTTCTTGGTAGGCTTGTTAGACCTCAAATGAACAATAAACAAAGTGACCAAATGTGGTGGTTAATTAAATACAACATTTCTTCACTATTGGGTACCACTGGGCAATGTCACACTTGTGTTTGGTCATCATGTATGTGTGAGAGATGTCAGTGTTGAGTCTGGAATATTCATCTTGGTTGTGGTGGCTTACAGAGAGGAAATTTAGAGCAGTGAAAGTTGGAAGCCACTGTCAAGTGGGCCTGAAATAAATCACTGTGTACTTCATCCTCTTGTAATTTGGAGTTTTTATTTTATAGGGGCAGGACACTGTGGCGACAATAATGGGATCGTACTAACTGTGCACTGAATTTTCCACGTAGGATTCCAGTTCAACCTTGGTATTGGGGCGAACCTTCTGTTCAGTTTCCACTGACCAGTTCTGTGCCATATCAACTGCATACCTTTTGGACTTTTCTACTAATGTGCTATGCCCACTCATACCATTTATGGTCCACCTGTAGTACAGTGACTATATATGCCAGTTCAACTGCCCAACCACATAGATCTAACAAGCAGCATGGTATGCACCACTGAAGTTGCACAGATGAATTCCGGATGCGAGACTTTGGGTGTGTGTTCTTGATTTGCCATGCATCCACTGTTCTTGTGAAGCCCAGGGCATGAAGTGTGGCATGTGTGTGACATTGCCAGTGCATGACACAAGAGGTACACACCCCATCTATGCTGGTGTCTCTTTCACTTATCTTTATACGGTGAAGTAAGGAAGCAAGAACTGGCAAAGCCAATATGTTTGACATTAGGATGGAGTGTTGATCAAATGTGTCCATGCAGTACAAGCCCCAAAGCTGCTATACTAAAGCATAGATAAAATAATTTGAAAAATATACTCTACAGAAAATAAAGTAATCAGTTTCTGGGTCTCGCCTACTAGAGAGGGCATGCAGTGTCTGTTGTGAGACGTATTGTTAGCAATAGTAGGCTTGGAGCCCGCCCACTGCTTACCGTTGGTTGGCTTCATTGTCACTCTCATTTACTTGCTTATTCATTAGTGTGTGTGGGCTTCTCATCATCTTCTTCTGTTTGTCCCTCCATAGACGCATGAACTAATTACTTGTGACCTTCCACTGCACCCTTTTCACACTCCATTTTTTTCTTTTTGTTTAAGCACTCTCCAAGAGTATGTGTGTTTTCCAGTTATCTCTTTCATGTACTCCTCCCCCTCCTCCACACTTGCTCGTATTGCATTTTCACTGCCCATGTGCATCTCCGCCACCCTCCTGCATGATGTCCTTGTGCGTATGTCCTCCCCACTTTGCGTTCTCCTCCATGTGCTTCTCCTCCCCAGCTTCCTGTTGCGTTCTCTCGTCCATTTGCTCCCCCATAATCCATTCTCCCCACTTGCTTCCCTTTTGCTTTCACCACCCACTCTCTCTGTGTTGCTTCCCCTATCATTGCCATTTTTGTTGAGTTCCCCCACCTACACCCGCATGTTGCTATGCCCCACCCCATCCTCCTGTTGCTTTCCCAGCTGTTTGTGGGTCCGCACCCCCCAAAAACCTGCTATTTTTTCCGTTTACCATTCCAACATGGATCAGCAAACAAAAAGAAAAAAAAAATTGCATCATTTCGCATGCTATGCTTGGTGCACTCCTTCAAAATAACTTGGTTGGCCACTTAGCCTTTTTTTCTTTGTTAAAAACTTTGCTGCACAGCATCGGGAATGCTGTATAGTCTGACTAAAACTACTGGCAAAGTCACTAGGTCCCAAAGATGAGACTTGTCGACTTTGTCACTGCTTGTTTCTGTAGCACACATTTTTCTGATGCTTTTATCAGTACTAGCTCTCCATTCCTATTGGGCTATTAGCCGACTGATTTCAGATGTCAAATAGTCCGTCATGCATTACAATACAGATAGAAGGGCAGACTCAAACAGCCAACAGAAAATCATTCAGACTAAAATGCTCCAGTGGCTAAGTTAAAGATGTGATTGACAATCACTTGGATCAGTGGCTGAAGGTTTTTGAGCAAAAGAAGTCAACAGCTGAAAGGAGCTGGCCTCATGAAAGGTGCAAGCGCCATAGACGTCAAACCTAAAAAGAATTCAACAAAAGGGAGAAATGAGAACAAAGAAAAACACACAATGAGTCAAATGCAAAAAAGGAAAGCAATTACAATTAACAAAATGGAAAAAAAGGCATTTGTGTGTTTTAAGATGAAGCAGGGGGCCCCAGGCTGTCAGGCAAAGGAAAATTGGTATAACGCTTGGTTGGCAGAAAACTATGGCGATGCAATAGAAGCGGTGTGTGATCAGTCCCTACCATTGCACTCTAAGCTGTAATCAAGAAGCATTATTAAACATCTAATTACGCAGCAGAAAATGAGCGCCGTGTCCCCGGTGTAATTAAAAGCTGCTCGCTGCGATGTACAGAAACCTCCTTCGACTTCCAGACAAACTCATCTATTTCCTGTACCGCCTCCCCGATGGCACCGAACACGGGACTCCACTGGGCCCTGGGCGGCTGAACTAATGAACGCCCAATCAGACTCACCTGAGTGTCAGTTTACCACCTGATAATGAAAGCCCCCTCAACTTGAGGTGTGCAGGTGAGCAACGATATATGGCGTGGGAAGGATGGCATATTATTGATTGATTACCATGCACATTGCAGGTGCTGTGATACAACACAGTTTAACTTCTCACACTGCGTGCTTTCATTTCAGTCATTTTACCTCGTAACAAAAACACACCACACTTTAAGCTGAATGTGAACTCGTCTAAAATGTAATGTTGCCCGGAAAATAACTCTCGAGTCTCACCCATCTGTGGGGACACACACACAAACGCACGCAGACCTCTGCACATTTTCTGCGTCAATTGTGATCACATTTTTCCCAGCACACAGCAACTTCCCAAAGCTGAAGTGTGAAGGATTTGGATGAATTTCGAGGAACATTAAAGGGCGGGGTGATAGGATAAAGAAATGTCTATGTACATAGTTACTGCACTTAGTAAATCCTGCAGGTATAAGTGTCTGTCTGCGTCGGAATCTGCCGAGGAGAAAAAGGAAGTATAATTTTCTGATTCCAGAAAAGGGAAGATCCTACCTTCTAGAACAGTGTTTCCCAAACTGTGTGTGGGTTGCACCGATTTTTGAAGGGTGGCAAAAGTCCAAGCAAAAAATAAGGATGCCTCTGCTGAACGTTCCGCTCTGGCGCTGAACGTTCTATTGCGCGGGCAGGGCCGTGACGTTCAGCGGACGTGCGCAGCACTACCGAGGTAGTGCACGCGACGTCCGCTGAACGTGCACAGCACTTAACAGGTTAAATTCTGTATTTATCTTATCACATTTGCTGTGCTTCAACAAGAAAAGTCAAATGCCTGGCTATTTTGTTTGTCTAAACTGGGGTGGTGTGGAGTGCAAAAAAATTATGGATTTAGGCCCAGATCTCTGTACTGGGGTGAATGTATGACATTGTTCTGCATTCTGTCCATCAACTGTTGTTTTTGCATTTGTCACCTCGAGTGGGATGGGTATGCTCAGACGTGAGTCCCATGCTCTCCACACCACTGGAGTCAAGCTATCCTGGCTGAAGACGGCTGATAGCCAGAAACCGGTCCTAGGATGCTTGATTCAGGTCCAGGAAAGACATGGCTTGGCAGTTCGGGCTGGACTGTTCCCATGAGGCACAGGGTGAAGACTGATTTGCATATGGCCATGCCTGAACTGGGGTGGTGTGGAGTGCAAAAAAATGATGGATTTAGGCCCAGATCTCTGTACTGGGGTGAATGTATGACATTGTTCTGCATTCTGTCCATCAACTGTTGTTTTTGCATTTGTCACCTCGAGTGGGATGGGTATGCTCAGACGTGAGTCCCTTGATCTCCACACCACTGGAGTCAAGCTATCCTGGCTGAAGACGGCTGATAGCCAGAAACCGGTCCTAGGATGCTTGATTCCGGTCCAGGAAAGACATGGCTTGGCAGTTCGGGCTGGACTGTTCCAATGAGGCACAGGGTGAAGGCTGATTTGCATATGGCCATGTCTGAACTGGGGTGGTGTGGAGTGCAAAAAAATGATGGATTTAGGCCCAGATCTCTGTACCTGGGTGAATGTATGACATTGTTCTGCATTCTGTTCATCAACTGTTGTTTTTGCATTTGTCACCTCGAGTGGGATGGGTATGCTCAGACGTGAGTCCCATGCTCTCCACACCACTGGAGTCAAGCTATCCTGGCTGAAGACGGCTGATAGCCAGAAACCAGTCCTAGGATGCTTGATTCCGGTCCAGGAAAGACATGGCTTGGCAGTTCGGGCTGGACTGTTCCCATGAGGCACAGGGTGAAGGCTGATTTGCATATGGCCATGTCTGAACTGGGGTGGTGTGGAATGCAAAAAAGGGATGGATTTAGGCCCAGATCTCTGTACTGGGGTGAATGTATGACATTGTTCTGCATTCTGTCCATCAACTGTTGTTTTTGTTTTTATTTTGTTTGACAAATTGCTGCTAATGTGTTTTTTTTTTATCATGAGGATTGGTGTTTAGAAACTCTTCTCACTGTGCAGTCAGAGAAAGAAAGGTAAATTGAATTATGTGACAGTCTTTCTGAGGTACAGGGAGTGTGAAAGGAAAGGCTGTAGGATGTTATTTTAGTAACACACAACAAAGTGTAAATACTTGTAAATGAACTGTACACATGCAGCAGTGAGGAAAGCAAAAGTGAAGCACATTTTGTTTTGAAATCTGTATTGTGCTGGAAACAAAGATTTTCAATTAATCAAAACAAACCAATACACTTTAATCGGTTATGCACAGATAACAAATATTCCCTGCAACTGGATTACCACACATTATCATTTGTGTCCCATATAATTTTATTAGTAAAACTGTCCATCTAAGCAACTTAAGTGGCCATTTTAATGGAAAATATGCTATCTATAAATGACAGTGCTCTACCACACCACAGTTACGTAAAAAAATCTCCTGCCTCATGCAGCAATATCAAAGCATCCAGGCACCCCAACCTCAATCTTTTTCATTCCTGAATATAGATCCAGAGGTAGGGACGACATTCTGAACAGGGGCAACATATTAAAACTAATGCACTCATTAACAAACCTCGTAAATATCAGCACCTCTGACCTTCTACAAGTAGGGTTTCAGTCCAACACTGCCCCCCAAGGCCCAGACATAACAAAGACAATTTGGAACTCTTCGGAGACAGCGCACAAAATATTGAAAGAAGAAGCAACGTTCCAGCAATGGGGGATTGCCCTGAAGCTCGAAAAGCAACCGCGCTACCCCACTCCTCTTCTACCCCCCACTTGGCCACAGTCTCAAAAAAACACCAGCTCAATACTAAAGGGAGCCAGGAGCAGTTCAACCGGGATTCTCACCGGTAACACAAAAAGCCCCCGACCTGGCCAAAATAATAACCAAGACAGTCAACTCTTGTTTACAACCGACCTCAATTGGAAGTCAATTCAGCGCACAATCATCACTACGACTATAGACAACTGACAAAAAGAGCAAACTTCCCCCAATCCCTCAGCGAGGCGCAGGGATACAAGAATTTGTTCCTGGAATATCAATGGTCTACAAAGCAAAAGGAACGACCCTGAATTTCTGCAATACCTAGCCACATTTGACCTCCTACTACTAAAAGAAACCTGGGAAGACAAAGCATTTGACCTCCAGGGGTTCACGTCTTGTTTTATCCCGGCAAACAAAAATTCAATCTTTGGACGCAGTTCAGGAGGGTTGACGGTCCTCGCCTCTATATCAACAATAGGCAAAATCGAGGCAATGGATTTTCGTATATCCACACCAAGTGTCATCCAGGTGGTTAAGCTATCACTTGGGTTAAAAATGCAGCCCCAGGAAGCAATTATAATCAATACATATATTCACCCTAAACAGAAACATAAGGCGATAGAAGAGCTTGTGAAAGTTCTAGAAAAAATAAGGGAAACAAGAGTGACTGACCTACTTATCCTGGCTGGTGACTTCAACACGCTTCTCATCAGCAAAGATCAAGAGACAGCGACCTCATTCAAGAACTGAACAGAGTGTGGGGCGTGCCGCCACAGGGCGCCCTAAAGAATAACAAACGGATGAAGCCCTCAAAAAAACTCCTATATCATCTGGAACAACTCAATCTAAGGGCCCTAAACGTCCGCTACGTTGAAGACGACCCCCCAGTAGCCACTGTCCATACTAACTCACAATCCTCGCACCTTGACTACATGTTCGTATCTCTGAATATGTTTTGCTGGGTTTCTTCAATCAAAATAGAAGCGAGCAACCTCAGCGATCACTTGCCTCTCGTGGCTGAAATAAGATCCAACTCGATACTGGAAATTGAGCTCCTTACTGGCCCAGACACAGACGTCACTTCAAATTTAAAGCGACTACGGTGCAACCCCGGTAATATCGATTCCATCAACCTCACTGCGAAAACCCTCCTTTCCCAAGTCTCTGGGTCTTCAACCAAGCTGTCGGACGTCTGGCAAAACTTCATCGACGCCATGATGGCGAAAATGAGATGTACGGTGTCTAAAAACTCTGTCCAAGCAAAGGGGTTTCCAGCTGGGAAAATTTTAACTCCGGACATGAAAATACAAAAACAAATAATAAACCAAACCCTGAGACTTATGAGAAAGGACCAGGCAAACCACAGCTTGCAAACAACTCTGCGGGAAGCGAAAAAACAGCTCAAACGAATGAAATGGGAAAGCCAAAAGCAAAGAAATGACGATCTTTGGGCTAAACTTGTCCACGAGGGGAAGCAAAAAAACAGCTCCAGGTTCTGGCAAATGGTAAAAAGATTACAGAACCCCGACCACTTAGGGCTAAACTCACATATATTGGAGGAAGTATGGTCAAAATACCTATTATCACACTTCAACGAAGATGACACCACATGTGACACAACAATAATGCCTCCTGATACAATAACCTTAAGGCCTGGCAGCAAGGAACAACTCAATCATCACATGGTCGTAAGCATACAAGAAACATGGCAGTGTGAAGGAACAAGGCCAATGAAACCTGACTACCCCAATAGGGAAGAAAGACCTGCAAAAGATGTTGAGCAAGGGCCAATGAAAACTACCCCAGCAGACATCAGACGGCAAATAAAAAACAGGGAGACCCAATGGAGCGCCAGGGCCGAATGGAATACCATCTATGCTGTACAAATCAGAGGCAGACTTCTGGAGTGCATCTCTGGCACCAATATTCAACAACGCAAATTTAACTCTGACGCTTCCTGACTCATGGCATGGGTCCGTCATAAGTCCGATTTACAAACATGGGAACAAGAGTCATCCAAATAGTTACCGACTTATTGCCTTGCTTGACGTAGAAGCTAAATATTTTGCAGGTCTTATCTTGGAGGAATTATCATCATGGACGTCCGAAAATACCATCATCCCCCTTAACCAAACGGGATTCTCTAAAGGCCAAGGGACCACAACTAACATCATGGCTCTGTCCCTCCTGATGGGTGCAGCAAAAGCAACTAAGTCACCCTTGTTCCTTACGTTCATCGACTATACTGCCGCCTTCGATCATGTGGACCGTAACAAACTTTGGAAGAAATTATACAACTGGGGTATTCCGAAGCACCTCTTAGACGTCCTAATACTGCTCCATTCCAACACCTGGATCAAAATCAAGCTTGGGGCAGGCACACACCTTTTCGAGACCAATTAGGATGACAAAAGGATTAAAACAGGGCTGCCTACTAGCACCAATCTTATTTAATCTTTTTCTAGCGGATCTGCCTGCAGAACCCGATAAATGCCGCAATCACGTACCCAAGCTAGGACGAATTACCCTTTCAAATCTGCTATACGCGGATGATCTGGTGCTGATAAGCCGCACTCAAATAGGCCTTCAGCACCTCCTGAATGCAACATATGCCTTTTCAGCAAAGAACGCCCTCCAAACAAATCATCACAAGTCAAAGTCCATGACGGTTAATTACAGTAAAAAAAGGAATCTTTGTTGGTACCTGAATGGCGAGAAACTTGACAGGGTAGCCTCATACAAATATCTGGGTGTCCTCTTGGACTCAAACAATAACTCTAGGCCTCAACTCCACTCCATCCGAGGGAAAGCTGTAATGACTTATCTAGCACTAAAATCATTAAAGGAAAAACTCCCCGATCTTACACTTAAACCATTCCTTGAAATCCTGCGTGCGAAACTACAGCCAACGCTCACGTATGGGAGCGAATCACTTCACAGGAAGGACGCCGTACTGCTGGACACAGTCATAGCTAACTCTTATAGGGCTATTTTTAACCTTCCCTCATACGTTTCCCCCGCCCAGATTCGTTTGGAATTCGGCATTGTCAAGCAAACTTTAGAAAGGCGGAGTGCGTACGTAGCAAGCTGGCGTAAGATCCGTAACGCAGAGGCCGATTCCCTAAACGCCAACGTATGGGAAGAGTTACTACTGCACCGCACCTCGCTGCCAAGAGCCTACCTTTTTTAATCAATTGAAGTTCTAGGTTTGTCTGACACCTGGGAAGCGTCTATAGACCTCCAGTCCTTTAAAAAACTGGCTAAAAAATCGGCATGCATTATTTCAGTGATTGAAGATGAGAAAGACCTAGCAAACAGAGCACATGGATGGACAACCCTGGGGGATTATGGCAAAATACAGCCATAAGCATATCTTAACATTGGGATGAAAATTCAAACCAAAGAAAAATTTCTAAAATTACGCCTCAGCGTAATCCCGATACTGTCGCACCTGCCCCCTTGGGAGAGAACACCGTCTCGCAACAGTGTCGCCTGTGCAAGTCCAGCAAAGAGGACATTGTTCACGTGATTTGTATATGCCCTAGACTGAGGGACTTGAGGTACAACTTTTTGCTTCCATCCTTCAAGTCATAGGCTGTTCGGACCTGCCGCAGGCAGTCAAACTATGCTTCAACTCTAGCGACACAAAATTCAACTGCCAGGTCATGAAGTTCTTTGACTCAATAAGAAAAAGACTTGATACCATTTGAACTTCTTCATTAGAACCCGAGGACAACTTTGATCTGACCATTGCGAACTTTGATCTTTTTAATCTTAACTACAAAGTGGTTTAAATGTTTTTATCCGTGTTTTATATTTTTGTAAAGATTTTAATTAATCGTGTACAAATAAATATTACCTTACCTTACCTTACCTCATGTCCGTTAAACCAAAGTGGGTCACAAAAGTTTGTTGTTCTAAAACTTCGTTTGTGGTTCTAAAATGTTTGCAAGAAATGTTCCAGAGAAAGTCCAAGCACTAATCAGAGGATGTTTGTCTAAAAAAAACCTAAAATGGGTTTGGCATCCCTGCTCCTGCAGCTGTCTAAAGTAATCACAAAAAGGGAGAACTTAATAGTTGTGTGGAGGCTTTTAGACTGTTGAAGTACAATACTTTAACTCTTATTGTATTAGCGTTATCACGCTTTTTATTATCTAGGTGGTCTGTGTGCAGGTCACTTTTAAAATAATTTCATCACCTATCCCTCCTCTCTGAGTTGCTTCCCATGTGGTTTTTATCTATGTTCATTTCACTTTGTAGATTGTGAAACTAATCTACATTGGTTTTTAATGTATTGTACATACATTTATACGGTTTTATCTACGAGCTGTAATGAATGTTACTGTTTTATTTGGGGAGTGGGTAACCACAGATATTCGGAGTTGTAACGATTGGGTCTTTGGGGGTTTAAGATCATCTATCTGAGAATATTTTTTATGAACATGTTGCTTATTTTGCACTTTTACGGTCTATTGACTGCAATAAAGTTGTCTTTGATCGATAGATTTATAATAGTTAATGATTTTAGAGAAGTTATTACCAAAGGACCATAAGGCGAAGTTCATAAACCAATGTTAGACCTGGCATCTTTTGGCTTGTTTACCCTGGCTTTTTGCTTTCTCACCTCCCAGTTTTGACTCTGTTTTTGCTGGTTTTATGTCTCTGCGCACTTTCTCACTGCTGTTCAGTGTTAAAGTTCAAGTGCTCCTGTTGTAAATTGTGCTATGGATTGGTGTTTCCATGATTGGCATATTTGATTTTCTATTAAGTCACTAGTAAAGTGCACTGAGAGTGCCAGGGCCTATAAATCAAATGCTGCTAGTGGGCCTGCAGCACTGATTGTGCTACCTACCCAAGCAGCCCTGAAAAGGAGTCTCAGATCTGCCACTACAGTGTATGCACGCAGTTTGTAACTGCCATGTCGACCTGGCAAGGGTGCTCACTTGCCAGGCCCTGATAATCCCTTTTCTTACATGTAAGTCACCCCTAAGGTAGGCCCAAGATACCCCTGTGGGCAGGGTGCTGTGTATGTTAAAGGTAGGTTGGAATGGAAATGGAGTTTCATATGCCTGGACTCAGAATGTAAAAATATATCTTTTAGTAAAGATGATTTTTATGTTCTGTGTTTGAAAATCCCACTTTTAGAAAGTAGGTATTTTCTTGCTTAGACATCCTATGTTCCTCTGCTGGGTTTGTGGATTGACTGTCTGGCTTTGAAGTGACAGGGGCTGGGGATGTGCATTCACTGCAGACAGCCACTTGGGGGTTGAGGTGTGTTTTGCCTTTCCTGGATGAGCAAGGGCTGGACTGAATAGACCTGGGATGCATTTACAGTAGTGGGAGGAGATTTCTTTGCACATGAATGGGCCAGTTCTGCCTTACACAAGGCTGTCTCTACATCCTGCTGGGAAGCTGGCGCAGGGAGGACAGAACTGGTTTGGACTGAGCCCAGAGTCTCTATGCCTGAGAGAACAAAGAGAAACTGAGTATAAATAGGGGACCAAACCCCAGAACTTTAGAACTTGCTGGAATCTTGCTGGAAGGCTGCCAAGAAGAAAAGCTGAAAGATTTGTCAGAAGGAGTACTGCCGCTTTGCTGTGAGGTTGCTTTGCTGGGTTGGCCTGCAGTTGCTGCTTCTGCCTTGGGCAGTGAAAGAACTGGACTGAACTTTCTACACTTGTGCTGAGTATCTCCAAGGGCTTGAAATTGAACTCCATGTCCTGTTGGCACCGCAGAGGTTACCGTCAGCATCTCGCACCGCAACTCTGGTCTCACTGACGACGACCACCACCGCTGCTGCCACGGAACGGCTGCTTGCACTGTAACCTGTGGCCACCGCACTCCGCACTGCCTTGCTTCACATCGCTACACTGGTCTCACCAACGCCGTCCCTGCACGCTGACTGCAACCTCTGTGACCGCATCGTTGGTTTGGGGGCACCGCCAGTCTCACGATGCACCAACCCGTCCCACACCCCCATTGGGACCGACTAACTCCAGCTCCCCGCAAACAGCTCTGTTGCCTGCACCGTGATCTGTCAGCGCCGCATTGAGCACCGCCTTCACTCCGCACTGCAGCCCTGGTCTCGCCAAAGCCGATGGATGATCTTCACAGAGCCGCTGCCTGCACCGCGACTAGAAGACACTGCATGCTGCGCTGCTGCACTTCACATCGCAACCATGACGGTTGCCTCAGCCGGTCAACACCGAGACGGCTACAACACTAAAGGTACTGTTTACGAGCCTGCCGACATCCACGACCAACGCAGTCAGACGGAATTAGTGGATTCTTTCTGTTGTTTTCAGTGCTGCGGTAGCCCCAATGGAGCTATTGACTTCAAGAAACTATATATTTATAGTATTCTTGCAAAGTGCATTTTTTTAAGCAACTGTATGTTGGATTTTTATCGTTTTGGTCTTGTTTTAAAGTATATAAATATTTGTTATTTTTGTAAACTGGTGTGGTGTCAGTTTGTAGTGTTTTCACTGTATTACTGTTGGTTATGTGCAAATACTTTACACACTGCCTCTGAGATAAGCCTGACTGCTCGTGCCAAGCTACCAAGGGGGTGAGCAGGGATTATTTTAGATGTGTAACTCCCTTACCCTGACTAGAAGAAGGGTCCCTACAAAGGCACCTACCTTTGCCACCTAGAGACCCCCATTTCCAACAACCAGGGATACTCAAAGTACAGCCAAGGGCTGTTTGCGGCCATCCTGATCTTTACATGTAAAAGTGTTTTTTCATATTAAAAGTTTTCAATTTTATTGACAATAACATGCAAACGTGCAGAAGTTATTAACTGTGTCATATTCACATGTAGATCGGTCATGAGTAATGCAGGCCGGTGTTTAAAATGGCTAAGGTTGGTTGCCATCTTGATTTGTGATACATGTGCATTTTATTTCTAGGCAAAGCTGAAGTTCAAATTAACAAATGCAATGTTCTTTTGTTTTCGTTCTCTTGTGAAATGTTTTATTTTATGTGATAACCATTGAATATCATAATTGGCGGCAACAGTACACCTGCAGAGTACAGGTTAGCCCAATATATCTCGTTTAGCAGCGGATGATTGTAAGTGTGAAGTATACTTAGAGAAACCGCTCTGTGGAAGATCCTGAGAAACAAATGAGCTCAAGATTGTATCTTTTTACTCTAACCTGATGTGATCATTTTATGGTAACTTTGTGTAGGTATAGCAAATGTTAAAAGTGTGTGATTTAAGCTAGTACAGAGTAGATTATAGTTTAGACATGCTTTCTCCACTTTCGAGAAAGCTTGAAGGAGAGTAGCCTATTCTCTTTACGGAAGAAGTGCTTTTATTTAGCTTTTTCTTTGAGGCGACTTTATGATAATTTCTCTCGTACTTGTATGGCTTTGAATGATGTGAACTTCGTATTAACATATGCATTCATTTGTTAATTGAAACTAACTTGTTGATTTAGCCTTCTATAAACATTGTAACCTTTTTTTTTTTTTTAAACATTGTGTATATTGTCAATTTTGTGATCAACATTCAGTATTCAAGACATTGCATCCTCAAGTCCACCTGGACAATATTGAATAGGCATGTACATCTCAACATTATTTGGGCAAGTGATTAAGTGCCAAATATCAGACTCCTGGACCACCCCAGGGGGGGCCGCTAACAAAATCCAGATTAATTCCTAGCCATGTGTGTGCCTTGCTACAGGGTTCTTCCACGGCTGTACAGCCTAGGCCTCCCATCTCCATTCCACCCCTCCTGCCCCCCCCCCCCGCCGGAGTGTGCCCACCAATCTGGTCAATGCCGAGCCACTGTATTTGCATATGACTGTGATATATCTTGCGGTCAGTAAGATAGTGGACCTAGAGGAAGGGAAGGGGAAAACTTGTGAACAAACTTAAAATAGAAAACCACCTGTCTCAGGGTGTGTGTAGCTCACTATTAATGGAAAGTATCAAGGGAGAGGAGCTCAGGTAGCCACCAGCAGGACAGTATCCCGCAGTTTGCAGGGACAATTTCAACAGTCCCAGTGTGAAAGGGGCGGGGGGAATAAGTAGTGGCAAGACCTTTCAGGGAGACTATGTCGGGGGGGGGGAATTCTGCCATGGGGTGGAGGGGCTAGCCTCTCCTAATGTTCACTCCCCCCTGCTCCATCTCCCAATTCCTCACTCTGGTCTCCACCGGCTGGCTCTTTCTGCCCTTTGGGCCCTGCCTCAGCGTCTCCCTCCTGGTGCTCCCTGATCTCCAACACCTCTGGCCATAGAGAAGCTATTGGATGTCGTCTCACTCCCCAGCATATTCTCTAAGTAACACCCTCTCCTCTGCCCTAGCCCACATGGTGACATCCCTCAACCAGGTCTCCAAAATATGCCCCACTGCCGACTTCCAGGCCATCGCAATCTATCTCTTGGACAGTACAAGAGCTAGGTCCAGGAGCCTAGTGCCCACCTTCTGAGGTTTGGGTCTGGGGATTCCCTCCAAGAGGCATGTCTCTATTATACATGGAAGCGTGTAACCCAGAATGGTGTTCAGTCTGTGCACTATAGTGCCCAGAATGGCTGCAGAGCGGGGCAGCTCCAAGTCATGTGGCAGGAGTCTGCATCTGGGTAGTGATATCTGGGGTACCTATATGGGTCCGCCTCCGTATATGAATCCTGGATTCTGTGAAGTGTCAAGTAGGTGATTTGAGCATAATTGAATTGAATGTATTTCTATCTTGTATTCTTGGAGACCTTTTTGGAATATAACAGTATCCTACACCTACATCTGTGAAGTCGCGTCCCAACACCCCTCCCCATCTGGCCCTGAGCACCACCAAAGGCTTCCGAAACATCTCATTCATCGCTCTTTAGAACCCTGTCACTAGGTGCCATGTCAAGCCTATGGACACCAAGAATTGAAGCATTGCATAGGTCACAAGCACTTCTCTGCCCCTGTTCCAGGGATACCCAAAAGTTCTCACCAGGGCTTCATAGGTCAAAAAACTAGCTCGAGGGCAACGTATGCTGGGCCGTCATTTCCTCCAAGGGGAGTAGGGTGCCCAACTGATAGAAGTCTCATACCGTCACAAGTCCAGCACCCGTCATGTCCCTGTAAACATTTGAACCTTAAATAAACTTTTATGGTTTGTAAATATTTGCTGTCTTTCCTATGGAGTCAAATGTGCTTCACATTATTAAAATGTATGGATTTGTTGACAAGCCTCAGTTGCTAACTTCGATTTATCTAATAGCGTTGTATGGGCCCCAAATTTACACAAAGGAAAGGCGCTAACAAATGCGTCCCCCTGGGCTGAGGTTACTTGACTGAGCAATAATATTCTTAAAGCTTGCAAAGTGGTAAGTAATTATTTTCACACTAACTGAATTAACAGGAAAAGAAGCAAAGACAATGTCCTATACCAAGTACCTTTGGAAACACCTTCATTTTTAAAGTCTTTGTGCAACAAACAACTTAAAATAAGATAAATACTCTTCAAAATTAAAAAATTCATCAACATGTGGAAGCATTTCACCTTAGTGCATCAGATTACATCACTGCAGGGAAAGACACATATGAAAAGTGATAGTTATCAATTATGAACTTAAAAACATTCATGACTTCTAATCCCGCAGAACAATGCCATTCGTGAGCTAAGAGGCAAGTCAGTTCTCATATGCACCCTCTATGTGGCCTAGGTTATTAAACATGGAACAACATTATAGTTTATTAAATCAAAAATGAAGTTTTGGACAGTGCACATCCTGAACTCGTGGATTTTAATGTTGGTTCACATATGATTCTCAGGGGTAATATTAAAGAAAAAGGCAAAGTGAAATAAAATAATTGCTTAGAATAACATATTTTGGTCAATTAAGGCATCAGGTATTGATCCCAAGTTTTCTGGTTTCTTATTGTGCTATTAAGCCACTAGGCTGGGTATCTATCTCTTTCACCCTCTCGTTTTCATCAGAAGTTATTGCTTTGTCTCTAATTCTTGATGCTTGAGGTTAGAGTGTAGGTGGCAGTCTGAAGGTTCAACTCGTTTTGGGCCCCAGGATCCAAGATAACTTTAGACTGAGCTAGAGGCAGGCTTCTATCCTATAGTGTTTGCCACTGTTGAACACACATGGGGATTTTCTTCGATCAGAGAATGCTGTCATTTAGTTTATCTTACTTTGAAATACTCCCACCATGTTCTTTTAATCAGATAACGTGTTCACGCTATTAACATTCACAATGCTCCGTGCGTGGCACTCAACGTCTCAGTTGAGCTTGTCAAACATGCCACCTTTTACCAGATTCCGGGTTAACAATAACATGTCCGCCCTATGAGGTCGATGCGGTCACATCTACCACGACCCAGCCGCCCCATTCACTTGATGTACTTCTCTTGCCACTCTCACCAGGTCCTGAATCCAGTTGTCCATTGTTTTTACCCTTTTTGATTAGGTCTACAGATTCCCTTGATATATTCGGTAATCTGCTACCCATATACTATGGGAATCCAACCACAGAGTTTTGGATCTGAGAATTTTCTGGACAAAACCTGCAGGTTTATTTTCAGAGTAAGTGCTTTCAAGTGTTTAGGCAACCATTCATTTGCTTTTGCCTTCTGTTTGAGACACCACAGTTGGCTGACACCATATTTTTGCAGGTGTTTCCTCACTCTCTCCTTCGCATTTCGATTGGAGCCACGGAGCCCATACGACCCTACACCATTCACTTGTGTAAGGTCCCTTCGTAGCCACTTACGGTAATTATATTAACCAGTACTTTTTCTGTCACTGGTTTATTTTATTTGGAAATGGATCTGACACTCCATCCCTTACTTTATTCTTAGGTGCCCCCCACTTCTTTCCTGAGGAAGACCCCGCCAGCAAGGGCTAGAAGAACCTACACGCACACAGGGGTCGAAACGTCAACACAACACTTCGTTAATGCCTGTCTCTTCAACAGTACTTGCTTTACTGTGAACTTTTGTGTTACATGGCAGAAAAATTGTGTACAGATGTTATGTACTGTGACAAAAAAATGTTTTGTTTTTTGGCATGTGAAAATATATGCCAGAATGTTTGATTATAATAGTTATTACCGCTTATACTTTATTTACCTCACTACCTCACTTGAATCACCATCCTTCCCCTTCCACTTTTCCCACCTGGGCACCTCAATGATGATGTTTTTATAAAGCAGTCTTTCTTACAAACTGTAAGCTATGTTCAGTGTGATTAAACAACCCTGTAGCATTTATTCCTGTTTTGATTTCTTAATTTAAATATTATCGTATCGTTTCCATTTTGACACTGTTTCGATGTTCTAATACTGGGACCAACTTAATATATACTGTCTTGTACCCAGGTCCCAGGGATTTTGAGTTTTCCCTTTCTTTGTAACCTGCAATTTCAAGGTGAACATTTGTTTGAAACAAGAGATGGAGTGCAGCAGAGGACACAATATGAAGAAACAGCAAAGGCAATTCCCATGATCCTGTCAGAATACGCTGGTTCACATATGATTTTGTTACAGTGCTGTCTATTCGATCATCGCAGCCTGACTCCTGATGGTTGAGGCAAACATTCAGCAGAGCCCTCAGGACCACTGCTAGTTATTTCTAGCTGGATGATCAGATAGGCCCTGACTGGCAGCTAGCAACACTCTGCTGACCTATCACTCAACACTTGACCCCAATCCAGACTGCTAGTAACTGTAGTAATAGGTATGGGTGGCTAATTGTAAAGAGAAGTGTAATAAGGTTTGAGGGGACCACAGGACATGGGGATCACGGCTCTTCAATCTTGGGTTGGTGGTGTCCATTACTACACTAGGCACAGTACAGGTCACCATAGGTGTGAATGTACCCAAAACTCAACAAAGAGACTGGAAGTTTGGAGGGAGAAATGAGGAACAACCAGAAAGGGCTTATAAAACATGAGAAGGGATCGACTTATAGGTACAACCAAAAGGTCCAGGAAGCCACGCAACATGTTTTTGCTTATGGCAATGATGTTTATTACATACAGCATGTATCCTTGCAGCCAAAGCAATTTGTTGGCCGAAGCCTAATCCTTCTGCAGTAGCTGAGATAGCTACCCCTTCAGCTTGACAGCTTTTGCCCCCGATACCAAAACTGGCCAGAGTGGCTACTCAGAATTTTCACCCAGTAAAAACTATCACCAACAAATTTCAGTTCCGGCAATGGAGGAATATGGGACTACTAGAAGTGCAAGACGAACCTGTCGGATGACAGAAGCCATTAGACAAATCATCACTCCCTTCATGTAACACTGCTACCAGTCCTGCCAGACAATGTAGAATAACCAAGTTGGAACCTGAAAAGCAGGAATCAGTCTTTTCCCCTGAATGCAGAACTACAGAAGCAGCTTGTGTAAGGCTCTCAAAGGAATACGAAAATAGAAGGAACTGCAGCTGTGTTAAACAAATCGCAGGACACTTTGGTATTACAGAAGGAGCCACAGAGGCTTGTGCGGTCCCTTCTGCATCGCAGATTGCGCCAGTGCTATATGAACGTGGCCTCATGCAAATGAGTGAACACTTTGCATCTGTGCCTGATCTGTATTATAAACACAGGCACAGAAGCAAAGGCTCTGTTAGGGGGTTGTTGGAACTGGCACTTTCTGAACCTACCACTCCCGTCATGGGCAAGTGGTTACACACACTCTAAATCCTGCGCCCACCCTGGCGTAGCCTGGCACTGAGCTGTCAGACTTATCGCACAGGCAATGTGATGGATGTAAATAACGTTTGTAGTCGACATACACAATTATCAACACAACATAAACATCATCTATTTCAGGTAATAAATCACACTTGGGAATATCACTAGCAGTACTAGGCCAAACCATGTTAAAATTATATTAATATGCGCACTTGGGACAGATCCTACTCTAACCCTCTCCGGCACTCATATGTGGTGCACCACGTTGTCAATCCCAGGCCTACCCTAGCAATCCTTATCATTTAATACCACACAGTTAGAGGGTGCACTCCAGGTCAGAACTATATCAAAAATATGTACATACAAAGAATTATAACACTTTTTAGCAGCACTGCGAGCTGAGGCCGCAGTCCTAAAACCAATGTCAAACATGGTGTTCTTCCGGAAAGAAACAAAAGTGTAAAGCAACACTGTCGGCCAGTGTCGTGAATCACAGCCGGGTCAGAGACTGTCACTCTCACACACACATTCACTCCGCACTGATACACAGTGCAACGAATATCAAGCAGGTCCTATGGAATGCGCTTACACACATACACACTCAGAACCATAAGCAGTGCAAATGATATCTAGCAGGTCAATTGATTGCACACTGAAGATCCCATGCCTCTAGCCTCTCTCCACCCTCCAGCTCACCCCAACTTTCCTACGCCCACAGATGGAAGATAAAAAGCCCTTCCGCCAGATAGTAGGGTGCACTTGCCAAAGTCGCACTTAGTCAGGGTCCCAGAAAAGCATGTAGGAAGCAGGAATAATTTGTAGGTAGTCAGCAAAGGGGAGTTTAGCAGCCACTCTGGAAACTACTGGATAAGAAGCAGAAGTGGGCTAAGAGCACTAGTCGGTCACTCAAAACGGTTCCACAGGGGCTTTCCGGCACCAGCCCACTTCTGTGAATCACAGTGGGTTCACGCAGTCTATTGACCCACTTCTGATCACTCTCCAAAGCGTTCCTCTAGCCCAGTCAGTTACTCTCTCTACACAAGCCTGAGCCGGGCAATACTACCTGGCAACACAATATTGTTGGGGACCAGGTGAGGAGAGAGCAGTTGCTCCGCAGTGCTGAGGACCAAAAAAGGAACAATTGATGACTGGAGAATGAAGCAGGGAAGCCTCTCGGAAGAAGGAAGCACCCCGTCAGGTACTTAATCAGAGTTGCACCCAGGCAATCCTGGCATAACGTTGGGTGCATGTTGATATGGTTCACACCAAACTATTCCAGTCACACACAATGAAGAGTTGCAGATTGTGTACCTCCATGAAGAGGAGGCACAACATCCGGTGTGTGTTGATATGGGTTGTACAGGACAATTCCGGGCACACACAATGAAGAGTTGCAAATTCCGTACGTCCCTGGAAATGAGGCACAACGTCAGGTGCTTGTTGACACGGGTCGCACCAGGCAATTCCAGTCACACACACAGGCACAAGTCTAGCAATGCCTTGTGAGGTAGAATAAGGCACATCTACATTTATGCCCCCACCTTAGAGGGCCACAACCTGTGACTCGGACACTGCATGCATTGAGCATGCAGTCAGCATGTTGCACGAGAAAGATGAGGCATGATCTACGAACCGGTCCACGCAGGATCCCACTGATCACCCACCACCAAAGAAATGCCTCTGTGTGCTGACGTCCCCACATTGCAGGGGCCTCATATCTTAGATGCGGGTAAAACTTCGGGGCTCTGCACAGGACAAGCTTGTCTCCAGGCACAATTCTTAGTTCTATGCTCACGCCACACTACCAGCTTGGATCCAGTAGACGATATGGGCACTTCAGAGGGCACAGCACTCCAAGTGTTACAAGTAGATGATGTGGGTCTCTCGTAGGAGATCGTTGATGTCCCTGAGAACTCTGAAAGAACAGGGGGCAAGGCAACAAGCCCTCGGGGAGCACACTTCAGGTTGCCACACAGCAGGGGGTAATCAGCCCAGGCCAGCCACTATTCAGGAAAGGCACACCGTCCCTTTCAATGGCAGTAATACTCCTTGTGCACAACAGATTCATCTGGCAGCATGCACCATGCAGACCCAGGTTCTCCGGTACCAGGTCCTCACAAGTGTATCTCTGCCCTGCTTTAGTATGGCATCAGTAGTTATACTATAGTGTGCCTTGAAAGTTGGGGGTGGTTCAAAGGGTCTCCCTTTCGGCCACAGATGTTCCCCCTAAATTTCAGTCCTGTCTGCCATGAGGCCATGGAATGCAGATATTAATCTTTAGTGGGGCCATGATCTAGTTCCAGAAGCCAAGTGTCAAAACTTCTTACTGCAATCTATCCAGCCAGGCCCTCAAATGTCCAAGGTCTGTTGTTCCAGTTTTGTGCCCAATATGTTATAGTTGTCGTTGGGGAAAGCCCAAATGAGCTCTCCCAGCCTCCAGTGTGGACAGGAGCCAAACAAAAAGCACCCAAAGAATTTTAGAGCAGGGAAATATCCGCTTCCTAGAAGTGGCATTTCTACACTAGAAATTACAAAACCACCTTTTCCACTGGAAAGGGTTTGTCATCCAATGATAGGAAGCATTATGAGGCTGCTCCCCTGTGACCCACTATTGCAGCCTGAAGTAATTTCAACCATTTCCCCATATTAGCCTATGGGAAGAGCAAACCTCAAAGGTAGTGAAAACACACCTGGGTATTCGCCATTACCTGGGCAGGGAACATACATGTGTACCTGCCCTGCCTTTCACCCACACCTCGCTTCACCCCTTAAGAATCCTAGGGGTGTTCTAGCAGTACAGAAAGGTCCTCTCATGGTGGCTAGTGATTTAGAAAGGCCAGCCTGAGTAGAAGCGCAATTGTGCACACACAACGCTGCAATGGCAGACTGGACACATGTTTAGAAAACACCATAGGGGCATGTGTGCACACCTGCTTGCAATGACAGGTTGGAAGCATATTTAAGCACATCATTGATGCAAGTGCGCACACCAGCCTGCAATGGCAGACCTGACCTATGTTTAGAAACATCAGGTAAGCACCACTTCCGAACATGTGTAGGAAGGGTGCGCGCACTTTCACACTGCCTTTACAGTGGGAACGTGCCCAGAGCCCTAAGGCCACTACAAGAGAATCAGCAAAACCTGGGAGGAAAAAGCAAAAAGTTTAGGAAACACTACCTGATGAGTATTAGGTCTAACAGGAGTGCACTGCTTGTTCACCCTATAAGACCTGTGGCACAATCAGTGTGCCCCCGAGGGAACCCGTTGAAAAGTTGTCCCATAGAACCCTTGGTACCTTCCTGCAGGGTGGGTGGGCACTGAAATTCACTGCACCAGTTTGAAGTAGGATCTCTGTCCCCTTTTAGAAGGCAGGCCTTGTTTTCACCTGCAAAGTGAAAGATGAACCGGTTGCTTCAAACAGAAGGTCTGCCTGCTACTAACCTGCTTCCCCTAGGACAGGTGGAAGCTCACATCTACCCTGGGATTTAAGTGTAATAGGGTGCCCTGATACAGCCTGGGCTCATTGCATATACTTAAAGGTGAGTCACAGTGAAGACTGGGGCAGAGCCCCCTATATATCATTCATGACCCAGAAGTTCTGTTGAGGTCATAGGTTCCCATTTCGGATTTCTAGGTCATGTCCAGGACCTTTGGAGGGGCTTGAAATTCATTGTCCCTGTGAACTTGTTAACGACTATCACACGAATTAGAGCCTATTGTCACCTAAGGATTTCATCATCTGGTAACCCACTCAATACACCCTAGAGTTCTACTTTTGTGTCAGAACTGGAAGCGATGTGCTCCTTTGTACTAGAGCACTAGTATAACTTCAATCGGGCAGATGTCTTGTCAGAGCTCTGAAGCCCGTAGGTAGTTACAAGGTGCAAACTGGGTGACAGCCCTGCAAACTTGATAGTGTTCCCAAGTCTGGCAATCTCAAGAACCCAGGCCATGAGAGCGAGAACTCCTAAACCTGAAAACAATGAGTGAAATGCCCACAAATTCTCTGCCTATTTACATACTGACAGAACAGTCGGAAGTGCTTCTGCAATTTCCTTTTATAGGTATTCTGATCATGTGTCTGTCATACTTTTTCAGAATGCATACTCCGACACCTGAAGGTTCAAAAGAACACCTTCTCCAGCACATACTTGAAGTTTCCGACCCCCAAAGAGCATCTGCCCTTTCTCTGAGCTAGACACCTCTACAAGCAGCCACCACTGCTTCTGTAACCAGTGCTGATGCCCTCAACACAGCAACGACTCATCAACACGGCTTTAACATCCATTGCCAGATACTGAGAAGGGATGACAATATACGTATTAGCTTGAACTGACAGATTGGCCCTGGGTAGGATTCTTTCGGTTATTCCTCAAGCATCCGGATGATATGCAAAGGAAACTTATGTGACTATCGAGGTATGTCCATGAGACTGACCAGCATTCTTTCTAATTGCCAGGACTACTGCTTTCAAGGCAATGATGCTATCACATAAGCCAAAGAACGAGAAAGTCCTCATTATCACCAATTTGTACACAGGTTGGAGGTCAATTTCCCCACTACTTGCATTCCAGCAAGGCTGCTGAGAAAAAGTGCCAGGTCCTTGTCTCACAAGGCAGCTACATCAAATGAGATTAGGGGTGAGGGCACGTGAGATGGGCTGTGCATATCAAGAGTTGGGCCTAAGTGGAAAGACATTATTGTCATATTGAAATTTAGCCTCAAGGGTAGGTACATCTACTCTTAAATGGTTTAAAGGTTTTTATTATATAAGAAAGTTACAAAACAAGCTCTCCAGAGCTAAAGAGACACAGTGCAGTATACAACATTATTATGCTCTCGTCCCATCAAATGCAATCCGTGGGGGCCACTTTCACCAAACGAGTTATATTGCACTGCAGCCGACCTTCAAACAAGCATCGTTCCATAATACCATCAAGGAAATGAAGCAAAAGTGTAGACGGAACAGAAATAAACCAGAGGGTGGAGGGATGGATGAAGAAAGGGTGGACAACAGGGAGGAAAAGACATGGGAAGAAGCAATGGTGGCAAATCTAACCTCTGTACATTGTACCACATCTCTTAAATGTAACACACTAAAAATCCCACAACAGCCCTATCCGAATATCTGTGACTAATGAGAGGGTTCAAATCAATCTTGCTATCTAATTTGAAGGACACTCCACTTTGTTAATATACTACCTATCGGTTGTAGTCTGGATTATCGAGTACAGGAATATCATGATACCTTAATATCACAGCCGAAATATCGAGGCCCTCCTTAGAGCGCCTATTTGAGTCCAGAGGGTGGCACCTCCATGTGCCCCCTCAAGTTTCGTTTCGTCACTGGTGGCGCCACGTTCATACTCCTGACACCTCCATTTGAGCTGTTTTATCTGTCCGCCATCTTGTCCCCTCTCGAACTCTTCTAAGACCTTCCTTCCCTTGTCTCGTTATGTCCAGCCACTGTTCCACATTGCAAGTGGGTGATGCTTGGTGAACCCCGACTTCTTTTAATCATGGGGGTTCCCCTTGAGGCATCCTGTGCCCCACAGAGAGTGGCATAAGTTCGATATCGGTTACTAGAGCTCTGCTGAGTAGTGTCCATCAAGCCTGGTTACAGGTTCCACCGCCATAACCCCTCTTTGAGACCTAGATAAGAACGAGCAAGTAAAGTACAGTGTAATACACTGTAGTGTCGCACCCCTATGTGTGCCAAGGTGGTGTTGGCATGTGTTGCCTGAAGCACGTCTGTTTGGAAACCAACAGATGGTACACGTCTGTATGAACTATTCTGTTTTTACATTTTACCTGAGACCAGTATGTTAAGCGGGATGATAAAGGGGGCAGGGGGTCTCTGAGAGAGACATGGCTGCAGACGCGGAATTACAAGTACTGTACGATAGGTGTTGCCGGTGTAATTTTGTTTGTGGTTTCAACATGACATGTGCTAGACACAGGATGCCATCTGACATATATGCTGGGCCTTGTATGTTTGTTTTCTATTACTGCATCCAAATCCTGCCATCAGCAGGTGCCACTCGTCATCTTTATCCTCTCCATCGCTGCACTCAATACCTCGTCAGGAGTAGTACGAGCGATATAAATTCTCTCTCTCTCTCTCTCTCTCTCTCTCTCTCTCTCTCTCTCTCTCTCTCTCTCTCTCTCTCTCTCTCTCGCACACACACACTCACCCCCCCCCCCACACACACATACACACATACACAAACAAACACTTACATTGCATTTCTTTTCCTTTGGCGATTTCAACATCTGTGTACCTCCTTCACAGGCTTTCGCATAGAATCGAAATTACATTTGACACATATGTGACCACTGCTCTGTGCATTCTGCAGGGATGCCAATGATTGGATGAACATGTGTTCTGAAGACCTTTATGGCACTGTCACAGATAATGTGATAAACTCACACTGCCTTTAGCCTCACCTCCAGAGCATTTAATCGAAATAGGCCACAAAAACCATGCAACATGAAGCAAAAAGCATAAAATGTAACAAGGACTGCATCTCTAAAATGGATTACCTTAAGCGTTCTCGCACACATTGTAGAGAGAGTATTTTATTTGGAAAGTTAAATGCATGAATTTAGGGCCCGAAAAGGACTTGTTTCAATGTCTGTTTATAATTACTACCGGTGATAAGGACTGGGAGGGCCCAGCCACCCACTTAAACCCGTCCTGCGATGAAGATATTAAAATATTTGGATTTTCTAGAAGAGCCAAGAAGCAATTACACAGGCTACTATGGTGTATGCCACTTGTGCGTGCACAGGCCCTACTGCTAGGGTGACCAACTGGCATGGGTGCAAATTCAGGACAATGAGTGTAAAAATTCAGGACAATGGGTCAAAATTCAGGACAAAAATTCAGGACAGGAGGTCAAAATTAAGGACAAAAGGTAAGTTTTACAGTCATTTCAGAGAAATTTGTGCAATAGTATATAAGTAAGTAAATAGACAACTACTAAAGTACAAGTGAAAATAAGTTTATATTAGGTTGAGACAATTGTGCACTTCATGGAGGAAGGGGCTGTGCAGCCTGAGGGATAGCCCTGCTGTGGGACCCTATAAAACTGGAGGAAGAGGCTGTGTAACCTAATGGATAGCCCTGCTGTGGGACCCTATAGGACTGGAGGAAGAGGCTGTGTAACCTCAGGTATAGCTCTGCTGTGGGAGCCTGTAAGACTAGAGGAAGAGGCTGTGTAACCTGAGAATAGCCCTGCTGTGGAACCCTGTAAGACTGGAGGAAGAGTCTGTGTAAGCTGAGAGATAGCTCTGCTGTGGGAGCCTGTAAGACTGGAGGAAGAGGCTGTGTAACCTGAGGGATAGCCCTGCTGTGGAACCCTGTAAGACTGGAGGAAGAGTCTGTGTAAGCTGAGAGATAGCTCTGCTGTGGGAGCCTGTAAGACTGGAGGAAGAGGCTGTGTAACCTGAGGGATAGCTCAGCTGTGGGAGCCTGTAAGACTAGAGGAAGAGGCTGTGTAACATGAGGGATAGCTCTGCTGTGGAACCCTGTAAGACTGGAGGAAGAGTCTGTGTAAACTGAGAGATAGCTCTGCTATGGGAGCCTGTAAGACTGGAGGAAGAGGCTGTGCAATCTGAGGGATAGCTCTGCTGTGGGAGCCTGTAAAACTGGAGGAAGAGGCTGTGTAACCTGAGGGATAGCTCTGCTGTGGGAGCCTGTAAGACTGGAGGAAGAGGCTGTGTAACCTGAGGGATAGCCCTGCTGTGGAACCCTGTAAAACTGGAGGAAGAGGCTGTGTAAACTGAGAGATAGCTCTGCCGTGGGAGCCTGTAAGACTGGAGGAAGAGGCTGTGTAACCTGAGGGATAGCTCTGCTGTGGGAGCCTGTAAGACTAGAGGAAGAGGCTGTGTAACCTGAGGGATAGCCCTGCTGTGGTACCCTGTAAGACTGGAGGAAGAGGCTGTGTAAGCTGGGAGATAGCTCTGCTGTGGGAGCCTGTAAGACTGGAGGAAGAGGCGGTGTAACCTGAGGGATAGCCCTACTGTGGGACCCTATAAAACTGGAGGAAGAGGCTGTGTAACCTAATGGATAGCCCTGCTGTGGGACCCTATAGGACTGGAGGAAGAGGCTCTGTAACCTCAGGTATATCTCTGCTGTGGGAGCCTGTAAGACTAGAGGAAGAGGCTGTGTTACCTGAGGGATAGCCCTGCTGTGGAACCCTGTAAGACTGGAGGAAGAGGCTGTGTAAGCTGAGAGATAGCTCTGCTGTGGGAGCCTGTACGACTGGAGGAAGAGGCTGTGTAACCTGAGGGATAGCTCTGCTGTGGGAGCCTGTAAGACTGGAGGAAGAGGCTGTGTAACCTGAGGGATAGCCCTGCTGCGGAACCCTGTAAGACTGGAGGAAGAGGCGGTGTAACCTGAGGGATAGCCCTGCTGTGGGACCCTATAAAACTGGAGGAAGAGGCTGTGTAACCTAATGGATAGCCCTGCTGTGGGACCCTATAGGACTGAAGGAAGAGGCTGTGTAACCTCAGGTATATCTCTGCTGTGGGAGCCTGTAAGACTAGAGGAAGAGGCTGTGTTACCTGAGGGATAGCCCTGCTGTGGAACCCTGTAAGACTGGAGGAAGAGGCTGTGTAAGCTGAGAGATAGCTCTGCTGTGGGAGCCTGTAAGACTGGAGGAAGAGGCTGTGTAACCCGAGGGATAGCTCTGCTGTGGGAGCCTGTAAGACTGGAGAAAGAGGCTGTGTAACCTGAGGGATAGCCCTGCTGTGGAACCCTGTAAGACTGGAGGAAGAGGCTGTGTAAGCTGAGAAATAGCTCTGCTGTGGGAGCCTGTAAAACTGGAGGAAGAGGCTGTGTAACCTGAGGGATAGCTCTGCTGTGAGATTAAGACTGGAGGAAGAGGCTGTGTAGCCTGAGCTATAGCTCTGCTGTGAGACTGTAAGACTGGAGGAAGAGGCTGTGTAACCTGAGAGATAGCTCTGCTGTGCGAGCCTGTAAGACTGGAGGAAGAGGCTGTGTAACCTGAGGGATAGCTCTGCTGTGGGAGCCTGTAAGAATGGAGGAAGAGGCTGTGGAACCTGAGAGATAGCTCTGCTGTGAGCCTGTAAGACTGGAGGAAGAGGCTGTGTAACCCAAGGGGTAGCTCTGCTGTGGGAGCCTGTAAGACTGGAAGAAGAGCCTGTGTAACCTGAGATATAGCTCTGCTATGAGCCTGTAAGACTGGAGGAAGAGGCTGTGTAACCCAAGGGGCAGCTCTGCTGTGGGAGCCTGTAAGACTGGAGGTAAAGGCTGTGTAACCTGAGAGATAGCTCTGCTGTGAGCCTGTAAGACTGGCAGAAGCTGCTCTGTAACCCGAGAGATAGCGCTGCTGTGGGAGCCTGTAAGACTGGAGGAAGAGGCTTTGTAGCCAGGTGGCAGGTACCACAGGCCCTTAGGAACAGACTTGAACCTGCGCCCCAGCTCGTCCACCTCGTTGTGGGCATCTGGCTGCAAAATGGATCAGTTCTGTATTGATGCTTTGGGTATTGAGTGGTTATTGGTTGTGGATTAACCCTGGACTGTATTGTGAGTAACCCTGCACAGGTCTCCACAGGCCACAAGATCACACAGTGAATCATGCATCCGCCCCTACCCCGCCTGAGACTGAACGTATCCACTGCAGCACGAGTGATCTCTGCCCCCCTTTCCCCCACTGAATCACCACAGGAGCCTGGAGTTAGCGCTGGGGGTGCTGTGCATGGTGCGCCCGCAGAGCTGTGCACGGAGCAGCCGGGAGAGCTGCAGGTAACGCTCACAGTGCACCAGCAGGAGTGCACAGAGCAGCAGGGAGTGTTGCGGTGTTTAGGTGCACTGGCAGAGCTGTTCACGGAGTGCTGTGCACGGAGCAACGGCAGCGCTGCAGGGAATGCTCACGGTGCACCGGCGGAGGTGTCTGGGACTCAGTTGGGGAGCGCTCCTCTTCCTTGTTTCTCTGCAATCTGTCACTTTTCTTTGTCTCACTTTTGGTTCTCTCATCGCTGTCCTGTAACTTTGTTGTTTGCCCTCTTCCTATTTCTCTTTACACTCCTGATAACCAGCCCCGGGACTCCATGCCAGCTGGGCGGGCTCGGGAGGTGGTGGCGTGGGAGGTCACAGGAGGCTCGTCTGTGCTGGATTTCCAGAGGTGGGTGGGAGAGGAGGGAGAAGTGCTCAAAACAGCTTGTCTGCTTCACGGCTGTACTGAAGAATTTTCTTATCTGCTTGCTAACTAAACAAGCAGATAAGAAAAGTCTTTACGGCAGCCATAAAGCAGGCTACCGTGTCCAGAGGGGCAGTATGAAAAGCGGACAGGGTGGCAACCAAAAACCCTCTTTTCCAATGGGAAGCCAGCGTTTACCATAAACGCTGACACTACCCAATGGAAAAGAGGGACGGGGCATAGAGTCCCTTTTAGAAATCTTGTATTTACAAGATTTCTCGGAGAGGCGGAGCAGGGCTCTGCCCTGCCACACCCAGCCGAGACCTAAAAGCCACCCCTGGCATTTCAAGATCGTCATGCGGCAAGCTGCCATTTTGAGCAAACCCCTAGTATTGACAGGTTTAGCATCATGTTATGGGCAGCACAACGTTTTGGAAGGACTCTTTACCTGCACGCGGACAGTAAAGTGCATAACTGAAATAATAGTCAAATGCTGGCATGCTTCGGCCCAGGAATCAGAACGAGTTCCGTAGGGAAGACTATATCAGACTGGTACTTCATCTTGTGCGGCAATAATGTTTTTCCTGCCTTGCATCCGCTTTTTTGGTTTAAGGCACAACATTTCTTTATAGACACACAAATTATTTTCCATTGTAGATAAATATTGCTCATGGGTATTTTAGCACACCCTGGGGTACTGCAATATCTAATAAACTCCCCTTCGGAACCACCTTGAAATCGTATGGCTTTTTATTTTCTATAATTAAAAATCACGCTGTAATATGTCAGTTTTGATTAATTTTTTATATATTTGTTTAGGGGAGAAAATGCCCTAAACCCCGTGGAGATGGGCAGGCTCTGACAGTGCAGTGCGTGGCTGGTGCGAAAAACTGTGTCCGGGCTGGTTGTGGTTCCCAGTCCAGCTCTGCCCAGCATCCCAAGGCATTGTCACTGGGCCAGTGGAGTCTGTGCCAAGAAGACATGATGACCAAAGAACTAGCAACATCCTTGAGCTTTCTTACTTTCTTTTACTACATAATATTGTAGTGTTGAGGGGCTATCCACTGCCCCTATTAAAAACAAGCAAATGTGCCATACTTATCGTCCATTACAAACCAATATTTACTAAGCCTGCATGCAGAGGACAGGAATCAACCAAAAACCCTTGCACGTGGGTGACAACTTTAGGAACACCCTGTGGTGTGCGGAGAGGTGGTACAGTATATTCCTCCCTAACTTTAATAACACATAACAATAACTACATTTTAAACATGATGCTATAGATTGACAAAATATAACTTTACCACACCCTAGGTCACGGTCCATGTGTCCGCATACCCATCTCCTGGTGTCACGTTTGGTCATCAGACTAGGAAATGCTTCAGGCGGGTCGATGGCAAAGGTTTGGCTCTCAAATGATATCTCTCGTGGTCACTTCAGCCCGAGGGCCTCGGAGTGGAGGATGTGGATGCTGAAACACTGCTTGGAGAGCTATCTTCTATGTTGGGGTTCGGCCGTGTCTCAGCTGAACTCTGAGAGGCTCGCCTCAGGCTCAGAGCCAAAGGCAATGGATGGCCCCCCCTTCGTTGGTCCCGACAGAGGATCAGTGTCCTAAGAGAAGTCGGTAGTTTAGCGAAGTGTCCCATTGACCTTTTTGAAGAAAGATATATTATGGGTGAGGTCTTCATCCCCTTTTTGGGCCGTTATCATGGTGCCCAGGCATCTCTTCACAGATCATGGTCGGCGTTCTAAGGGTAGTCCAAACTTGCTGTCAGGCTACCTGTTCTTCACAAATACAGAGTCTCCTGGCTCGATGTTATAACACTGGGCCCTCCGTTTGTCACTGGCTTGCTAATTGGTTGCGATCCTCCTGCTGAGAACTCCTTCCTTGTCAGTTGGGTCTGGGGTCCATTTTGGGTGATATGGGATGGTGTAGATGACAACACGCCCCATGTTAGCATTCCCTGGGGCATGGCCGGTGGTTGAGTATGGTGTCTGCCAATAATCATGTAGGAATCCGTAAATTGCTCTCTCCATTGATTGTTGATTGAAATAAGCAATGTGGATCACCTTGTTCAGCGTGTGCATTAACCTCTCACCCTCTCCAATGGCCTGTGGCCAGTGCGGTGTTATCTTGCGATGCTTGTTGCCCACGGACTAGAGGTCCCCTGCAAATTCTCAACCCTGAAAAGGTGGACCATTTTTGGTCCGCAACTCTTTGATGGGGCCATGAGTGGCAATAATGTTACCTCTTGGCAGTGACTTCGGCAGCTGTTTGCTATCCAAGGAGCTCTATCTCTGGATATTTGGTGACATCGTCTAGCATAACCATAGCGTACCTTCTATCTGGTAGGTGGCCAAAATCCAGGCTGGTGCATTCCCATGGCTGCTGGAGACCTTCTTCGGTGAACACTGGGGCAGGGATCTCAGGGGACCCCCGGCATTGTCATGTCCTTACCACTACTTCCATCATCTCATCAATGCAGGGGAACAATACTTTAGTTCAGAGCCTATTCTTGGTCTTGACTATCCTCTGGTGGCCATGGTGGGCCAGGTGTACACCATGGTTGGCAAGGCTTTTGGGGATTACCAGGCGTGGTCCTCTGAGCAGGCACCCACACGCGTCTGTTGACAATTCTTGGTGAACATTGAATGCCGATTCTAGGAACTTCTTAGCCTCTTGGGTCCTCTGTGAGAGGTGCGCTTTCAAGGCCCTTCACTCTCTTGACGAGACTGCAGTTACAGCTATTTGAAGGCATTTATCTTCCTGGGTGGCCTGTCAGATGGTATCAAGTGGCCGGGACCTTTCTGCAATGTATCAGATGCATTCTTCCGTCTCTGCCTCCTTGGGGGGTAGGTGCCGCTTGAGGTTGGTGAGAGAGGTAATCACTGGGTTGATGGCACTGGGCTGGTATTAAACTTGGCAGTAATACTCTTGCAGCGGAATCCTCCATTTCTCAATACACGGTTGCGGTGTGGATGCAGATCCTTGTAATATGGGCAGCAGGGGTTAAGGTGACCAGAAAAGTGTGGCCATACATATAGATGTGAAAATGTTGGCATGCCCAGTGTACAGGGCCTGCTTTAGCACTGGTGGCGCCCAGAGCAACAATGTTTTTGCCGCCCCCCCTCAATGACCACCTCCGCCCCGGATTCCCTCCCTACCACCCTTTAACAGTCACCATAACCACTCTCTCTCAGATGCATTTAATACATTTTATAGTGTCACTCATAAAAGTGAAGGGTGTCAGAGCACTGTACATAACGCACATATTACACAGAAACTATCAATCACAGGTGTGTAAATCAGTGCATAGGACATGTTACATAATAAAAAGGACAACAAAGGGTGAATTCACATGTCATCCATATTGGTAGGCAGTATAGTTGAAGAGTACTTGGTCTGGAGAAGCACAAACTCTGAATTTGAAATGCAACACAATGGATTGGGGCTCTCTTTGATAACCAGAACTGATTAGTACCCAAGTGAACCCTTATCGCAACATTAGAATAATGAGAGTCTGGGGAAAAAATCCATAAGATCTAATCTATATCTTGAAGTCTGCACGCAGTTCTTTGATGACAGTTAATAGTTCACTGTAATCTGCAATTAACAAAAGGAAGTCTCTGACAAAACCAGCAGCCCACTGACCTGTTTACATTACATTCATTTTGTTATATGTATGGTACATGTTCTTTGCAGCAAGCATATTAACCCTCTGCGCTACCGTACCATGAATCAAAACTTTCAGGAGTCAAAACATCTATTAGACAAAACTATGATCTCGCCTGGAAGAATATTAATCACCAGAGATTTCTTGACATTTCTATTGCTGCCTGAACATTGCTAGACGACAGGAACGCGGCAGCAGGCGCTTTTAAGCACAATATAAACTAGCAAACACCAAACAGGTGCCCTGTGCGAAGTCAGCACCCAGTGCGGTGGCACCGGTCAGTGTATGGCGATGGCTTCCAGCTCAATCTGAGAGTATCGCTGCTCTGTCTCGGTAAGGGACCTGCTGGTATAGGCAAAGGGAGACAACCTCCATGTTGCTGTTGTTGGGTGAGAACAGTGCCAAGTCATTTTGGGCCAGCATATACGACAATGTTCTTGGGCTCCGCGGGTCGAAGTATGATAGAGTGGTGTCTGCGTATAAGCTTCTTTGATCTTATGAAATGTGTCTTCTTGCTCTGCTCCCCAAGCGGCGTTGGTTTTGGTGAGTTCCCGAAGAGGTTGAGTGAGACCCATGAGGTCTGGGATGAACCTCCTGCAGTAATTCACTATACCAAGGAAGCTCCATACTTCTGAGGTGTTTGTGGGTGCTGGGGCTTCTTGTACATCTTGTACCTTCTCTGGGTCAGGCGCTACTTCTTCTGCCAAAAAGGTATACCTGAAGAAACTGATTTGATGTTTTAGAAATTTACATTTTTCTCGAAGGAGAGTCAGCCCAATATCTTTGATTCTCTGTAGGACTATGCAGAGCTGTTCATGATGTCCCTTGACTGACCTGGCATGTATCAGAATGTCATCACTGACATTGATGACTCCTGGTAATCCACTGAGTAGTTCCTGCATGGTCATCTGGAAGACTTCAGCGGCACTGGATATTCCACAGTTAAGGCAATGATACCTCGGCTGTCCGACATGAGTTGAGATGGTGGTAATATACCTTGACACAGGGTGAAGTGGGAGCTGGTGATATCTTGAGCGAAGGTCGACCTTTGAGAACCACTTTTTTCGGCTGAGTTCTCCAAGGATGTCATCTATGGTGTGGGTCAGGTGACGTTCACGCTTGATAGTGATGTTGGGAAGACACATGTCAACACAGATGCGGACTTCCCCGGGCTCTGCTTTTTCATGCTGACGATCGGTGAGACCCATGTGGTGGGGCCTGACACCTTTTCGATGATGACAGCACGTGCGTTCCAGCTTCTCTAAAACCTCTTCAACCTCTGACCAGAGGTGAAACGTAATCCTCCTGTGTAATATCCCTACTGGCTGAATTTATCGGTCAATGTGCAGTTTCACTTTTTTCCCCTTGGGACAGCCAATGCCTTCCAAGAATTCTGCAAACACTTGGAGGATGATAGACAGTTCCTCCTCTTGTACTCCAAGGGCAAAATAAATCAGTTCTAGTGCCTCTTCTGTCGGTCCCTTAACCAGCATGCCATGTCCCCATCTGCCACAAAGAGGATGGTGTCAATACTTACATCCATGTGGGACACTGGTGATCTGAAACATCCTAGCAATAGAATGGGACGCGCCTGTCCATACGCGAAAACCCTGACTCTCGCTTTTAAAAGTTCTGGTGTCTGACAAGGGTGCGGTATGTGTCCGCAGACATTTATTGATGGATGCCCATGTGTAGATGGTTGCTGTGACACTTGAAGGCCCAGCTCGAAGTTGGCATTACAGAAGCGGACTGCAAGGTGAGCGGGCCACTCCAATCTCAAAGACGGTGTGGACAGTATACTCTTCCATATCATCGTCCATGTCTTCTGGTGTGTTCAGATTGCTTGTAACGACCTGGAAGGTTTCCTTCTGGGACTTGTTCTTTGACAAACTGAAGACTTTTGCAAAATGGTTATATTTGCCACAGGCAAAGCATCTTTTACCTTTAACAGGGCATTCAGCTAGCTTGCGGAGTGGTCCTCCAAAGTATCAACATTCTTTTCCTTTTTCTTGTGGGTGTTTTTGAGCTGCCGAACTGTGGCGTGGTTGGACTGCATTGACTGGTTTTGTTTTAGTTAGTCGGTGGAGGGTGGCCTCCATATGGGACGCTCTGGTTTCAGATAGTTTTTGTGACCATGTGAAGGGTCAAAATACTTTGGAGCAATTTCCCGAACTCTTGAAAAACAGTCTCTCTCAGTTTCACCGGTGGCCAGTCCTCTATTATTTGACCCCTTATTTATTCTTGATCATCATGAAAGCCACAGGTGCTTGCCAGTTCTTAGAACCAACAATGGAAGGTGTCTATTTATTCTTCCGGCTCAAACTGTGGAAAACAAATCTTTCATAATTCCTGTTTGCCATTGGCTCAAAATATGGGTTAATAGCCCTGAGTAATGTTGCGTATGACTTGGGCGCCGCTTCAACCAGATTCTTGTATATATTGTGAATGTCCTTACCCCCCCCAGGTGCATTAGGAGAGTTAGGCGCCTTTCCACCGCAATCTCGCTGCCCTCAAAATAAAATTTAAGTAATTCCACACAGTCTTTCCATTTGGGTGCCAGGGCGGACGGCGCGCCGTCAACAATAAATGGATCTATTGCTGGAATTGAGGCCACTGTGTGGCATGGTTACACTGGCAGCAGGGATGCTTTGATGGTTTGTGGAGAAGCGTGGCTCAATGGTTAGAGCGGCAGACCCTGATGCAGAGGTCTGGCCCGGGACCAGGGTTCAATTCCTGCCTCGGCGGCTCTTGGACTCAATTTCCCCGGACCTGATAATCCTCGCCTCGGTGCCTAGTCTAATCATGGGTCCCACTCTGTGACTCTGGGCAATAGCTTGCTTAATCTCCACAACGGCCCCAGCAGCGCTTGGATGCTTGGCTTCACCTTGGGGGTGCCCAGGAGTGGACATTTCACAGGAAAGCCAGGATGGGTTCCACAGCGGTATGAATACAGCGCTACGAGGCCTCCGGGTAGAAGTGCGCTATATAAATACAATACATTTACATTTGATTGTATGTTGGAGTTCTTAGCAGCACAAGCACTGTCACCGCGTGATGTTTGGTGGTACAGCCACCGGTCTGAGAGTTGCCCTCATGGAGAGACGGAGAGTGGCTTGCAGCAGTCTGCCTGTGACCTCTTGACAATGGTGTGGCCAGTCCTGGTCTATTTTGTCCTAACGTGATCTCTGTGCCTTCTATCTTATTATGTATTTTGGTATGGCTACCCTTCCTTGCTTGCTCCTGCTGCTGGAAGTACACTGTGATAGGGCCTCTCTTCACAATCAGCAGGAGAGTACTGACGGGAGGGCTCCCTGTTCTGTGCTGCTACCTCATGCTCGTGCACTGCACAGCAGAATGGTGCAGGTGGGTGGGGCATGTCCCCTTGCAGCTGACAGGGGGTAGTGCGGGCAGATAGACTTCAGCAGCGCTCGAATCTGGGCAGTGGGCACCATGCGACCATAGAGTGGAGAGCCAATCCACTGCACATTGAGGGGGTCGGGAAGGCTTGATGCAGCTGCAGGCTGCAGCAGATACACACTGCACTCCTGACAGAGTACTGGGGACAGGCCGCGGGAAATGACCGCACATGCGGCCCGATAAGCGTCCCCCAACCAGTAGGCGGGCATCCCAAGAGTTAATGGGCACGTAGCTGGTGGCCCCGAGGCGCGGGAGCGAATACACACCTCGTTGCCAGTGTAAAGTGGTTGCCCCATGTGTTGTAGGCCATAGTTCATGCAGGTTCAATAATACCACATAACCCACTTGTCGGATTCAATGCCATTGCGTTACTGCCTTACTTGGCCATGGCCACGCGCTTTAATTAACCCTGCACGCGGAGCTCAGGAATCAACCCCCCAAAAAACACGCACGTGGGTGACAACTTTATGATCACCCCCCCCCCCCCCGGTGTGCAGCGAGGTGGTACAATACAAATGGGACTGTAACCTCGTCCTTAGTACCCTCGACCTCATTATAATAACTGTGATTAGAGAGGAAGTCACTGCAAATATTAAATGGCTCATGATAAAATGTTATGATCGATTATGCCGCTTCTAAACACCCTGAAGCTGTTAAGAATTCTTTGGAGGCAGATTTACAAGGCACTTGCGCCACTTTTGCGTCACTTTTCTCATGTTAAAAGTGACGCAAAAGTGGCGCAAGGGCCTTGTAAATCTGCCCCTTTGTGTTTAGTTCTCCCCCCACGCTCTCCAGACGGCGGCGCCATCGTTGTTCGTATAACTAGCTGAAAAGGGGAAACTAGAACATATCCCTCCCTGGCAGTTATTTCATCTTGGTCACGACATCTGTTAAATCAATGCTACACAAGACAGATAGGAAACCGGGCCATTGGGATGCAAAAATCTATTACAGTCGCTAATAAAGGTACATTGGTGATATTCATAATGCAAGATTAATAGACTGCGAAGATGAAGCGAGCATTGATTGTCTGAAGAGAATTTACGACTGGCAAATGGTGCTGGATTGATGGCTTCGGGAGTTGGCGCGCGCCGGTTGTCATCAGACCGGCTTCAGCCACTCGGGGATGTTCCACAGGCACGGGGGGTTAAAAGAAGACTAGCGGCTAGAGCTAGGTCTGTCAAAAACGGGCACTCCCCCCTTCCTCCCCCCCGCTCCCCCGCTCCCCCCCCCCCCCCCCCCCCCCCCGCTTCGGCTGCCCATACTCACAGGGAGGTTTTGTTTGCTGCGTTTGAAGGTTTACACACTGGAAATCGAGGTGATACCTGCGAATTATGTCTTGCAGTCTGATGGAGAAGCCACATTTCAGCTCAGCAATTACTCCAAAATGATTGACAGCCAAAGCAGCACCAAACACACGATGGCTCACGGAAGGCAGCTGCGAAATACGAAACGAACAGGAAGCAAACCCCTGACAGGGAGGGAAGGCTGCATGGAACAAACACGAGGAGTTACTGAAGAACGTGGACACCAAGGCACCAACATGCCAGGGGTAGACAACGTCACATTATTAGGAGTTAATCCTTGGTCCAACCAAAGCCCCTCAACAGGGTCCTATATGCTGTCGAGGGGCTAGATGAAGGTCGCTTCTGACTCCTGCAACCAGATGTAGCAAGAGGGGTGCAGTCATACCTCATTTGGGGGTCACTGGGCAGGCAGGGGGCTACTGGGCCTCAGCCACGGTGGGTGCCTTACATTTGCCACTAGCGTACTAAGTAAGGCTCGTCCTATTATCACTTTGTGAACAGGACCAAAATCAGTGCTTAATTTGTGCAAGTAGTTTCTAATGCTGGCACTGGCACTTAATTGTTAACACCAGCACTTATGACAGTCTGTCACATGGTGGGGCTGATTGTGAAATTATAAAATGAACATAACACTTGCTTAATAATTGAATATACATGAACAATTATTTAAATATGCCACCCAAGCTATTATTATAATGTTGGGTGGCCCAGAAAAGTCTGAATTTTGAATCTATAGGAGTGTGATGGTTAATCGTTTTCTTTGTACTGTCATTGGCATGACTGACAGGGGCAAAGGGTGGTGCAAGCTGCAGTTAACACCTGAAGAGGTGCCTGGCACGTATGTTGTTTACAAATTAAGCATTGGGCCACATACAACCCTTTTCTCACTGGACTCTCAGAGTAGTGAGCGTGAGCAGCCCCAGGCTTCTCAGGGAGGTACTGTGCAGGACATGAGCTCATAACTCAACTACCACCCAACATACATAATACCATCAATGTCCAGTCCAGTGCTCGTCTTTCAGAAAATAATGTACATTTTAATCTTATAGTACTCAGTACTACACAATTCAATCCAGTATACATAATAGTGATCATGGGCGCTGCACTATACCCCTTATCCCTTCATGCTATCTACTACCTGTGCGCCCCTACATGAAACTGTCCTATAGCTGGTTATGATAGGAGCATGAATAAGACTTGTGCAGATTTTACCACCCAACAAGTCAATACAGAATAATCTCTTTCTTTAGCTCGAGTTCTTACCTCTGTTGGTGTGTGGGATAGAAAGTTTGTCCCCTAGTCCTTTTTGCTCAGCAAGCCAAAATCTGTCTGCTGATAACATTATAAGCCAGAACAGTATCTCGGGCTGTCAGAAAAACCGACCCATTAGGAAGATCCACGTAGAAAAGGAGAGTAACTGGCAGAATACTACTTCAAACATGAGTTCTCAGGTTATTCCTCATCCCTGTCCATATTTTTATTACAGAGATCACAGCTGGTTTGAGCAGCTGGACCAGTATTACAGACAGGGCGTAATGTCCCTTTAAACAGGTGCACTATGCAAGCACGGACAGTGCATTCTATTACAATAAATGCGCTAAACCCAGGGAAGCCCAAACTCCTGACTGCCCTGGGGGCAGCACATTCAGTGAAATAGAAAGCGGCTGCTTATTAACGACTCCATGTTTCACAGTGCAGGTGCTGCCACCTGCACCTAAAAAGAGGGGTCGAAGCTCCCCATGCAGGCGAGTACAGTGAGTGACTGCACTCGCCTGCAGGGGATAGTCTGGGCAGTCCCCATTTTCCCCATTCCAAAGGGTTGCTCTTAGGAGATGTGCTGATAATGCGCCACCCCTATGTGGCACACTGTCAGTACACTTCCTAAGGCCCTGTTTGCCTCTGCCACAGCATCCGTGACAGGGCATGGGCAGAGAGGCTAAGAGATTCCTCCATTTGCATGGGGCCGCACCCCCATGCAAATAAGGGAACGCCCTCTCAAGATAATGCTAGTGCTACTTATGCACCAGCAATATCAGTATTACAGAAGGGACTGCACAAGCGTCTACGGCTCCTTTTGAAATACCATAGAGCCCCTGAGCATACAAAGCAGACGCACACACCAGTTGCACCTCTGTGGCACTATGCATAATATGACCCCTGAAGGTCCCAGTGGCAGTCTGGGCATGTGGTGGGTATGCCTTACTTGCAATCCCAATGAGCTTGGTAACTCTCAATACCAGGCCATTTGGAAATTAAGAGTAGCTCCTAATTAAGACCAACGTGTTCTGCCGAGGACCACACAATTTCCTAAAATGGAGAAGCTGGGATTGAAATCTAGTTCTTCAGAGTCAGAAGTATATACCTTTACTTTACCACTAAACTACAATTCCGCCCAAAGAATCACTAACGCCTACCAGCAACTTTTAATTTTCTAAGCACCAGTTAGTAACCTTTCAGTATGATAGCTAAAAAGTGAAACTACTCATTTTCATTTGTATGTTTTCGGTTTTAATATTCAAATTCTGTTAAACACCTGACATTTCAAAAATGTCGAATGTTCAATACTTTTGAAAGTCTATATATTTCAGTTGCAGAACAAAACCCAGTATGAGTTTTTTTCTTTTCTGCCCCTGGCTATCAGGGATCCTTGACAGGTGCAGTGCACATGTCAGCGGAAACACAGCCATGCGAACCAGTGCAGGTGACCTTTTTAGAACTGGGTTGTACTTTTGTTTACGTGTCTTTGTTAAAGCAAAACATTCTATGTCTAGTGGTGTTATCCTGTCTACAATTCATATTCCTAACACACTCAACAGATACTACTTTAAAATCTAAGTAAACTGGCTTCTCTGAAAATTGGAAAGCTGAAGAATGTGCTAACTAAACTGTGGTTGCTCAGATGTTGTGTGTTTTGCTCCCAGAGGTGCGCTAAGGACACTTTGAGAAGTTGAACTGCTGGCCTGCTGCTGACAGTAAGCCCCCTCCATGTACTGTTTGCCTTGGGCTGGCTCGGGGGTCTTCGCTCCTGCTGTGATTGCCATGGTGATGAGAGAAAGGCAACTTCTTTGCAGTCTGCAGTCAACAAAGGCCTCCAAAAGATTCTACAGCTGAAGATGATGCACACTAGCTAGACACGTTGGCGGGAACCAATGGGCACAATGCGGTTCTTGATGGGATGTGTCCTACTTAACCCCTCAGTTGGTTGCGTCAATTAATTCAAATGTTCTTGCATGTGTGTTTGACGCTATTTTACACGATAACCTAAATATAAAGCGCACACAGGATCGGGGGCTGTGTTGTCCTCAATGACGATGAGGACATGTGCCCCCATAGATTGGATTGTTAGAAAATAAAATATCATAATCAATTTAATAAGCCGTCTTCAAGCGAGGTATAATTTAGAAACAGTGACAGTTTATTAAATAGTTAAACGTTAAATACAGGAGGCAAAATATTGATATTCTCAAAATCAGTCAAAATGAATATTAAATCACAGACAGGGAATTCGTATAAGGCTCAAATAAATTGCAGAAATCAGTAATGCAGCATAAGGTCTGACTTTATGTCTCCCTCAATAGAACTGAAAATGTTTTTTAAGTCCTGAGTATGCAATAAATCAATGTGTGTCTGCTCCCAAAACATTAGGAATGCAACACTGGCTCACCTCCAAAACCAGCCCTCTTTTACAGGAAAATACACAGTAAAAACCACACAGTCAGCATGCGGGGATCGAAATGTTATAAAAGCTAAGCAAATCACAATACAGAATAAAATGCAACAATACCCAACACCACCCGCTAAATGAATAATAATTAGTCCCCTTCTGACCTATTGTTATAGAATGTGACAGTACTAATCTAGTTGCATATAAAGTAAATACATATTTATGAAATGAAAGGCCCACTGAGATCTAGCAGGAGAACAGAAGAAACAGCAACATTTATGCAGAAAGCTTCAGCTAGAGCTTACAAAGAACAACATTTGTATTCTTTGAGATAAGGGAGGATTACAAAACGTATCATATTCAATAATGTTTCGGTGCACATTTTGCTGCATGTGGACTCAGTGGGAAATGAAAAGATGGTCAGTCACGTTTTGAAAAAGAAGATGAAGCACCCGGGCCTAGTTTGGTCAATCTAAGAAAAACACAGTTCTGCAAAGTGGAAAAAATTTGTTTGTGTGCAAATCATTCGTAAAACGAATGGAGTCTTTAATATAAAATTCTGCTCTAACACACATCATACAACTTGCATTACCTCAGTTAGAGCACTTTAACGTTAGAGGTATATTACTATCTGACATAATATGTTATCATCTAGTAGTAAGGTGGCATTCTCAACAAACACCACAAGCTATATGCCTCAACCACCCACCACAACGCCTCAGCCCACAACCATATTTCACATTACCTCCATGATGGTCATCAGGTGAGTTTTAAGCAACACCTAGAACTGTCCACCCAGTGACGGATCTTGATATGTAACAGAACTCTTGTGCAAATGGTTCGCGCTTTGGTGCACAGGAATATCAGATGTTACAATGCAGTGCTTTACCCTGCATTTTTTTACCCCGTGGGCATTGCCAAATGTTGATCATAACATTGCACAATGTAATCCACGCAGGGCTTTACAACATATGCCTTCTACTGCATTGTGCAGTCAAGGCATATGTTCTGGCAGGTCCCACTGGGTAGTTATAGTTAAGTCAGTTTTTCCATAGCAAATTCTTTATTTAAGTGTTGCTAATAAATTTGGCACCGTTTGTCAAATCTGCCCTAAACTTTCCATTAATAGGGCTCTTTTTTACCTAGTTAGGCCAAAGAAAAATTTCGGGGTGATATGTCAAGCGAGGGGCGAGAAAAAAGGGGGATTCCAAAATGCAAAATCCCCATGCATTTTCAATAGACTTCTTTAGGCAGGGCTACCACAAAAGCTGCTGAACAGAATTACACAAAATTTGGCAAGGAAGCTAGATCTTGGTTCGCAGATTGTGTTTTTTGTGATTTGGTGCAAATCCGTTCCGTAGTTTTTCAGATATTAAGGTTTAAACATATTTGCTTATCTGGACTCTGGTGAGAGTTCCTCGAACCTAATTAAAAAAAAATCAGAGTTCTGATTGGCCCGGGGAGTTTTTTTCCCCTTGGGCCAAATCACTCCAGTGGGAGTCAGACTCCAGGGAGAGCTAACACTCTGAAAGACTGTCAGCAACATGAGAAAAATGTTGCTGGCAGTCATTACAGGCCTTGAAAACTTAGTCCCCTGTCCTGAAGTTTAGAAAAAAATGATATAAGGGGGCAGGATAGGGCCACCCTGCCCCTCTAGGCCCCATGGTAGGGACTCAAAGGGACTCCGCCTGGGGCACAAATGTAAAAACAAAATCAGTGTTTTTTTCCGCAATGCTGCAGGACTACAGCGGGATCGCAAACAAAAAAAAACCAACTGGTGGGCCGGGGCCACACTACCTAATTTCGGGGACCCCATCCCCGGTGGTCCAATTAATAAATATTGGGCGGGGTGCATCGCCCCCCTCCCTGAACCGTATTTGGCCCAAGGACCCCATTCCCCAGGGCCTAAATTAATTATTGTGGGGAGGGGGCCTCACGGGCACCTCTACGAGCTATGTTCGGCCACGGGGATCCAATTTAATTAAAATGAGGAGGGGGTACCAGACCCCTTCCTTGAGCCTTATTTGGCCATCCCCAGGGCCCAAAGTCTTTCATAAGGCTAAAACCTTTTATGGCCCCAGGGACTTTATCCCCAAGGGCCGGCTCACTTGCTGTGTCCCGGGGAGTCCACCCCCCAGGACCCAGCAGTTTCCCTGAAGTTCACAACATGTACGTCTGGTCATAATGAGAAAATTGTATGGCGACATTTGTATATGCAAATAATGTCCTGTTGCAACTTGGTGTACGTGTAATGGAGCTGCCAGAGAAGAAATCCTCTTTAGGACAAGAACCCTCACTCACCCAAGGATGACTCATCGCAGGATCTTTAACCGGAGGCGCTTAAAGATCCTGCGCTTGTCCCGCGTCTTCCGCGCCCGGAGGCGCTTAAAGATCCTGCGCTTGTCCCGCGTCGCGGGATGCACGCGGGCGGTCGCCGGGCTGAGCCCGGGCAGAGGGCGGGCCGTCTGTGGCCGTCCGGGGCCAGACGAGGCCGGGGCGGGACCCCCCCCTTTTCTTCCTCTTTCCGCGGATGTATGAACTTTGGTCACGGCCCGACAGTAAGAACGTACTCACTGTAAATGAACGTTGCAATATATGTAATCAAGTTGTCCATAATACTCACTCTTTGACGACCTTTGCTGTCAGGTATCCTGTTAGACCTAGCACACAGCCTTGCTAAGAATAATAATGACCGCACAATCAACTAAGGGCAGGAACTCTTTAGGGGGAGGGCTAAACAAAGGGACGCTCGACCATTTTTTAACTAAGGCGGCTTCAAAAATCGACCATGAGATAGCGATTCCCGAACACCGACTATCACTGGAATTAGCTAATAGAAATTCTTCCTTGGGCTCCCTAATCACAGTTCCATCGCCGCCGCCACAATCCACCCAAGTAACTCTGACAGATGATCCTAGCATCCCCCTACTTTTGCAAGACTGTATTACATCTTTGACTTCAAGCAGGGGGTTACGAGTAAGTAGTGACAGTCTCGATATCTCCCTAGAACTATTATCAGAGGAATTCCTAAACCCCCCAGAAAAAATTACAACACAGAGAAATAATAATTCAAAGATTAGACAAACAGGGCACGTCAAAGCGAAAAAGGGGAGGAGCATGCAATCAGGGTAGACCTCCAAAAACAGCTAAAATACATCACATCCCCTTAAAATCTAAAGGTACACTGCTAAAGGAACCTTTGTCATTCTCAAATGATCTGATGAAAAATTTCGAGCATTTAGTAAAATCATTACTCTTACCCCTTATAGAAAGAGTTAAGAGGATATCTGACCAACTAAATACAATGGCTTAAACTACAACTAACAATGCCAATCTCCTACAGCAATTGTTGACATCTAAACAACCTATTTCCCTTGGTGGTCAGATACCGGGGGATGCTCACAAACCAACTGAAACATTAGGATCCTTATCCACTGTAAAAGCGTGCAATCTGATTCCTTTAGTAACGGACAGTACCCATACAACAAACACAGGGTCAAATGAAACCGTTCCAACACAAATCCCAGAAGATTTAAATATTCCTCCCATTAGAGATAACTCGACGACTAAAATCATAAATAAAATGGGAGTACACATAGATCTCCCCCCTGCTTCCGCCCCTTATGTTATAATCCTTACCGGCGTCCCAGAATTGCCAGCAGGGAAAAGGGAACATTATTTGGAATTAAAAAACAAGGCCATACATTGGCTAATAAAAAATAGACCCCTGCCACCTAACATAAATGGCGAGATTATGTTCGTGAGAAGACTGACATGGGTTGGCCACAGACCTAAGGACATTGCGGGTGATGTCCTGATTGTAAACTTTAGGGACCGGAGGGCAGTAGCTCACATCACGGATTGGTATGTCAAGAGAGGTGGCGATGGCATATCCACCCGTGATCTGAGCTATTTTTATCCCCAACCCTTAGTAACCGGGAGGTTCCCCAGACAATCCAGCAAGATGGGGAATAATTTCACCCTCTTTTCACCAGTTCCAACACCTTCCCTTTGTAGAAGGCAGGAGGCATACTACCCGCGACCCTCTTATAGAAACAGGCCTTTCTCGCAACAATATATGCGAACACAGAGGTCTGCTTACATCTCGCCCTGGTCTATTCCCCTACACAATCACTACGAGGCATTAACTTCCCTTGACGAACAGGGTTGAAATAGGGGGGAAAACAGGGCGCACACAATAACCTTGAAGGTTCCAGCTCTACCACCGGCTGACTTAAATGAACATCGGAGAGCACTCCCCCGATAATAGGAGAGGAGAAGACCAAGAAGTAGGGCTCACAGACGGGCTCGGTATCTCGAAATTCCAAAAATTTTCACATGAGCAAAGAACTGATCTGACCCTTGAGACAGAGCAACCCTCCCCCCCACTGATGACAAACAGAACCGAAAAAAACTGACGCGGCTTCCACCCTTCACTTGGGAAAAAGCAATCTAAATTTCATATCCTGGAATGTCGCAGGGTTAGCTAGCAAAATCTCCTTTCAACCATGGCTAGATGTTGTCCAAAACTATGATGTAATCTGCCTTCAAGAAACATGGGCAGCGGATGAATTAAATCAAAAGAAGTGCACACACTATAACAGTAGGTGCATCCCTGTGTTTGGGCACACTTTTAGGTTCAAACATAGACTCCTCAAAGCTTGATGCAAATGTTTTCTCTTTATTTACTTATATTCACTCGATATTCATTTCATATCCGTTATGTATTCATTATAACACACTTTTGCTTTTCATATTTGTATCCACAATTATATTTGAATGCTCCAATGCATTTCGGGCCAGTGCCCTTTTTCCAGGAGCTCTGCGAGCAAAAAACAAACGGGACATTTCTTGTAACGTTGTTACTCCATAAAACTATATACAACTATACAGTTAGACTTATAGGTTAGTATTGCAATCATACATGCAAATATCTGCCACGTGTGATGTGTGGTGCATGCTGGAAAAAACGTGGAAACCGGAAAAAAAACGAACGAAAAGTGAAGCCGGTACGGTGGGAAAGGCGTATATATTGTACTTACTCGACTTTCAATATTGGTGCGTGATCGAGTTTTATCTAAATAACATGAGAGAACGGGTTATAATATCCGTGGTGGGACAGTAGGTTCAAATAAGAGCGGCGGACGTATTTGCACTTACTTGGGCATTTGATGCTTCCTAGATTGGAAAATGTGTCCTCAGTTCACGACTAGCGGCTATGGCGGTCGCGGTGTGTTTGATTCCGGGCAATGGTGTTTCAGTCATGTGATATAATCACGTGATTGGGGTTACGTGGCGCAGGTAAACACAAAAAAGGGACTGTAATACCCGGGTGTCATACTGGGTGTGTGTAAAGTTATGTGGTGGATAGCCAATAGGATCACAACCTTAAGTGGAAATAACACGATAAATGGAAATAAAATATGTTTTACATTGTGCAGTATATACAATTCTATGTGTAATAGGCAGCAAAGATGTCACTAGTCAGAGTCTCTTAATTATTAATTATATAAAGCAACTGAGTTCAGTCCGATCGTTAAGCCCGAAGGGCTTCATTGATTGTAGACGGTATATCCATGCTGTTTCGCGTTGAAGTAGGAATCTGTTGTTGTCTCTTCCCTCCCGTTTCTCAATGATTTCAAGGACCATGTACTTCAGCTGTGCGATGTTATGGTGCTGTTCCATGAAGTGTACCGCTACACTGGATTTCACGTTCTTTGTTCGGATATTTGATTTGTGTTCATTTAACCGTGTTTTTATTTTTCTTTCTGTTTTGCCAATATAGATTTTCCCACATGGGCATTTGAGAAGGTATATTAGGTTCATTGAGTCACATGTGGCATTTACACGGAGTTTGATGGTTTGACCTCTCATCGGGTGTGTGATGGCATCCCCTTTAATGACATTGTTGCAATTGTTGCAATTCATGCATGGGATAGTTCCTCTTGTCTTTTCTTTCATCCTGGTTTCTTTAGATAATATCTCTTTGATGTTTTTTCCTCTGGTGTATGCAAAAATCGGTGGATTGCTGAAGATGTTATTGAATTCAGTTTCAGAAGAAAGGATTGGCCAGTGTCGTAAAATGATTTTTTTGTATGTGAAGCTTGTTGTGGAGAACTTTGATACTAGGACGATTCTGTCCTCTTTAGGTTTGGTGGTTTTTGTTAATGCCTGTTCTCTAGTGATTTTTGACACTCTGTTTTCAGCTTGATTTATGATATATTTCGGGTATCCTCTTTCTGAAAATTTCTCGCCCATTTCTTTGATGCGTTTTTCACCTTGTTCCGTGTTAGATGTAATTCGTTTCGCTCTTAGCATTTGGGAGTATGGAAGATGATTTTTTAAGGCTCCCTGATGAAAACTTGTGAAATGCAACGTATTATTGCGATCAGTGGTTTTCCTGTAGATATCTGTTTCGAAACCTGTGGATGTTTTTGAGATCAATACATCCAGAAATGTGATGGTGTCTTCTTCTATTGACCATGTTAGTTCAATTCTGTCATCTTTGGTGTTGAGTTCAGTTAGGGCTGCTGTGAGGCCTTCTTTCGTGTCCTTCCAAATGAAGAATAGATCTTCTATGTACCTAGTATACATTTTCAGGTTGTTGGTCCATGTGTCATTGTCATAGATGTACTTCTCCTCAAACTCTTTCATATATAAATTAGCATACGTCAGTGCTGCACAATTGCCCATCGACATTCCTGATAGCTGCCTGTACCATACCTTGTCGTGTTCAAAGTAGCTATGGTATAACGTGAATACCATTAGCTCCATTAAGAATTGTTGCATTTCTGTTTCAATCTCACTGTTGACAATGGTTTTCTCAACGGCCTCTATTCCTCCCCCGTGGGGGATAGATGTGTATAGTGATTTGACGTCTGCTGTACACATAAATATCTGTTCATTATCCTGTATGGTGACTTTAGATAATTTCAGTAGAAAGTCTGTGGTGTCTTTTGTGTAACTTCTCATATTCTGCACAAACGGTTGTAGATGTTTATCTAGAAACTTTCCTATGGGTTCATGCAATGACCCCCTCGTTGACACAATTGGCCTAAATGGAGGATCTCTCAAACATTTGTGTATTTTTGGAGTCATTTGTATAGACGGGCTCCTGGGATGTTCAACTAACAGATATTTAAAAGTTCTTTCATCAATGATTTCTGTTTGTCGTGCTTTTGATAGAATCTCCTTTAATGTATTTTTGATGGCCATTGTGGGGTTATTTTCCAATTGCATATAAGTTTCTGGATCTTCAATATGTTCTTGAATTTTTGTTAGGTACATGGACGTATTTACAATCACTAATGCTCCGCCTTTGTCGGCCTTAATGCATTTGATTTCTTTGTTATCAGCAATGTTTTTCAAGGTGTCTTCATCTTTCCTAGATAGGTTGGATCTAATTTTTTTGTTAAAGTTGATTTTGGCTAGATCTAATTTCACAAGTGTCTCAAATGTATCGATACATTTGTGGCTTACTGGGGGAATGTATGTACTTGATGGTCGTAATCCCATGAGTTGATCCTGCTTTACTTCTGTTTTGGGAGGTAATACGTTTTCAAAGAAGTGTCTAAGACGTAACTTGCGTGTAAGTTTATACGTGCTGACATCCAATTCTAAGAGATTAGTTTTGACTGTAGGGATGAAAGACGTTCCTTTTTGAAGGATAGAAAGTTGATGTTGAGTTAAAGGGGTATCTGAGATGTTGATGACTAAGTGTTCTGTTTTTTCTTGTCTTTCTTTTGGAAGGTACTCCTGGTGTTGGGTATGTTTTTCTCTTTTTCTTTTGCTCCTCCTGAGTCTTCTTTTTCGCTCTGGTCTTCCTCTAAAAAAGGCTCCAATGTAGTTGGGACGTTTTCATTAATGGCTGCAATGTCTTTGTCTCTGGTAGATGTCCTTATTGTAGAAGTTATCTTTACTGTTGGTTGGCGGGTTGATGAGTCGCTTCCTGAAGATGAGGTATCTGTTTGTTGGGTGTTAGGTCGGTTTCTCCGTCTTTGGGCGTACACATCAGCCCAGGTGTACACCTCTCCTAATTTATAGTCTAGAGTATCACGTCTAAACTTACGGATTTTCCTTTCGTTGACTTCCCGAGTGTGTTTATCTAGTTGGGTTTTAATGTCATCAAGGATTTTTGACCATTCTTCTGTGGGTGCGGTGTCTTCCAATTCTCTTTCAATTTCTTTAATCTCTTTCTCTAGTTCCAATAATATGTTTGACAGTTCTTCTACAATAAGTAAAATAAGATCAAGGCTACACTTGTTTAGGATCGCATTCCATTTTTCTAGGAAAGATTTAGAGTTTTTACAAAGGGATGGTTTGAGCGCTATCCTCAGTCCACGGGGAATTCTGAGAGCTCTATGATATTTGATAAGGGTGTTAGCGTGAAGTTTCTGATTGATTCTTCTTTTAGATAAATATAAGAGTTGTCTGACGCATTGGTCTTTGCTGCGACCTGTATTTTCTTGTGATATGTCCTCGTCGATTAATGCGTAAATTCGCTCCGTCTCATTAGCTCCAAAAGCTAATGTAGATGCTCTTTCTTCAGTGGATTTGGATATTTCATCGTATTGCATTTTTCTTGGCGTGCTAACTTCCCCTTGGGCGGTAAATGTATATAGACTTCATATAATTGGGGTGTTTCACAGCTATCAAAAGTTTTTATGACTCTTTCTGATTTGAGCTCACAATTAGTATGGTTAGGTGCTCCTACAGGTGACGGGGCCGTCCTGCTCCGTTAGTTAATGAAATCAAAAGAAGTGCACACACTATAACAGTAGGTGCATCCCTGTGTTTGGGCACACTTTTAGGTTCAAACATAGACTCCTCAAAGCTTGATGCAAATGTTTTCTCTTTATTTACTTATATTCACTCGATATTCATTTCATATCCGTTATGTATTCATTATAACACACTTTTGCTTTTCATATTTGTATCCAAAATTATATTTGAATGCTCCAATGCATTTCGGGCCAGTGCCCTTTTTCCAGGAGCTCTGCGAGCAAAAAACAAACGGGACATTTCTTGTAACGTTGTTACTCCATAAAACTATATACAACTATACAGTTAGACTTATAGGTTAGTATTGCAATCATACATGCAAATATGTGCCACGTGTGATGTGTGGTGCATGCTGGAAAAAACGTGCAAACCGGAAAAAAAACGAACGAAAAGTGAAGCCGGTACGGTGGGAACGGCGTATATATTGTACTTACTCGAGTTTCAATATTGGTGCGTGATCGAGTTTTATCTAAATAACATGAGAGAACGGGTTATAATATCCGTGGTGGGACAGTAGGTTCAAATAAAAGCGGCGGACGTATTTGCACTTACTTGGGCATTTGATGCTTCCTAGATTGGAAAATGTGTCCTCACTTCACGACTAGCGGCTATGGCGGTCGCGGTGTGTTTGATTCCGGGCAATGGTGTTTCAGTCATGTGATATAATCACGTGATTGGGGTTACGTGGCGCAGGTAAACACAAAAAAGGGACTGTAATACCCGGGTGTCATACTGGGTGTGTGTAAAGTTATGTGGTGGATAGCCAATAGGATCACAACCTTAAGTGGAAATAACACGATAAATGGAAATAAAATATGTTTTACATTGTGCAGTATATACAATTCTATGTGTAATAGGCAGCAAAGATGTCACTAGTCAGAGTCTCTTAATTATTAATTATATAAAGCAACTGAGTTCAGTCCGATCGTTAAGCCCGAAGGGCTTCATTGATTGTAGACGGTATATCCATGCTGTTTCGCGTTGAAGTAGGAATCTGTTGTTGTCTCTTCCCTCCCGTTTCTCAATGATTTCAAGGACCATGTACTTCAGCTGTGCGATGTTATGGTGCTGTTCCATGAAGTGTACCGCTACACTGGATTTCACGTTCTTTGTTCGGATATTTGATTTGTGTTCATTTAACCGTGTTTATATTTTTCTTTCTGTTTTGCCAATATAGATTTTCCCACATGGGCATTTGAGAAGGTATATTAGGTTCATTGAGTCACATGTGGCATTTACACGGAGTTTGATGGTTTGACCTCTCATCGGGTGTGTGATGGCATCCCCTTTAATGACATTGTTGCAATTGTTGCAATTCATGCATGGGATAGTTCCTCTTGTCTTTTCTTTCATCCTGGTTTCTTTAGATAATATCTCTTTGATGTTTTTTCCTCTGGTGTATGCAAAAATCGGTGGATTGCTGAAGATGTTATTGAATTCAGTTTCAGAAGAAAGGATTGGCCAGTGTCGTAAAATGATTTTTTTGTATGTGAAGCTTGTTGTGGAGAACTTTGATACTAGGACGATTCTGTCCTCTTTAGGTTTGGTGGTTTTTGTTAATGCCTGTTCTCTAGTGATTTTTGACACTCTGTTTTCAGCTTGATTTATGATATATTTCGGGTATCCTCTTTCTGAGCATTTGGGAGTATGGAAGATGATTACTCCCAAATGCTAAGAGCGAAACGAATTACATCTAACACGGAACAAGGTGAAAAACGCATCAAAGAAATGGGCGAGAAATTTTCAGAAAGAGGATACCCGAAATATATCATAAATCAAGCTGAAAACAGAGTGTCAAAAATCACTAGAGAACAGGCATTAACAAAAACCACCAAACCTAAAGAGGACAGAATCGTCCTAGTATCAAAGTTCTCCACAACAAGCTTCACATACAAAAAAAATCATTTTACGACACTGGCCAATCCTTTCTTCTGAAACTGAATTCAATAACATCTTCAGCAATCCACCGATTTTTGCATACAACAGAGGAAAAAACATGAAAGAGATATTATCTAAAGAAACCAGGATGAAAGAAAAGACAAGAGGAACTATCCCATGCATGAATTGCAACAATTGCAACAATGTCATTAAAGGGGATGCCATCACACACCCGATGAGAGGTCAAACCATCAAACTCCGTGTAAATGCCACATGTGACTCAATGAACCTAATATACCTTCTCAAATGCCCATGTGGGAAAATCTATATTGGCAAAACAGAAAGAAAAATAAAAACACGGTTAAATGAACACAAATCAAATATCCGAACAAAGAACGTGAAATCCAGTGTAGCGGTACACTTCATGGAACAGCACCATAACATCGCACAGCTGAAGTACATGGTCCTTGAAATCATTGAGAAACGGGAGGGAAGAGACAACAACAGATTCCTACTTCAACGCGAAACAGCATGGATATACCGTCTACAATCAATGAAGCCCTTCGGGCTTAACGATCGGACTGAACTCAGTTGCTTTATATAATTAATAATTAAGAGACTCTGACTAGTGACATCTTTGCTGCCTATTACACATAGAATTGTATATACTGCACAATGTAAAACATATTTTATTTCCATTTATCGTGTTATTTCCACTTAAGGTTGTGATCCTATTGGCTATCCACCACATAACTTCACACACACCCAGTATGACACCTGGGTATTACAGTCCCTTTTTTGTGTTTACCTGCGCCACGTAACCCCAATCACGTGATTATATCACATGACTGAAACACCATTGCCCGGAATCAAACACACCGCGACCGCCATAGCCGCTAGTCGTGAACTGAGGACACATTTTCCAATCTAGGAAGCATCAAATGCCCAAGTAAGTGCAAATACGTCCGCCGCTTTTATTTGAACCTACTGTCCCACCACGGATATTATAACCCGTTCTCTCATGTTATTTAGATAAAACTCGATCACGCACCAATATTGAAACTCGAGTAAGTACAATATATACGCCTTTCCCACCGTACCGGCTTCACTTTTCGTTCGTTTTTTTTCCGGTTTGCACGTTTTTTCCAGCATGCACCACACATCACACGTGGCACATATTTGCATGTATGATTGCAATACTAACCTATAAGTCTAACTGTATAGTTGTATATAGTTTTATGGAGTAACAACGTTACAAGAAATGTCCCGTTTGTTTTTTGCTCGCAGAGCTCCTGGAAAAAGGGCACTGGCCCGAAATGCATTGGAGCATTCAAATATAATTGTGGATACAAATATGAAAAGCAAAAGTGTGTTATAATGAATACATAACGGATATGAAATGAATATCGAGTGAATATAAGTAAATAAAGAGAAAACATTTGCATCAAGCTTTGAGGAGTCTATGTTTGAACCTAAAAGTGTGCCCAAACACAGGGATGCACCTACTGTTATAGTGTGTGCACTTCTTTTGATTTCATTAACTAACGGAGCAGGACGGCCCCGTCACCTGTAGGAGCACCTAACCATACTAATTGTGAGCTCAAATCAGAAAGAGTCATAAAAACTTTTGATAGCTGTGCAACACCCCAATTATATGCAGCGGATGAATTACACATAATTGGCTATCAGACTTTTCATACGCCTGCTATTATAACTATCCAAGGAAGGAACAAAGGGGGCCTTTCTATATATGTTTCTACGGCAGCAGAAATCAAAATTTTAAAGTTTATATCTACAGAGCACTTTCAGATTCTGACTATGAGTGGTGGTCATGTTAAAAACATGACCATAGTTAATTTTTATAATAATATTTCTAAAAATAATGTGGATAATGTAATGAACAACCTTAAAAGTAGTCTATCTATCATTCAGGGCCACTTACGCTGTGAGATGGTTCTTATCTGGATGGGAGACTTTAATTGTAATATCTGTCCATATGGTTCGTCTGACATGTGCGGTCTAGCCGAACTCAAAGAGGACTCTCCCACCCACTTTATTCATTCCAAACTTGGAAACGTCCTTAACGGTATGTTATTCTACTTTAACCTGTCTTACATCAATGAAATATGTTCCCCAGCCATTCCTTTTTGCCCTACCTTCAATGGCAGGGTTTGTAACTCCACGATTGATTTTACCCTTTTAACAGTTTCCCATGCAACTTTGATCTCTTCATGGGAAACCCTACCGCTAAGTTTTAGTGATCACTATCCTATCCGCTTCACTCTAAAATTTAAAGGGCAAACAAAGACTCCAATAGATAAATCTGTATACCTCCCGCCAGTTAGACTAGCTGCTTCCAATGGATACACGTTAAAATGGTATAAGGTGAATCCAGTTGATTTCCTTCTAAAACTGGATACGGTTTGCCACGCAGATCTACTTGTCTGCTTATCTCGCTCAGAGGAACCAGCTAAAGTTGTGAGCTCCTTTATCAAACTTCAGAGCGAGATGAAGAATTTATTAACTAGGTAACACCGACCAAATGCTAACAAACTACACGGTTGGTTTGACAAAAGCTGTACTCAAGCACATTCCTTTTTGAAAAGGGCTCTCCAAGCATCACCTAGATCCCCCCCTACGATTAGGCAAGCCAGGAAACAATATAAAGCGGCCATTAAAAATAGGAAGATTCAACTGAAAAAGGAGGCTTGATCAGCTTTATGCGATGCTTCAAAAAGCAGGGATAACACCACTTTTTGGAAAATTGTCAATACCCATTATCTAACAAACAGAGATGCAGATATTATAGATCAGGCCATTGATGGGGAAACATGGGTTAAGCACTTTACACACCTCTACGACACTGTGACCCCCCCAGATAATGCAAACTCTGGAACGGGACTCTCGAATATCCAGTGTGATAATTCCCCACCTACCGTGTTCCCGTTGGGTATCCTTTTTACCTATCAGGAGGTCCTAAAAGCTATCAGTGATAGCCCCTCTGGTAAAGCCCCGGGCCTAGACGGAGTTCCAATAGATGTATATAAAAATGAAACCTATCTGTGGGCTCCATTATTAACAAACGTTTTAAATAAAGTAAATCAACAGGGGCTTATACCTTCTTGGACAGAAGCTATAGTGGTCCCTATTTTTAAAAAGGGCAACCGAAATGATCCCACCTGCTACCGCCCGATTTCATTGCTCGATGCACTAATGAAAGTAGCAGGCCGAATAGTGTTACACAGGATTCAATCATGGGCTGAGGAAATGATATTATATCAAATTTGCAATATGGTTTTAGAACGGGGAAGGGCACAATAGAGCAGGGTTAAAATCTTGCATTGACAATATCGAAGTATACTCAGGCCAAGAAGGGGAATCTTTTCATTGCCTTTGTTGACCTGAGTTCTGCTTTCGATTGCGTCAACCACAACTTTTTATGGGAAACATTAACAGACATGGGCTTGGACAATCAAATTCTTCAGTTCATTAAAGAACTCTACAGGGGAGCAGGTGCTAGGGTCCGTTACACCTGATTGGGTGAGTGTTCAGGAAAATTCCCTATCAAGAGGGGTGTGAGACAGGGGTGCATTCTTGCCCCCTTCTCTTCACACTTTACATAAACTCGATCAGCCAACATCTTAGGGAGTCCCAACACGATCACCCAACTATAATGGGAATACCAACCCCATTATTCTTATATGCGGATGACGCTGCCATCATGTCCCGTACCAGGATTGGTCTGCAGAGAGCCGTCCTCAAATTTGCGAACTACATGACAGAAAGGGGCTTAAAAATCAACATTTCCAAAACATATATAATGTCATGTGGGATAGGGACAAAGAGGACTCCCTGTTCTATTTTTCTTGATGGTAGGCGGATTGAATCCATAGATAGATTCACCTACCTGGGCATACACTTTGATAGAAAAGGCAGTTGGCAGCCTGCTGTGACAGCTAGACAGCTGGCCTTTTCTAGGACCATAGGCGCCCTGAACAATTTTGAGGCTAAAATCAGAGGTAGACCTGTGAGAGAGCTGATCCATATCTATAATGCGAAATGCGTTTTTACAGCTGTATATGGCTCAGGTCTCTGGGGAATGGAAAACGCTCAAAAAATTCAGTGTAGTGAAAACCAGTTCATCCGCCATTTATTGGCTGTACCCAAATCAACATCGACCTATTTTGTACATATTGAACTGGGGCTTCACTACATTCTGGATATTATTAAAACAGCCCCCATTCTATTATGACATAAAATCTGGGTTGCCCCTGAGACTTCATTAAATCGGGATCTAATTAATGAGTGCCTCAAACTTGAGGGAGTAGGTAACATCAAATGGCTAACTTATGTGAAGAACATGATGACAGAGCTCGGACACTCGGAATTTTATACTAGCCCACTGGCCATGGAATTATTATCTAGGGAAATCTTTGAAAAAGATGGTCATGGAGCACTTAAACACTAAGAGGTGGGGTATGGAAAAAATAAAGCATACTGTTATAAGATACCAACAAATTACTCCTCTGGAAGGGCTTCAAAGGTATCTTACGTCAAACCCCAGCTGTTATGCCCGAATGTTACTCTCTCGATTCAGGTTTGGAACCTTTTACCGTTTGATTACCTTTCCTCATGTTAATAATTGGACTATGGAAAATGTAATCTGCCCCTGTGATGATATATCTGCCCAGTCTAATATCCATTGTGCCTTTTTTTGTAAATTCTATGAAATTCCACGGAGGACCTTTTTGAAACCAATCTTAAAAAAATGGGATATCCGTATTTGCAAACTTGCTTTTATCAGACTTCAGCAACTGGAAAATGATTTTGTAATTTATGCCGTTTCTGGTTTTTTAAAGTCTGTTGTGAAATTCCGGAATACAATGAATTAACCTGTTTGGATGAACCCTATTATTAACTGTGATAACTGTTAAATAATTGTTTTTATCTATTTATTAATGGATTTTAAATAATTGTGTATTACTATAAAAATGTTTAGGGCACTCATTATTGAAATGTTCGCTTTTATGATTTTCTTTTAAAAATCGAATAAAGCTTTTTGAATCTGAATCTGACATGTTTCATTATAGGGTCCCCCAGTGGCGTCACTAGGGGGGTGCGGGGGTTGCGGCCCGCACCGGGTGACACCAACACATGGGGTGACACCAATCTGTACTGCAGCCTCGCCTCTGCAGCTGCTCTCACCTTTACTGTCGCTCCCTGTACAAGCTTGTTCCTCATGCTGTTCACACTCGCCAGCGTCTCGGAGGAGATCTGCAATGCTTGACTGCAATTTTCTTTGCTCACAAGGCAACTCTATAGCAGCCTAGCTCATCTGAGGGTGCATGGTTTCCTATTTTTCAATATCTTGCAGTCTTCAGTTTTCCAGTGAACCAGTTCCAAATTTCACCTTGCTCTTCACTACAGTGCCACCTGTTGCTCACACTCTTGTTTATACAAATCCAGGGAAGACAGATGGAGTAAGAGAGAGAGGGAGACAGAGGGAGCTAGAGGGAGTAATACAGAGAGAGGGAGCTAGAGAGAGCAAGACAGAGAGAGAGGAAGCAAGAGGGAGTAACAACGAGAGAGAGGGAGCTAGAGAGAGTAAGACACAGATGGAGGGAGATAAAGGGAGTAAGACAGAGAGATAGGGAGCTAGAGGGAGTAAGACAGAGAGAGAGAGAGCTAGAGTGAGAAAGACAGAGAGAGAGGGCGCTAGAGTGAGAAAGACAGAGAGAGAGGGAGCTAGAGGGAGTAAGACAGAGAGAGGGAGACAGAAGTAGCTAGAGGAAGTAAGACAGAGAGAGAGGGAGCTAGACAGAGAGAGGGAGCTAGAGGAGTTAGATAGATAGAGAGGGAGCTAGAGCGAGTAAGACAGAGAGAGAGGGAGCTAGAGGGAATAAGAGAGAGGGAGCTAGAGGGAGCAAGACAGAGAGAGAGGGAGCTAGAGGGAGTAATACAGAGAGAGGGAGCTAGAGGGAGTAAGATAGAGAGAGAGGGAGCAAGACAGAGAGAGGGAGCTAGAGGGAATAGGAGAGGAAGCTAGAGGGAGCAAGACAGAGAGAGAGGGAGCTAGAGGGAGTAAGACAGAGAGAGGGAGCTAGAGAGAGCAAGGCAGAGAGAGAGGGAGCTAGAGGGAGTAAGACAGAGAGAGGGAGCTAGAGAGAGTAAGACAGAGAGAGGGAGATAAAGGGAGTAAGACAGAGAGAGAGAGGGAGCTAGAGGGAGTAAGACAGAGAGAGAGAGAGCTAGAGTGAGAAAGACAGAGAGAGAGGGAGCTAGAGTGAGAGACAGAGAGAGAGAGCTAGAGGGAGTAAGACAGCAAGAGGGAGACAGAGGCAGCTAGAGGAAGTAAGACAGAGAGAGGGAGCTAGACAGAGAGAGGGAGCTAGAGGGAGTAAGATAGAGAGAACGGGAGCTAGAGGGAGCAAGACAGAGAGAGCGGGAGCTAGAGGGAATAAGAGAGAGGGAGCAAGATACAGAGAGAGGGAGCTAGAGGGAGTAAGACAGAGAGAGAGGGAGCAAGAGGGAGTAAGACAGAGAGAGAGGGAGACAGAGGGAGCTAAGGGAGTAAGATAGAGAGAGAGAGGGAGCTACACAGAGAGAGAGAGGGAGCTAGAGGGAGTAAGACAGAGAGAGAGGGAGCTAGAGGGCGCTAGACAGAGAGAGAGAGCGAGAGGGAGTAAGACAGAGAGAGAGGGAGCTAGACAAAGAGAGGGAGCTAGAGGGAGTAAGACAGAGAGAGAGAGAGACAGATGGAGCTAGAGGGAGCAAGACAGAGAGAGAGGGAGCTAGACAGAGAGAGGGAGCTAGAGGGAGTAAGATAGAGAGAGACGGAGCTAGAGGGAGGAAGACAGAGAGAGAGGGAGCTAGAGAGAATAGGAGAGAGAGGGAGCTAGAGGGAGGAAGACAGAGAGAGAGGGAGCTAGAGGGAGTACGACAGAGAGAGAGGGAGCTAGAGGGGGTAAGACAGAGAGAGAGCGGGAGCTAGAGGGAGTAAGACAGAGAGAGAGGGAGATAGAGGGAGCTAGAGGGAGCAAGAGAGAGGGAGCTAGAGGGAGCTAGACAGAGAGAGGGAGCTAGAGGGAGTAAGACACAGAGAGAGGGAGCTAGAGAGAGTAACACAGAGAGCGAGGGAGACAGAGGGAGCTAGAGGGAGTAAGACAGCGAGAGAGGGAGCTAGACAGAGAGAGGGAGCTAGAGGGAGTAAGATAGAGCGAGAGGGAGCTAGCGCGAGCAAGACAGAGAGAGAGGGAGCTAGAGGGTGTAAGAGAGAGAGAGGGAGCAAGACAGAGAGAGGGAGCTAGAGGGACTAAGACGGAGAGAGAGGGAGCTAGAGGGAGTAAGACAGAGAGAGGGAGCTAGACGGAGCAAGACAGAGAGAGAGGGAGCTAGAGGGTGCAAGACAGAGATGGAGCTAGAGGGAGTAAGAGAGAGGGAGCTAGAGGGAGTAAGACGGAGAGAGAGGGAGCTGGAGGGAGTAAGACAGAGAGAGGGGGAGCTAGAGGGAGTAAGACAGAGAGAGAGGGAGCTAGAGGGAGTAAGAGAGAGAGAGAGGGAGCTAGAGGGAGTAAGACAGAGAGGGAGACAGAGGGAGCTAGAGGGAGTAAGACAGGGAGAGAGGGAGCTAGAGGGAGCTAGACAGAGAGAGGGAGCAAGAGGGAGTAAGACAGAGAGAGAGGGAGCTAGAGGGAGTAAGACAGAGAAAGAGGGAGCTAGAGGGAGTAGGACAGAGAGAGGGAGACAGGGGGAGCGAGAGGGAGCAAGACAGAGAGAGAGGGAGCTAGACAGAGAGAGGGATCTAGAGGGAGTAAGACAGAGAGAGAGTGAGCTAGAGGGCACTAGACAGAGAGAGGGAACTAGAGGGAGTAAGAGAGAGAGAGGGAGCTAGAGGGAGCAAGACAGAGGGAGAGGGAGCTAAAGGGAGTAAGAGAGAGAGAGGGAGCTAGAGGGAGCTAGACAGAGAGAGGGAACTAGAGGGAGTAAGAGAGAGAGAGGGAGCTAGAGGGAGCAAGACAGAGGGAGAGGGAGCTAAAGGGAGTAAGAGAGAGAGAGGGAGCTAGAGGGAGCTAGACAGAGAGAGGGAGCTAGAGGGAGTAAGACAGAGAGAGAGGGAGCTAGAGGGAGTAAGACAGAGAGAGAGGGAGCTAGAGGGAGTAAGACAGAGAGAGGGAGACAGGGGGAGCGAGAGGGAGCAAGACAGAGAGAGAGGGAGCTAGACAGAGAGAGGGAGCTAGAGGGAGTAAGACAGAGAGAGAGTGAGCTAGAGGGCACTAGAGAGAGAGAGGGAGCTAGACAGAGAGAGGGAGCTAGAGGGAGTAAGACAGAGAGAGAGTGAGCTAGAGGGCACTAGACAGAGTGGGAACTAGAGGGAGTAAGAGAGAGAGAGGGAGCTAGAGGGAGCAAGACAGAGTGAGAGGGAGCTAGAGGGAGTAAGACAGAGAGAGGGAGAGCTAGAGGGAGCAAGACAGAGAGAGGGGGCTAGAGGGAGTAAGAGATAGAGGGAGCAAGAGGGAGTAAGAGAGAGGGGGCTAGAGGGAGTAAGACAGAGAGAGAGGGAGCTAGAGGGTGTAAGAGAGAGAGAGGGAGCAAGACAGAGAGAGGGAGCTAGAGGGACTAAGACGGAGAGAGAGGTAGCTAGAGGGAGTAAGACAGAGAGAGGGAGCTAGACGGAGCAAGACAGAGAGAGAGGGAGCTAGAGGGTGCAAGACAGAGATGGAGCTAGAGGGAGTAAGAGAGAGGGAGCTAGAGGGAGTAAGACAGAGAGAGAGGGAGCTGGAGGGAGTAAGACAGAGAGAGAGGGAGCTAGAGGGAGTAAGACAGAGAGAGAGGGAGCTAGAGGGAGTAAGAGAGAGGGAGCTAGAGGGAGTAAGAGAGAGAGAGAGGGAGCTAGAGGGAGTAAGACAGAGAGGGAGACAGAGGGAGCTAGAGGGAGTAAGACAGGGAGAGAGGGAGCTAGAGGGAGCAAGACAGAGGGAGAGGGAGCTAAAGGGAGTAAGAGAGAGAGAGGGAGCTAGAGGGAGCTAGACAGAGAGAGGGAGCAAGAGGGAGTAAGACAGAGAGAGAGGGAGCTAGAGGGAGTAAGACAGAGAGAGAGAGAGCTAGAGGGAGTAAGACAGAGAGAGGGAGACAGGGGGAGCGAGAGGGAGCAAGACAGAGAGAGAGGGAGCTAGACAGAGAGAGGGAGCTAGAGGGAGTAAGACAGGGAGAGAGTGAGCTAGAGAGCACTAGACAGAGAGAGGGAGCTAGACAGAGAGAGGGAGCTAGAGGGAGTAAGACAGAGAGAGAGTGAGCTAGAGGGCACTAGACAGAGAGAGGGAACTAGAGGGAGTAAGAGCGAGAGAGGGAGCTAGAGGGAGCAAGACAGAGGGAGATGGAGCTAAAGGGAGTAAGAGAGAGAGAGGGAGCTAGAGGGAGCTAGACAGAGAGAGTGAGCTAGAGGGAGTAAGACAGAGAGAGGGAGCTAGAGGGAGTAAGACAGAGAGAGAGGGAGCTAGAGGGAGTAAGACAGAGAGAGGGAGACAGGGGGAGCGAGAGGGAGCAAGACAGAGAGAGAGGGAGCTAGACAGAGAGAGGGAGCTAGAGGGAGTAAGACAGAGAGAGAGTGAGCTAGAGGGCACTAGACAGAGAGAGGGAGCTAGACGGAGAGAGGGAGCTAGAGGGAGTAAGACAGAGAGAGCGTGAGCTAGAGGGCACTAGACAGAGAGAGGGAACTAGAGGGAGTAAGAGAGAGAGAGAGGGAGCTAGAGGGAGCAAGACAGAGTGAGAGGGAGCTAGAGGGAGTAAGACAGAGAGAGAGAGAGCTAGAGGGAGCAAGACAGAGAGAGGGGGCTAGAGGGAGTAAGAGAGAGAGGGAGCAAAAGGGAGTAAGAGAGAGGGGGCTAGAGGGAGTAAGACAGAGAGAGAGGAAGCTAGAGGGAGTAAGACAGAGAGAGGGAGTTAGAGGGAGCAAGACAGAGAGAGAGAGGGAGCTAGAGGGAGTAAAACAGAGAGAGGGAGCTAGAGGGAGCAAGACAGAGAGAGAGGGAGCTAGAGGGAGTAAGACAGAGAGAGAGGGAGCTAGAAGGAGTAAGAGAGGGAGCTAGAGGGAGCCAGAAAGAGAGAGGGAGCTAGAGGGAGTAAGACAGAGGGAGAGGGAGCTAGAGGGAGTAAGACAGAGAGAGAGGGAGCTAGAGGGAGTAAGACAGAGAGAGAGGGAACCAGAGGGAGCTAGAGGCAGTAAGACAGAGAGAGGGAGCTAGAGGGAGCTAGACAGAGAGAGGGAGCTAGAGGGAGTAAGACAGTACCTAGCGCCGTACATTTCCGACTGAGGTGGTCCATGCGGTAAGTCATGAGGGGGTGACACCATGAGTTACCAGCACCGGGTGACACCAACCCCAGTGACGCCACTGGGGTCCCCTCCTCACACCCGGACTGCAAGGTCCATGGTGTGGGCTACAACTCACAACGGGGAGGGGCTGAGGTGTTTTCATAAGAGCGGTGTAATGGGCTCGGTGAGGTACAGAGTGCAAAGGTATAACAAGTGAAGGTGAGTAAAATTATTTCCAGGGTGCTGAATCAACTTTATTCAGGGGTCCACTGGGATAGAGTAAAAAGGAGAGAGGACTGTTTAAAAAAAATGAAATATACCCCTATCAGTGGTCAACATGTTTCTGCCCATATATGGCCCCTACGGGGTTCAGGGACATTCTTCATAACCTAGATCGATGTGTGTATAGTCACTCTGTGCAGGGTTGTAATAATAAATGAAAATATACTGGCCACCAAGAAATCAAACGCGGCCAGGGTAGCGATGACCAGTGTATTTTCTGGGTCCACCGTCTTTCTTATGACAGGAAGAGTGATGTCCATTCTCTAGCCACTTGGCACGTCTTAAAGTGCCCAACTCCTTCGTCAGTACAGTTTGCTGAATGAACATCCCAGCGCAGTTTACCTGCCTGCAAGGACAGGGAGTGTAACTGCAACAAATGATGGACAGAATGCTGAAAGATTCAAACATTCTCCCCCAGTCAAGAGGTCTGGGTTAAATCCATCATTCGTTTTTTTTGTTTCCAGTCCAGGGAGTACCTGGCCCTGCAGTTCGGGCTGCACTATTCCCATTGGCACAGGGTCAAGACTGATTTGCATATGGATGGGTTCAAAATGGTATGGCATGGTGAGCAAAAAAAAGATGGATTTAGGCCCAGATTTCTGTACTGGGGCGAATATATGATTTTGTTCTGCATTCTGTCCATCAAATGTTATTTTTACATTTGCAAGGACAGGGAAGCATGTGTTTTCCCCCGTCTGAAGGGACATTTTTCAAACAACTGCTGAATGGGAGCAAAGACAAAGTCTGCTCACAGCAGGCAGGAACATTAAAAATGCTCCCACCAGCTGGGAGCAGACTTGTATTTTGTTTCCTTGCCTGCACAGCTATAAGCAGCGAAACAGAACAAGATATTGCTCCAGTCCAGAGGGAGCAGCATAAATTAAATAGCTGCTACACCTGGGCGGGAGCAAGCCGCCTTCCGTACCATGTGGAGTGCCGGTTGGGGTTGCTGGGGGCCCGAGGCTCCCCCGTGCCCCCCACGTGTTGCTTGTGGGGGCCCTAAGGTGGGCAACAGACACCAACTATATTAAAATAGGTCCTCTGGGGTAATAATAGGCCCAGGGAGGGGAGCTGCGTGGCCCCCTCCCCTTTACAATCAATACGGTCCTAGATATGGGGTTCCCAGGGCCTAAAGAGGCTTGGGGACAGGGAAAACGTGGCCCCCTCCACTTTGAAATAAAAACAGCCCTGGGGATGGGGTCACCCGAGCCTAATGAGGCTCGGGGAGGGGAAAATGTTGCCCACTCCCCTTTAAAACAAAATACAGCCCTGTAGGATGGGATTCCCGGGGTCTAAAAAGGATCATGGAAGGGGGCCTCGTGGCCGCCCTCTCCTTTTTCTTAAATTTTGTCCCCATGGGATGTGTTCCTCGGGGCCTAATTTGGCTCAGGGAGTGGGGGGTTACACGTCCGCCTCCCTTTATTAATTACTCGGTCTGGGGCCTAATAAGGCTCAGGGAGGGGGGTCATGTGGCTCCCCTCCCATAAAAAAAATGGACCTCTCCGGGGGCTGGGGTCCCTGTGGTCTGAGAAATGTCAGGGGGGGCACATGCCCCCCTTCTTTATTGTATTTGGCCCCATTGGATAGAGACCCGGAGGCTTATTAGGGCTTGGTGAGGAGAGCTGCACACCTCTGTCTTCTTAGATTTTGGCCTCTGAGCTGTGGGCCCCAGTGCCTACAAAGACTTGGAAAGAGAGGCCACACTGACCGCTCCCTTTTTTATTGTGTTTGGCCTCAGGGGATGGGCTCACCCAGGCCTATTAAGGGTCAGGGAGTGGAGCTACATGCCCTCCTCCCCTGTTTAACTGCATTTGGCCCTGGGGGATAGGGTCCCCAAGGCCGCTTAGGGAGGGAAGCCACACAAAACCCTTCCCTTTTTATTGGAACTGGCCCGAGGATGGGGTCCCTGGATCAAATTAATGGTTGGGTGAGGGGGAATCACACCCCTCCCCTTAATATATATGTTTTGCCCCAGGGATGGGTCCCCGGGGCCTTAAGGCCAAACCTACACTGAACATGCCAAAGGCTGTGCTCATGTGGGCCTTGCAGCCTGCTGGGGGTTTGGCCACGCCATCTGGTGGCAGGTCAAACCCTCTGGCCAACACTTTGCTGTGGACGGCCAAAGGCTGTGTGCAGTGTGAGGGTGGCTGTCTGTGGGGAGTTGGAAGCAGGGCCTTGCTGCAAGATAGACCCTGTAGCTAACTCTACACCACGCATCACCAATGGCCGTGAGCAGAGTGGGCTTAGCTGCCTCCGAGTGGCTGCCTGTGGGGAGTTGGATGCAGGGCCTGACTGCAAGGCAGGCCATATGGCCAACCCCACACCCCGTGTGATGAAAGGCCTTGAGCAGCATGGGCTTGGCTGCCTCTGGGTGGGTTGGCCACAAGGCTTGGATGCAGGCCAGGCCCTGTTGCCAACTCTCTGCTGTTCACAGCCAAAGGCCATGTGCAGCGTGGGGTTGTTTGCCTATGGAGGGTTTGCCGCAGGGCCTGGATAAGCACTAGAAATTCACTGAAAAAGCAAGGTTAAAGTTACATTATAGTTAGGTGTGATAAAAATATCTGGTTTTGTTTAAAAAAAGAAACCTTAGAAATTCACTGAAAAAAATAAAGGTTAAAGTAACATTATAGGTAGGGCTCCTGGTTATATGGTATTTATTGTTTAAACATTTCCGTCTGTATTTATCTCTATTCATTTTTGGGCCATTTTATCTGTATTTGTTTTGTGTTTTGCACATAAATGAAGTTCTAAAACTACATTTCCATATTTATTTAACTGATAGACGTGCACTCATACTTTGATGTCTGTCATGTTTTAGCTATTTAGGCTGCCAAATATTAAATAACAATATATCCACTGGTAAATTCTAGCATTATACCACAAATGTATATTAACACATGCCGTTATTTAAAGAAATGTCAACCTGTTTTTTAAATTTCTCATGCTATCCATCTGCTGAACTGTTGTGCTATAACTCATGAAACAGCCCAGAGAGTCACTTAAAAGCAGCACATTTTTCTGTATTTATCCACTTTTAAAAATAAATGCAGACAGAAAACACATTGTTTTCTGTCTGCATGTATCTATAAAAATCCATAAATTCAGAAAACGGGGAGCCTTAGTTATAGGTAGATGCACATGTCAGTGACAACAACAGTGCTTTGAACTAAAAAACAAAACAGAAATTCACCAGTTTAGGTGGGTAGAGCTAACTATAACTTGTCCCCTTGCCATGCACTGCTTATGACCTCACATATTACATCCTTCATGCCATGTTCTATGAAATTATTTATGACATCACTGATTACATCTCAAATGACATCATTGATAACATCATAGAAGACATATTCCAAGCTTCTTTTGTTCACATTACTGTATAAACTAGTATGGCATTAAATGTCTGAAAGTAAGTACAAAATAGCTCAGAATAATATGAAGCATCATTAATGCCATCACAGATATAACTCCATTAAGTGTAGCAGGCATGTGTTAAGCGCAACACTGACTTTATACAATACACTTCACGGGTAACCTACTTTACATTAACAATCAACCACAAATATATGAGAAATCCTAATTGCACACAATGTTCAATTTGCATACAGCTATTCAGACAAAGTCACGTCCCTCAAAATACTCAACATCTCTTCCAAAATGAATGCCCTAGTACAGACAGCTTTTATCTGTTTCAATTCCCTCAAAGTCCCCAAACCTACATTGAGAAATGAAGTTGATACGAGTAGAAAAGTGGGTACCGCAAACAGTATTTGCTATATGGAGAGAGCTTACTCTGTACCACTGTTTGCAGACAGTGAAACTCTCATGTGAAATACACCACAGAGTATTAAAATGTATCTAATAAGATCAGTGTACACTTCATGCAACACTTGTCAAAAAAGACACTATTCACTTAAAATAACCAAGATCTGAAGGTGCTTAAGATCATACTACCTGCAACCTTCATACTGTGGAGAAAACTTTACAAATAGCCCATCTTCTGAAGCAAAAGAAGCACATGTATATAGGTTAGTATCTGGTGTGCACAGTCTTTTATGTTATGCAGAAACTGTCACGCTGAGACGATTCTGTCTAATACCTGAAGGCTGCTTATAATACTTAGAATCTACATTGTAAAATCTATTCCCTATTGGAAACTTTTTCTGCAGAACCAAAACACCTGTGCGGAACATACTGTGTGAAAGTTGTCTACTGTCATCTCCACACAGAGTTCATCTTCAATACAAAGATTTATAACATGTTTAAGGGTTAGGGGTCAAGCACAGATTTAAAAATTACTATTTGTCAATTTAGTTAATATGGTAGAGGACCATCAGACACATAATTTTCTAATGAGTGACCATCTCTCCCAAAGTATAATCACAGACATCTTATTGTAATCAAGAACACAAGCTTAATACTTGAAGTCCTTTATTGGTAAGAACAATAAACACGACATCCATAACCCTGCCAGTCAAGTACTGGCTGTAGTGCGGCTTAGAACGTTGACAGGTAGGGAAAGGGTCAGACCAACTGGGGCACAACAGTGGGGGTCGGACTGAACCAACATACTTTTATAGCTAAATACAACACATCTCTATTTGGCAGGTGGTGTATTGCCCAGTCAGACGAGTTACTGACATTTACGCCCAAAGAAATAAGGACACTCGTATTAAATTGGAGTTTGTCCCAACTTCTTAAAGATAACAGTACCCCATTTGAGGTATGTTTAGATGCAGAGCCTGGCCCGGCTAATATAAAAATTCTGTTCATCACCTTATCCAAGGCCACCATGGCAGCTCTATGTAGGCCATTCAATGGGAACGTAGTGAAGCAGAGGGGGTTATTTCAGGTAATGTGCTCTTGAAACTCACAAAGAACTAATGAACCTCCCTCCATAAAGACCCTAGGTCAGCTCCCGTGGTTGCCCAATGCAGGCAGGCCTACAGGAAGGCTATTGTGGATAGGAAAAATGCTTTTCAAATCTAAGACGCAGGAAGACCTAAAGGAAGTCAGCTTTAGGAATTATCTGGAGTGTTATAAATAAACCTTTCCTTAAAGACCAAGAAGAAAGATCAACTTAAATAGCCATACCAGTGCAGGAATGGGCCATTTTCTTTGGGGCAGTCTATACTTCTCGGGGAGGGGGAAAGGCAGCTTCCCCGTCGAATAAAGGAAGACTCCTGCTCCTAGTACTGCCCTACTTTGGAAGAAGTGACAGAGGCTATCAGATATACCCCGAGTGGTAATGCCCCCGGGCCTGATGAGGTCCCTTTTGAAATATTGAAGAGTCATCTCGAACTATGGGCCCCATTGTTACCCAATGTCTTTAGGGAGGTAAGTTCCTCTACCAAAATCCCTCCATGGTCCGGCTTGATAGTCATCCCAATTTTTAAGAAAGGGAATCGTGAGGACCCTAGTTTTTACTGTCCAAACTCCCTCTTGGACTCCAGGGTGAAGGTTGTGGGCCGTGTCTTACTCTCCCGCCTTGTGGTATGGGCTGAGAAGACTGGTACCTTTTCTGACATTCAGTATGGGTTTAGGAGAGGGCTTGGTACTGACTACCAATATTTCAACTTATACTTGCTGCTGGGAAAGTATACAATCGCCAAGCAAGGTTCTCTTTGTTTCGGGTTTATGGATGTGTCCACCGCCTTTGACTGTGTTTTCCACAGTGAACTGTGGGACATAATGGAAAGCTTGGGCGTGGACAGATCCATTAGTTACCCTATCAGGGAAATAAACAGTAACTCTAATGAGTGAGAAGGGGTGTTAGGCAAGGGCGTGTCCTTGCACCATTCCTCTTCTCTATATTACCCATCTCGAGAGGGAGTTGGGGTCAAAGTGCAGGTACATGCCCCATGTTGGACAGCACTCCAAACCAGCGTTGCTGTATGCAGATGACGCTGTCTTTATGGGTCCCACACCCTGTGGCACTTTAGCGTCTACTAGATGCATTCTGCACCTTTATCTAGAAGTTACTTTTGAAGATCTATACAAGTAAGACTTTTGTATTGTCTTGTGAACAAAAAACCACTGTGAACCCCCGCTTCATGCCTACCCACTAAAACAGACAGACAATTTTATCCATCTAGGGTTAACCTTTAACTGTAGAAGCACGTGGCTTTCCCACCTGGAAGTCAGAAACAATCGACTGGCTAGGAGTGTTAATGCCCTCTTCTCCCAAACTGGGCAAAATATCAAATGCACTTATGCTGAAAACCTATTGGGCAAAATGCGCCAGTGTGGCGTCCTATGGGGCAGGGGTATGGGGTATCCAGGCAGCTCCGTCATTACAGGTGACTGAAAATAAATTAATGTGCGTCTTTTGTCCCTCCCAGAGTACTTACACCTTTATCTGCCACAAGGAGCTAGGGTTATCCTACCCTGAGGATATTTTAAGGACACGCACAATTTTGCTCTGGCATAGGGTTTGGGCTAACGAAGTCCAATCATAGAACAGAATGATAATTGAGGGATAATTATGGGGTGGTCTGACATTGGCCCGAGGACTAGAGCTTCCCTGGTTGAGGTGAGTTAGGGACATGGCAGTGGGCTTGTATGGGAGGGACTTGTTTGAAGACCCATTTTTATCCCTGACCTCGGTGAACAAGAAGGCACCCAGGGATATGTGTTATAAATTATGGGAAGATACAAGGTGGGGCAAAGCAATTAAGCTACCATCCGTTATTTCATATATACAGCTTGAACCAGCTATGGGCACCCAGTCATTCTTGTTACTAGATGAACTATCAGCACTTTGTCCTACTCAGGCTTCGGCTTAACCTATTCCATAGGTTAGCCTCTTTTCCTCGGTGCATGACTGGACACAACCTTCCACCTTGCCCCTGCGACCAGAAGTCAGCACAGAGGACATTATATGTAGATAACGTCCTTTCCACTTTTTACTCCAAGCATAGATCCCATACTATCAAACCCCTTTTAACTAAATTTTTTTTGAGTGATTGCACAGAAGCACTGTACTTTCTGCAATCCTTGAACTCAGATGAAATTATATCGACCTTTTTGAGGCTTGTGATCAAGGTTAGAAAATCTCTTGATTAGGATTTTGCAGCTTATTAGTATTTCTGGTTGTGTATTCTGTGATTTGTGGTCTTAATGTGCTATCTAATTCATAAAGTGGGCGCAATTTTTTATCTGGATAGTTTTTTATTTCGCTGTGGGTCCCAATTGTTATTTGTCCGGCTTTCTGCTTCTTCTCAAGTGTATCAACATAAAATAGTGCTCTTTTTACATTGTTCTATTTTTAACTTGTTTTTTTACTGTTACATGTATTACACTTTTATGGTCTATATTTATTAGGACAAACTAAAAATTTTGAACTGAACTGGTAGTTACCCACCATTATGTAACTATAAAACAAACTAACACAATCATTAGATGATATCATAAGTGATTTCATCAATGATGTAATTTGAGATCTCCTAGATGATGTCATAAAACATGCCATGAGTAATGTAATATGTGAGGTCATAAGCAGTGCATGGCAGGGGCGCAAGTTATGGTTAGCTCTGATAACTATAACTTGTGTATGTTTTATGTTCTGTGTTTGTGTTGTGACTGACATTCATGTAACTATAACGTTAATATATATATATATATATATATATATATATATATATATATATATATATATACATATACATACATATATATATTTGGAATGCGAAATGAAATAGACCATGGCTACAGCCCGGTATAGATAACAGATGATTTCTCAGATGATTAGGTCATGTTCACAAGAAATAATGGAAATGTGAAAATTTGAAGGATTTACTTGACTCATAACATTGGAAGCCCTAAAGAAGCGAGAAACTCGCTAAACACATGTTGGCTTGGCTGTGGAAGTCACGTACTTAAATGGAGAACTTTGAATAATGTTTGAAATAAAGACTATATATGGACTTCTTCATTGCTATGTGAGTCCTTCTCAGATGATGTATGTCATTACATCGCATACGAATACCACGCATGCCATTACAACGCGGGTATTACTACGCAATGTCAATGACATCGCATTCCATTACATCGCATACTTTTACCACGAGTATGCCTTTACCACGCATGCCATTATAACGCAAAGGCATGCGTGGTAAAGCTATACTCGTGGTAAAAGTATGCAAGGTAAGTATCCAATGACTTTGCATACCTCAAAATGAAATAACTGGACAAAATACCGTGCATGGTGTCGGACAATGCTCACTTGGGCAAAACACTATAATCTATATAATGGATATGTAAACTGATTACGATCAATTATGGGTATTATTAATGTTGAATATGCCCACTAGGGCAAAACCAACCCAACACGAACTTAATAAGAATTCAATATAAAATCGTGGTCTGAAATCTTAATGGATATACAAGTCAGGACACTTATGCTTATTGTTATCATATTATCATGTCATTATGTTAGACTTATACTTTGTATTCGTTGTACAGTTAAACGTATACATCACCTAGGCACAATGCAAAATTCACGAAATTGACACTGATGGATGTTGTTAGACACTCAAAGATGGCCGCCATTTCAGGTCCTGAACTTACTTGTAAAAGACGGGTATTCCTACTTTTATGTTTTCAAATTTTGAATCACTCTTATAAAGCACAAATGAACAAACTGATGTCACCCGTGACCAAGGTGCGGCTGCACCGAAACGCGTCGGGCGTTTTTTGACCATTTTGCTTAAATAAAATCATCACGCTTATGAATCAGAGGTTCGAGTTTCCTTCTTTGAATACGAAAATTGGTGCGAAGAATTACTGAGGATCGCCTCCTCACTCGAGCCCGCCGCCATCAAGAAGGCTGGGGGATTGGCGAACATTGTTCTTTGAATATATACATACATATATTTGGAATGCGAAATGAAATAGACCATGGCTACAGCCCGGTATAGATAATAGATGATTTCTCAGATGATTAGGTCATGTTCACAAGAAATAATGGAAATGTGAAAATTTGAAGGATTTACTTGACTCATAACATTGGAAGCCCTAAAGAAGGGAGAAACTCGCTAAACACATGTTGGCTTGGCTGTGGAAGTCACGTACTTAAATGGAGAACTTTGAATAATGTTTGAAATAAAGACTATATATGGACTTCTTCATTGCTATGTGAGTCCTTCTCAGAGGATGTATGGCATTACATCGCATACAAATACCACGCATGCCATTACAACGCGGGTATTACTACGCAATGTCAATGACATCACATTCCATTACATCGCATACTTTTACCACGAGTATGCCTTTACTACGCATGCCATTATAACGCAAAGGCATGCGTGGTAAAGCTATACTCGTGGTAAAAGTATGCAAGGTAAGTGACAACCCTACCCCTACACAACACACTACTCCCACCCCTACTCTACCCCTAACCCAAAAACACTATCACACTACACTACCCACACTACTCTCACCCTACACTACCCTAAACCCTAAAACACTACTACGCTACCCACACTACTCCCACCCCTACACTACCCCAACCCAAAAACATTACCACACTACTACACTTCCCACACTTCTCCCACCCCTACACTACCCTAAACCCTAAAACACTACTACGCTACCCATACTACTCCCACCCCTACACTACCCTAAAACCTAAAACACTACTATGCTACCCACACTACTCCCACCCCTATATTACCCTAAACCCTAAAACACTACTATGCTACCCACACTACTCCCACCCCTACACTACCCTAAACCCTAAAACACTACTACGCTACCCACACTACTCCCACCCCTACACTACCCCAACCCAAAAACACTGCCACACTACACTACCCACACTACTCCCACCCCTACACTACCCTAAACCCTAAAACACTACTACGCTACCCACACTACTCCCACCCCTACACTACCCCAACCCAAAAACACTACCACACTACACTACTCCCACCCCTACACTACCCTAAACCCTAAAACACTACTACGCTACACACACTACTCTCACCCCTACACTGCCCCAACCCAAAAACACTACCACACTACTACACTGCCCACACTACTCCCACCCCTACACTACCCTAAACCCTAAAACACTACTACGCTACCCACACTACTCCCACCCCTACACTACACTACCCTAAACCATAAAACACTACTACGCTACCCACACTACTCCCACCCCTACACTACCCCAACCAAAAAACACTACCACACTACTACACTACCCACACTACTCCTACCCCTACACTACCATAAACCCTAAAACACTACTACGCTACCCACACTACTCCCACCCCTACACGACACTATCCTAAACCATAAAACACTACTACGCTACCCACACTACTCCCACCCCAACACTACCCCAACCCAAAAACACTACCACACTACTACACTGCCCACACTACTCCCACCCCTACACTACCCTAAACCACTACTACGCTACCCACACTACCCGCACCCCTACACTACCCTAAACCCTAAAACACTACTACGCTACCCACACTACTCCCACCCCTACACTACCCCAACCCAAAAACACTACCACACTACTACACTACCCACACTACTCCTACCCCATACACTACCCTAAACCCTAAAACACTACTACACTACCCACACTACTCCCACCCCTACACTACCCTAAACCCTAAAAAACTACTACGCTACCCACACTACTCCCACCCCTACACTACCCCAACCCAAAAACACTACCACACTACTACGCTACCCACACTACTCCCACCCCTACACTACCCCAACCCAAAAAAACCTGAAACACTACTACGCTACCCACACTACTCCCACCCCTACACTACCCCAACCCAAAAACACTACCACACTACTCACACCCCTAACCTACCCTAAACCCTAACACACTACTACGCTACCCACACTACTCCCACCCCTACACTACCCTAAACCCTAAAACACTACTACACTACCCACACTACTCCCACCCCTACACTACCCTAAACCCTAAAACACTACTACGCTACCCACACTACTCCCACCCCTACACTACCCTAAACCCTAAAACACTACTACGCTACCCACACTACTCCCACCCCTACAGTACCCCAACCCAAAAACACTACCACACTACTAAACTACCCACACTACTCCCACCCCCTACACTACCCTAAACCCTAAAACACTACTACGCTACCCACACTACTCCCACCCCTAGACTACCCCAACCCAAAAACCCTGAAACACTACTACGCTACCCACACTACTCCCACCCCCACACTACCCTAAACCCTAAAACACTACTACGCTACCCACACTACTCCCACCCCTACACTACCCTAAACCCTAAAACACTACTACGCTACCCACACTACTCCCACCCCTACACTACCCTAATACACTACAATAAACAAACACTACAACACTACACTACCCTAAAACCTAAATCACAACACTACATAAACATTACACTACCCTCCCATATACACTACACTAAACAAACACGACAACACCACAACACACACTAAAAGTTTTTTATAAAACACTACATTTAAACTACCCTAAACCCTACGAAAATAACCCCCACCCCATGCACAAACCTCCTTACCTCTCTCCTCTCCAGCGTCGCCGTCGGATCATGCTTCCTCCTTCCTGCTTGCTTCACGTTGTTGTGAGGAAACAGCCTAAGTTTCCTCACAACTACGTGGATAGCCGCCCCCGCTGCTGCCGCCGTCATTACACATTACATCGCATGCGTTGTAAAAGCACATGCGATGTAATGGTATGCGTGGTTTTACCACGCGTTGTAACATCGCATGCGTTGTAATGCATGCGATGTAAAAGCAACGTGTGGTAAAACCCGCGTTGTAATGGTTGTTCCCCGTTAGAAACATGAAATAAAGTGGACCATATGGACTATTCCCTGTGAGGGAAATGGTGATCTGAGACACAGCGCCAGGCTAAAATTCTATTTTCCCTATGTGAATATGAATATATATATATTTCCTACTGGCGGTCGCCAGTAGGTAGTTATAGTTAGGACCTAGTTTCCATAGGAAATCCGCAACATTCTATTGGGAATAACTTTGGTGCCGGTTGTTGAATCTTCGCAAATTTCTCAAAGAAGATGGCCCGCTCCTTCCCTGAAAGTCTTGGGAAGATTCGTCAAGCGGGGGCCGAGAAAAAAGGGTGGTCCCAAAACGTCTTTTCCCCATGTTAATTTCCATAGGACGATTAGACACGGCTACAGCCCGAACGGCTGAACGGAATTACACCAAATTTGGGAAAATGGTAGGGTCTGGTACGCAGATCACCCTTTTGGTTAAATGGTGTAAATCCCTCCAGTAGTTCCTGAGAAAATCAAAAGAAAAAAAATATATATATCTGGGCGGAGCCTAACCACACATCTCATCGTGAGATCTGATTGGCTGTCGGCACTTCATCCAAGAAGTGTTGAGGTTCCGTGGTTTTTGGGACCGGACTCCATTTTGTTTTCCGTTGTTTGAGACGCCATTTTGTGTTGCCCTCACGTAGGCCTAGGTAGTAAACGAACGAACGAAGTTGCATGGGCCTCGTTGTTCATGTACATATTAACGTGGGCCTTTTCGACTTGCGAGTGAACTGCAAGATGCTGACCCCTTCACCTGTAACTGACCCTTCTACGAAACTAGTTTCGTTAGCTGATAGTAATCAGGAAATCCAATCATTGTTCAGGATATCGTTAGTCTTTAGTTTCTTGCACATATCTTATCCTACACTATATCTGAATTGCTCTTTTCTTTATGTCTTTTCATTACATGGGTAGTGCTTTCAATTATGGGTTTGTCCGGCTTTTGGTAATCGAATTTGGGACAGTCCTAATAATTAACTTGCGGGTTGGTACAATGTAAAGTGAGCTTTTTGGAATGTGGTAATGTATAGAAATGTGTTTCTATTGGTCAGAATTTGCCGCAGTGGGTGTGCAATTGTAATGGGTTGAAACTGTGCATAAAAGAAGATGTCTTGCTCTACTAAAATTGAGCAGGTTCCTGAGTTATACACCGTGTTGTATTGCTTGGTTCACTGTTACTAGCTGCAGCTAATAAATTTGATCTCTGACGCCACCTAGAAATATTCCGTGTCTCTGTTTGCCAAGACAGGTGAATCCGAAGACATCGGGTGTGTCCCTGGCACCGCCTGTTCTGAATAAGACCCGGTTCTTCAGTTGGCGCCCACCGTGGGGCGACATCAAACGGTACCGGTCCAAGCCTGAGGATCGTGAGGAGCCACGTGAGGAAATTCTGGAGGAAGGCCGCCACTTCATCGACCCCTGCATGTCGACGTGGACCGAAGGTGTTTTCTGCAAGGTATCCCGCTTTCCGACGGCTACGAAGGACTGCTGCCCTGACTGTCGCCCTGTCTTGGCGCCCTGTCTTGGACCCTCGATAGATGCTTTGTAGAGCGAGACGATAGACGGTCTTCTGGTGGCGTGACAGATACCTTGGTTAAGTATAAGTGGGTCGCTCCCACGAATTTGTTTGGTTCTTAGTTTGATTCTTGGTATAGCTTTGATTTGGTCGCTGCAGTAACCAAAGCCGAGGGGCTTGTATATTTGCGAGAGTATCGGTAGTTGATAACCCCTTGAAGTTGGAAGCTAGATTAGTGAGCTATAAGATGCCTGGTCTTAGCAAACTTAGAAAATGGTTTAGTTGTGGTTGCAACAAGGATTCCCGACTAGAGGACTCGTGTCCGATACCTCCGGTTGGAACTCCGATTTATGAGCTCTATTCTAAACACGGAGTGGGTCCTATTACTTATAATGAAGAATGGGTCCGCTATACTAGGAAGGATGGTTTTCTTACAATGGCCCCAACATGGTAGCTTTGAATCCAATATTTTAGACAATCTGGAAGTTGCGCTATTTAAGAAGAAAGCCCGGCCGGCAATGTTTGACTCTTTCCGCCTCTCGCGAAAGGAAACCAAACAGAGAGAAATTAAGCAAGCAAAAAGAGATAGGAAAGATAAGAATATGTCAGTACTACAAGCTGCTAGGCAGTTTAAAGCAGACGAGGAAGATCGAGTGAGTGAAATGTCAGATAGACAGCGTTGCATGGCCATAGATAAATGTTATCCGGCCTTGCCGTCACCTCCTCCGAAAGTGACGGAAGACCTTGAAAAAGATCCTTTGATGTCTCATTTACTGAGATTGCCACCCCCTTATGTGCAGGGTGCTACTGCGCCTCCATTACCCCCGGTTGTTCCAGCCTTTGTTGTTCAACCTCTTGCTGTAGTTCAGCCACCCGGTACTCCACAGATGGTTTTACCTCCTCCTGTGCAACCCGCTCTAGGGTCGCCAGCTTCACTACCAGCTTTGCCTCAAACTCCTTTGCCTTCTACTTCTACATCTGAGACTCCTACAGTTCTTATTCCTACACCTTCTTTGCCTCAAAATACTTAGGGGCAGATTTATGTTAACTGGCGCATCCCCAGGGATGCGCCAGTTAACATGCGCCACAGTGCGCCACTGCTCCGCCACCCATGGTGCGCCTCTTTTATGATGCGGTTTCACCATGGTGCAAGGCAGTGAGGATGCGTGACGCATCTCTCGGCGTACGGGCGGCGCATTGCAGGAGTCATGTCGCAAGTGCGACATGACTCCTGCAATGCACAGGAGCCACCTATTCAATGCATGCTGCGTCACCCTTACGCCTGCCTCAAGCAGGCGTAAGGATTTGACGTAGAAAGTGACTGAGTGAAATCTCATAGATATCACTCAGCCACTTTTAGGAGGCGTTCCTGCGCAGGAACGCCCCCCCCTGCGCAGGAACACCTCCTTATGGCGCAGGGCTTTCCAACGTGACGCATCTCTTAGATGCGTCACGTTGTAAATAGGGCGCATTGTTTGCGCCGCCGTTGCGTCACATTTAGTGACGCAATTGCGGCGCAAGGAGGCGCAAGGGCATCATAAATCTGCCCCTTATTCTCCTGTTCTTATGTCTGCTTCTTCTCCTTCTGTTCGAAAAAGAATGACAGAGACTGTTTCTAATTTGTTGTCTCCATTGTTTGGGTCACTAAATATGACCCCTGTTTTGGAACGTAAGCAGAGTCGTAGTCAGCTTCCTAGTTCCAAGGAACGGGCTGTGTTGGATTTGTTGGCTCGTAGATGGATTATAAATGCCTCAAGGTATAGTTTGCCAGCGGTTATGGATGTTTTCTTTCAGTGGGAACCGCCTATGCAAAGGTATGTTTTCGATGTGATGTGTACTTTTCTGCGTCAGGAATGGGAAGACAATGAGGTGGGTCCGATTCCGCGGGATGTGCTCGAAGTTCAGTCCGATTTTGCTGAAGGGATGATAGTGGAATCTGATGTTACAGATGCTGTAGAGACGATACTTGCTTTTAGATCCAGACTTCCGCCTCAGACATTGTATGAACCTGATCCTTCTGTTAGGAGGAAAGTGAAGCAGTATCCTATGAGGGAAGTTCCCCCTGTCTGGAGAGAAGCAGTTCAGGCTGATGTTAATCGGGGTATCCAGGCTGCAGAAGCCCATTTTCAGCGAGTGTGGGTACATGTTCCTTGGAAACGAGCAGAGGTTTTGGCTCTTAAGCAGACCTTACCTGACCCTCGTAAGAATCCTGCTGGTTACTACAAGGAGTTGTCCCAGACAGTTGAAGCGTGTATTATGAATTAAGCTGACATTGATTTGTTGATGGGTAATGTAGTTCCGCAGCCTTTGTGGGCGAAGATTCGTCATGAGAATCATGCGGCAGAATTAGGTGATACATGGGCTAATATTGTTGCCGCAGATGGTAGACAGGTTGGAGGTGCTAAACCTGAGCCTTTAGTTGCAGAATTACCTGGTAGGATTATTAATCTAATGAAGACTATGATGCCTGCTTTGCGAGTGAATTGGGATAAGTTAGCAGCATGCAAACAAAAGAAAGATGAGAGTGTGTCTGATTTCTTCACGAGGTTTGAAGAGACGTTTATTGATCATAGTGGTCAGGACATGAGTACGGAAGGTGGGCAAAGATTATTTGTGGACAAATCTGTCTTTAATTTGCTTCCCGAATTATCGAATAAGTTGAAGGACTCTGAGAGTTCGTGGGCTGTTTCTTCGTCGGCCCAGATATTGGCTACTGCCCAATATTATGAGAATAGGGATAAAGATGAGAAGGATAAAGCAGAGAAGAAAACTAAAGATTTAAAAACAAAAGTTCTTTTGCAGCAAGCTTATCCACCTAGTCAGAATCAGCCTCAGTTTCAGCAACCCCCACAGTTTCAGAGATTGCTACAAAAACCTGAGCCCTATGTTCAGCGATTCTTTCCTGGCCCTAATCAGTGTGCTTATTGTAGAGAGGAAGGTCATTTCAAGAATAGTTGCCCAACTTTGTTACAGCATGCGAATGGTGTGTCTGGTCAGAGAGGTCGTGGTGGTTTTCAGCAAGCTCCTAGAGGTAGAGGACGTGGTGTCATTCCACAGAATGAGCGTTCTTCTTCTCTTCAGAATTCCGCGAGTTATTTTGACAGACAGAATGTTCCGAGTGGTCAGTCTGCACAGTATTATGTTGAGGATCACTGTGTTGAAGGTGAGTGTGTTGGTTATAATGATAGCTAGGACAGCAATGGACAAAGTAAGTGAGTAGTGTCAGTTCCAGTAGATCAGAGTGGACCGTATGTTGAAGTGATTACATCAGGTGTGGTAGAACCTTTTCTTTTGGATACTGGTGCGACAAAGAGTTCCATTATGCATTCTAAACTCCCTGGCGCACCTTTGTCTGGCTTGACCAATGTTTCCGTAGGATTTTCAGGCGCCCCAGTTCGTAATCCGGTTTCTAGTCCTTTGTCCCTTTCCATTGGCCCTTGTGAATTGGAAGCTCCACTTATTCTAACGACTGGTTGTGGTGAGAATCTGTTGGGTTTGGACTTGCTGAAAAGATTGTATGCGACATTGAATTGTTCTCCTTCGGGAGTACAGCTTACCCTTGGTAAGAAAGTGATTTCTCCTATGTATTTGTCTAAGGATTGCTTGCCACTGGAATTGCGTTCGCTTCCTGATACGCTTTGGGCTACGGGTCCAAATGATGTTGGCCTTTTGCAGATTCCACCGTATGTTGTTACGCTCAAGTCAAATGCTAGATTGCCTCGTATTCCGCAATATAAGATCTCGAGCGATGGTGAGAGAGCTCTTTTAGCGATTGTCTATGATCTGGTTGAGAAGGGTGTGGTTGAGGAAACGAGAGGAAATGAATAGCCCGGTTTTGCCTGTCCTTAAGCGTACTGATGCTTCTAAGCCACCTGTGTACAGGTTTGTGATCTTCCTTCGAGAGGTCAACAAGATTGTGGTGCCACAGTTTCCGGTTGTCCCGAATATCACTGCTTTGTTGACTTTGATTCCTGCTTCGGCAGCTTGGTTTTCTGTCATTGACCTAAAGAATGCTTTCTTTAGTATTCCTATTGCTGAGGAGAGTAGAGATATTTTTAGATTCTCTCTAGGAGGACGAAGCTTCAGGTTTAAGAGAGCTCCCCAAGATTATTGTGAAAGTCCCTCAATCTATAGTCAAGCGTTGAAAACTCAGCTTGATGGTTTTGTGTTACCTGTTGGTGCGACTCTTATTCAGTACGTCGATGATTTTTTGATTACTGCTGATGACGAGAAGACTTGTAAAGAGGCTAATCTTTTGTTGTTACAGTATTTGTCTGACCTTCATCATAAAGTGTCACCTTCGAAGTTACAGTATTGCCGAGAAGAAGTAACCTACTTCGGTCATCTCTTGTCGAAGGAGGGAAGGCGATTGACCCCAGAACGAATTCAAGTGATTGCACAAATGAGTGTGCCATCTACACAGAGAGAAGTTTGTGCTTTTTTGGGTATCACCTCGTATTGTAGACAGTGGATCCCCAATTTTTCCCTGTTGGCGAAACCTCTGTTAGCATTGACTGTGAAAGATACTCCGTATCCTCTCCCTTGGTCTGATGAGTGTCAGAAGAGTTTTTCTGAATTATGTAATGCATTGTGTTCGGCTCCTGTGTTGGGTACTCCAGACTATAGCAAGCCTTTCACGTTGTATGTGCACGAGAGAGAAGGTTGTGCGCTGTCAGTGTTGACACAGTGTTTTGGAGACAAGCAGCGTCCATGTGCGTATTTTTCAGCGACGTTAGACCCAGTTGCTAAGGCATTACCGAGTTGTCTGAGAGGTACAGCGGCAGCTGCGGTTTCTATCCGACAGTCTGCTGGTTTGGTATTGGATAATACGTTGATTGTGATGGTTCCGCATGCAGTGGATACTTTATTAAACAGGACTAAGACTCAGCACCTTACTAGTGCACGTCTTTCAGGTTACGAGTTGACACTGTTGGCTAGCCATGTTCACATTAAAAGATGTAATGTGTTGAATCCAGCTATGTTGTTGCCGATCTCTACAGAGACGGATGCTCAAGAACAGCATGATTGTTTTCTTCGTACAGAGGAAGAAACAAAAGCTAGGATTGATTTGAAGGATACTCCTCTTATGGATGTTGATGGTACGCTGTGGGTTGATGGTTCGTGTTTCAAGCTTCGGAATGGTGAAACGACTGCAGCATATGCTATCACAACTTTACATACAGTTGTTGAGACAGTACGCATACCACAGAATTCTGCGCAAGCAGCAGAGTTGATTGCATTGACACGAGCGTGTGTGTTGTCAGAAGGAAAACGAGTGAATGTTTATACTGATAGCCAGTATGCGTTTGGTGTTGCTCACAGTTTTGGGCGTTTGTGGGGAGAACGAGGGTTCCTTACTTCCCATGGTACTAAAATTCAGCATGGGCAGTTAGTGAATGAACTTTTTGAATCTCTCACTCTCCCAAAGCAGATTGCAATTGTGAAGTGTAGTGCGCATAAGAAAGTTGTGGACGATGTTGGTCGAGGGAATGCGTTTGCAGATGAAGTTGCGAAGGAAATGGTGAAAAACATGATGAGCCGTATGTATGTTGCAGGCCCTGCTAATTGGGTTATGGCTGGTGGAATGTGTGAAGACACAATAGAAAGTGTGAAGATGATTCAGGCTGAAGCTACAGAGAAAGAAGTGAGTACGTGGAGAGAAAGTACGGGTATGTTGGATTCTACAGGTTGTTGGGTTGAGTTGTCGGAGCACCAGCGATGGTTGTTGCCAGATGCGTATGTGCTCCCAGTGGTTATGATGGCTCATGGAATGGCTCATATCAGTTCGAAGGGAATATGTAAGTTGTTGGTTCCAGTATGGCAGAATGCTGGAATTCCGAAATGTGCAGAGAATGTGGTGAAGCATTGCATGATTTGTCTGAAGTATAATCCTGGTAAGGGAACTCCAACTCCAGCTGGTCATTTTGCTCCTCCGACGTATCCGTTTGAGGTGATACAGCTAGACTATATTCACATGGAGAGATGCAATAATCTGAAATACGTTCTTGTGGTTGTTTGCGCCTTTTCTAGATGGATTGAGGCTTACCCCTAAAGGATAATACTGCCTTGTTTACAGCCAAGGTTTTGTTGAGAGAGTACTTCCCTAGGTATGGATTGCCGAGAATTGTATGGTCGGACAATGGGAGTGAATTTGTGGGCCAAATCATGAAGAAAGTGTGTGCTGGTTTGGGAATAAATCAGAAGTTGCATGCAGCGAATCACCTGCAGTCTGCTGGACTTGTTGAATGTTATAATGGTACCTTGAAGCTGAAATTAGCTACGGTACAAGCGAGCACTGGTCTTACATGGCCGGATGCCTTGCCGTTGGCTCTTTTGTCAACAAGGACGACTGTGCATTCTCGAGTGGGACTTAGTCCGTATGAAATTGTGTTTGGTCGTCCAGCGAATGTTTGGAGTGTGCCTCGTCCGAAAGTATACAGCAGTATTGAGTACCCTATGTTGGTGGATTACCTACATGACTTGACTGCTAAATTACGTGTTCTCCACCAATAGGTCTATGATAGTTTGCCGACAGCTACTACAGATCCCGGACATTCCATCGAACCTGGTCACTACGTTCTGGTGAAGAATTTCCAGCGCACCAAGAACTTGGAACCGAGATGGACTGGTTCTTACTTGGTGTTGTTTGTTACTAGAACCGCTGTTAGAGTAGGAGGCAAAAAGAACTGGGTGCATGCCAGCCACTGTAAAAAAAGTTCCTTTGCCTTTACCGTATGATCAGTGGGTGAGGGATGGTATAGCTGATTCCGAGTGTGAACAAGTCCCCAGATTTGTTCCATTTAGTGATGCTCATTTGACATGGACTCGGTCAGAACGCGAGGATGATGATGTTTTGCAAGCTGCTGTGCCTCCTCATCTGAAGATTGACACCACCAATCCCGAACTTTTGTTTAAAGATCCTACTGTGCCTTATAAAGAGCGCTACGATTTTAGACCAAGAAAGCTTGTACATATGGACAAATAAATGTGAAGTTGGGATTTTTTTTAAAATAGCTAATTTACACCTTGTCAGATCAAGAAACTTTTTTGCTTTTTCCTTTTTCGGGTCACCATCCGGACTCCGCTGCAGGGTCACGGTAGGAAGTTCTTAAGGGGTGAACCGCACAGTGACACAAGGTCCGTGGTCCAGGGTCGTTAGTACGATCTTGGCGCACACTTAAGTGAAGAAGGTAACGACCGTGAGCAGCACCTTAGAGGATGGAGTTTTTTTTTATCTGACCAGGGTGTTAGGATAGTGGATTCTAAAGTCCGAATATGTATATTGGTTCGTAGCAAATGTTTTTTAATAATGTGTTTTCTAATGCTTTTGAATATTGTGTTAGCTTGTGTGGGTTTGATTTTCTATGTCACACAAAAGCCGCTTACATCTACCTCCCAACCTACCCTTTCTTTTCCTACTGTTTCTCCACATGAGTTTCATACGTTGCCTGAACATGAACAGACACGAAGATCAGAATTTGTGAGCAATTCGTTTATACAAATGTTGCATCAGCATCAGCTAGTTATAAATACTACGAATTGTTGGGTGTGTGGTCTTATGCCACATACGACAGATAAGGGAATGCCATATTTGGTTTTGCCTTTTCACCTAATGGGTCAGTTTGGGCACTCCAATCGATGTTTATCTATGCGAATGAAGCCTCTCCAGTGCGTTCTGTTAAGGATAACGCGAGTAAGAATGCTTTGATACGGGGAATAGTCGATATGATTAGAGATATTGACGCGTATAATGCTATTCCCAAAGATGAGGTACGAGCATATGTCGGTTGGAATAAGACGACATATAGTGTTAGTTTGACTGAGAAAGAGAGACAGAAAAGGTCTCCTCCGATTTGGATTGTACCCCATAGTGGTCATCTTTGTTTACAAGGTAATGGTCAGAATCCGAGAGCTCAGCTTGGTAAGAGTGTGTGTGTTCACACATACGTTTATACGTCTTAGAAATCTCCTCCGTTCGTGCCAGCTAAAGGCACGTATTTTGTTTGTTATGACAGAGCATATACATGGTTGCCGTCTGATTTTTCGGGCACATGTTATGTAGCGTTTTTGCTTCCCCCTACATACACAGCTGCTTGCTGACTACCATAAGACAAGGTATGGTAGAGGTGTTATTGATGTGGAAGACACTTCTGCACAAGAAGTTGGAGACTTCTTTAAGGGTTTCCTGCCCTTTTGGGGTCCTATGGCCAATAGTAGGAATATTCGTCAGCTTACGAGAGTGGTTGAGGCCACTATAAATGAGACTGCAGGTGCCCTTAGTAATATTACTGCTGAGCTTCAAGCGGATCGCCTTATGACATTGCAGAACCGCTTTGTTCTAGATATTATACTGGCAGATAGAGGTGGAGTATGCAAATTGATCGGATCTAGTTGTTGCGTTTTCATACTAGATAATGCCCCGACGGTGTACCAAGCTATCCAGAGGTTGCATAAGTCCGCTGAGTCTATACATGTGGACGAAGGTAACTGGGATGGTTTTGGGAACTGCTGTCCAAATGGGGATGGAAGATTCTAACGTTCCTTGGTATGGTTTTAGCGATCCATTTCTCGTGTTGCTTATGCATCCAGTGTGGTCCTGCCATTTGTGGCCTTTGTGCTACGATCTGTGTGAGAAGACCCGTTTCGAGAGAAGCGAGAGAGAATAAGATGATGTCATAGCAACACCTTGATGATCTGATGAAAATAGATATAGACCTGGATTCAGATTGACATGAGTTTAGGTTATTGCCTACGTAATGGCAAAAGGAGGGCCTGAGGTTCCGTGGTTTTTGGGACCGGACTCCATTTTGTTTTACGTTGTTTGAGATGCCATTTTGTGTTGCCCTCACGTAGGCCTAGGTAGTAAACGAACGAACGAAGTTGCATGTGCCTCGTTGTTCATGTACATATTAACGTGGGCCTTTTCGACTTGCGAGTAAACTGCAAGATGCTGACCCCTTCACCTGTAACTGACCCTTCTACGAAACTAGTTTTGTTAGCTGATAGTAATCTGGAAATCCAATCATTGTTCAGGATATCGTTAGTCTTTAGTTTCTTGCACATATCTTATCCTACACTATATCTGAATTGCTCTTTTCTTTATGTCTTTTCATTACATGGGTAGTGCTTTCAATTATGGGTTTGTCCGGCTTTTGGTAATCGAATTTGGGACAGTCTTAATAATTAACTTGTGGGTTGGTAAAATGTGTTTCTATTGGTCAGAATTTCCCGCAATGGGTGTGCATTTGTAATGGGTTGAAACTGTGCATAAAAGAAGATGTCTTGCTCTGCTAAAATTGAGCAGGTTCCTGAGTTATACACCGTGTTGTATTGCTTGGTTCACTGTTACTAGCTGCAGCTAATAAATTTGATCTCTGACGCCACCTAGAAGTATTCCGTGTCTCTGTTTGCCAAGACAGGTGAATCCGAAGACATCGGGTGTGTCCCTGGCACCGCCGATTCTGAATAAGACCCGGTTTTTCAGTAGTGGCAGCCATCTTGGGACCAATATACATAATAGCACCTCATTAAAAAGCATTGCAGTTAATAGAAGGTTTTAGGACTTTAGTTACATTATAAATCATTTGTTGATGGTACCAGACTCATTTTAAGAATTGTGGTGTGTTCTAAGGTGATTTTACATGTGAAAAATCTTTCTGCTGGGATATCATGAATCATGTTTGAAAGAAAACTATTATCTCATGCTTTTCCCACAGTGGTTTGGAACAGGATCTATAAGCTAAACTGATTCACATTATCTTTCTCAGTCATGTGAGAATGAAGTCTGACATTCTCAGTAAAACATGTACATCCAACAAGGACAGAGACTGTCAGTTGATTCCTTTGTGTTCTACTGCAGCTTCCCAGAGTGTTCTAAAGAACAACTAGAGCACTAACAGTCCTACTTATTACAAAGGTATGGCACACCTGAAGCCATCTTGATTGGAATAAAGTGGTAACTCTTAAAACATTTAATTTAAAAAGGAACAAAATGAGGGGGTATATTTTGCCATAGCAATTATGATTAGTGCTGCAGAAAGAAAAATTAGGGCACATTTTGAGTGACTTCTTAAATCCTCTTCTATTTCATTAAAACATTCTGACATGCAGTCTCCCAAGATGGCCACCAGAGACAAAAGAGCCCAAATGTAGCCCAAATATCACCCAGATGTAGCCCAAGTATAGCCCAAAGACAGAATGTCCCAGAGTGTTCTAAAGAACAACTAGAGCGCTAACATGCTTACTTATGACAAAAGTATGGCACACCAGAAGCCATCTTGATTGGAATGAAGTGGTAAGTCGGAAAAACTTTTTATTTAAAAAGGAACAATGAGGGGGTTCATTTTGCCATAGTAAGTATGATTAGTGCTGCAGAAAGAAAAATTAGGGCACATTTTGAGTGACTTCTCAAATCCTCTTCTATTTCAATAAAACATTCTGACATGCAGACTGAAACATGCACTTTCAATACCAGCAGCAGACTTCCCTGGTGAGCAGTAGCTTTACTACAGTGATCTAATGAGCGACTAGAGTGCTAACATTCAGAATTTATGGCAAATGCGTGACACATCTGAATGCCTTCTTGATGGAACCAAATTAAAAAACTGAAAGTATTTCCTACTGAGGCGACTGTAGTAAATGAGGAAATTAGGAAACTTCATAACAAATAAGTCTCCCAAGATGGCCACCAGAGACAAAAGAGCCCAAATGTAGCACATATATCCCCCAGATGTAGCCCAAGTATAGCCCAATGACAGAATGTCCCAGAGTATTCTAAAGTAGAACTAGAGTGCTAACAGTCTTACTTATGACAAAAGTATGGCACACCTGAAGTCATCTTGATTGGAATAAAGTGGTAACACTTAAAACATTTAATTTGCAAAGGAACAAAATGAGGGGGTTCATTTTGCCATAGAAATTATGATTAGTGCTGAAGAAAGAAAAATTAGGGCACATTTTGACTTCTCAAATCCTCTTCTATTTCATTAAAAAAATTCTGACATGCAGACTGAAACATGCACTTTGAATACCAGCAGCAGACTTCCCTGGTGAGCAGTAGCTTTACTACAGTGATCTAATGAGCAACTAGAGTGCTAACATTCAGAATTTATGGCAAATGCGTGACACATCTGAATGCCTTCTTGATGGAACCAAAGTAAACAAGCATTGAAAATGCAATAGCTCTCACCCTCATTTAAGTTAAAGCCATTCTGTTTGTAATGAGGTGGCTTTTTAGCTTAGCTTTTATTAGTGTTTTTCAAACTTTCATGTAAATAACATGCATATGTATGCATATATGTATATGTATGCATGCATTTATATTTGTATTTATATAAATATGCAGATTATATATGTTTATATATGTATGTATATATACATACACATAAATATATATAAATGCATATGCAGATATATGCACATATATATATGTGTATATGTGTGCGTGTAGAGAGAGGTAGAGAGGTAGAGGTGTAGAGGTAGAGGTGTAGAGGTAGAGGTGTAGAGATAGAGAGGTAGAGGTAGAGAGGTAGAGGCAGAGAGGTAGAGACTAGTAGAGAGAGTAGAGAGAAATAGAGAGAGATAGAGAGTAGAGAGTGAGTAATAGAGAGTAGAGAGTGAGTAGTAGAGAGTAGTAGAGAGCAGTAGAGAGAGTAGCAGAGAGTGAGTAGTAGAGAGTCGTAGAGTGAATAGTAGAGTGAGTAGTAGAAAGTAGTAGAGAGTGAGTAGTAGAGAGTAAGTAGTAGAGTGAGTAGTAGAGAGCAGTAGAGAGTGAGTAGTAGAGAGTAGTAAAGAGTGAGTAGTAGAGAGTAGTAGAGAGTGAGTAGTAGAGAGTGAGTAGTAGAGAGTGAGTAGTAGAAAGTGAGTAGTAGAGAGTGAGTAGCAAAGAGTGAGTAGCAGAGAGTGAGTAGCAGAGAGAGAGAATAGTAGAGAGTAGTAGAGAGTGAGTAGTAGAGTGAGTAGTAGAGAGTAGTAGAGAGAGAGTAGTAGAGAGCGAGTAGTAGAGAGTAGTAGAGAGTGAGTAGTAGAGAGTAGTAGAGAGTGAGTAGTAGAGTGAGTAGTAGAGTGAGTAGTAGAGAGTGAGTAGTAGAGAGTGAGTAGTAGAGAGTAGTAGAGAGAGAGTGGTAGAGAGTAGTAGAGAGTAGTAGAGAGTGAGTAGTAGAGATTAGTAGAGAGTGAGTAGTAGAGAGTAGTAGAGAGTGAGTAGTAAAGAGTGAGTAGTAGAGAGAGAGTAGTAGAGAGTGGGTAGTAGAGAGTAGTAGAGAGTGAGTAGTAGGGAGTGAGTAGTAGAGAGAGAGTAATAGAGAGTAGTAGAGTAGTAGAGAATGAGTAGTAGAGAGTGAGTATTAGAGAGTAGTGGAGTAGTAGAGAGTGAGTAGTAGAAAGTAGTGGAGAATATTCCAAAGTTTGGCACAACACCACTTGCCCAACAAGTCCAATCAAATCATATCACTTAGAGTCCTTATTGAAGCGCTGAATCTTGGTATATATTCAAATGCTTTTATTTTTCTTAAGTTTATGTACCACAGCCAGCCGACACGTTTCGTTCTGTACAACAGAGCTTCTTCAGGGCGTTCTTATGTCCTTCAAGTTATGTCGGTATCCTGTTGTCATATATCTAGATATTTCTTCCAAATGTTAGACAAGCTGTAAGTACATTCTTATTCAAAGTGACTAGGTATCAATTTTACCCACACAATTCGGGCAGACTTGAGTAATTTATAGCATCCTCAAAGTCAGTCTTTCAAAAATTCCAAAGTATAGGACATGATAATCCAAATCCAAATGTTTCTCAAGAAAAGTCATTTTCAATCGTTCGGAATATCGGCGTTTGGGCAGATATGACCCACGGACACGGTTTATGACTTTTCTTGAGAAACATTTGGATTTGGATTATCATGTCCTATACTTTGGAATTTTTGAAAGACTGACTTTGAGGATGCTATAAATTACTCAAGTCCATGGATGCTGCTGGGAACGCCCCCAGCAGAACCCATTGCACGCCCCTTTAACGCAGGACACTGCGTTAAAGGGACTGATATTTATCAGGCAGGATTACGCCACAAAAAGTGGCTTAGTCCTGCCTGATAAATATCACTCAGTCTTCTGCGCCACCGGAACATCACAAAAAGTGACGTTCCGGAGGCGCAAGGGGCTCGTATATAAGGCCCCATAGGTTTCACACTCGTTATAGTTAGGAATTAGCATTTAAAAAACCTTTGAAATTCACTGAAAAAACCATAGGTTTCACACCAGTTATAGTTAGCTGGACATTTTACTCATACAAACCATTGAAATTCCCCCGTTATAGTTAGTTGTACTCACTATAACTCGCGCGCCCGCAATCCACTGCTGATGATGTCACATATTACATCATTCATGACATGGTCAGTGACATCACTGATGACATCACTGATGACATCTCAAATTACATCATTGATGACATCACTGATGACATCATCCAGTGAATGTGGTTTGCTTTGATATTTAAATATGTATTATAAATACACTACTTTGCATTGAAGAATGAGTGGATATATAAATATAAATGTGTGGATGGTGGATTTAGTAACAGTGTCATTGATTGTTTCCTTGACTAATTTGTAGAGTCTCACTATATATAATGTTTAGTTACTAAACTATGTGAAAGTCTTTATTGCTTTGTCTTAATTGCTATGTTAAAGACTATATTTGTTATTGGTTTCTTAACTGAGTATTTGGATGGGTAAATGAATGTCTATGTGGTTTGGTGGGGGGGTGTGATTGCCAAAAAATGTGTGAATAGTTCATTCAGTAGGTATATGAGGTAAAGACTACATGTTATAACAGTTGTTTCAGTGAGTGTATATGTTTATGGGTGTGGTGGTGATGAAATATTTCTCTCAATGGTACATCTCCATTAAACTTGCAAAAAAGGCAGTGTATGTGACAGTTATATCTAATTAAGTGTGCCTAAGACTTAGTGATTTTATGAGTCACTATATCGATAACTGTATACTTGTAATAGGGATTTTATAATACACTAAGTGTGAGTTACTATCTATATAAATAGATGAAGTGGTGTTTGTATAAGTGTGTAGGTGAGTAAATGTAAGTATAATCAATTGTTTGCATAAGTCAGAAGGATGTCTTTATAAGTGAATACAATGTGTGCTGGTGTGTAATGTTGAAATAGGCGCATAAGTATATTTGATAGTGTTCTGTTGATTATTCACTGCATATAACACTGAATCTATAGGTAAGTGATTAGAAGTGTGTATAGTTCTATGAATAACTGAGTGGGTGTTTAGAAATTTCTATTGGTGTGACAATGGTTTCAAATATGGCACTTTCTATTTTACAGTGAGTGATGAAAGATTATACTAGTGTGTGATGCGGTGTATTTGATTGTCACATGGATGATGTCATCAGTGATGTCATCAGTGATGTCATTTGAGATGTCATCAGTGATGTCACTGACCATGTCATGAATGACGTAATATGTGACATCATAAGCAGTGGATTGCGGGCGAGTGAGTTATAGTGAGTACAACTAACTATAACAAGGGAATTTCAATGGTTTTGTATGAGTAGTTATGTAGTTATGTGGTAATAGCTACAAATTACCAAGCGCATTAAAAAAGTTACAAAAAATAAAGCTCAGTTCTCCATAGTGTGCAGTGAACATTTATAGAAACATTTTAATTATTTTCTCAACCTGCTACCACTTTAATTAAGTTTTAATAGGTAGGGAACAACAATAAAACCTATTACTTACCGATATTTAAGAGCCTAACCCAGATGCAGCAAAAATGTGCTGAAAACAACATGGCTGCCTTTAACATTTTGCAAAGACGACAGCCATTAACCGATCACATACTGCCTTCTCATCAGAATGTACAGCAGCATACCACAAATTTACTGTGGTATCCCGTGGCATGATATATAATTAACTGTTTGAAAATTTATAATTTTAACACTACTTTCACCTTTTACACCTAGTGCCAAAAATGCCCATTTACACACCATACTCTGTCTTCCTGTTACATTACATCTACATCCAAACAACCACTTTCACGCTACTTCTGTTTCAAGTGCCACACTCAACTTAACACCACCCCCATTTTATGCTATACACTATTATATATCACACTACATTACCAATAAGTTTGCCCTCTACCATGCACTATGTTCTCACAAATGATGTACGATGTCATGAGTGTTAGTGTAAACACTGTTGTTGTATATGGTATAAGTGATAAAATATAAAAAGGTATAAGCAGTGCACTGAGAAAGCGTGAGATAAAGTAAATGTTGTTTGGCTACTGGGTTGAATACATTGTATATGGAAGTGGGCAAGTTATTATAATTTGAAGATGTTACATAAATTCTATATGAAATATATAAGTTCAGAATTTAAAATATGTGGGCAGTTTAAATTTGGTTTCTAGATAATGAAAAAATAAGGTTATAGTAATGTAACCGTGGTGCGCAAATTATCAATTAAAGGGTTAACTAGTAGTGTAGAATTTCTAATGTTTGTGGAGTTTTAGGGACAGATTATGAATTTTGGCGGGCAGGGTTACTCCGTCACAAATGTGGCGGATATCCCGTCCGCCAAATTACAATTCCATTATATCAAATGGAACTTGTCAAACAGCGGATGGGATATCTGGCACATTTGTGACAGAGTATCCAATCCGCCAAGATTGTAATAAAGCCCTATGTTTGGTTTGTATAGAAAGAATAAAATATATTTTCCTAACTCTAACAAAGGTTTAACCTTGGTTTTTTCATTGAACATATATTCAATGAGAAAAAAAAGGTTTAATTTCAATTTTTGTCAAATTAAAAATGTCTTTCAAATCATAAAATGGCGGTCATCGAGTGGAGTGTCAGTGAGTGGAATGTCATAGAGTACAGTGGAGGAGAATGTTGTAAAGTATAGTGTTGTAGAGTGGAGTGAAGTTGAGTAGAGTGATGTTGAGGGAAGTGTCATTGAGTGCAATGTCAGAGAACAGTGGAGAAGAGTGTAGTATAGTGTAGTGCTGAAGGGTGGAGTGTCGTATAGTGGAATAGAGTGGAGTGGCTTAGAGTAGAGTGGAGTGGAAAGCCATTGAGTTTTCTGTCAGAGGGTGTCATGGTGTGTGATTTGGTGTTGTGGCATAAAGTGTCATGGAGTACAGTGGAGAGGCTAGAGTGGAATGGCATTGAGTGAAGTGGAGTGGTGTGTTTACAGTGTAGGGCGTGTCATAAAGTACATTGAAGTGATGTGCCATAGAGTGGCGTGTCTTAGAGTAGAGGGGTATAAAGTGACATTCCACAGAGTGGAGTGGCATGTCTTACAGTGAAGTGGCATGTCATAAAGTGGACTGGCAGTAGTTTCATAGAGTGCAGTAGAGTCATTCAGTGGAGTGGTGTGTCGTAGAGTAGCATTTCATACAGTGTATTGGCATGTGATACAATGGAGTAGAGTGGAGTGTTGTACAGTGTCATGGTATAGAGTGTAGTAGCATAGAGTGTGAGGGTATACAGTGTTGTGGTATACAGTTTCATGGTATACAGTGGAGTAGAGTGATGTGGAGTGGCATATCAGAGTGGAGTGGCATAGAGTGCATTGGTTTATTGTAGAGTAGAGTGGAGTGGTGTGTCAGAGTGGTGTGTTGTATGGTGCCTTAGAGTGGAGAGGCATAAAGTGGAGTGCTGTAGAATGGAGTGGCATGTGGTAGAGTGAAGTGTTGTATCATACAGTGGAATGGCATCTCGTAGAGTAGAGTAGTGTGTTGCAGAGTGGAGTGTCATAGAGTGCAGTGCTGTGTCATACAATAGAGTACAGTGGAGTGGCATACAGTGTCGTGGCATTGAGTGTCATGGTGTAGAATGTTGTGGCATGTTGTGGAGGGGTGTAGAGCATTGTGGCATAGAGTGGAGTGGTGTAGACTGGAGTGGCATAATGTGGACTGGTGTGTCAGAGTGGAGTGTCTTAGAGTACAGTGACGTGTTCTATAGTGGTGTGACGTTGAGTGTCAGAGTGGAGTGCAGTGTTGTAGAGTGGAGTACTGTGTTGTAGAGTGGAGTGGCTTGTCATAGAGTTGAGTGGATTGTTATGGAGTGGAGTGGCATGTTGTAGAGTGTCGTACCCTGTAGTAGAGTGAAGTAGAGTGGAGGGGTGTAGAGTGAAGAGGTGTATTTTAGAGTAAAGTGGAGTGGTGTGTCATTAAGTTATATGTGGTAGTGTCTTAGAGTGAAAGTGCATAGATTTGAGTGGTGTAGAGTTGAGTGGCGTATTATAAAGTGGGGTGGTGTGTTGTACAGTGCAATGGCATCTCAGAGTGAAGTAGCGCGGAGTGGAGCGTCATAGAGTTCAGCAACATGTCAGAGTGTGGCAGAGGGCCGCCAAGCCAGCGCCCCGCTGCCACACCACCAAAGCCATACTGTGATCGCCCACCGGAATCCAAAAGGAACCCAGGTTGAGCAGGCCTGAGGCTGCTGGCCTATGGTAGTGCAGTTCTAAGGCTCATATGTGAGCCTTAACTCTGCACCGCAATGGGAATGCCATTGCACATTCCAGCAGGGCATGGACTGTCAAGTCCATGCCATGCAGGAAGTGGGAGTGCATGCATACAGGGGGGGCACACCATGTGCCACTCTGCATGCATCCCCTGGTGCAGAGGCTCCAGAGGCCCTGTACGGACCACTTTGTTTCCTCACTGCCACACTTTTCAGAGCTCTGCAAGACCATCAGGGATCACAGATCCCTGGGGACAGCAGCGGTCCCATTGCAGTTCGATGGCCCAACTTGTTATAGGGCGTTTGGAACACCAGTGTGGTGGTAGCCTAACCAGCACTGTGGGTTTGGCGGTCTATTGCACTGTCAAACTTAAAATATGGTCCAAAGTATGGTCTAAAAAATATGGCTAACTTTTTATTTTGTAAGGGCTTTCATCAACCAATAATATTTTGTTTTGTCATCGCTATGTAACATGGTATAGCGCAAAATTACTGGGGTATACGACAGCCCAATATATCACTAAGTCTTTGCCCCTGATAACTTACAAACTATTAAACCAATTTACATCAAATAATAACAGGCCCTTTCCACACTAGAGTCAATATTCCTGTCAATTTTCAGGCAAATCTGTGCAGACATTTTGCCGCTGTATTTTCTGAGTAAAAAGTCGATGGAAAATACATTGGTGGAAAAGCGTGTTTTGGGAACCCCTATTTTTCTGTGCACTCCCTTAACTAATCCCCACGAAACTTTGCATCATCAGCCAATTTAGAAAAAGGAATAGGTCTGCAAAGTTTCATGGCTATTCATAAGTGGCAAAGTTATTTCCAATCAAAAATTCAAAGAATTCCTAACTATGACTACAGATTGGCTACCACCACAGTATGCATATGTTATAGTTAGGACCAAAGTTTCCATAGGAAAAGCGTTTTTTGTTTTGCCAATAAATTTGGTGCTGCTTGACAGATCTTCACGAAACTTCCGCTCTTTGGCTCAGCAGCGGTGATCCGTCAAGCGGGTGCCAAAGCGCGTTTTCTCTGTGTTATGTCTATGGGGATTTTTCATGTTTTTGAACACAACTACAGCCTGAACGGCTGAACGGAATTACATCAAATTTTGGCGAAAGCTAGATGTTGTTCCACAATGCATGCTTTTTGTGATTTGGTGTAAATATGTTCAGTAGTTGCAGAGATATTTCAGTTAAAATAAATAGATATCTGGAAGCCCAATAGCCTACTAAAACCCTACTGAAATTTGATTGGCTGCCAACACTTCAACCAGGAAGTGTTGGCAACCATCTTGGGACTCGGTTGGACCAAGTTCCACAAAAGATGTTTTAAAAAAAGGGGGTAGGGCAGAAACACCCTGATCCCCTAGTCCTCTTGGGGGGTCCCACCGGGACACATCAGGGACCAAAAAAAAAAAGCATGCTTTATTTTGTTTTTGGCAGGATCAGCAGATACGGACGAAAATGTAAATAGAAAACATAGAAAAGCCGTGCAGGGTCCCGCAGGCCTCGTCGCCAAGACCTGGAATACCCTCCCTACCCACCTACAGCAGACCCAAGACCTGCTCGCCTTCAGAAGACTCCTTAAGACCTGGCTCTTTGAGCAGTAGCAGCACCCCCCCCCCTCCCCTCAACGCCTTGAGACCCTCACGGGTAAGTAGCGCGCTCTACGAGTATTCTGATTGATTGATTGATTGATTTTAACAAAAAGCCCCTGAGTGGGCCAAATACCGGGGCATGCTAAAAATAAAGGATTTGGGCGCATGCGGCCCCCTCCAAGGGTTTAATTAAACCCTGGGGACTGCCACCTTCCTCTTCTATTAAGTGCGGTTGCCTGCACGGCACCCCTGCATCCCGGGGACCATCACCTCCCCGGGGCTTGTTTCTATAATAAATGGGGGGGCTCTTGGACCCCCCTAGAGCCCCAGGGACCGCCACCTCCCCGGGGTTATTCAAAGAAAAGAATGCAGGGTGAGATGGACACCCCCACAGCCCAGGGGGCCGCCACGTCCCCGGGGCTTTGACAGTTATTAGTGGGGAGTGTGGTGTGTTTCACTCACCTTAACTGAATTGCACGGTCTCACCTGATCCTTATAAACCTAATGATGTTAATAGGTTAATTAAGGGGTGTGTTTTTCATGCAAATAAAAGGGTCCTGGTGTGTCCAGGGTGACGAACAATCTATCCTGTGTCTAGTGATTACTTTCTCCGACGTAACAGCTTGGCGACGAAGGTGGGATTCTGTGGCTGTTCTCCCGCGGTGCACCCGGTGCTGGTGTGGAGCTGCGGTGATCCTTCCAGGCTGTTTTTCTCCAGCGTGCCATCTTGCTGATTTCCAGTGTTGGGGAGGTGGCGGTGCCTTCCAGACGGGTGCCCGGTGCCCGGTGATCCTGTTTGCTGTCTGTTTGCTTCTTCGGCGGTGTTTGGGGGCGTGGCTAGCCTTTCGTGACGTGCTGCTGCGGTTGGCTGGCTGGCTCACGGCGGTGACAGCGCGTTTGCTGTTATTTGTTGCAGTGATAAATACGGAGCTGTGGGGCTGTTTGGAGCACGATTTGGAGTACGAAGAGAAAAGCGTCTCGTGACCCCCCAACCTCCAGGACCACCACCTCCTTGGGGTTTCACATACATTGAAGCGGGGGATCCCAGGGGCTACATGAAAGAAAGGAGGCAGCCGCGTGGCCCCCTCTTGGAGCCATAAATGGCCATGGGGGCTGCCACCCACCAGGGACAGCTCCTGCAATGTCCTGGGGTGCTCACCCCCAGGATGTTGCTGTTTGCTATGGCGTGCTCCCGCCAAGCCATAGCAAACACTGCTCTGCTTCTAGTAAGCGAGAGCAGAAAGTGCTCTAACTTACTAGAAGCCTTTTACACACAGAGAGCTACATGTTAGCAGCCCACTATTTGTAAAAGCAATGCCGACTCCCACAGGAGGCGGGGAGCCAGCAGGGACCGCGGGGGCCTTCAGGCTCCTCCACGGTCAATTACGTTTAAAAAGTGGGTGCCCTGGGTGGGACCAGGGTAACCACACTACAGGCCGGGCCCCGGGGGATAGAGTCCCCAGGACCAAAATCCGCCTGGGGAGAGGGCCATGTGGGACTCCTCACCCATTAAAAAGGTCTAGTCCCAAAAATGGCCCAGGAAAGGGGGGACACGCAGCCCCCTTCCTTATTTTTTATTTTATCAGAAAAAACCTCCAGCAAGTTGCCGGAGGCCACGCCCCCTTCACCACCACCCTGCAAACACTCCTCCAGGTGCAGTGCTGGTTGGGGGATAAAGTTCCCTTGGATGGTGAGGGTCCTTGGGGTCCAGGTACCCCTTCTATTACGTCCAGTAAGTCCCAGACAGCGGGATTGCTGAAAGGACTTGGAGGCCATGCCCCCTTTCTCCACCACTCTGCAAAAGCGCCTCCTTAGAATGCTAAAAACATTCAATAGCTTCTCTTACCTCAAACTTGGGAATCGCTGTCTCCATGGATAGCAGTTGTGCTCATTCACACCGACCAGCAACCTATAACCATCAGGGATGCCCCAAATATCCAGACTAAGTTTTCCCATGGTATTGTACTTTGCTCTTCTGAAAACATGAGCATCAGTGACTCACTTCCCCCAAAGACTGGTACATTAGGCAGCAATCTACCTCCTGCACCACAAGTCTATGTTTCCCAGGAATCTCACATGCTTCAGGCAGCAGGCTTTTATGACCTGCTCATGGCAAACAGTGGTGAAGGTTTTCTGCGTCTCCATTGTTAGTACTAGTGTTTCTCAAAGAGAATCTTCCATCTGGCTTTCGTATGCACCAGAATGGTAGCTTACAAGTGCCCAACTTCAGCTTTTGCTGCTATGATGTCCTCCATACTGACTGCTCCAATGATAGCTACCCGAGAAATAGCCATTATGCACTTTTTCTTGTGCTCAAATTCAGTGTGAGTAACAGGGTAAAAGGTAATCTGCCGTTTGTTTGGCCCAGGGCGACGGACAAACGTGAAAAGATCCCCTTGCAATGGTAGGATCCACTTCTTTATGTGAGAGAGTGGATGTGGCACAGATCACTGGACCACTGGGATTTGCAGCTTTCAATCCCTAGATAGGTAGGAAGCAAGATCACTCCAAGGCCACAAGGGCTGGTGACAACCGCCAGTTCAGTATACTTAAAAATAATAGTAAATAAAGTTTATTACATTTTGCGATCAAACATACATAAGTAATATTAGGATACATATTTAGTACACTAAATTTGAATTTTAGTGCCCACATGGTGGGGGCGACAGAACGTGTTCAAAGCAATGATCATGGACCATTGACATTGATCCTTGTCAAAGTCTTTCCGAAATATTTTGCACATAACAACTGTACAATTTCGTACTATCAAACTATGTCCATCATTACTGGTGTGCCTGTCCGATTGATATCATACATATGAAGCAACTATCTTTACAGCGTGCTAATATTGAGTACTGCAAGGTAGGTGAGCAGATGTTAACTGCGATGATGGGGGGAGGAGGTTGTTTAGTCTAATTTCCTCATAATAGACCAGATGTGTCAGGGCCTGGACATTGTTGTGGATGATCTGACTTCATATCTAATAAGGAGGGTGAGTTGGAGTGGGGTGAGAGATGGGGTGCAGGGTGTGTGCGCGCTCAGGGTGATGCTTCCCTTGATGAAGCTGGTATATATAATAAAATTCAAAGACTCCGCAGACTGGAGTCTAGGTTGATCATTAAATATCAAACAACAGTACCTATTGGGCATAACTGTGATGAGGAATTAGAAACCCATCTAGGCTAAAAGACTGAAACCGTGTTTATCTATAAAGTATTGTCCAGTAACAAGGTTGTTATTGTAAGTTTGGAAAGTTGAATCAGAAACCCACCTTGGCTAAGAGACTTAAATTGTGTTCATCTAAAAAGTATTGTCCATAAATAAGGTTGTTTCTGTGAGGTGGATAACTTGAGATGAGATCAGATCATTGATGAACAGAAGGGGTAGGAAATGGGAGTTGGGAGGTAGACTCAATGCATAACTAATTTTAATGAATTAAATTGTTTAACCAGCATGTATAATGTAACTACAGCTTATGGACCATTCCAGTTTTTAGGACATGAAGGCTAGCGTCTAAGAAGTTTTGTATTCCTAATTACCGGAAAAGTTTTTAATTCACAGGGTGTTGGTTTAATTTGTAGATTTAATTCATTGTTTGTTTATACAGTTACTAATGATGTATGGAAGAAGAGGATAAAGATGGATTTACAGCAGCCATGTCAAAAGATGATGAAGAAAGAGATACAATTGGACATAGACATTCTTAGCCCACTTGGGCAAAAGTGAATCAGATCCACATCAAGTAGGCGTCGCCGATGTGGATAAAAATAAGCCCACTGGGGCAAAAGTACGGTCGAAATCGGATCCACATCAAAAAGGCGTTGCCGATGTGGATAGAAATAAACTGGCTTGATGAGAATTGAAACAATATCTGAGAAGCAGAGACAATATTCTATGGTATGCCCAGGATTGGTTAACTTTTAGCCAGCATATGTTGTGCGAGGGAATATGAGGTTTCCAGGTTTAATTGAGAAAGAGAGTTATGAGGTTAAGCCCACTGGGGCATAATACCTCGAGGTCTAATGTCATAGGAAATGTTAAGGGAACTGGTGATTAGCCAGCTATAAGAAATGTAATCATTATTATGATTCTTTTACTATTTCCTTTTGTTGACCATTTTATTATAATTACAAATATGCTTGCGCTGAAAAGGGTTCATACGTATCTCTGAAACAATGCAAATGACACAAGGTGGCTAAATTAAGGATACTCGGTTAATTTCCATACTAGTATCGATTCACTGTTTAAGTTGCAGCGCCAGTCTGCTTTCTATGATTATTCTCCACTAAGTCGCATGTTTGTTTAAATACCTATCGTGATCACAAACACTTTTACTCGTGAGCAAGGGAGGTGAGCTCCTGAAACGCGTAGAGTTGTTTTGCTTTTGAACCTGCATTAAAGCGTTTCTTCAGCAAGAAGTTGTTTGTGAGCTTTCTGACTTGGATTAAGAAGTTGAAAATTGAATTTATATATATATAGATCTATATATATGTACGCTTCTAGATAGCCCAATGACATATTATTGTCGTGGCGTTGGTGTATTACGAGTTAGTGTGTGTCCCGCTAAGTTTGTATTCTATGGTTGATAAATAGTGTCACCAGTCTACAGGTTGAGTCCGTGATGGCAGTCGCGGAGTACTGGATGTCTATATTTCGTGTTCTACAACTAAATCTCGGCGGAGGGCCACCAACCAAAATTATATGGAGGGGTCCACCGGTGATTTCCAGGCCATTGCTAGTGTGTGTTTAGCCAAGACCAGTGCTAAGTCTTGGAACTTGTTAGGGTTCTTGCGACTTGCATTGCGTTTCATGATGCCGAGCAGGAAATATGCACCTTGGGCTGCAATTGTAGTTCCTGTTGCTACTGTTTTAGAGACCTTCCTCCAGAATGACGAAAGTTGAAGACATGTCCAAACCATATGTAAAAAAGTGTCATCTGTATTCTGGCATCAGTTCAGTATACTTGTGATGGCCAAATTACATCTTGAAGATTTCAGCCAGCAAATTATTTTTGTTATCATAAAAAGATTGCGCTTGTCTTTCATGACTAACCTAGTCTGAATGGCTGTGGCTCATTACACCTTCCTTAGATTACTTTGTAGTCTTGGAAGTTGTGGGTAAAGGATGGCTACAGAAGAATAGTATATGAATTATGGACTCTCCATTGAAGCATCGTTAGAAGCTCCTCCATCTTCTTCCTATGTGACAGGTCTCAGAAGCAGCTGAGCATGCTTCTGCCCTCTCTTGAGTTTTTGCCACTTTGCTTCAGGGATCACTGACATAATATCGACGACAAAAATATAGAATGGACATAATATCGACACCAAAATATTGATGTACAAAATATCGTCTCCCTATCTACAAACAGGCAAGTACAAAATATCGAAGACAAAACATCGTTGGTTAAAATATAGTTTGTAAAAATATTGAATTTGTAAAATATGTTGAAAGTAACATTAACTTAATTAAATAATCAATATAATTAAGTAAAACACACTTAAAATATTGAAAAAATGTTAAAATTAATAAATCATATATGTAATCTCTTTAAAAAAAATTACATCGCTGTTGGATAGCGGGGGAGTAAAATATACTATTCCCACTCCAGCGAGTGGAACAGTACGGAAAGCGTTGGATAGCGGGAGGGTAAAATTTACTATACCCACTCCAGCGAGTGGAAAAGTAGGGAAACCATTGGATAGCGGGAGGGTAAAAGTTACCATTCCCACTCCAGCGAGTGGAACAGTAGGGAAAGCGTTGGATAACGGGAGGGTAAAATTTACTAATGCCACTCCAGCGAGTGGAACAGTAAGGATAGCGTTGGATAGCGGAAGAGTAAAAATTACTATTCCTAGTCCACTGAGTGCAACAGTAGGTAAACGTTGGATAGTGGGAGGGTAAAAATTACTATTCCCACTCCAGTGAGTGCAATATTAGGGAAAGCGTTGGATAGCGGGAGGGTAAACATTACTATTCCCACTCCAGCGAGTGCAACAGTAGGGAAAGCGTTGGATAGCTGGAGGGGAAAAATTACTATTCCCACTCCAGTTAGTGCAACAGTAGGGAAAGCGTTGGATAGCGTAGGGGTAAAAATTACTATTCCCACTCCAGTGAGTGCAAAAGTAGGGAAAGTGTTGGATAGCGTAGGGGTAAAAATTACTATTCCCACCCCAGCGAGTGCAACAGTAGGGAAAGTGTTGGATAGCGTAGGGGTAACAATTACTATCCCCACTCCAGTGAGTGTAACAGTAGGGAAAGTGTTGGATAGCATAGGGGTAAAAATTACTATTCCCGCTCCACAGAGTGCAACAGTAGGGAAAGTGTTGGATAGCGTAGGGGTAAAAATTACTATTCCCTCTCCAGAGAGAGAAACTGTAGGGAAATTAATGATTTAATATTTAAATAAAAATAAATTAACTATCAATACCAATAAAACATTAATTCATATTAGTTACTATTTACAAAATATGTAATGAATTAATTATAAATACCAATAAATATGATTGATGAAAAATTAATTACCTATTAATTAACCAATTAATTTTCAATGCACAAAAATTATTTCAATAATTACTTAATTACAATTAAATTACTTCCCACCCTATTCCCCTATAAACCCACAACCTGCTCTTAATAATAAATTAATACAATCAATATAATTATCAATCAATTAATACCAATTAATTAACAATGAATACAAAATAAGAACCAATTAATAAAAATGTATTACCAATTAATAATTAATTACCAATACATTAATTATCAATTCCAATAAATAAAAATAAATAATTACTATATAACAATTAAATTACTTCCCACCCTATTCCCCTATAAACCTACAACCTGATACAGAACTAAACCGCAAAATTAAATTAAAAATAAGTAATAATTTCTAAAAATAATATTTAATTGACTATAATTAAATTACTTCCTACCCTATTGTCCTATAAACCTACAACCGGCTAAGAAAGTAAAATACGCAAAAATGACTTTACATACATTTCTTAACTTTAAAAAAAATTAAACATACATTACAAAAATAATATACATTTTTAACACATATACTAACATACAAAACACTTTAAAAATTCGATATTATAAAAATGCGATATATTTTAATGCCTATATTATGAACTTCGATATTTTGACAGTCGATATTACTTACTGCATGTCGATATTATTAACCACTATATTATGTCCATTCGATATTATGTCCATTCTATATTTTGAATTCGATATTATGTCCATTCTATATATTTTTTTCGATATTGTGTCTAGTTACCTCAAAGCTCTTACTCACTCAGAAGCCAAATGTGATACGGCAATGTGTATAGGGTAGTCCAATATTTCCTATGTGGACTACACTTGGGGAGAAGACAATGCCCAGTACAGCTTGAGATTGCATAAATCTGTATTTGTAACTACTCACCCTTACGGGTCTCAAGGCACTGGGGGCCGTTGTGGAAATTAAGTGAGCTATTGCCCAGAGTCACATGGTGATGCGCTGAGCTGCCGCCGGAGCCGGGGATCGAAACATGAACCCTGTGCTCCAAAGTCAACTGTCCTGGCCACTGCACCACAACTCTCCACTACAGGCTAAGTCCAGTTCCAGCCCCTGTGAAACTCTGAGGAGTCAGAAGAGAATAAGATGTGAGTGTCCTTACAGGTGAGTGGCAGACATTTCCTGGAATTGGCAGGTACATGTATCTAGCACTCACCGAACTCGCAAGAGTAGATTTGCAGCTGAATTACTTTGCGGCCACCATTTATGTTTTCAGAAAACTATGGTGATTGCCTTGGGGTGACTTGCGGGTGGCTATTAGAGCTCACCCTTAAAATGCTACAAAGTAGTAGTGAAGTATTTTACTCATTTCCATTTCTAATGTACAAGAACTACTTCAAACACTGCTTATTGCAAGTAGAATTTTATGGTGCCGTTTAAAGCAACGCTGTTAACAACACTTCATTTAAAATGGACTTCTGGGTGAGTATAGATTTTGGACTTAAGGAAATTCTGTAAGCAGGGGTGTCTGCTTAGTTATCTTCCCTATCCCTCACTCTCCAAGATATGCCCCAAGTTTTGTTGGTAATTGTTAAGAAACTCTTGATAAAATATATAACAATATTCTTTACCTGACTCAATATTTTTCCTTCCTCTCTAACTGACCTGGTTAGTCCCAGAGGAATTTTTTATTAGAACAGCTCCGCGATATGAAGCCTTATGACAACTGTCATAGCATGCATGCCACTGAAAATCCAATTAATTGGCAGACTGATGAATTAGCCATGCAAGCAGTTATAATATGGGAAGTTGGCATTGTCTGTGACATTCATAGATATGTTATTTTCTAACATCTAATATAGCCTTATAGCCCGCCGTAGTGGGCTATACTGGATATTAAAGACCCGCTGCAGCGTTAAAGGCCAAAGGCGAGGTACTTTAACAAGCCAGCGGGACTTTAAACGCCGGTGTAGCCCTGCTACGAAGGGCTATAAGGCTATTAGAACATTCTGCCACTAGAGGGCAGAATGTTCTAACAAATTAAACAAAGCCTTCAGGGAGCGCTTCCCCTCAGGCTCGCCGAAGCCTTTGTTCACAGCCAGAGCTGTGAACAAAGAAACATTGGAATGTTGGAGCTCCGGGTTTATACCAGCCATTATAAGCCTGGAGCACTCCATTGTTTTCAATGGAGCTTCCAACGTTCCAATGTTCTAATTGGATCTTAACAACCTGAATTGTTGAGGGTGCAGTCCAGTGGGGAGTTGTGAAGGGAGACAGGAAAACTCAAATAAGACCACCCCTTATTTACCTCACTCATCGGCACCTCTTCTAACGCAGTCCGGTCGAGCAGGCAGAATCTGGAATAAAAGAAGCATATGACAAAAGTTAGAAAACTATAAGAGGACTACTCTTGTCCCGTACAGGTGGAAGGCGGAGCCGGAAAGGGCTGGAACCAATCGAAATACCAGGAAGGAGGAGGGAGACCAACGGACACAGAGGGGGAAGGAAGGATGACGGAGATCAGAGGTGTGGCCAGAGGAACCCGAAAGACGCAGAGGTCAAGGAATCTGCAGGCGAGTGGCAAGAGATTGCCAAGAAAGCATACCCGGACAAAAACAGGACCGAAGAAGCCAAACCAGATGAGACTCCTGAGGAGTGGAGTGAGGAGAGGTGGTCGCCCACAGAGGACGCGCACAAGCGTCCGCAACTTGAGAGTGTTGCAGCAGTCGCGGTACGTGACTCAGAAGGGAGGGACATAACAGCAGTGGGTCGGGTTGGGTCTGGTGATATGGGGAGGCTGGTAGGAAGATCGGGGGACACTCTTCTTTCTTCTTTTCCTTCACTTATTGTTTTCTGGATATTTCAATAGGCATAAGGTGACGCCAGACTTCTAGTTAGACCGCATCATGTGCATACTAATGTTTTGTGTGTGTGGCAGTTAATGACACCTAGAAAAGGGATGTTCCTAAAGAATACAAATTAACAACACCTAGAAAAGGAGTGTAACTAGGAAAAGAGCAAAAGAGTGCTGATCAAACTACTGGAGCCCGTTAGAAGTGGACATAGGTAATCCACTTGAGATCTGTAAAGGTGTTTTTCCCTAGACAAAGGGAGATATCAAAAAGAGGAAGGAGTGTATAACGAAAGAAAAATCATTAGTTTGGGGAGAGTTTTTGACGTTTTCTGTTTTTTAAAAATGTTCTTCACTTTATGGCAAATGGTTAGGATTCCTGCTGTCACACAGGTGGGGTGAAGGTATCTATTCTGGCCAAATCTAGAAAAAGCACATATACCTACTGCCACCTCCCTCCTCTTTTGCCTTTGAGCTTCCGGGCAAAACCCTCCTGGAAGAAGTAGACAATTGAGAAGGAGAGAAGAGAAGGTAGAAGTTAAACAGGGCCCTTTTCTTACCAAATACACCAACCTATAATTATCCTGACAATAAACATATGGCAACATTAAGAAACACATTCAGCCTCCTCGCTTCTTTTTCCGCCCATCCCTCTCACAGGACACTTTACAAGAAATGTTTCATTTTCACTCAAAGAAGACAAAAAATAGACTCGCCACATCACATGGCATGAATTGACCTGACAATGTCTGTGAAACAAAGACAGACTGGGAATCCTAGAATATTTTGAAACCAGAGCTTGACATCATTGATTGACACCAGTGGTAGGTCTCTACCATATACCTTCTCTTCTGCTGACAATTTTATACGTCGGCATCAATATTAGTACACTGCTCTATTTTTAAACTTAAATATGTTAGACCTGCATATAATTTTTATCAACATTTTTTTATTTTTTTTAAAGAAAAACTTACTAACATACTTCTTTCTGTGTCTGCAGCAGTTACCTGCCCCTGCCCGTTCCGCCGCGGCTTCTGCCGTTTTTTTGCAGAGGGCTAAGGGTCCAGATACACTTGATCAGTACTTCCGGGTCAGGGGACAGCTGATGCTTGCGCAAGATGCCCGACTCACTGCTACTTAAGCAGCATGCCGGCGTGGACGCGCGCAATGGCGCACCACCGGCGCCCTGAAGGTGCACCAAAGGCAAGCCCGTCTGCGCCTGGACCAGGCCTAGGGCCATTCCCCCTGTCCGTTCTCCCCCAATATTGGAGCTTGGATTAAGCTGTACAAGAGACACTCTTTTTTAGCCTCAACCTACCTATGACTGATCTTTGCTTGGAACTAGATCTCTCGAAGGAGCCAAAGGCATGCCCTTACTGTGATATTGACTTCCTTTTTACTAAAATAAAAGGCTGCTTAAGTATGAAACAGGCCTCATACCCTCAAACATCTTTGCAAAAATCTCTTCTAGGACTGCTCCTGAATGCGCGTTCCCTAATTAAACACAATATCGAATTTGCAGAGCTGCTTGCAGCACATAATATAATTTACAACAAGGGGTGGTGATGGACAGAGTCTCTGAATTAAGCAGAGTACTCTCACCCAGTCAAGAGATCAGGGCTAGATCCAACACCGTTTTTTAGCTCATTGCACCATCCCAGTTTCAGAACCTGGCTGTATGCAAATTAGTCTGTCCCTGGCCCAGTGCATCATGGGAACAGGGCAGACCAGACTACAAAAGCCAATTCTTACACTGGGAAGGAAACAAGCTTCCGGGGACCGGTTTCTGCCATTTCAGGCGTCTTCGGCCCGGCTTGCTTGAATCCTGATGGTGCAATGAGCAAGGGACTCACATCTGAGTATACCCTTCCACGCTTAGGGTGGACAAAATAATTTACAACAAGGGGTGGTGATGGACAGAGTCTCTGAATTAAGCAGAGTACTCTCACCCAGTCAAGAGATCAGGGCTAGATCCAACACCGTTTTTTAGCTCATTGCACCATCCCAGTTTCAGAACCTGGCTGTATGCAAATTAGTCTGTCCCTGGCCCAGTGCATCATGGGAACAGGGCAGACCAGACTACAAAAGCCAATTCTTACACTGGGAAGGAAACAAGCTTCCGGGGACCGGTTTCTGCCATTTCAGGCGTCTTCGGCCCGGCTTGCTTGAATCCTGATGGTGCAATGAGCAAGGGACTCACATCTGAGTATACCCTTCCACGCTTAGGGTGGACAAAATAATTTACAACAAGGGGTGGTGATGGACAGAGTCTCTGAATTAAGCAGAGTACTCTCACCCAGTCAAGAGATCAGGGCTAGATCCAACACCGTTTTTTAGCTCATTGCACCATCCCAGTTTCAGAACCTGGCTGTATGCAAATTAGTCTGTCCCTGGCCCAGTGCATCATGGGAACAGGGCAGACCAGACTACAAAAGCCAATTCTTACACTGGGAAGGAAACAAGCTTCCGGGGACCGGTTTCTGCCATTTCAGGCGTCTTCGGCCCGGCTTGCTTGAATCCTGATGGTGCAATGAGCAAGGGACTCACATCTGAGTATACCCTTCCACGCTTAGGGTGGACAAAATAATTTACAACAAGGGGTGGTGATGGACAGAGTCTCTGAATTAAGCAGAGTACTCTCACCCAGTCAAGAGATCAGGGCTAGATCCAACACCGTTTTTTAGCTCATTGCACCATCCCAGTTTCAGAACCTGGCTGTATGCAAATTAGTCTGTCCCTGGCCCAGTGCATCATGGGAACAGGGCAGACCAGACTACAAAAGCCAATTCTTACACTGGGAAGGAAACAAGCTTCCGGGGACCGGTTTCTGCCATTTCAGGCGTCTTCGGCCCGGCTTGCTTGAATCCTGATGGTGCAATGAGCAAGGGACTCACATCTGAGTATACCCTTCCACGCTTAGGGTGGACAAAATAATTTACAACAAGGGGTGGTGATGGACAGAGTCTCTGAATTAAGCAGAGTACTCTCACCCAGTCAAGAGATCAGGGCTAGATCCAACACCGTTTTTTAGCTCATTGCACCATCCCAGTTACAGAACCTGGCTGTATGCAAATTAGTCTGTCCCTGGCCCAGTGCATCATGGGAACAGGGCAGACCAGACTACAAAAGCCAATTCTTACACTGGGAAGGAAACAAGCTTTCTGCAGCACATAATATAGACATGACTTTTGTCACGGAAACTTGGGCAGATAGTACTTCGGATCCTGAGCTGTCTCTAGCCCTTCCTCAAGGTTACTTGTTAACCAGAAACAATAGACAGGATAAATGGGGAGGGGGATTAGCGATTATTATCAAGGATACACTGCTGATAAAGAGCTCGACAATAGTAAGCGGTCCTGACTGCGAATTGCTTTCATTCAGAATCTCCATAAGCAAAAATTATACATTTAACAGTACATTGTTGTATAGACCGCTGGAGGGGCAAAAAATAAGTTTGAAGAGACAATTAGTCACATTATTGAATCTAGCATTGATTCTCTGGATTTTTCCATCCTCGGTGATTTGAACTACCATTTAGAAAATGCAAACAACCAATTACAATCTCGCTCCTAGAGTTGATGGCCACTGTCTCGATGCAACAGTTGGTTAAGCATTCAACTCACAAGGCTGGACACACCTTAGATGGAATATTTACATCTAATCCTCTACTGAAAGTACAGGAGGTTCTGACAATCTCATCATTAGACCATAAGGCCATTTGGTTTGCACTTACCTCCTCTCACCATCTTACACGCCCTCACTCCACCTTTAGGACATTCAAAGTATGTAATTGGAAGAATATCTGTCCACAGCAGCTGCAACTAACAGTAGCAGCTTCCAAACCGAACCTAACACCCGAAGTAAATGCAGCCACCAAGAACTTCACGCACTGGGTTGAAGCAGCGGCAAACACCCTAGCTCCAGAAAAAAACCCTCACCAGTAAGCGGATGAAGAAATCAGAACCCTGGTTGCATATCCAGAAGCAACTCTGCAGAAAAGCAGAGAGGCGCTGGAGAAAAAACTACGCAGAAGCTGAAAAAACTGTATACACACATTTTAGTGGCCACTTCACAGAGAAAATTATGCAGGCGGGCAACTCAAGTAAAATACGTTTTCAACTTTAAAGGAATTAGTAACACTAACCCACTCCATTAGTAAAGAATAGCACTGCGGCGTTCTGCAACTGCCTTGCAGAGTTTTTTAGGGATAAGGTTTTATCTATCAATGATTCCCTTACAGAAAATGGTATTGATCCTCAAGAGAATCACCTCTCCACACCTCCTCGACGACCTGGTCACGGTCTGAATACTTTCATTCCAACCAACGCAGAACAGATCTCACATATAGTCAGATCAGTTAAATCGGGTGCACCATCAGACCCATGCCATCCTAAAATATTCCAACTGGCATCTGATGACATCAGCAAGCAACTTTGCCTACTTTATAACGAGATCCTCAGGTCTGCCATTTTTCCAGAGGCATGGAAGAAGGTTTCAATCCTCCCCTGCTAAAAAAACAAACCTGGATTCTAATGACCACAATAATTATAGACCCATAGCAAGGATCCCGTTTCCAGCTAAGGTCTTGGAAAAGATCATAAACTTCCAACTTACTACCTTCGTGTCATCAGAAAATCTGTTAGATTCCTTGCAATACGGTTTCTGGCAAGGGCATGGAATGGAGATGGCCTTGGTCATGGCAGCAGAGGAGCTTCGCTCCAAACTGGATTCCCGTGCAAAGGCCGCCGTGATCCTATTGGATCTTTTGGTGGCCTTTGACACTGTGAACTATGACATTCTCATCAAAGGCTCAAGAAGGTGGGAGTCTCAGGCTTAACGCTGGGTCTGATCAAATCCTACTCAAACAACAGGCGGCAATTTGTCTAGATGGGCGACTCCTGTTCAGAACAATTTACACTTCTGTGTGGGGTGCAGCAAGGCTCCTCCTGTTCAATCTATAGGTCACCCCCTAGCTGATGTCATCAGGCAGTTTGACTTCTCACTGGTGTCCTACGCGGATGACACCCAGATTGTAGTATCCATCTCAAGCAATCTGGAGGAAACGGCAGCTCGTTCAATCAGTGTATTTCCCACGTAGACCACTGGATGAGTGCAAACTGCCTAAAGCTTAATGGAAGCAAAACAGAGGTTCTCCTGTTGGGATCCGATACCTTCTTTTGGTCTCAGGACTGGTGGGCTCAGGACATGGTAACCCTTCCCACCCCAGTGCATAAGGTTAAAAATCTGGGCTTCATCTTCGATGACAGACTTACCTTCCAACATCAAACTAATAAAGTCGCCACTCAGGTTCACTTGACACTAAAATTAATCCGGAAGGTGAAACCATACATTCCCCCAGCTGCAGTAAAAACACTGGTGACAACCTTGGCAATGGCCAGACTGGAATATGGAAATGCCCTTTCTTTGGTCCTTCAGAAACAGCACATGCTTAAACTGCAGCAGGTTCAAAACGCTGCTGCCAGGATGTTGCTGAATATTCCTAAATTCCAGTCTGTATGCCTAGGCCTAAAAAATCTACACTGGCTCTCTGTGAAAAAGAGATTCGAATTCCAAACCTTGTGTCTAGCATACAAGGTTTTACAGGAAACAGGACCAGCATACCTGAAACTGCGTTTATTATGTAACATCCAGGTAGAATGCTTCGTTCAGCTGAGAGCAAACTTCTTCAGATACCCAAATTCAGAAAAGTTCATTGGGGAGGAAGCAGTTTTCTCCTCAACACTTTAAAATTGTGGAACTCACATCCTCTAGCCATATAAAATTGTCCAACATTACTCTCCTTTAGAAAAGCTTTGAATACCTGGCTTTTCTCAAGCTAAATCTCACCTTTTGCTGCTAATTTCCGGCAGACTCCTCCGCTGCAGCAACTAGACGCCCTTGGGCATTCGAGCGCTATATAAATTTCAAATTCAATTCAATTTTACATCTCCTTTACCATGTTCATCTATAAAGTTACTTACAGATTCACCAAGTGGATCACATGTTTCTATCACAGCCTGCACTGGGAGAATACTGTTGATACAAATACTTATGCGTATATATCTTATAAACCTATGCTGATAATGCAGCATTTCCAGAAGCCATGATGAAGACACAATCTGGGAAATGAGGGCTCAAGAAATGAAAAAGAGTTAAGAATCAGACAGCTAGATATGACAAGGTGCGGAATAAATTTAATGATAAGGTTTTAAAGGTAGCTGGTGGGGGGCGTGGCCAGGATGGCGGCGGAATAGGACATGTTTCCCTGTCCCTCTGGCGCCACCTGCAATAAGCATTGAATATCTGCCCTCCTAATGCCCATCCGCGCTGGATATTGAGCGTGGACGCTCCCGCTGACCTTCCAGCACCGGTGGCGTGCGTATTTTGGTGATTGGTGGTGGCTTCCCATGTCTGTTTGAGCCGTCTGGCCCCGGCCTTGCTGCGGCTCGGCGAGCCTGGTGGAGGGTTGCTGCTGCCAGGGACCTCGGCCCCACAGTGTCTCCAGCTGATCCAGGCATGTGTGGCGACTTCTTAGGAGTAGCGGCAAGGCGGACTGGCCGAGAATCCAACCTGCGGAGCAGCCGAGAGCGGGGGGACTCGAGGGCTGCTTCCTCGCCGTCATTTTGCGAAGTCCGAGAGGAGGAGCGGGCCGTGTATCACAGGAGCCGGGACCGAGTGAAGTCCAGTGGCGTGTGGAGCAGGCACCCCCTCCCGACAAGAGTGTCGTGCCCGGGGCCCAGGAGTGCTGCTGTGTGGAGCGGAGGGGCGGCGGAGACCCGTCACGGAAGAGTGAGGTGAGAGGGGGCGGCGGACCTCGGGCTGTGGGTCTAGGTCCGTGTATCGGCAGACGGCGTGCTGCTGTCCCGCTGGAGGGACAAGGGAGAAGTGCTGGCTACGAGTGGGCGGCATATGCTGGCTTGCTGCGATTCCTGCGCTCTACAGCGCTAGACAGGGAGGCCCAGTGACGGGCCCGGTCCACCTCCCGGCGGCGGCTGATTGACTGAGGGCTGGCATTGACTGCGGCTGTTGCTAGGGGTGATCGCTTGTGGCGGTGAAGATGAGCGGCGGAGGCGGGTGTCGGCGCCCTCCCCCCGTGTGGCCATTACCTGGGCTTTTGTTGTGGTGGTGCTGGAACCTGAGGAGCTGCGCTGCTGTGGGGGCTGGGCCTGCCATCGGCCTGTGAGTCGGTGGGAGGAGGCTCTCTGGTCCTGATCCACAATGCCCTGGTAGCTCGGGGTGGCAGTCGCTCCTGTATTCTGGCCTAGGTGAGGCCTAGCAGCCTGCTTCCCTGCCCCATGGTGGTATTGATCGGTCCGCGTGTCGGCGGACGGCGATGTGTGGAGGTGTGCTAGCAGAAGCGGTGGTACTGAGGGCCTGGAGCTGGCATTGCTGTTTGTGGTGGCCCATGTGCCTCCCTCCGTCTAGCAGTGGCTGGGAGTGGGGCCCACGTGGAGAGAGCCCCTGGCAGCAGTGTAGTCTGCGGAGCTGCAGCAGTAGTGGGCACACCCTGTCCGTGGGGTCACTTTCTGGGCCTTGCTGGGGGACTGAGGCCTGTGGGACCTGGGCTGCTGGGTGCGGGGGACCTACCTTCGGCCCGTGAGTCGGCAGGCGGTGGTTCTCTGTTTTGAACTATGCCTTGTCCCGGCTGAGGGCTTGAGAGAGAGTACTGCATCAGCCTTTTTCCCTGACTAGAGTCCGGTGCCCTACGCCCATGAGCGTGCAGTGAGGGGTGGCAGTTGGTAGTAGACGGGCACCTGCCCCCCGGGTGGTGATACGTGGGCCAAGCACGTGGCAGGCCCTTGACAGGGGGAGTCCCGAGAGCGGAGAAGGGCGTGAGGGCTCCCCCCATCCTGGATCTATGCCCCATATTGCGCTCAGGGCTCTGACCCACTTACGTTTTGATTACCACATGGGCCGGGTGGTACTGAGCATTGGTAAGTTGCTGCTTTGTTTTAGCCCTGGGTCTGGGCCCCACCGGGAGTGGGCCTTGATAGGGCTCCCTGGTGGGCTGATCTCGCTTCTGTCTGAGCCACACGTTCCTGCATATAGGCCTTTGCTTTAGCCAACATGTCTTCCTCCAGGAACAGGAAAGACAAGCCTCTGAAGGATCTCCTGCAGAAATCGGCAGGTCAGTCCACTTCTCACTCGAACGCCAAATCGCTGCAGCCGGAAGATAATGATTTACCGGCGACCAAAGCTTTTATGATTGAATTGTTCTCAGCCATAAAAGAGGATATCCTGGAGCTTCGATCTCAGCTCTCCTCTGACCTGCGGGAGGTACGGCGAGATGTGGATGTCATTGGGGAGCGGGTGGCAACCTTGGAGGAGCATGACCTGGGACGGGAGGATGATCTCCACCAGCTCCAGCAAAACGTCATTCGCCTCACAGAAAAAAATCTGGATCTCCAAGCCCACGCTGAGGACTTAAAAAACCGGTCTTGGCATAACAACATTAGAATCCGGGCGGTGCCATGGAAGGGGGAAGGAGGTAACCTCTGTGAGTATGTCAGTGAGCTTTTTCGTCAGATCCTGGGGGGAGTCGAGGAACAAGATATACAGATGGACCGGGGTGACCATGTCGGCTTTCCAAGAGGCGCTAAGGCTCCCCCACCGGACATACTGATGTGTGTCCACGACTTCCAACTTAAGGAGCTAACCCTTCTCAAGGCCGGCGACCTCAACCCTGTGCAATTTCGGGGCCATCAACCGGCACTCTTCCAGGATTTAGCAGCCTCCACCCTTGTCAAGCGTAGAGAATTTAAGCCTATCACCAACCATCTGCGTGAGCAGGGCATTACCTACTCATGGGGCCACCCATTCCAACTTATCTTCAAGCACCAAGGCAAGCTTCTGCAGATCCGTTCTCTGGACGCCGCATATGATATCCTAGGGTTGGAGGGGTCCTCTTCTCAGCCTGGGACCGCCGGATCCCCTCCAAGGTGGCGCAGATGCTCCACCGACTGGCAGTGGGTCGGGAGGTCCCCCCAGCCTTCGAAACTAGACTTATCCACTAGTTTGATGGAGAGAGAGACGGCTGTTACATCTGTGGAACAGGTGACAGATAATGCCGGCGTCCCTTGAGCTACATATGAATGGCATCAGGTGGGCTCTTTTTCGGCACCGGAGGCTGGAAATATTCTGTCGAGACTTGGTACCATCACTCAACCCTTGTATAGTGGATTTGCCCTGTATCAGGTGCGTTCTGTTACTCAGAATGTTGCCTTGTTCCCCTTACCGTTTGATCCACAAGACAGACTGTCGTCCCTGTGCATGGCCTTTGAGTTCTGTTCTTCATTATTTTCTTTTGCATTATGGTTTAGGGAAGAGGGTTTTGTTGGGGTTTTGGGGTTACTCTTGGGGCTCCGCATCAGTTCTCAGGCAGGCATGGTGGATATATGGTCCGTGGTCACAGCATTCTTGCCCACCTCATGCTTCTGACACTGGGCGACTAGTTAGCTTCTACTTATTCCCTGGATACTATGGGTAGAGATTTAAAGGTTGTGAGCCTGAATGTCAGGGGATGGAATAGCCCTGTCAAGCGCTCGGCCATCCTTTCCCTCTTGGAGAATGCTGAGAGTGATGTGTGTCTGCTTCAGGAGACCCATCTCCTCTCTAAGGATACTAAGCGGATGAGAAAAGCACTTCCCACTACAACTGTGGTCCTCAGGTCCAGCTAAGAAGCATGGGGTGGCAATCCTTTTTTAGCAGGCGCGCGCATTGTAAAGTGCTTTCCCACGTGGCTGATATTAAGGGTAGGTTCCTGGCTATCCGCGTCCAATGGGGGACACACAGCGGATGATAGGGTCACTATATGCCCCAAAAGAACGACAAGAACCCTTCCTGCGTGTGGCCTTCTCCGAGGTTCTAGCATCTCCGGATACATCGATCTTGGTGGGTGGAGACCTGAATGTGGTGATGGATCCTGGGATGGATAGTTCTGAGCAACGGTCTCATCAGACAGGTGCGCTATCGCAGGGGGGTAAGCAATGGCTGATTGATGGTGGATTGAATGATGTGTGGCGTGTCCAACACCCTACTGAGCGCGATTACACTTAATACTCCGCAGCGCAGAAAAACCTATGCCCGCCTCGACCACTTTTTAGCCACAACCTCTCTTCTACACCACTTATCAGCAGCGAATATGACCCCATGCTCCCTATCGGACCATGCCCTCATATCGGTTCAGCTTACCTCCCACGGCAAGCGCCCGCCGCCCCCTGGCTGGCGCCTCGCGACTCCCTGCTCCACTCGGAATCAGTTGTTACCTGAATGCGGGACACTATCACCAATTACCTTGCAGAAAAAGGCCAGGATGGTACATCATTAGCAGCGGTATGGGAAGCCTTAAAATTAGTGGTAAGGGGGGAGTTCATCACGCTGGCGGCATCATTTACGCAAAGCTAAGCATGCGGAGCTGGAGGAGGAGGCGGGAGCCTAAAGAAGGAAGAAATCCAAATACTTTGGCGTTTAAGCCTGCAGCCACCCCAGACAATGGGCAAGAGGCAAAGTTCTAAATTTCAGTGTTAAATTAAAAAGGTGTGCCCCACTAACAAAGATCCACCTTCTAGTTTAATATGCAAAATAATTTGTAATGATTATTTGAGATGTGGCTCCTACCCAAAATATCCCCCTATCAAGCAATACAAAGCCAGCTGAAGCTGTCCACAAGCCATTATTCCTCTCCTTCGGGGGAAGAAATCATGTCCAATTAACTGACCAACACTGCTAGAAATATTCAATTGGATTGTTCACCATATTAGATAAAGAGGTCACAAGGTTGTCCTCACAATTTCATTTGGTTTTGGACTTGATTTTCGATGACTTCCATGAAAATGTACTTAAGGTCTCGTAGTTGAAGAGGAAAGGGACTTAGAGAAGAAGGTTTGTCAGGATTACCCAATATTGCAATGCCTTTATGGGTTGGGGAATATCAAAATGACTCATCAACTAGGTATAAGACAATAAGAAAGGGTCATGGCGAAATAACCAGAAAGAAATGCTAAAGCATAATCTTAGAATTATTATTCCTCTAGACCTCTGCAGGGTCAAACATTCAGTAGAGAAAAAGATTAGTTTTTTTAAAAATTATTCATGTAGACCTAATGAATACTCTAGTGAGCAAGGCAATGGCTTGGCAGATTACTCTTGCTGTAATATTCATGGTTTTAATGGGTTTGTTAAAATGTCAATGATGAACAGTTTATTTAGTCAATATGCATGTATCATGTAACAGGAGCCCAGGATGCAGGATAGCCCTGAGATATTTGGGTATGGGCTGTTCAAAAAAATTGGCAACATGGTTAGAAAGACGGCATCCTGTAGGGTGGTTGTTAACACTTATATCAACCAAACATGTGAAAAGGGCTGTGAAGATCAGAGTTAAATGTAGGTTTATTTTGGTATCTCTGTTTGACAATGAAGCAGAGCTTCTCAAACTCAATTATTTATTTTGATACATATTAGATCAACTACTAAAGCAATATGAAGAACTCAATATGTTTACTGGAATTGTATTTAGATCATTTAAGACATGCTTATCCAGAAGCAATCTTGGTTTTCGGAGAGTTTAATTTAAGGGTGGTTCAGATTACCCCAGACTGAACCTTGAAGAAGTGTTAACACTATGCAACATACAAGGAGATATTTTTCCAAGGTATGTGCAATCATCTAAGCCTTGTCAGATGAGACCTTTATTATCTCAACAAATGTTGTTTTGTCTAAATAGATAATTTCATACTAAGAACTCAGCAAGACTTTTCTTCTCAAAGGGTTCTTTATTTGTTCTGATTGTCTATATCTGTGTCACAGGAAATCCTTTTGATGATTTTGGATCTTTGAAATAGTCAATAAGCAATCACTTTGTGATACTAGTAAACGTTATGCAACTTGATCCATATTACATACAAAAATTCTATTCTTTTTTCTTTGATTCTCCTGAGGAGTTCTTCGCCTGGGCAGACGAGAGACAGAAACTCAAACCACCCACCCCGCCCCGCTTTGACTCGGAGGCGTCCTCTCAGACTCTCAAGGCGCTTCCAGCCCTTGGACGACCAGAGATCCACGACATTCATCACCGCCGCCTCAAGGAGACTGAGGACCACAGGCAACGTCCCTATGCAGACCAGTTGGGCCGGTGAACTTTGCCTCACCTTCTTTGCTCTCTTCACCTCTTTAGACTATATGATATTGTACTGGGGCTTGAGAGTGGAGACTTGTTTATTCACTATGCTGATGTCATTATGTGTTGGCCTAGGTGAGGCCTTCCCCTCCATTCCTCTTTCCTCAGTATTTGAGGAATTTACTATTTATTTTGGGGATAGTTCTATGGGAAACCGTTGGCGTGGGGCCGTGCCGTGCCTTGCCACCGTTGGGGCGATTGTACGACACTTACAGCCACAGATACTTCTATTGTTTTGAGGTATTGGGTGGGGTGGGTGGGGATTATTTTTTTTTTTTTTGCTGTCAATTGTCGCTGCCACTAGTCTCTCCGTCTTATATACTCCTAGGGATGCCACAGTCACCCATCTTCTTAGTTTCTTCTATACGTGTCACTACCGTCTATGCAACAGACCTTAGCAGGGGCCGGGAATAGAGAACTTCGAACCCATAGTTGGAATGTCAATGGTCTACTTGATAAGATTAAACGTGGGGCCGTGCTGCGCCAAGCGAAGGGACACAGGGCAGATGTCCTCCTCCTACAGGAGACCCATTTGGCAGGCACCAACATGCCTTGTTTGGGTCGATTTGGCTTTGCTCACACGTATCACGCTGGCTTTACTAGGGGTTTCCGGGGAGTTGCAATCCTCATACATCGCAGCATCCCCTTCGTTCTAAGCCGTACGTGGTCAGTCCCACAGGGTATATTCATTGTGATATATTGTACTCTATATGGGGAACCTATTGTTCTAGGTAGTGTGTATGCCCCTCCCCCTCTCATGCTCCCTAGTTGAAACATTTACGCTGGTCTGGACTGACCTTCCATCAGGGTTGACTCTAGTTGGAGGAGATTGGAATGATGTTATGTTCCCATCACAAGACAGGTGGCGCGCCACGCCCAAGCCGCAGAGCCTTCAGACTCCAAATTATTACCCCTGTTTCAGGACCTAGGGTGGGTTGACTCGTGGAGAACTGTACAGCCGGACACACGTGCATGCACATATTTTTCTGGAGCCCATTCATCCTTTTCTCGTCTAGACTACATCTTCCTCTCAGGGCCCACACTCATAAGCTACTCGAAGCTATGATCTTCCCCAGAGGGTTCTCTGACCATTCACCGGTATCCGCTCTCCTGTCCCTAGATCCCAGTCGCTCCCAATTTCGGTGGCATTTGTCGCCATGGTTGCTGCGAGACGAGGACTATAGGGTGCATATTCATGAATCTTTGGCGGACTATCTATTACTCAATACAGACACTGTAGAGTCCCTTTGGAGGCAATGAAACCCACTCTCAGGGGGGTGGACATCGCCTTTTGCACTACACTACGCAGACAGAGACGCAATACATTGCTTAGAATCAAGGCCCAATTGCTTGAGCTAGAGCGTGCTATCAGGGGCGCAATGGGACAGGTTGCGCACAGACAGTTGTTACATGTACAACAGACATATGCCAGTGAACTCCTAAATGAAGTCCGACTTTACTGGATTGCCACGCATAGTCAGATATACCAATAGGGGGACAAATCCAGCGCTCTGTTGAATCGCTTGTGTCAGCAGACACTTCGCCCTCAGATGCTCCCATGTATACGGGGCACGGACGGGACAGTTCCTACAGACCCATCTGTCATTGCAGACCACTTCGCCTCATATTTTGCAGATCTATATGCCCCCCACGAAGTACTTCTTTTGCCCTGATACAAAAATGTATCAACGACTTTCTCCCCCCAGGCACTGTCAGATGCGGCGTGGGATGCGCTGGACGCCCCCCTGTTGATGGACGAACTGCTGCCCACTTTGCTAACTATGCGTGCCGGGAAGGCACCATGCCCGAACGGCTATCTGTGTGAGTTTTTTCAGAAATATCACCCACAACTTTTAAAACCCTATCTGGTGATGCTCGAAGCTACATGCCGAGATCGTTGTGTTCCTGAACCCTGGTCGTCCACCGGAGCACTACTCGTCCTATCGCCCGATCTCTTTACTTAATGTGAAAGCTAAGCTCCTGGCCAAGGTGGTTGCCAACCGCCTAGTCCCCTATATTGCGGAGCTGATCCACCCAGATCAGGCAGGATTTATGTCTAACCGTGCTACACAACACAATATCAGACGTGCCCACAATGCTATCGCCACGGTTGCTAAGCTCAATACCCCTGCCGCACTCTTGTTGGCGGACGTGAACAAAGCTTTTGATTCCCTAAGCTGGACATAACTCTTTGCCCTGTTTAATCGCCTCAATATCGGTCCCCTGTTATTGAGCCTTAATCGCTTGCTCTACACTGAGATAACTGCCGCAGTCCGTGTTGCCGACTCGGTTTCTCGAAGTTTTCCTATTGGGCGGGGGACGCGCCAATGTTGTCCACTCTCCCCCTATCCCTTTGCTCTTGCTATGGAGCCGCTCGCGGCTTGGATACGCATAGACGGATAGCTGTACAGTTTTGAGTGGACACAGAGCCTGTCTGACCGCATAGCGCTCGATGCGGATTATGTGTGGTTTTTCCTCACAGACCTCGACCGAACTGGTCCACGCCTTCTCAGCATCATGCAGATCTTTGGCGAAACATCCTTCCTTTACATGAACCAGAGAAAATCCTATTTGTGGCCGCTGCGTGTGGAGACCGCCTGGGCGACTGGTCGCGGGAAGTAGTAGTGGCCCCAGACGCTTTAAATATCTGGGAGTATATCCCTCCTCGTCTCTGACATTGGCGTGGAATAAGAACCTCGCCCCCCTATGGACGCAAGTGGGTGACCAGACACGAGTGTGGTCCCAGCTCCTCTTGTCTCTTTTTGGTAGATACGCTATTTTCAAAATGATTTCCCTGCCTCGCCTCCGTTATCAATTACAAAACCATCCCTATCCGATAAACCGACATGGTTTCGCCAGCTGAATGCTATCCTGGCCCGCTTTCTTTGTGGGGGGTGCATCGCGAGTGGCCCTGAGGACCTGTTTCCAGTCCACCTACTTCGGCGGAGTAGCTACTCCGGACGTCCAGGCATACTACATGGCATCTCATCTACTTGTCCTCAATGACTGGTGGTATGGCGACTGCGGGGACCCGACGTATGCTGCGGAACGTTGGCTACTGGGAGACAACACCCTCCATATGGTCCTCTATTCAGGGGCGTTACTTCGTCACCACCCGCCACAAGCAAAGTTTTTAAGATCTGGAAGTCGGCTGGGTTGGTGGGGGAGACTCACTAGAGAAACTCCACTGTGGGATTACGGACAGCTACCACAGCTTACGCGACTACCCAATTTTTTAGGCTGGGCGACCATTGGGATAGATACAGTGGGGTCGATATCCAGACGGAATATAGTATGCCCCGCACACAATTTTATCGTTATCTCCAATTTCGACACGCCTTTACCCCATATATCTCTAATCTAACACAGATTCCTGGATTTAACCCTATTGAGGCAAAAGTGTTTATGGGCAACCTGGGGGATCATAAAATAACCAAAATATACCGCACACTTATCAACAATACCCCTACTACATTACACAAAACCAGAGAGGCATGAGACCAGGACTTAGGGCCCTTAGAGGAGGATGACTGGTGGAGGCTCTGGAATCCCAGCGCAGTGCAGCAATCGTGGCCCGCCTGCGTCTTATTTAATTCAGATACCTACACAGAGTCTATTATATCAGACACAGGCTGTGGTGAGCTGGCCTTATCGCGTCCCCACATTGTTTACGCTGTAAATCTATGAATGGTGCCTTCCTACATACTGTCTGGTCCTGCTCAACATTATCAAAATTCTGGGAGGGGGTTCACATGTTTGTCTGAGGTTTTGGGGTGGGACGTTGCG